>NC_050574.1:35043272-35744307 GCF_011100635.1 Trichosurus vulpecula
GTGAGAGTGGAGAGAGAGAGAGAGAGAGAGAGAAGGGAAAGGGAGAGAGAGAAATTAAGAGGCAAAAATGTTCTGCAGAACCAATCAACAAATTTTAAAAAACTTATGTCATACACAACATACCATACTTCTGGACCCCTGCCTCTACAAAGGAACAGGAGAGGAGAATTCTCATGTATCTTCTTTGGGACCAAGCCCAGTCATTATCAATACAATGCAGGCATAGTGATTTCCATCAGAGAGGTACAAATCTAAGTTCAATGAAATCATATTCATCATATGAAAGGTACAGAGTGCTACAGACACCACAGATAGAGGGCTTTATTTGAGTGATCGACATAGAAGTGAAAATGGAGAAGGGGAGAACAATTTTAAACACAGAATGATTTTAAATAGTCATTATGAATTGAATAACCACTATCTCTTACACTCCAGATTAGATGCCATTTAATGGATATTTATATTAAGCGTCTAGGCATTGGAGGGGGAGAACAGGAAGGAGTCTGCTGGTAAATATTTAACAACTGGCTCTAGGAGGGGGGATGTACCCATGACACATTTATGAATTAAATCTGCATTCTTAACATTTTCTTCATCACTTTCTTAAGTATAGAGAATCAACAAAGCAACAAAGTAAGTCTTAATTTGTAGTGTTCTCCAATTTCCAAGGGGTAAATGCTCACACTGAAATTTTAACAATTGCCTCTCTCTCTCAAGGTATGGAGTTGGTGGCTTCAGCACAATCCTGAGAACAGTATACATAAAACAATACAGGATCTTTTCTCTTAAATAGAATAATGAAATTATATAATTGTGATAGTTGGAAGAGACTCTGGAGTGATCTAGTCCAACTCTTTTACTTTATGTCCAGCTGAATTTGTACCAGGTAATCTGATTCTAATTGGGGAAGCTTCCAGAGAGGAGACAAGTTTCTGATCTGGAAATTGACAGGACAGAAGCTGGTGCAGAGGTTTGAGGAAAGCAGTCCAGATGAAATAAACAAATAGTTATTGAACTTGTACTCTAAGTGCAAAGGCCATGGAGACTATCAAGGAGTGTAAGATAGGAGGTTTTACAAATAGCCCAAGAAAGAAGGAAAGGGAGAGGGCAAGGAGAAAGGGGAACATACACCCAACTGAATGCAGAATTCCAAAGAATAGCAAGGAGAAAAAGGTTTTCTTAAGTGAGCAATACAAAGACATAGAAGAAAACAATAGAATGGAAAAGATACAAGATCTCTCCAAGAAAATCAGTGATGCCAAGGGAACATTTCAGACAAAAATGGGCATAATAAAAGACAAAAATGGTAGAGACTTAACAGAAGCAGAAGAGATTAAGAAGAGGCGTCAAGAACACAGAAAAGAAAAAAGCAAGAAAGATCTTAGCATCGCTGATAACTGTGATAGTGTGGTTACTGATCTAGAGCCAGACATCCTGGAGAGTAAAGTTAAGTGAATTCCAGCTGAGCTATTTGAAATCCTAAAAGATGATGCTATTCAATTGCTGCACTCAGTCTGCCTGCAAATCTGGAAAACTCAATAGTGGCCACCAGATTAGAAAAGACCAGTTTACATCCCAATTCTAAAGAAGGTCAATACCAAGGAATGTTGAAATTACCATACATATGCGTTCATTTCGCACACCAGCAAGTTTATACTTAAGATTCTGCAAGCTAGGCTTCAGCAACATATGAACTGAGAATTACCAGAAAAGCAGGCTAGCTTTTGAAGAGGCAGAGGAACTAGGGACCAAATTGCCAACATTTCCTGGAATATGGAGAAGGTAAGGGAGTTCCAGAAAAAACATCTACTTCTGCTTCATTGACTGCAGTAAAGCCTTTGACTGTGTGGATCACAACAAAATTTGGCAAGTCCTCAAAGAGAAGGGAGAACCAGATCATCTCATCTTCTGAAGAACCTGTGTGAGGGCCAAGAAACAACAGTTAGAACTGAACATGGAACAACTGATTGGTTTAAGATTGAGAAAGGAGTATGACAAGGCCGTATAGTATAAGCTTATTTATTTAACTTATATACAGAGTACATCATGGGGAATGCCAGGCAGAATGAATCAAAAGCTGGATTGCTGGGAGAAATATCAGCAATCTCAGATACTTTAATGGCAGAAAATGATAAAGAATTGAGAAGCCTCTTGGTAAGGAAGAAAGAAGAGAGTTCAAAAGCTGGCCTGAAGCTTAACATTAAAAAAAAAAGTTTATGCTCCCATCACTTCCTGGAAAATAGAGGGAGAAGAAATGGAAGCAACGTCAGATTTTATATTCTTGGGCTCTAAGACCACTGCAGCCATGAAATAAAAAGATGCCTCCTCCTTGGAAGGAAAGCTATGGCAAATCCAGACAGCATACTGAAAAGCCGATATCACTTTGCTGACAAAGGTCTGTATCGTCAAAGCCATGGTTTTCCCAGCAGCAACATATGGCTGTGAGAGTTGGACTATAAGGAAAGAGTGCTTTCCTTATAGATGTTTTTGAATTGTGGGGCTGGAGAAGATCTTTGAGGTCCCTTGGACAGCAAAGAGATCAAATCAGTCAATACTTAAATAAATTAATTCAAGCTATTCACTGGAAGGTCAGATACTGAAGCTGAGGTGAAATACTTTGGACACATAATGAGAAGATGTGACTCAATGGAAAATATCCGGATGTTGGGAAAGACTGAAGGGAAAAGGAAAAGGGGGTATCAGAGGATGAGATGGCTAAAGAGTGACATAAAACAATGAACATTAACTGGGACAGACTTGAAGAGATAATGGAAGATAGAAAGGTCCATGGGGTCAGGAAGGGTCAGACAAGACTAAACAACAGAAGAAGAAGAAGAAGAAGAAGAAGAAGAAGAAGAAGAAGAAGAAGAAGAAGAAGAAGAAGAAGAAGAAGAAGAAGAAGAAGAAGAAGAAGAAGAAATGGTCCTCGTCTTCTATAGGGTTGGCCTATGCAGAGGTTTGAAAACAGGTAGCGAATGAGCAAGAAACTGTCCTCAGTTTGCCTACTGAGCTTACTTGTCAAATGCTGAATTGTGGAGTGGTTGGGGAATCCTACAGGGTTCTGCTTTACGAGCAGCCAAGGGCATGGTCAGTCTTCAGTCAGCCCATGAAAAGCTGCCCATCTAACTCCATCAGAGAGAACATCTTCACATTATGTAAAAGGTTAACTCATCTTTGCACTTTAGTCGAACCCATTAACACCCTTCCACTTGGTTACCAGCCCCTTACTTCCTGTGATTATAAATAAGACTGAGAGGAATCCCCCACCCCCCAACAAAAGAGTATGATCAGGTTAAGGAAGGGATCCCACAGCCTGAGGATGAGGAGAGAGATGGGTCAGTTCAGGGAGAAAGGCAGCCTGACCAGCTGAAAATCATAGCACTAGAGCCCGAAGGGACCTTAGCTGTCCTTGGCGTTGTAAGAGTTAAGAGTCAGTTTCCTTAAGGATGAGGTTTGAGAACTGCCTCAGCCTCCTGAGAAAGCCAAAGCCAACGAGTAACTGTGAGAAAACTTTCCTGCAGATTGTGACCACATTACTGTTGTTCCCTTTTTGCGACTATTACAAGACTACAACTGAAAGCTGTGAGCTTTTGTCCTTTTCATCGTTGTGCCCTTTCTTGATCTTTTTTATTTTATGATGACTATAAACGTGAGTCAGAAATTGCTTTAATCAGAGCTCCCCGGCCAGCAGGGGAAACATTGTCAGCCAGAGGGTCTCCTTGCAATTGCTTGTGTGGTGCAGACTCTGGGATAGGGTCCCTAGAGGGGAACTGGCTACTTCTCACCTCAGGGTTCTAGGCACAATCCGGAAGGGCTGGGGGCGTCTTTCTAATGTTATTGCTCATGAGCCCCGTACTGGGTTTATTTCCCTCCCACTGTTCTGCTTGGTTTAGACCCCACCATCATCATTCCACTTCACCTCTCACCAGGAAACTCATCATTTTGGAGACTGCTTCAACTTTGGTTCAGAACACTTCTTCAGGACCCTCAGCTGCCTCTGATTGGAGGACTGGAGGGAGGAGAAAGAAATCTCCTCCCAAGAGGGCTCAGAAGCTCAATCAGCTCTTCATCTCCCTCCAGCTGCTCTGCCTGGTTTTGACTCCACCACCATCATCCCCTCCACATCGGTTACCCTGTAACCTTCCAGCTTCTTTTTGCATGCTGTCTTCCCCCATTAGATTATAAGTTCCCTGAAGGCAAGGACTATCTTTATTCTTATCATTTGTATTCCCAGTGCTTAGCTCAGTACCTGCACATATTAGGCACTTGATGAATGCTTATTGTATTGTATTGTAATGGTGTTCTTCCTCAATTATTGGTTGATGTCAATTAGCCAGACTTAATTAGCTTTTAGAAAACAGTATTTACCAAGGTGGTATAACATGAAGAGTAGGTATAAAACATACCCCCAAAGGTTTAGAGAGATGGCACTGCAAAAGGGTGAGTGTGCAGCTCTTGGTTGCTCGAAATCTTGTCCTGTTTTTTGTGGGGTCATCATCAAGTTCCCTCATTTTATCATGTAGCTTTCATGGGGCTCCAAAGTCCTGAAGACGTGCCTCTCCTTGGGTTCACTCTATCCTTAGTTTCCTCGGCAGCTGCCACCGTTAGACAAAACCTTTTGGGAGCAGTGCTACCATCACAGATATGGAATCCCAAATCTTCCAGCCCTCTGAGGTGACTTGGTCAGGGTCATTCTGGTGGTAAAGGTTGGATCCTGGATTCAATCCGGTCCTCTAATGCTAAATCCAAGGTTCTTTCTCCTACATCCCAGTGTCTTTTGAGTCGACTAGGCAGTGCAGTGGATAGAATACCAGGCCTGGAGTTAGGAAGACCTGAGTTCAAATTCAGCCTCAGATACTTATGAGCTCTGTGACCCTGGGCAAGTCACTAAGCCTCTATCTGCCTCAGTTTCTTTCACTGGAAAATGAAGATGATAATAACACCTAATTCCCAGAGTTGTTGTGAGGATCAAATGGTATATTTGTAAGGTGTTTAACATAATGTTTGGCATATAGTAAGTGCTATATAAATGCTTATTGCTTTCTCCTTCAACTGAAGTAAAAAAAGGCAGGGGTAGTAATCATGATTTCAGGCAAAGCAAAAATAGACCTAATTTTAAAAAAATAAACAGTGAAACTACATTTTGCTGAAAGTACCACACACAATGATCTAATAGCAATACTAAAAACACGTGACTTTTGCCAAATTGAAGGAAAACTTAAATTTGTTAAAAGAAGTGGGCAAGACCTCAATTTACCATTCCCTGACCTAGACAAATTGAACATAAAAATAAACAAGAAAGAAGTTAAGGACTTGAATAGATTTTCAGAAATGCTGGGCATAACAGATCTCTGCAGAATACTGAATGAGAAATGGATGGGACATACCTATTAAAAAGGGTATACATTCCACAAAAACTAATTATGCACTAGGGCATTTAAAAAACCTCACAAACAAATGCAGAAAAATGGAAATATAAAATGCATCTTTCCCTGACTGTAATGCAATAAAAATCACTTTCAATAAAGGGCCTTTGAAACAAAGATTAAAAATTAATTAGAAACTAAACAACTTAATCCCAAAGAATGCGTTGATCAAAAAACAAATTGTAGAAAAAGTGAATAATTTCATTAAAGATAATGAGAACAATGAGACTATGTACCAAAATTTATGGATGCAACCAAAGAAGTAATGAGGAGAAACTTTCTGTCTCTAAACTCTTTCCTCAATAAAAGAAATTACAAATCAAAGAATTGGGTATGCAACTAAAAAGATTAGAAAGCCAACACATTAAAAACTCTTAAATAAACACCAAAATAGACAACCTGAAAATTAAAGGGAAGATTAACAAAACTGAAAGTTAAAAATCCCTCACTGAATTAAGAAATAAAACTTGTGTGTGTGTGTGTGTGTGTGTGTGTGTGTGTGTGTGTGTGTGTGGTGATGGTTTTTGTTGTTCAGTCATGGCTGACTCTTCATGATCCCATTTGGGGCTTTTTGGCAAAGATACTGAAGTGGCTTGCCATTTACTTCTCCAGTTCATTTTGTGATGAGGAACGGAGGCAAACAGAGTTAAGTAATCTGCCCAAGGTCACACAGCTAGAAGTGTCTGAGGCCAGATTTGAAGTCACGAAAATGAGTGTTCCTGACTCTCAGGCCCAGCTCTATCCACTGCACCACCTAGTTGATGTGTGTATATGTATGTATATGTATGTGTATCAATACACACATATATATGTATATATGTGTATATGTACATATGTATGTATCTATATGTATATATGTGTATATACACCTATACATATACACAGACAGGCCATTAGCTAATTTGGTTTAAAAAAGAAAGAAGAAAACCAAATTATCAGAATAAAAATTAAAAAGGTCAGAGCAGCTCGGTGGCACAGTATGTAAAGCACCGGCCCTGGAATTAGGAAGACCTGAGTTCAAATCCGGCCTTAGACACTTGACACACTTACTAGCTGTGTGACCTTGGGCAAGTCACTTAACCCCAATTGCCCTGCCTTACCCCCTGCAAAAAAAGAAATTAAAAAGGTCAATTCACAACCAATCAAGAAAAAATAAAAAGAATTATAAGAAACCATTTTGTCCAACTACATGCCAATAAAACTACAAATCTAAATGAAATAGATGAACATTTACAAAAATTTAAATTGCCCAAATCACTAAAACAGAAAATAGACTACTTAGACTTTTTTTTAGAAAAAGAAAAGAAACAAGCCGTAAATTAATTTCTAAAGAAAAAGGACAGATTTGCAAGAGAATTCTACCAAACATTTAAGAAACAATTAATTCCAATACTATATAAACTATCTGAAAAAAACAGGCAAAGAAGGTATTTTACCAAATTACTTCTATGACACAAAGACGGTTTTGATACCTAAATTAAAGAAAATCAAAACAGAGAAAGAGAACTATAGACTAATTTCCCCAATGAGGTTTCATTCAAAAATATTAAATAAAATATTAGCAAAGAGACTACAGCAATATACCAAAAAGATTTTGCAGTATGACCAGACTGGAGTTATGCCAGGAACGCAGGGCTGATTTAATATTAGGAAAACCATAAATATAATTGACTGTATTCATAACAAAAATGACAAAAAATCATGTGATTATTTCAACATATGGAGAAAAAGCTTTTGAAAAAATATACCTATTCTTGTTGAGAACACTAGAAAACAAAGAAATAAATGGGACTTTCCTTAAATTGATAAGTAGTATCTATTTAAAACCAAGAGCAATCATTATCTGTAATACAGATAAACTAGATGCCTTCCCAATATGATCAGGTTGAAGCAAGGATGCCCACGATCACCATTACTATTCAATATTGTATTAGAAATGTTAACTAAAGCAGTAAGATAAGAAACAGGAATTGAAGGAATAAGCATGGGCAAGGAATAAACAAAACTATCATTTTTTACAGATGATAAGATACTTTACTTAGAGAACCCTAGAGAGTCAACTAAAGAACCAATCAAAATAATTAACAACTTGAGCAAAGTTGCAAGTTATAAAATAAACACACACAAGAAATCAGCATTTACATATCTTACCAACAAAATCCAGCAGGAAGAGACAGAAATAGAAATTCTATTTAAAATAACTATAGACAGTATAAAATACTTGGGAATCTACCTGCCAAGACACATACAGAACTATATTATGAAACACTATTCATATAAATAAAGGTAAATCTGAATAATTAAAGAAATATTAATTGCTCATGAGTAGCTAAGCCAATATGATAAAAATGACAATACTATCTAAATTAATTTATTTGTTCAGTACCATATGAAAATTACCAAATAATTTTTAAAAATTAATAAAATTCATCTGGAGGAAAAAAGGTCAAGAATACTGGGGGAATCAATGAAAAAAAGGCAAAGGAAGGGGGCCTAGAAGTACCAGATCTGAAACTATACTATAATCATCAAAACAATTTGGTACTGGATAAGAAATAGAGTGGTTGATCATAATACATACCAGTGGAACTGATTAAACACACAATATACTGAAACAAACAAAAGATGCCAACTACTGGGGCAAGAAATCACTATTCAACAAAAACTGTTGGGAAAACTGGGAAGTAGTCTGGCAGAAACTATGTTTAGAACAACATCTTACACCATCTAGCAAAATAAGCACAAAATGAGTAGGTGATTTATACATAAAGAGGGACATTGTCCAGGAGTCAAAATGGTGGAGTAAGGCAGGAAATCACCTGAACTCTCCCAAATTCACCTCCAAACAACTATAAAATAGTGCCTCAAAATGAATTCTGGAAAAGCAGAACCAACAAAAGGACAGGGTGAAACCATTTTGCAGCCCAAGACAACTCAGAAGGTTAGCAGGAAAAATTTATCTCACTTGGGGAAAATGGGAGCACCATCTAGGGCAGGCAGCACCAGGGTAAGATAGCAGCAGGCTGTGCCTCAGCATAGTGAGAGACCTTGAGCTCCAATGAAGATCAGTGACTGAGGCCCCATGGCCCCAGTGCAGCAGCAGGCAAGCAACCTGAGCTTCCCTCCACACCAGCTCAGCACCAGGCCCCTACTGACCCTAGTGCAGTACCAGGTGAGAAGCCAGCCCCCCAACCCCCCAGGCCAGTGTCCCCTCCAACCAAGATCAGAGGACAACTTTAAAAGTAACCAAAAAAAGGCTGGAAAAATGAAAAAAAAAGAACCTAACCATAGAAAGTTATTGTGGTGACAGGGAAGATCAAAACAAACTCAGAAGAGGACAACAATGTCAGAACACCTACATGTAAAGCATCGAAGAAAAAATGTGAATTGATTTCAGGTCCAAAAGAACTACTGGAAGTGTTCATAAAGGATTTTAAAAATCAAATAAGAGAGATAGAAGACAAATATGGAAAAGAAATGATAGTGATGCAAGAGAAGCATGAAAAAGAGTCAACAGCTTGAGAAAGGAAGCACAAAAAATGGAAAAAAATGTACAAAAATTTACTGAAGAAAACAACTCCTTAAAAATTAGAATTAGACAAGTGGAAGCTAATGACTCCACGAGACATCAAGAAACAATAAAACTCAAAAGAATGAAAAAAAATGGAAGAAAACATGAACTATTTCACTGGAAAAACAACTGACCTGGAAAATAGATCCAGGAGAGATAGTTGAAGACTTATTGGATTACCTGAAAGTCATGATAAAAAAACAGTACCTGGACATCATATTTCAAGAAATAATCAAGGAAAACTTCTGTTTTCCCAGACATTGAAAGAATTTACCAATTACCTCCTGAAAGAGATCTCAAAATGAAAACTTCTAGGAACATTATAGCCAAATTCCAGAATTCCCAGGTCAAGGAGAAAATACTGCAAGTGGCCAGAAAAAAAATCAAATATTGTGAAGCTACAGTCAGGATTACACAGGATATATCAGCTTCTACATAAAGGATCAGAAGGCATGGGATAAGATATTCCAGGACAAGGAGGAGGCAAAGGAGCTATGATTATAACCAAGAATCACCTACCCAACAAAACTGAGCATAATTCTTTGGGGGGCAGGGGATGGTCATTCAATGAAGCAGAGGACTTTTAAACATTCCTTATGAAAAGACCAGACAAACAAAAAAATTGATTTTCAAATACAAGACTTAAGAGAAGCATATAAGCATAAAATATTAAGAGATTTAATAAGGTTAAACTATTTATGTCCCTACACAAGAAGATGACACTTATAACTCTTAAGAACTTTATCACTATTAGGGTAGTTATAAGGAACAGACATAGACAGAGGATGCAGGGATAAGGTGACTTTGATGGAATAATAGCAAAAATAAAATTAAGAGGTGAGAAAGAGAAGTAACTGGGAGCAGAAGGAAGGGAGAGGTAGAACTGGGTAAATTATCTTATATGAAGAGGCACGGAAGACCTATTACAGTGGAGGGGAAGATGGGAGTGTGGTGCAGTGGGCATGGCTTGAACCTTACTCTTATTGGAATTGGCTCAAAGAGGGAATAACATATACAATCAGTTGTATATAGAAATCCATCTTACCCCATAGGGAAGTAGGAGAGGAAGGAGTTAAGAAAAGAGGGGAAGGGCCTGACAGAAGAGAGGGCAGATTGGGGGAGGTGGTGGTCAGAATCAAAACACTGATGAGGAGGTACAGGGTGACAAGGGAGAGAGAAGAAACAGAAGGAAAATAGGATAGAGGGAAATATACAGTTAGCAATCATAACTATGAATGTGAATGAGATGAACTCTCCCATAAAACGGAAGCAGATAGCAGAACGGATCAAAAACACACTTGAAACAGAGAGTAAAGGTAAGGGGCTAGAGCAGAATGTATTCTGCTTAAGCTGAAGTAAAAAAAAAAGTAGGGTTAGCCATCATGATCTCAGACAAAGCAAAAGCAAAAATAGGTCTAATTAAAAGAGATAAGGAAGGAAACTACATCTTGCTAAAAAAATAAAAGTACCACAGACAATGAAGTAATAGCAATACTAAGCACATATGCACCAAGTGGTATAGCATCCAAATTCTTAAAGAAGAAGTTATGTGAATTACAAGGGGAAATCAACAGGAAAGACGAGTGGGGAATCTCAACTTTCCCCTCTCAGAACTAGATAAATCTAACTACAAAATAAACAAGAAGAAGTTAAGGAAGTGAAATTTTTTTTAGTAAAGTTACACATGATAGACCTATGAAGAAAACTGAATGGGGACAGAAAAGAATATGCCTTTATCTCAGTGACACATGGTATCTACACAAAAACTTATCATGTATTAGGACATAAAAACCTCAAAATCAAATGTGGGAAGGCAGAAATAGTAAATACATCCATTTCAGATCATGATGCAATAATAATTATATTCAATAAAGGGCTACGGAAAGATAGATTAAAATTAATTGGAAACTAAATAGCCTAATCCTAAAGAAGGAGTGGGTCAAAGAACAAATCATAGAAACAATAATTTCATTTAAAAAATGACAACAATGAGACAACATACAGAAACTTATAGGATGCAGCCAAAGTAATACTTAGAGCAAAATCTTACATCAATAAAATAGAGAAAGAGTTGATTGATGATTTGAGCATGAAACTTAAAAAAAAAACTAGAAAAAGAACAAATTTCAAATCCCCAGTTAAACATCAAATTAGAAATTCTGAAACCCAAAGGTAAGATTAATAAAATTGAAAATAAGAAAACTATTGAGCTAATTAATAAAACTAGGAGCTGGTTTTATGAAAAAATTAATCAGATAGATAAACCATTGGTTAATTTGATTTAAAAAAAGAAAGAAGAAAATGAGATTACCAGTATCAAAAAGGAAAAGGGTGAATTCATCACCAATGAAGAGGAAATTAAGTCAATTATTAGGAACTATTTTGCCCAACTATATGCCAGTAAGTCTGACAATCTAAATGAAATCAATCAATATCTACAAGAATATAAATTGTCCAGATTAATGGAAAAGGAAATCAGATAGTTAAATAACCCCATCTTAGAAAAAGAAATTGAACAAGTCATCAATGAACTCCCTAAGAAAAAATCCCCAGGGGCAGATGTGTTTACAAGTGAATCCTACCAAACATTTAAAAAAAAACAATTAATTCTAATGCTATATAAACTATTTGGGAAAATAGGTAGAGAAGGAATCCTAACAAATTCATTTTACAACACAAATATGGTGCTGATACTTAAACCAGGAAGAGCTAAAAGGAAGAGAAAGAAAATTATAGACCAATTTCCCTAATGACTATTGGTGCAAAAAAATTAAATAAAATACTAACAAAGAGATCACAGCAATATATCACAAGGATCATATACTATGGCCAGGTGGGATTTATACCAGTAATGCAAGCCCGGTTCAATATTAGGAAAGTTATTAGCATAATCAATCATATCAATAACAAAACTAATGGAAATCATGTGATTATCTCAATACATGCAGAAAACACTTTTGACAAAATACAGCAACCATTCCTATTAAAAACATGAGAGGGCATAGGAATAAATGGAGCTTTCCTTAAAATGATAAGTAGTATCTATCTAAAACCATCAGCAAGCATTATATGTAATGGGATAAGCAAGCAGCATTCCATATAAGATCATGGGTAAAGCAAGTATGCCCATTATCACTACTATTATTCAATATTGTTCTAGAAATGTTAGCTATAGGAATAAGAGAAGAAAAAGAAATTGAAGGAATTTGAATAGGCAATGAGGAAACAAACCTATTGCTCTTTACAAACGATATGATGATATACTTAGAGAATCCTAGAGAATCAACTAAAAAACTAATTGAAATAATTAATAACTTTAGCAAAGTTGTAGGATATAAAATAAACCCATCATATAAATCATCATTTCTATATACTACCAACCAAGCCTAGCAGCAAGAGATAGAAAGAGAAATTCCATTTAAAATAATTGTAGACAATATAAAATACTTGGGAATCTACCAAGACAAACCCAAGAACTATGTAAACACAATTACAAAACACTTTTCATATCAATTGTTTTTGGGTAGGCTAAGTCAATATAATAAAAATAATTCTATCTAAATTTTACTTATTTAACACCATACCAATCAAACTATAAAATTTTATTTTGTAGAGCTAGAAAAAATAATAACAAAATTTATCTGAAAGAACAAATGGTCAAAAACAACAAGGGAATTAAAGAAAAAAAATGTGAAGGAAAGTGGCCTAGCTATACCAGATCTCAAACCATGTTATAAAGTGGTAATCATCAAACTATCTGGTACTGGCAAACAAATACAGTGGTGGATCAGTGGAATGGATTAGGTACACAAGAAATAGTAGTAAATGACCATGGTAATCTAGTGTTTGATAAACCCAAAGACTCCTGCTTCTGGAACAAGAACTCACTATTTGACAAATACTGCTGGGAAAACTGGAAAACAGTTTGCCAGAAACTAGGTATGGACCAACATCTTATACCATATACCAAGATAAGGTCAAAATGGGTACATGGTTTAGACATAAATGGTGATACCATGGACAAATTAGGGAAGTATGGAATAGTTTACATATCAGATTATGGAAAAGGAAAGAATTTATGACCAAACAAGCATTATGAGATGCAAAATGGATATTTTCTTCATTTTTATATATTCTATTTTTCTCCAATTACATGTTAAAACAATTTTTAACATTTTAAAAGTTTTTAGTTCCAAATTCTATTCCTTCCTCTCTCCCTCCCTTCTGCCCTCCCTAAGATCATAAGCAATTAGATATAGGTTATACATGTGCAATCATGTAAGACATTTTCATATAGTCATTTTGTATAAGAAGACACAAATAAAAGGAAAAGAATGAAAGAAAAAAGTTAAAAATAGCATTCTTCAGTCGGTACTCAAACAATATCAGTTCTTTCTCTAGAGGTGGAAAGCTTGCTTCATCAACCCTTTGGGATTGTCTTGTGTAATGGCAAGCAAAGTGGAGCTTTTTGTTGTCTTTTGTTTTGAAGTGCTTCTCAGCACTAAGGCAATCAAGTGCCTTGCAGTCTTGCCCTTGTTTGAATCAAGAGTCATTGATTGGAAACTATATATATACATACATACATACATACATACATACATATATATATATATATAATATATATATATATATGATGTTGTGCTAGTCTCATTAGAGATCTTTCCCACACCCTTTTGCTAAGTAGGTGCTAAATCCTAGGACCCTAAACAGGGTATATATGCTCTGAGGTTAGCATCTTCCTTTGGGGGCTTACTCCTGGAAAGAGTATTTGTGTGATTTGACCGTATGAGACTCTGGGTAGGCATTAAGGAGCCTTGCCCCCTCCCCTTTGAAAACCCAGATGTTGGTGTTTCTCTCTCTCTGGTGACTATGTTTGTATTTCTTGGTCAGACAGCTAGAAGCCTGTCTGTTGATTTGTGTTATTTGCTCTGTTTATATAATTTCTGCTTGTAATTTCTGTTTGTATTTTCTCTGAAGTTCAGAGTGCTAACTTTTACCCCTGAACTAAGTGAATGATATATGTATGTTTAATTAAAGTGAGAGTGTAAACCCCTTAAAGTTGCTTTCCTTAGAAAAGCAGATCAAAGAATCTGTGATAGCAGCCCTCTTGTGTGCTAGTGTTATTGGTCTTACACCTCCACAGCAGCTGCTGGCAACACTGTTGTTACATCTTGGATCTGAGAATAGCTAAGTTATTTGCAATTCTTCATTGTACAATATTGCTGTTACTATGCACACTATTATCCTGGTTCTGTTCACTTTGCATCAGTTCATGTAAGTCTTTCTTAAAATGGATATTTTAAATTTAATTATACATTTAGTTATATTACATTTAAAAGTGTTTGCACAAACAAAACCAATGCAACCAAGGTTAGAAGGAAAGCAGAAAGCTAGGAAAAAAATTTTAATAGAAAATATCTCTGACAAAAACCTCATTTCTAAAATATGTAGAGTACTGAGTCAACTTAATAAGAATACAAGTCATTCCCCAATTGATAAATGGTCAAAGGACATGAACAGGCAGTTTTCAGATGAAGAAATTAAAGCTATCTATAATCATATGAAAAATGCTCTAAATCACTATCGATTAGATAAATGCAAATTAAAACAATTCTGGGGTACCACTTCACACCTATCAGATTGGCTAATACGACAGAAAAAGAAAATGATAGATGTTAGAGAAGATATGGGAAAATTGAAACACTAATGCATGTAAACTGATCCAACCATTCTGGAGAGCAATTTGGAACTGTGCCCAAAGAGCAACCAAACTGTTCATAGCCTTTGATCCAGCAATACCACTACTAGGTCTGTATCCCAAAGAGATCATAAAAAAGGGAAAAATAAACACAGGTACAAAAATATTTATAACAGCTCTTTCTGCGGTGGCAAAGAATTGGAAATTGAGGGGAAATCCATTAAGTAAGGAATGGCTTAACAAGTTGTGGTATATGAATGTGATGGAAAACTATTGAGCTATAGGAAATGATGAGCAGGTGAATTTCAGAAAAACCTGGAAAGATTTACATGAATTGATGCAAAGTGAAGTGAGCAAAACCAGAAGAACATTGTATACAGTACCAACAACACTATACCATGATTAACTATGAATGACTTAGCTCTTCTCAGAAATACAATGATCCAGGACAATTCCAAAGGACTTATGAAAAATGTTATCCCCCTCCACAGAAAGAACTGATGGAGTTTGAATGCAGACTGTAGCATACTACTTTCACTTTCATTATTTTTATGGTCTTTCTTTTGGTCTTCACAACATGACTATTATGGAACTATTTTACATGATTGCACATATATAACCTATATCAAGTTTCTTACCATCTTAAGAAGAGGGAAGATGAGAGAGGGAGGAAGAAAATTTGGACCTCAAAATTTATAAAAACTGAATGTTAAAATTTGTCTTTAAATGTAATTGGAAAAAATAAAATACTACTTTTAAAAGTGACATCATCAGCAAATTAGTAGAACATGGAAGAAATTACCTGTCAGATCTATGGCTAGCAGAAGAGTTCAGAACCAAACATGAGAATTTCACAGGAGATAAAATGGATAATTTTGATTACATAACATTTTTAAAGTTTTCTTTCACAAACAAAACCAATGTAGTTAAAACTAGGAGGAAAGGAGGAAATTGGTGGGGTGGGGAATCTTTGCAGGAAATTTTTCTGATAAAGGTCTCATTTCTAAGACATATGGGGAACTGAGTCAAATTTACAAGAATAAGAACCATTCTCCAATAGACAAATTGTTGAAGAATGTGAATAGACAGTTTTCAGAGGAAGACATCTAAGCTATCAATGGCCATATAAAAATGCTCTAAATCACTAATAATTAGAGAAATGAAAATTAAAACAACTCTGAGGTATCATCTCACACTCATCAGATTGGCTAGGATGACAAAAAAGAAAATAATCAATACTGGTAGTACAGTGGGCAAACAGGCACACCAATTCTCTATTTCCATCCTGGAAAACAATTTGGAGCTACATTCAAAAAGCTATTGAAGTGTGCATACCTTTTGACCCAGCAATATCCCTACTACTAGGTCTATACTTCAAAAAAAATCGAAGAAAGAAGAAAAGGACCCATATGTACAAAAATATTTATAATAGTTTCGTGAGTGTGTGTGGGGAGGGCAAAGAATTGGAAACTGAGGGGATGCCTATCAATTGTGGAATGGAAGAATAAGTTATGGTATATGAATGCAATGGAATACTACTGTGCTGTAAGAAATAATGGAGATGGTTTCAAAAAATCTGGGAAGACTTATGTGAACTAATATGATGTGAAGTAAGCAGAACCAGGAGAACATTTATATGACAGCAATATTAAAAAGATAATCAACTTCGAAAGATTTAGTAATTCTTATTCTGTATATAGCTTACTTTGTATATATGTGTTTACAGATTGTCTTCCCCACTAGACTGAGGGCAAAGACTGTCTTTTGCATCTCTTTGAATATCTAACACTTAGCACTTGGCACATAGTAGGAGCTTAATAAATGGCTACTGATTGCTGACACAATGGCTAACCACAGTTTCAAAAGTCTCATGATGAAACAGGTTATCAGCTTCCAAATAGAGATCTGATGGATTCAGAGGGAAAACTGAAGCATATTTCCTTCCTTCCTTCCTTCCTTCCTTCCTTCCTTCCTTCCTTCCTTCCTTCCTTCCTTCCTTCCTTCCTTCCTTCCTTCCTTCCTTCCTTCCCTCCTCCTCCTTCTTTTGAAATGGCTAGTGCATGTATTTATTTTGCATGACCATACATATTTGTAACAGGTTTTGTTTTTCTAGTTTCCTCAAAAGGTGGAGGGCAAGGAAGAGGAAAGGAGAGAATTCAGAATTGAAAATAAAATACAATTGGATTTTTAAATGCATTTTTGAAATTTTGGCAAGACACATTCTTCATCCACTCATCTGTGTGGATGGGCCAGCCAAATTTCTTTGAGTACAGATCTCTTGCAGGATCTGCAGTGTCTTGGGGCTTAATAAAACCAAATCAATGTCATCCACAAACAGGAGCACCTGGAGGACCTCATTAAATCCCTCTTCAACCCAGACCCTATGAATGTTCTCCTCCATCAGAGTGATGAATACTTCTAGTGAGCATACACCAGAAAAACTTTCTGTTTTCTGGCTCTCCTGATGTTTATTGATGGGGTGCTTGTGCTTGAATCCTAATTCTAACAGCCTCTGCTTGGGTGTCTGTGCCAGAATCCCAATTTCAAAACACATCCAGTTCTCAAAATATATTCTCTCTCAGGTAGCCTCTCTCTAGCTAAAGGGCAGCATGCCCCAACTGATCTCTGCTTCTTCCTCAGTACATTGAGTCATAACCATATTTACTATTTACTCACCTTTCTAACACGTATCTTAGACATAGTATTTTATCTAACAAGACACTAGATGAGAAACTATTCCCCTTTAGCCCCTGACTGCTAGTGAACTCAGTGACATTTCACAGTAAAAACCACACCCCCAGTAACCCTGCTGTGGGCTATTTCCTAAGAACTCTGGGTAATATGCCTTGCAGTACATACTAAATGTGCATGTTCCTTTAAGAACTGACCATCCCTTAACCACTCCCTAATCTCATCCCCAAACACCTGACATGTCCCCCCCCCCCTTAATCCCCTATTAGCTTCTATAAAGATTCCCCCTGCACTTCTTTATGGTTGCAGGTTCCCTAAGAACTCTTGCCCACTGAAAAGCATAATAAATCTTTGCCTCCTTGACTTAAAGAATACTTGGGTCCCTGAATTCATTCCAGGGGACCTGGGAACTTTGGTTTGGGATTCCTACATCCCTGGGATTCTATTTCTCCCTCATCATTTTGGTGGCCCATACAGTGTTATTTCTGTTATTGCATCTTCAGGGGAATACTACATAATCCTGATGTATAGATGGGAGAAACCTTGCTGTATAAGAGCATTTGGTTCAACCAAATTAAAAGTTTTTCATAATTAACAAACAATAAGTACAATGAAATCTTTTATTTTCTAATTTTTCGTTCAACTGTGAAATGATAAAGATGCAGCCCACTGTTAAATATGCTTGCAAAGTTTGTTTCTTACTAATGCCCTCATTGAGAATGCCCTGAATTTGGGTATAGATGACGCTCATAAAGATTTTATATAGATGGAAAAGCAGCAATAGATAGCAGTAGTTCTCTTGGTTACTCTGTGTGTGTGTGTGTGTGTGTGTGTGTGTGTGTGTGTGTGTGTGTGTGTGTGTGAAGAGCCAGCTATATCCTGTTTAGGCCTCATTAGACCTCCGCAAAGCAGCCTTTTTAGATCTCTGCACAGCAGGATCAATTGAGAAAGGGTCTATTCAAGGCAAAAGGCCATGTTTAGGATAAGAAGACGTGGCAAAGAAAACCCACCTTTGTAGCTGATTATCCACACGGGAAAGAACAGAAATGTTTCAGTATGGTCATCTACATGGGAAAGAACGGAAATGTTTCAATTCTGTTAGCCCATAGGAGACTGGAGTCTTGGTCCCAGGAACAAGGAGATAAAAATATTAACCAATGCTCCATTGTACTCTTCTGACAAGTCAGGATGACTCAGCAATTAACCTGTATAAAGTAATGTCAGTAACTCCATTAAAATTAGTCTATAGCCTGACTACACGACTCGCCTAGCCCCATGTCTTTGTCTTTTTGTGTTTCATTACTCCATCCACACAATTGCGCGGCTGTTCGTGTGTGTGTGTGTCTGTGTGTGTATGTGTATGTTGGGGGTGTATTAATAGGACTTGAGTTTTTTTCTATGCCTTTGGTATCTCCCGCTCTCCTTCAGACATCTTGTTTATCAATCCCTCAATGTTCTGACAATTACATCACCTCCAGTGTGTATCTCCTTTAGACATATTTGGCTCAATCTGGCTGCTTTGCCCATCTTGCTCTCTTTAGTTCCATTTCTATCCCCTCATAAGCACTTCAATGAGTGGGATGTTTGGGGTATGGTGGCTCCATTATCCATGGAGAAAATGTTTTGTTGAAATGGTTTCTGCAAACCTTTTCCATTTTTTTTGTTTGCAGTTCTCTTTCCATTTTCATCCTTGAATGACCTTGGGATAACCTTGCTTAGTTAAGTATTTTGCCAAGCTCTCCTTAAACTGGCTTTACTCTCCACTACTAATCTCTGCTTTGTAAGATGATATTCCTTCTAATCTTCCATTATCTGTTTTTGTGTAAGATTTTACAAACAAGCTTATATTTTAACATAGCCTTTAGCAGCCTTCTCATTCTTTGGAAAATAAGTCAAATGATTGCTGACTAAGGCACTTCCTAGGCTCTTTTAGTCTCCTTGTTGTGGCAATTAATTTACGTTAGTTTTTAATTATTTTAATAATTTCTGGGTGAAATTATTATAGTCATCATTGGTGTCTTTTCTGTTTTCCATTTACTGTGTTTGATTTTCAATAACTGATTTAAATATCTTTCTCATTCTTCTTTGTTCTTATTATAAATTCTGATTTTTACTCTGAATTGATGATGTGACTTAGCACAAATAGGTAGCTTAGGGATAACTTCCATGTCAATAAGTCTTTTCCTATCTGTCAAAATGTAATTAATTTTGTACTTTTTGATATTATTTGTGCTTGTCATATGTAATGCAACTGTTTGTTAAACTGTTCATGATGTAGATGTGAGGCTTTCATATAACCTACAAGTCTTTGGCCTTTCTCATTTCTTTCTCCTGAATCATATTTTCCCCACACATTCCTCCCTATATACACATCTCTTCCCATCTTTGCACCAGACTTACCAAGTACTAGCATGTGTGTTGGTAGAATTTGGAGAGAAGGCCTTATCAGTTTCTGCAGAGAATTTCTCGGATACTTTGTCCTCAGCAACAAAAGTTGGTATTTAAGTTGCAATGATTTTAATGGTCTTTTTCTGAATGTTTGCATTTGTTTCTTGTAGCTTTGGGGCATATGTTATAATCCATTCCATCAACTTGTTTCCCGATCTCACTTGTAAGCCATCCTTCCATTTTACTTCAGCTTCCTTCTTTCTTCTTCTGGTTTCACTTATAGCAAAGATGTCATAACTGAGCAGACTAAGCTTCTCTAACAACATAACCATGTGATGGGCATTGGAAAATGAGCTCATATTCAAAGTACAAAGAGTCAAACCAGAATTTGTTGACAGTAAATATAAAAGCAGTGGAATTCTAAGCACTCTTTGCCTTCTTTCCCACTATTTTACAGGTATCTGTAAAGGGCTTGGCACAGTGCCTGGCACATAGTAGGTACTTGATAAATGTTTGTTCCTCCCTTTATCCTCCTTTACCGCTACTCTGTGGCCATCACTGTAAAACTAGGAGCTGCCATAGTTAGAAAAATTTCACCACCAGGTGGCCAGCCTCCTAACAATGCACCTCTCTGTGATTTGTTAGCTTGGTCCTTAGAAAACAGACTCATTCTGTTAACAGGGCCATACTTGAAATCTTTCCAGCACGCCTGAGTTGGTGCTCCACTGGCAGAGTCTTCAAAAACTGCAATTCACCTCCATATCACACTAGAGCATCAGAGTAGGGTTTTGTGGATGGTTAAATTAAAAATCATTTTTATTTTTATTTTTTTTAATTTTTTTTATTTTTAGTTTGCCACACACGGTTCTACATAATTTTGAGTTCCAGATTTTCTCCACTCCCTCCCCAAGATGGCATGGAATCTCATATAACTACCATGTATAAATTTGCATTGAATTAATTTATACACTAGTCAAGTTGTGGAGAAGAATTATGACCAATGGAATGAATCATGAGAAAGAAGAGACAGAACCAAAAAAAAACCCCGAAAACAAAAACAAAAGAGAAGAAAAAAGGCGAGCCTGTAGTGCGCCTCGATCTGCATTCAAACTTCATAGTTCTTTCTCTGGATGTAGATAGCATTCTCCATCGTGAGTCCCCTGGAGTTGTCCTTGCACCTTGCGTTGCTGAGAAGAGCGAAGTCTGTCAGGGTTGGTCCTCACGGAATCCATATATCTGTGGTTGTGTACAATGTTCTCCTGGCTCTGCTCCGCTCACTCAGCATTATGTCGTGTAGGTTTTTCCAGGTTGTTACGAAGTCCGTATCATCCCCATTTCTTATGGCACAATAGTATTCCATTACCTTCATATACCACAGCTTGTTCAGCCATTCCCCAATTGATGGGCATCCCTTTGATTTCCAATTCTTGGCTACCACAAAGAGAGCCGCTATAAATATCTTTGTACATATGGGTCCCCTTCCCTCTTGTGTGATTTCTTTGGGATACAACCCTAGAAGTGGTATTTCTGGGTCAAAGAGTATGAACATTCCTATGGCCCTTTGGGCATAGTTCCAAATTACTCTCCAAAATGGCTGGATCATCTCACAACTCCACCAGCAATGTAACAATGTTCCAATTTTCCCACATCCTCTCCAGCATTTATCATCCTCCTGCTTTGTTATTTTATTTTAGCCAATCTTACAGGAGAGATGTGGTATCTAAGAGTTGTTCTGATTTGCATTTCTCTAATCAGTAGTGATCCAGAGCATTTTTTCATATGCCTATAGAGAGCTTTAATTTCTTCCCCTGAAAACAGCCTGTTCATATCCTTTGACCATTTCTCAATTGGGGAATGGCTTGTATTCCTATATATTTGGCTCAGTTCCCTGTATATTTTAGAAATGAGGCCTTTATCAGAGATACTAGTTGCAAAGATTTTCTCCCAATTTTCTGCTTCCCTCCTAATTAAAAAAAATCATTTTTAACAGTTTTTTATCTTCATCTCATCCATTTTTACATTTGTGTTTTATAATGTACATATTATATCATGCCAGTAGTATAGATTTTTAATTTATAAATGCACACATATTGGGGATGTATTGATGTGTTCAGAATTTTTTATTGATAGGATCGCATGATCAAAAACATTTAGAAACCACTGATACAGAGGATGGATTGAAGGGGGGAGACTGGAAGCAAGGAGATCAGTTAGTAGCCTATTGTACTCCTCTAGATGAGATGAGATGAAGGCCTGAATTAACACAGACCATGTGGGACTGACAAGAAAGGCATGACTGGAAGAGATACTATGAAGGTAAGATCCTGGAAACTGACTGGATATAGGGAGAGGAGGAGAGGGAAGAAAACCTTCAAGATTGTGAACCTGGGCAACTTAAAGGTTGCTGGTGGCCATCAACAGAAATGAAGTTTGGAGAGGGATGGGTTCGAGGGGAAATGTGAGTTCTATTTTAAAAGATGTTGAGTTGAAGATGCCTATGGAGCACCTGGGGGGAAGATATCTCCCTATAATATGGTGCCATGAGTTTGGATTCAGAAGACAGATTGAAGTTGGACATAGAGATTTGGGAGTCAGTTGCAAAGATATAATAACAATAATAATAATAATAACGATGATGATGATGATAACTCCCATGAGATTATCAAGGTATATTGCTAATGCAACTGCTATGAATATACAGACCTATTTCCAGGATTGAATCACAAAATATGATACACTCTCTTCCTCAAAGATGAAACCAAGATATTTATTCAGATGCCAGAAAGCGAAATCTACCATAATAACCAAGTTTATACACATCACCAATCCAGGGAGCACCGACATCCCCAGGCCTTCCTGCCATTGGGCCTCCCCACAAACAAGCTCTCATAGGCAAAATTCCTCCCTCTCTCACTCACTAGCTGCTCTACCTCACTCTCTCCAAGCTCTGCCTCACTCTCACTTCTTGCTCTACCCTTCCTGGTCCACCTGTTCCTCAAGCTCCTCCTACCACAGGCCCCATGTGACTCAGGCTGTATGTGAGTCACGTTCCATCACAGCAGTCAGCTGGGCCTGAGCTCAAAGCAAGTCACATAGACCTATTAATGGGCAAGACAGATCTTCCCATTGTATTAACATTACACAAAGAAGAGAATAGAGAAGGAAGAAAAGGTCCCAGGATATAGCCTTCGGATATACCCATATTTAGCGGGCAAGAAGCCAATCTGGCAAAAGACACTGAGAAGCAGCAATGAGGGTAGCAGATTCAAATAAGAAAAATGTGACGGAAGTCAAGAGAGGAGGACATGTCCATGATGAGGGGATGGTTAAAAAGATCAAAATGGCTCTAGTGCTATAAGTCAATGTCAATTCCCTGGATTTTTTTTGGATTTCCCAGTTTTTTATTGGCAACATTTGATGTGAATATTATTTCTCTATCTTTATTAATTTTAGTCATGCAAAAGATTTTAATCCTTTTCACCTTTCATAATCTTTGCTATAATTTGCTTAATTAAGAATTCTGCCTCTAATCATGCTTGTGAACGGTACTCGCTCTCATTTTTTCTAATTATTTTTATGGGACTTATCATACATCATATCCACATGAAACTTATTGTGGTTTACGGTTGAAGAAGCTGGTTGAAACCTATGTTTTTCTAAACTTCTTTTTAATTTTGCCTGAAATTCTTGTAAACAGGCACTCCTTCCCCAAGTGAATCATATCTGGGGGTTTATCCAATCTGTTGCCAAGGCCTGTCAATTTTAGGTACAAATAGTCAAACCAGAATTTGTTGACAGTCAATATAAAAGCAGTGGAATTCTAAGCACTCTTTGCCTTCTTTCCCACTATTTTAGTCAATTTTAGTTGTGTAACATCTTTTGTCTCTCCCCACTCCAATCCATCCTCCACTCAGTCGTCAAAGAGATTTTCCTACAGCAGGTCTGACCCTGTCACCCACTAGCCTATAAACTCCAGTGGTTCCCTATCAACTCCAGGATCAGATAGAAAATCCTTTGTTGGGCATTCAAAGGGCCCCCTCCTGCTTTTCTAGTCTTCTTACATCTTACTCCATATATGCCAACATCCAATGACACAAACAAGCCACTTCATCAAGTGGCTTCCTTGTAGTCTTAGCTAACATCCCACCTTCTACAGGAAGTCTTTCCCCATCCCTCTTAATTCTCCAATGCATCCTGTACATAGCCTGTCTATACAGGGCTGTTTACTTGTTGTCTCCTCCCATTAGACTGGGAGCTCCCTGAGGGATGGGACTGGCTTTGGCCTTTCTTTGTAACTTCAGTGCTTAGCACGATGCCTGGTCCTTAATGAATGTTTACTGACTGATCATCTAGTCCTGAGAAGTGAGTTTAATCGATCCTGATTCTGATTTATCTTGTTCTGTTTCATCGATCTACTTTTCTATTTTTTAACCACTGCTAGCTTTGATGATTTTTGCTTTAAAAGAGAATTTCGGGTTTGGAAGTGTTAATTCCCCCTCCTCCCAATTTCTAATTATCATCTCCCTTGAGACCCTGCCGGGGTGGGAAACCTGCAGCCTCAAGGCCACATGTGACCCTCTAGATCCCCAAGAGCAGCCCTTTGACTGAATTCAAACTTCACAGAACAAACCCCCTTAATAAAAGGATTTGTTCTGTAAAATTTGGTCACAGTCAAAAGGCTGCACCCAAGGACCTAGAAGGCCATGTGTGGCCTCTAGCTGTAGGTTCCCCACCCCTGCATACCTTTTGTTCTTCCAAATGGATTTCGTTATTATTTAATCTAGCCCTATAAAGTGACCTCTTGGCAGTGTGACAGGTAGTGCGTTAAATCTCTAAAGTTAATTTAGTTCATGGCATTTTTATTATATTGGTACTGCCAATCATAGGTAATGACTATTTTCCCCATTATTTGTCTATCTTTATTTTTGTAAAATTGTCTTGTTTATAAAGAGTATATAAATCTGGGTAGATTGATTTCAGATGGTTAATGTCTTTTGTAATGATTTTTGAATGGGAATTCTCTACCTACTATGCTCTTGGTTTTTGTTACCTGCCCCAGATACTTATTAGCTATGTGACCCTGGGCATGTCATTTAACCTCTGTTTTTCTCAGTTTCCTCATCCGTAAAATGGGATAATATTAGCACCTACCTCTTAGGATTGTTGTGAGGATCAAATTAGATGATAATTGTACTTAGCACAATGCCTGGCACATAGCAAGCACTATGTAAATGTTAGTTATCATTATTATTATTTAGAAATGCTGCCTATTTTTGTAGATCTAGTTTATATCTTTCTATTTTACTTAAGCTAGTAATCACTTGTTAGTCAAAACACCACCACTTTGATCACTGTATCTCCTCAGACTCTTAGCATAGCGCCTGGCATATGGTAAGCACCTCGTAAATGCTTGTGGACTGATCCTGATGGAGGCAGCTCAGGACCCTGAGAAGAGCAGCACCCTGCAGACCACTGGTCTTACTTCCAGCTCAGACCTCACAGAGAAAGGGGCCAGCCATCCCTGCCAATTGTCAATCAACTGCCACTCATGGGGCAGATGGGGAAGCCTAGCTAAATATTATCTGAAACAGCAGGTACCCTGGGGGAGAGGAAGAAGGAAACCTGTTAGGGAAAAAAAACACCACCTTGACCTGATAGAGAAAACCCAGGACCACAAACTCAAAAGCGCTTCTAGGCCAACGCCTGTGGCCATCACTTTGGGAAGCAGCCTGGCCATTGCTCCTGAGGGACTGCAGCCATAGCTACCAAAGACCCAGAAAGGAATGTACTCACCACACCAAAGTCCTTGGTTCAATATCAGAAACAGATAAGACTTTATCAGTGAAAACAGCACTAAACAATAAGCAACACCATCTGCTTTGGGCTACGCTCTAAGGCCCATGGGATTTTTTCCATTTATCTTGTAGCTAAAATCCACCATATATATACACATATGTGTGTGTGTGTGTGTGTGTGTGTGTGTGTGTGTGTGTGTGTGTATAGTTTCCCCCATTACAATGTGAGCTCCTTGAGGGCAGGGACTTTATTTTCTAGTTGTATTTGCATCACTTAGGATAGTGCTTTGTATATACTAAGCACTTAGTAAATGTATAATTCATTCATTTATTCATTCTTTGTTGATTCCTTACTGTTTTCTAAGTATCCCATAATATCTGCAAATAGGGATACTTTCATCTCCTCTCTGTCAAAGTTTATGTCTTTCATTTCTCTCTCTTGTCTTGTTGCTATTGCTAGCATTTCTAGAATGAGAAGTGAGAAGAGGAGGTATGATGCCAATTTTAGAAACATTTTTTATTATATTAAAAATGATTCTTCTATGTCTATACTTTTAAGGGCTTTTAGCTTAACACTAAAAGGGGCAGGCACATAAATTGAAACAAAATATTATAATTTTACTTTGGAATAAAATGTTTCATCTTCATATCTCTGTTCTCTTTGCCTTATGGATTAAAAAAAAAATGAAGTCAATTGACATACGTTGGTCCTTTGAGGTTTTCTTAAAATTTGGGTCCTAGTGTTAAATGCTGTATTTTATCCATTTTTTCCCTGCATCTATGATAAAATGCGGTTTTTTTAAAAATATGATTATGTTGTCTAATATTGAAACATCATTGCATCCCTTGGGTAAATACAACTTAGACATAAGGAACAGTTTATTGGGCAGACATCATCCACTTGACCAGCTTTCACTTTCCAAATCTGCCTTTCTCTCTCCAAACACCTGCCTTCAATAAATACAGGAGTTGAAAGCACTAGGAAGAGGCGGGGCTTCGAAAGGGGTGGGGCCTCAGGATGGGGGCGGGGCCATAACCACCATCGAAAGACTCCCCCTCCCCCACAACTGTTGGAAGCTGGTAACAGCAATAGCAGGGGAGAAACCCCAGGCTTGTACCCTTCCTTCCTCACCAGACAAGAGCCTGGCCCCACTTTCCTTACACTTGGGCTGCGTCTTCAACCTTGCCCCTCCTCAGCCAAGGCCTCGACGTCCTCCTCTGTCAGCAAGTTTCTTTGTGTAAGCGCCCTGAGACAAGCCTGGCAAAGGAGGCCACGCGTCTGTGTGAGGCCTTCGAGGTCCCAATGTTGTTGGGGCCAGCACGTGCCTCCCCCTCTAGGCCTGCGCAGGTCTGTCAGGCGCCAACTTCTGCGCGCATGCGTCCTGAGACAAGCCTGGCAAAAGCCCAAGGAGGCTGCGCGGCGCCTGCGTGTCCAGATGTGTTTGGGGCTAGCACGTGCCTCCCCGGACGGGACTTTGCCCCTGCGCACATAAAAGGCGGGAAGTGTCAGTCTGGGCAGCCCAGAGTGAGGCGAGGGTGGAAAGGTGAAGACCAGGCCGTGAGGGGCACAAAGCGAACAGGTGAGAGAGCTCACCAGACTTTTCAGTTTCCTCCTTCTGGAGGTTTGGAGCCAGGAAGGGGAAAGCTGGTGTGGGACACCCCAGGTGGGGTTGTGAGGAGGGGGATGAGGGAGCTGGTTGTGAGGGTTGGGGCCGGCCGAGGAGGGGAGGGATGAGTCTAGGGGTGTCCCTGCGGCTGGGGGAGGGGAGGAAGGGAGGGAGGGGAGGCGGCACTCTGTCTGCCCAGCTTTTGCACGGGCGTGTACCTCATGCTGGAAGGATCTCCCTCCCCACTTCCAAGCCCTCTCTGTCCAGAGCGACCTCCCTGAGACCTTCACTGGTCCCTCCCGCTTCCCTCCTCCCGAAGCTGTTTTGCATATGCCTTGTATATTTGTATATTTGTACAGACATGTTGTTTCCCCGTAGACCACCTTGAAAGCAGAGGCTGCTTCATTTTCATTTCTTGGGGGGGGGGGGGGGGCTGTGTTCCCGGCCTGTGCTTCTCTATCACATTCCCCATGGCCCCCATGCCATTACCCTACCCCCACCTCCCCTTCCCAGTCCAGAACCTCTTCCTACTTTATTCCTCTTTTACTGGGACAACAGGGACCTTCTGCCTGGAGTTCCTACTTCTCCCCTTCATCTCAGAAGTTACTGTGTGGTTGTGGATTGTGGGCTTGTCCCCCAGGATCTGGAGTGGGACTGCATGGTGGGGTACAGATACTGGGGAAGGGTCTCACCATAGACCAGGATGGATCTTAGGGACAGTTCACACTCCCAGAAGGGAGTTTATTTCTGTGGGGTTGTGCAATGGTAGGATTGGGTTGTCCATAATATTTGAGGAAACCCAGAAGATAGTAGCGAGGCCCATGTGGGATCACCCTAGGATGTTGGTCAGCTTTGGATAATTATGAGATCACCATAAGGTCCTGGGAAGTTCCTTCAAGTCATTTTGGGGTCACATCACAGGTGGTGAGTGGTTAGGATAATTTTTGGTAGTGCTGCATAGAGAAGAGGTCCATAAATTGCTCTAGTTGCTGGGTATTCTTAGGTTCCTCCATGGGAGTCATGGGTCTTAAGTCATTATTGGGCAGTTAGCTCATGGGGTGTGAGATGCCATAAATAATTATGTATGTGTATTAAGGAGCATGGGGGCCCCTAAGTTTTTTATTGTCTCACCCCATGGGGAATGGGGGAATCACAATTAATCATGGGATTTCCCTGGAATCTGGGAGGCAACTAGCTTTCACGGGATTGCCACATGATAGCTGGACAAGTCCTTGTGGGGTCAACCCCAGGGTATGTGTAGAGCACTCTGTCATTATGGGGTGGCCTCAAAGTAAGAGAATCATATTATTGTGGGATTGCTAAAGAAGGTAGATGGGTTCATTTTGTGGTGACCTTACTAGATTCGAGGGGAGAAAGGGATTTCGATTCAGGGTTATCCCAAATGGGATGTTAGTAGAAAGAGTTGGGAGGTCTCCTTATTAGAGTAAAGAAGGCCAAATTGATTGTGGGATTGCATGGCAGGATTGCTGGTAGGCTGTATTGGGCAGTGGGCTGCAATTTGTGTGCTTAACTCCAGGCCACAAGGGACCACAAATTACTTTTGGAATAACTTGTTATTATAGAATTTAAGAGTTAGAAGGGACCTCAGCAGTTATCTGGTCAAACCCATACCTAGAAGGAATCCTCACTATAATATGCCAGACAAGTGGTTGTCTAGCCTCTGCTTGAACATCTTCAGGGAGAGGAAACCCTTGGCACCCCTGAAGTATTGAGGCCCTGTATCACTAAGACAAGATTCGTGACCTCAAGGATGACCATGAACATGCCTGTATGGTTTGGAATCGCAAAGTATGAAAAACTCTCTAGGTAGAAGGAAGAGGAACTATAACATTTATTTAGACACCAGAGGATCCAATCCCAAGACCAGTGACTCCAATTCCATATAGCAGTAATTACATTTCAAAACCAGTAAGCCCACCTCAATGTAGCAACGAGGAAATTATAACCCGGTATTATAGCAAGGAACCAAGTCATCCTGTAACCTTCTCTCCTGCTAGGGCCTTCCCATAAACAATCACTCACAATCCTAACTGTCTGTTTACCTGTGTTCTCCCCCCCTCAGTTCTCTGGTCTCCAAAGCTCCCTGGTTTCCAGTCTCCACTCAGCACTCTCTTCTACAGCTCTGTCACTCTGGAGTTTTTACTCCTCCTTGGGCTTCTAATTAACTTCCCTTAATCTTCCCTTAATTGGCCCCATCGGAGGTCTATAGTGGGTGGGAAAGATCTTTAATTCCTGATTGGCATCACAAAGGTGTGGTCCTGCCTCTAATCAAGCCTCCCTTTGTTGGCCTCACCAGAGGCTATTGAATGGGTGAGAAAGATCTTTCACTTACTGTTTGGCCTCACAGGCTCACAGCTATTTGGGGGTCATCCTACTGGGGATGAGGCATAATAAGTCCTTGTGAAGTCACCCTTGGATGGGGCACACAAGTCATTGTGGGGTGGCCCATGAGGATTCCAGATGGGCTGCCACTTATTTGTGTTTGAAAAAACAAAGAGAAGTAGTCCCATGAGTATTTACAAGACTTGCTCTGGTTTACCCTGGAAGGCAGAACTAGGAGCAGTGGGTGGAAGCTGTTAAGAGGAAAATTTAGGTTTGATGTAAAAAACAACTCCCAAAAGGAGATGGGTTACCTCAGGAGATAGTGGAATGGGCTAGCCCTCCCTGGGAGTCAGAAGGCAAAAGCTGGATTATTTGTTGGGTGTGTAGTAGTGGGGATTCTCATTTGATCCAGTTGGCCTAGTTGGCTTCTGACAGCACATTCCATAAGAAAATAGTAAAAATGTCAAGGTCACAAATCAGAGTGACTGCAAGGATGGTAGAACTGTAACAGTTTCCTCAACAGTCATGGGAAAGTTCAGAAAAGGAAGGAGGAGGGCTTTGAGGAAAACACAGTGAGTTCAGTTGTGGGGCACGTTGATGTCTCTCTGGGACGTACAGCTTGAAAACCCCAGGAGAGAGATAGACAGATATGTGAGTTGTGTGCATGGAGATGACAGTTAAATCCATGGAAGCCAATGAAATCACTGAAGGCAGGAAAGAGAGGGCCTGGACCAGAACTGTGGGAAATATCCTCATTCAGGACAGATGCTATGAATGATGACTCAGCAAAAAGGATGGGGGAGAAGTCAGACAGGCAGGAGGAGAACCCAGAGGAGACATTTTCAGGTAGGGAGAGTGGTAAACCGTGTCAGGTGCATCAGTTAGCACAATAAGAATGAGGACTGAGAAATGAGCTCAGTTTGGCACGTATTGAGTTTGAGGGGTCTACAGGATATTGAAGTCTAGGGGTCTAACAGGCAGTTGGTCAGTCAGTCAACAAATGTTTATTAAATGTTTATTTAAAAGGTGTCAGGCACTGTGCTATGTGCTGGGGATACAAATACAAATAAAAAGAAAGACAGTCCCTGACCTTAAAGAGTTTATGAACCCAAAAAAGGAAGCTGGAAAGGTGTATGGGGGAGGGTATATAGGGGGAGATGGTACCAGTGTGAGGGCATGATGGAGACATCTAAAAAAGTCCGGAAGTGATGTAGTTGGCAGAAATGGGGAGAAGAGTGGGCTGGGCCCCCTCCTTAAATGGAAGCCCTGGAGCCCATGGCCTGCCCTCCAGGTGGGTCCATTCAGAGGGACAGAGGGGACTGATAAAATTTGAGGACCTGGCTGATTTAATCTTGCAAAATAATGACATTTCCCAATAATGAGTTTCCTGGGGAAGGAAGGCATGATGGAGAAATGTAAAGTCCAGAAGCAGAGTGGGACATGCAAGGAACACTGTGCTGGGCCCCCTCCTTAAATGGAAGCCCCAGGAGGGCACAGCTTGTATGGTGTCTCCTGCTTTTGTCCATTAGCCAGAGTTTTCTGATCTTCTTAAATTGATTAAGAAAGTTCACACCTCCTTAAGGAATCAGGAAGTATAAATTTTCTTCACTCTGGCTAGTAAACATCTGAAAAGGGCATACCCTTTAGAAGATGCAAAAAAGCCACCCGAGTCCTCAAAGGACACCCCTCCTCTCCAAAAATGGCCCTCCCAGCCTATAATTTCATGAGACTGGGAGGGAGTTGGAGGGAGTCGGCTAATGAGGGGCCTGCTGAACACCACTTCCTGCCCTCCTGCCCCCCTCCCAGTCCAGGAGGAATAACCTGGTAAAGGGATATTCCAGGGCCAGAAGATGGAAGGGGCTGGTACAGATTCCAAGGCAAGGAGGCCCCAGGCACTGAGGGAAGTTCCAGGATGTGAGTGCCTGGGGCATGGTTTGAAGCCCAGAAAGTCATGAGCAGAGATGGAAGGATCTTAGTAAGATGATATTTTCTCATGGTTCTCCTACTTGTCTAACCTCTCCTTAGTCTCCTTTACGAGATCATCATGCATACAATGTCCTCTAATTGTAAGTGCAGAGCTTGGAATCAGGAAGACTCATCTTCCTGAGTTCAAATCCAGCCTCAGACACTTCTAGCTGTGTGACCCTGTGACCCGAATGAGGGTGTTCCCCCCAGTTCTGATCCAGGCCCTCTCTTTCCTGCCTTCAGTGATTTCATTGGCTTCCATGGATTTAACTATCATCTCCATTCACACAACTCACTCACACTTAGCCCTGTTTGCCTCAGTTTCCTCATCTGTAAAATGAGCTGGAGAAGGGAAATGGCAAACCGTTCCGGTATCCCTGCCAAGAGAACCTTCAGTGGGATCATGAAGGGTCAGACATGACTGAGAAACAATTGTAAATGTTCCCCTAAGGTTCTGTCTTGGCCCTTCTCATCTTCTCTTTCTTTGTTCTTTGGGTAACCTATTGAGCTTCCAAAGATCTCCATTCTCATATCTAATCTTTAAACTGAAAGTCCTGGAGACACCTCAAACTCAACATGTCCAAAACACAATTCTTAATCTTTCCCCCCAAACCTGTCCCTCTTCTAGCCTTTCCTATCTCTGTCAAAAACCCTACCATCCTTCCAGACTCCCATGGTTGGAGGTTTGACTTTCTCCACAACTTATTATTCTCTCTTGCCCCATATATCCAGTCAGTTACCAAATCTTTCCATGTCCACCACCAGTCTTCTTTCTCTCTCTCTCTCTCTCTCCTCTCTCTCTCTCTCTCTCTCTCTCTCTCTCTCTCTGTCTCCCTCCCTCTTTCCCTCCGTCCCCCCCCTTCTCTCTCCCCCTCCCTCCCCCCCCCTTTCTCCCTCTTCCTCTCCCTCTCTCCTTCTCTGTTTCCCTCTCCCCCTCTCCACTGTCCTGTTCTCTCTACTCAGACACTCACCACCTTAGTCAGGCCCTCATCACATCTTGCTTAGATTTTTGCAGTGACCTCCCAATTTGTCTCCTTGTATCAAGTCTTTGCATATTCCAGACCACAGTCCACACTGCTGCCAAAGTGGCTTTCCTTAAGTGCAAATCTGAGCATGTTACCTCCCTCCTCAGTAAACTGCAGTGGTTCCCTGTTGACTCGAGGATAAAATCTGAATTTCACTTAAGCTTTTAAATCCCTTCACAACCTGGCCCTACCTCTCCTTCCAGTCCCCATGTGGGTACTAACACTGCTGCACTCTGCAGTCCAACAAAGCTGGCCACCTCTCTGCTCCTCATCAGTGATCCTCCATCTCCTGGCTCTGTCTATACCTTTGCACTGGCTAGCCCTCAGGCTTGGAATGCACTCCCTCCTGTCAGCTCCACCTCTGAGAAACTTCTCTTCCTTCAAGTTGTAGCTCCAGCACCATCTTCTAATGAAACCTTTCCTAATCCCAACCTTCCTAATCACCTCGTGTAGAACTTCTTTATAGCTATTTTTAGATTTACTCTGTAAATATATAGATGAACTTCTTGTCTCCTCCATGAGAAAGGTAACTCCTTGAGCTTGGTTCATTCTGTATACTTATATTCCCAACACCTTAAATCCAATTCACTTGCAAGTCGTGACAATAGCTTCCCGATGTCATGGCCTCTTCCTCTTCAAGAAAGAAGGACAAACAAAAATTTGTGAGTAGTAATAGCTGCCCCGCTGGGACCCCAATTGGCCAGTTCTAGTCAGGCAACTCAGCTCCTTCCTTCCTTCCTTCCTTCCTTCCTTCCTTCCTTCCTTCCTTCCTTCCTTCTTTTCTTCCTTCCTTTCTCTCCTCTCCCTCCCTGCTCACTCTCTGTCCACATAAGAAATCATACCCTTTACCTGCAGGTACTCTGCCCAAAGGAATATAAATTTTGATTGCTGAGACCTCCCAAGATATCTTGGGGTTTACAGGCTAGATTTCTTTTTTAAAGACCATGCCTTAAACCTAAATCTGACTCTCACTTATTGGACAACAATAGGTCCCCAGCCCAAGCCTACCTCAGTCATTGTTTGGGTTCCGATGGCTCAGAGTTAATGTAAACGGTAATTGTTTCTGTTTTGGCCAGAAACTCTTGAGGGTCTTCCCCTCCCAGATTGCTTTTTTTTTTTTAACTAGGTAATAGAGGCCATTCTCTGCCTCATTTCTTACCTAGCCTTAATCACTGAATGGGTGTTGCCTCAGACAAACTGAGACCTGGGAAAGACCTTAACTTAAAAAGGCCAAGGTCTCCCACTGCATCCAGGCCCATCTCAAGTCTCAGATCTATATCTTGCAGCTGGACCCAGATGGCTCCAGAGGAGAGAGTGAGGTTGATGGCTTTGCATAGCCCTGCCTCACTTAAATCCAATTCACTTGCAATTCTTAATGTCATGGCCCTCTTTGAGAATGAAGGATAAATAACAATAGAAGAGGAGTGACTTACTCCCCCTCAGGAGTAGGGACCATTTGTGTGTGAGACAATACATGGATAGAACTTTCTTGTCCTCTGTGCTGTCTCCACTCCTTAAAATTCCTCACTATTCGTCCAGAACCTGTGAACTAGACAGCAAGCCCATGAGAATTGTATTTTTACCATCTTTACTTTATCAAATGTGCATATGAATATAGCAAAAAAAAAGACAAGCATTTTGGCAAATTGGTCTTATTTTGTACGTTGTGTCAAATTAATTTTAATAAATTATATAGTTGTATATTTATGTTCTATATATATTGTAAAAAGCAACTCTGTCCTAATACTTAGCTTCAGATGATTCACTGTAAAGCCACCTAATTCTCAGTGCAATGGTACTTGAAGCATGTGATGGTCATATTTCCAGAAGCAGGAACAATGGTACCACTTAGTGTTGCAATATTTTATGCATGTAATGCCTTTGGAAATGATTGCCAACCACTGTACCCAAATGGCTCCAGAGGAGAAAGTGAGGTTGATGGCTTTGCATAGCCCTGCCTCACTTAAATCCAATTCACTTGCAATTCATGGCCTCACCTTCTTAATGTTATGGCCCTCTTTGAGAATGAAGGATAAACAACAATAGAAAAGGAGAGATTTACTCCCCGTCAGGAGTAGGGGCTATTTGTGTGTGAGACAGTAGTGGATAGAACTTTCTTGACCTCTGTGCTGTCTCCACTCCTTAAAATTCCTCACTATTCATGCAGAACCTGTGAACTAAACAGCAAGCCCATGAGACTTTATCAAATGTGCATATGAATATAGCAAAAAAAAAAAGACAAGAATTTTGGCGAATTGGTCTTATTTTGTACGTTGTGTCAAATTAATTTTAATAAATTATATAGTTATATGTTTATGTTATATATATATATGATATATATATATATATGTTGTAAAAAGCAACTCTGTCCTAATACTTAGCTTCAGATGATTGACTGTAAGCCACCTAATTCTTAGTGCAATGGTACTTGAAGCATGTGATGGGTCATATCGTTTCCAGAAGCAGGAAACACACTAGCACTTAGTGTTGCAATATTTCATGCATGTAATGCCTTTGGAAATGATTGCCAAGTATTAGAATTTTTGATGTGTAAATAATGAATAGATGTCATTTCTACTTCATAAACTCTTCCTAAAAGCCCACCAACAAATGGAAATCCCTTGCATTCTTGTAAAGTAAACTTGATGAATGTAACATCAAAAAAAAATCCTCACTAGTTGGTCTCTCTTTCCTCTGGTTGCAGAAAAAAAGGCATCACTACTCCTCACTAGACACCATTGATCTCTCCTATTTTCTCCAAGACCTTGTTCTGGCAAACATCCCTTTTCTCTTATACATCTCCAATCTTCCCAGCTGCCTACCAACATGGTCAAGTCTCTCCAGTACTAAAATATCCTTCCTTCAACCCTTCTGAGTTATATCGCTTCAGTCCTCCCCCATATTACCAAACTTCTTGAAAAAATTCTCTCTGTCCCATTTCATCACTTCCTCAACCACTCGCAATCTACCTTCCGCCTCATCCCTCTACTAAAATTGCTCTCTCTGGGGTTACCAAAAATCTAATTGCCAAATTCTTGACTTTTTAAAAAATCTTTAATATCTGTAATCTCTGCAGCATTTAACAGAGTAGGTTAACCACCTTTCTTCCCACTTGGTGGTGGACATGCCACGTGTCAATGATTCTCCTTTCTTTCTAACCATTCGTTTGTCTACTTCACTGGCTCCCAGGCTTTTTCCAATAGCCTCTTAACTGATTTCTCTGCTTCTAGCATCTCCGTTCTCTAGTTCATCTTCCAAAGAGCTGCCAAAATGATATTTCTCAAACACAGATCTGATCATATCACCTCCCTGCTTCTCTTCTCAGTGCCAGCCCCGCTACACACACTCAAAAAGCTTTACCAGCACTTTACTACTTCTCAGATGTATAACCTGTGATTCAGGGCCTACCTAAGACTTTCAGCTCACATTAACTGGGTCCAGTCTATCTCTCTGGCTCATTACCTCATTTTACCCTGGGAAAATCTGCAAGTATAGCTCATGTCTAGGTTTGCACAAATGTAGGCAATAGGGTTCTTAGCTCCTATATGAACCACTAGGTAGTAAATGTATGTTGGGTTTGGACAGCCTTTATTTTACCCCACAGAAAATGCATAAGATACAAATGACTTCCTGAAGCCCCTATACAGACATGGATAACATAGAATCAAAAGACGAAGAGTCCATAAGCAGATACAAGCCCTCACACTTGGGTTTGAGTTAGGAAACCTGTCACATTCTTGTAAATCACATAGTGTCTCACATAGTTCTTCCCAGAGTTTGAGTGCCACCTTGTCATTTGAATTCCCCCTAGAAGGCAAACCCTTTGGGGTCTGCTAAGTAAATGGGCAACTCTTTTCCCACTAGACCAGCATTGTTAAAATAGTTCACTGTGATGGGAGTGGGTTGTAAGGTCCAGATCCCTTGCCTCCCTAAGGCCTAGTTTTAAACTCTTACTACTACTCCTTTAACTTTAGAGACAACGCAAATGATCCTTTTATTTTTCTAAGACGCATTTTGCGGTTGAAATCTTTTTTCTACAAGATCTGGTTCCCAATCTCTCAAATTTAGGGTTATTGTTGAGACAACCCCTAAGTTTGGAACTGACCAAGATATCTCTCTTCTCTGGCTAGAAGGCTAGATTCTGGAGCCATTGTGCCTAGGAAATCTCCCTTCTCTGACAAGAAAATTGACTTCCAGAGTCCTTGACCTTGATATTACTCACAAGGAACTGCCTCCCAAAGACAGGTGTTGCTAAGGAAATATCCTTTCTTTAACTAAAAGACTGGATTCTGTGATCACATGGCCTTAAAAATAGAAATCCTCCTTTACACAGGCTTTGGGTTCAGAGGTATTGTCTGTGAACTCCCTGATTGAGCTGAGTGGGCAAGTCCATGTCTTCTTCCTCAGGAACTTTCTCATTGCCCCAGCTTCTTCCATCTCTTGAGCTGGGAAAATCTTTTCCCAGGTCACCAGGTTCTGACCTATGCCCTGAAGGCTGGGGGTAAATACCTTTCACTTTGTTCCCAAGGCAGTCCTCACCAGTCTCCCTTACTCTGTGTCTGTCTCTTTTTCTTTTATAATATTATTATATTTTTCCCAGTTGCATTTGAAAACAATTTTTAACATTTTTTTTCTAATGTTGAGCTCCAGATTCTCTCCCTCCCTCTCTCCCCACCTTCCCTGAGACAATAAGCAATTTGATAAAGGTTATACATTTGCAATCATGCCAAACATATTTCCATAATAGTAATTCTGTGAAACAAAATGCAGACCAAAAAAGAGCCACAAAAAATTAAGTGAAAAAAAAGGATGCTTCGATCTGCATTCACACTCCATCAGTTCTTTCTCTAGAGATGGATAGTAATTTTCATCATGCATCCTTTGGAATGTCTTGAATCTTTATATTGCTGAGGATAGGTAAGTTATTCACCATTGGTCATCGCACAGTGTTGCCATTACAGTGTACAATGTTCTCCTAGTCCCACTCACTTCATTCTGCATCAGTTCATGTAAGTCTTCCCAGGTTTTCCTGAAATCATCTTGCTTATAATTTCTTATAACATAATAGTATTCCATTACAATCATATGCCACAACTTGTTCAGTCATTCCCCAAATGATGGACATCCCCTCAATTTCCAATTCTTTGCCACCACAATAAGAGTTACTATAAATATTTTGTACAAAAATATCCTTTCCCCTTTTTTCTGGATCTTTTTGGGATACAGATCTAGTAGTGGTGTTTCTGCGTCAAAGGATATGCACAATTTTATAGCCCTTTGGGCATGGTTCCAAATTGCTCTCCAGAATGGTAGAATCAATTCACATCTTAACCAATAGTACGTTAGTGTCCCAATTTTTTCACATCCCTTCTGATACTTGTCATTTTACTTTTCTGTCATGTTAGCCAATCTCATAGGTGTGAGGTGGCACCTCAGAGTTGTTTTAATTTGCATTTCTCTAATCAATAGTGATTTGGAGCATTTTTTCATATGACTATAGGTAACTTAAATTTCTGAAAACTGCCTGTTCATATCCTTTAACCATTTATCAATTGGGGAGTGACTTGTATTCTTATAAATTTGATGCAGTTCTCTATATATTTTTAAAATGAGGCTTTTATCAGACATTGGCTGTAAAAAATTTTCCCAACTTTCTGCTGTCTTTCTAATCTTGACTGCATTGGTTATGTTTATGCAAAAAATTTTAAGTTTAATATAATCAAAATTATCCATAATGCTCTCTTTCTCTTGTTTGGTCATAAATTCTTTCCTTCTTCATAAATCTGACAGGTAAAGTATTTCGTGCTCCCCTGATTTGCCCATGATGTGCCTTTATGTCTAAATTGTGTACCTATCTTATCTTGGTATACATTGTGAGATGTTGATCTATGCCTAGTTTCTGCGAAACTATTTTACAGTTTTTCCCCGCAGTTTCTGTCAAAAAGAGAGTTCTCGTCCCAAAAGTCTTTGGGTATATCAAACACTAGATTGCTATGGTCATTTACTGCTGTTTCTGTGTACTTAATCTATTCCACTGATCCGCCACTCTATTCCTTAGCCAGTACCAGATTGTTTTGATGATTGCCACTTTATGATACAGTTTGAGATCTGGTGAGGCTAAACTACCTTCTTCACATTTTTTTCTTTGATTTCCCCCTCTTTTTGAGGGGGGAAGGCAGGGCAGTTGGGGCTAAATGACTTGCCCAAGGTCACACAGCTAGTAAGCGTGTTAAGTGTCTGTGGTCGGATTTTGACTCAGGTCCATCTGACTCCAGGGCCAGTGCTCTACTCCCTGCACCACCTAGCTACCCCCTTTCTTTGATTCCCTTGGCATTCTCTGTTTTTCCAAATGAATTTTTTTTACTATTTTTTCTAGCTCTATAAAATAATGTGTCTGGCTCTTAATAAATGCTTGCTGACTGCTGGAGAGCACTGTATCCATGACCCCAAACTGGCTCTGCTGCCCTCTGGGTAGGGAAGAGAGCAAACGTATAGCACAAAAGCAACTGGACTTGGCTGTTGGCAGATATGCTACCTGAAGCAGGAATCTAGTTCTCTACCACCAGGATGAGAATGATGGCTATGTCTTCTTAGTTTATCTTTCATCCTGACTCAAATTCATTTGCATGCTAAGCCAGAGAAAATTGGATATGGCCTTGTTGGTGTTGTGAATAGGACTCCGGGCATGGAGTCATCATTCCTGATCTGGGTTCAAATTCCATCTTAGACACTTATTAGCTATATGATCTTATTAGGCAAGCCATGTAGCTTCTCTGTGCCCCAGTTTCCTCATCTGTAAAATGAGGGGGGTTAGCCTCAATGGCCTCCAAAGTTCCTTGTAGCTCTCATTCTGTGATCCTACTATTGGACCCTAAGTTAGTTATCTCCTCAAAGACATAGGTGACACAACCTTAGCCTGAGAGCTCAGCCCAGCTTTTATTAGCTAGGTCCAGTAGCTGTGACTTGATGGCTGTCAGTCTACTCAGAGAGAATTTCTAGCCACCATACCCTAGCTAATCGGAGCTGAGGTAATAGCACAAAGGCAGCCCTGAAGAAATGAGCTGGAAACAAGCAGCAATGCCCACCAGCCATCCAAGGGACCAGCTGAACATCTGCCCTGCCAGGGAGAGCATCCTGATGCCATCACAAGAGCACGTTGGTGGTCCTACAGCATCAGGGTTGGGAGGTATGTCTCCAGATGGGCCCTCTACCACACATATGCTCATAACTGCAACTGCCCCTTGTGCATGATCCCTAGTCAAGCTTACTCATGGGATGAATATTTGTGGGAGTGTGTGCCCTGGGTTTATTGGGCAGGAGTGAGGGGAAAGATGTTCTATTGCAACTTTTCTTGCTATGCCCTTTCCTTAAATGCCTTTGCTTTGAAGTAGTTGAGTTCTGTCAATGACTATAGGAAAAGTAAATGTATCATTGGGGACTTATGAGTGAGACATAGTTTTGAGTGAATTCAGACCTACGGAGTATCTTAAACCTGAGGTAGTGGCTTTTCTGGCGTGGCCCCCACACTTGAGTGGGGGTGAGAGGAAGCAGGTAGAAGTGAAAAAGGGAAAAAGCAAGCAGGTCTAGTCCTCCCACAAGCATTCGTCCTCCCCATAGGCCCAACCTAAATCCCAGTCCGGAGCGGCTTTGGGTCTTCTCAGTAAGGCACTGAGGGCATGCTCACACTCTTCATGGAGAGGTGTCCCTTAGCCAGCCCCAAAGGCCCAGTACTCTCGAAGATTATCATACTGAACAGTCTGCTTCCCTCATCTTCTCCCTTTCTGATACAATACAAAACAGCCTGGTTCTCAGGTTCTCCCTTATCAGGCTACCATGCATCTCTCCAGTCTCATTTCATTGGTCTTTTATACCTTCTCCATTCCAATCAGACTGCCCCCCCCCATTTCCTTCCTCTGCCTACTGCAAAAAAGTGAATGTTTCTTTTTTATATTTAATAATTATTGTATTAGGACCAAAGTTTTTCCCCTTTTCTACTTCCTCATCCAGAAATCAACCAGTATAGGAAATCTCCCTTAAAGATTTACCCAGGCCAAGATCTAATTAGATAGTAAAAGAAATTCTAAGTTTAGGCTAATGAGTATATTCCTGCTTGTTGTATTTGCTTAGATGGGTCCTGGGAAAAGATTGATTCTCCCTATTATCAAGACAGGTGATACAGAAATTTGTGTCTCTTTGACCAAGATTTGAGTGACCTAAGTCACATATCCCAAGACCTTCATTTTAATATAGCCTACACCTGTCTTTGTGTTAAGCAATCCGAGTTGATTGCCACTCTCGGGAACACCTGCTCTTCTAAGGGTGTATAAACTATGATTCCACCACTACTGGGGGGTTTTGGTCTAAGAGGGACAGACAAATGACTATCTTTTTATTAATTACCTGCTGGCCTTATTAATGAAATTATTAAATCACCCAGAAACTATGTCTCTTGAACTTTTTCATCGTCATGCTACCTAGTTCCCCTAACCAGATGCATTCTCTTGACCTCAGCCTCTTGGAATCCCTGGTTTCCTTGAAGACAAAGCTCAGGTGTCACCTCCCACAGAAGATGGCAACTTGTCTTCTCCCTTTGTACTGTTTTGAGTACTTTGCATTTATTTTCTTTGTCCGTGTGATGATGCCTCCCAGGAGAATAGAAGTTTCTTGAAGGCAAAGGTTGTTTCTTTAGGTCTTTGTAGCACCTGTACCTTATATGTTATAGGTGTTTAATGAATGGTTAGCGCATTGAACTGGGCATTGTTCCCAAGGTTCTGTCTGCAGGCCCCATCTTTCTTTACCTTCACTAATTACCATGGCTTCAACCATTGCCTGCATTTACAATGGCCTATAACACTTTGCCACCCAATGCTCTTCAGGCACCTCAAACTCAACTTGTCCAAAGCCAAGCTTGTTAACTTTACCCCCAAGCCTGCTTCTCTTTCTGACGTCACTCACTCTCTCTCTGTGTAGAACCTTCATGCACAATTTCACGGGTTTGAAACTTTATTTTATCTTTATCTCTCTCCCATTCCCTCAACATCTATCATTCCCAAGTCCTGACGATTGTACTTCTGCAGCAGCTTTCACTTCCACCCCTTCTTCTCCACTCTCTCCTTACCACCTTCTCAGTCTATCATAGTTGCACGTAATAAGTACTTAATGACTGCTTGCTGAATACATGAATTGTAACAGTCTCTTAACAGATCTTTCTATCTCCGTTCTTTCTACTGCATCCTTCGTATCACTGTCAGAATCATCTTTATTGTGCATAGAATTGGTTGTGTTACTACTCTGCTTCAAACTCTTCCTTGGCTCCTCATGGCCTACTAAGTCCTTAGTTTGGTTCTTGAGAGTCATCAAAGCTAGCGTGCACACGTGCACACACACAAACACACATGTACACAAACACACACATACATACACATGCGTGCGCGCGCGCGCGCACACACACACACACACACACACATACCCCTTCTGAGCAATATCTCATGTGACTCCCCTTTATGTGACTCTCCCTCAACCTACCCTGCCCTTTCCTGCTGCCTCCCCACACCTGAAATGGCTGGCGTGCTGCTGAATCCTGGCCTACTTTTTAGAGCCCAACTCAAATGCTGTCCCTTTGAGGAAGTCTCCCCTTCTCTCTCTGTCAAAAGGGAGCTCCTTCCTTCCCATCTCTTCCTATAGTACCTTACAAAGTACTTGGGTTCTACAAAAAGTCCATGAGGATAGGAACTAGGTCATAGCTAGGCTTTCTGTCTCCTCCAATGTACATGGTATAGTAGGACTTAGATATCTGTTTGCTGGGCCGAGTTTAATTCAAAGTGTTTTTGATATGTAAAAAAGACATAAAGTTAGGTATTGTCATGTGTCTGTGTGTATACACACACACATATACATACATATGTAAATTTCTAAATAGCAGATTTCTCTTTCCGGCTCTATTCAGGCCAACATTAGCATAAAATTACTGAGGTACAATGGAGACAGTACTGGACTTGGGGTCAGAAAGATCTGAGTTCTAATACTTCCTTTAACATTATTATCTGTGTGAACATGGGCAAGTCACATAACCTCTGTGAGCCACGTTTGTAAAGTGGAGATAGAGTCTGTAGTGCCTACCCTGCAGGATTGATTGCTTAAAGGAGATAATATATAGAAAGCATTTCGGAAGCTTTAAAGTTCTATAGAAATGTCAGTTATTTAATAATAATGATAATATGTCTCAGAGCATCCTTTGTGGTCAGGGAAAGTAAGTCTGAAATTCAGCATATGCTGTGGCTAATCGCCTAAATAAATAGGCTGTCTGTGGGTAGTTTAAAGCTGATTCTCAGATCCTAAAGCCCACCCCTATCCCCTGACGCCATAGACAACCAACCTAGAGCACCATTAAGTAGGTTACTGGGGTGCTGCGTCTGTGGGCTTGGTGATCCTTGGCCTAATTTCCTGGACAAGATTGCAATTTGGACATGAGATATGTTCTCATTTCCTGTGACTAGAGGAAAAAACAGACAAGTAAGACATAGTGATTAACCACAAGAGTTGGGGAGAAGGAGAAAAAATAAAAACAGAGATATAAAAAGACCAAAGAAGAGGGGAGGGATCCGGAGATAAAATAACAGGATCTCTAAAATGTAATTGGCCTGGAAACAAGGTCCATGGTTACTGTGCAACCACAGGTTGGTGAGCCCCGCCTATGTGGCTGGATGGGGATTTCTGAGAATAGGACAAAACCCCATCTTGATAGGGAAGTGATACAGGCAGTGTTGCCCAGCCCAGGTAATTTCTATTTCTTCCCCTGTTGGTTCCCAGGAACCTCTCTTACCGTTATCCATTAACTAGAGTCATGTCTGGTTACCCAGCTGTCTTCCCAGGACCCTAGCCTTTAAAACTCTTGTATTTTCATCTTAAGGGAAGAATCTAACCAGGGCCTCTGCTTACCTGTCATGGTAAGAAGCTGTTTAGTGGAAGTGGGGTCTTCTATCTCAGCTGTCCCAGGAGGGTAGAGACAAAGATTCAGGCTCACCTTCTCAGAGGTCCCAACCTAATCCAGGAGAGATGGTCCCTACCTTTAGGCTGCTACCATTTTGTCACTGACAGTAATAATAGGATCTTCTGTTCGTGGCATGCTTCAGAGTCTTCCATCACACACATACACATGTATATGTAGGCAAGGCCTGAAGATGGTATGATTGCAGGGGAAAGAAACTGTAGTTGGAAAAAAAATGGCTTTGAATTTCACCTCCCACATTTGTTAGGGCTATTCCTAGAACCAGCAAGCTCTGGGACCTCAGGCAAAGGCCTAGAACTGGCCCAGGGCTCCAGGGACTAGACTGAACCTCAGAAGAAGCAAGGCCTCAGGCAGCGGCCTTGACACAAAGCAAACAGAGGGCACATTCCACGTGTGGAATATTTTCTGGAGGCTCTTCATCAGTCTGTGTCTTTGGAATGTCCACTCATTGAAAACACTGCTCCTTCGTCACAGGACCCTAGATGGCAGAGAGTCCCACTAATTTGTACCCATGGCCAGCAAATTTGCCCCTCCTGCTCCCAATGAGTCAGTCTGTCCTTGCTTCTTTCCTCCATTTCCCTGTAGTCTTTCCCCCTTCCATGTATTGTCTCCTTTCCTAGTTGCCCAGCTGGGTGTATGTACTCCAAGGCTCCATCCTGGGCCCTCTTTTGTTCTCTTATTATGTTTTCTTACCTGGTGAATTCAGCTCCCATGAGTTTAATTATCATCTCTGTGTAAATAACTCTCAGACTCTTCCAAGCTCCAGACCTGCATCACCAAATGCCTATTGGATACCTCAGAGTGGATGGCCCATAGACAGAAATTCAGCCTTCCTAAAACAGAACTCATGATCTTTACCTGAAGCTCTCCCCTCTTCCAGACTTCCCTGTTAGTGTCAAAGGCGCCGCTGTCCTTCCAGCCCCCCAGACTCACAGCCTTGCTGTTACCCTCTCTTCCTCACTCTCACTCAGGCCATGTATCCAATCAGCTGATGGGTCTTGTTATTTTCATCTCCATCTCCAATGTCTTCTCCCCACTAACATCACACTACCTCTGGTTCAAGCCCAGGTCTTCCAGACTTCCTGCCCAGGGCTGCATCGACTGTGGCAGGGGTATCAAACAGATAACCCTCAGGAAGATTCCTGTAGACTGTACATTGACTTAGAAAAACATATAGATTTCATCTCTGTTTTATTGTATTTTACTTGTTAAATATTTCCCATTTACACAACAATCTGGTTCAGACCACACTCAGGAGGGTTGTGGGCCACATTTGACCTGGGAATCACATGGTTGACACCTTTGCACTATGGCACAGGGCTAAGTGGATAGAGTCCTGGGTCTGGAGTCAAGAAGATCTGAGTTCAAATCCTGCCTTAGACACTTCGTAGCTATGTGACCCTGGACAAGTCACTTCTCCTCTGTTTGTCTCAGTTTCCTCATCTGTAAAATGGGGGTCGTAACAGCAACTACCTCCCAGAGCTGTGAGGATCAAATGAAATAATATTTGTAAAGCTCTTAGTGCAATGCCTGGCACATAATTGATATGTAACAAATGCTTGTTCCTTCCTCTCTCTTGCTCCCCCTTGGAGTCCTCCTTTACTGTTCCTTCTCCATCACTCTGCATAGCCAGTCAGTTGCCAAGTTTTGCAGATTCCCCTCCGTGAGATCTCAGAATGCAGATGACTCATTCTGTACCTGTATACAAGTACCTGTCTAGTTCAAGCAGTTGTTATTTCTCAATCTATGTAATGAGAGCGAGCCCCACATGTATATGAGGCCTATCCTCATGTGGATCTGAGGATAAACATCTCTAGCTTCTTCTCTGCTGACCCTTCTCCAGGGAAAACGTTCATTCCTGCCAGGTCAATGATTGAGTTCCATCTGACTGCTGATCATTTTGGGGGACTCTAAGGTCTTTACCCAAGGCTTGATTCCTTTCCTACCATTCACCAATTCTACAATGAGCACATAGAGTAAATAGCAAAGAAAACTCATTTATCCAAATCAGTAGCAAATCAGAGAAGGTATTCATAGGAAAATATATGACAGATAATACAGAATAAAGGAGTTCTCTCATTGGAAGTGAGATAACTCAACTCAACCAAAAGAGACTGAACTTGATCTCATCCAAGGGAAAACTCACTGCAGTCTGTAGTGTAGGAAGCTAGAGCTAGGGGTGTGATCGAGACCACTGGGTGGTATCTCTTAAAGCTGGAAGCCAGGAGCCCCTGAAGTGACTTGAGGCTTGAAGAGTCTGGAAGAAGCTTGAGGAAAGCTGGAACTCTTCCTCTCTCACCAACTCCACCCACCCCTCATGGCAGGACAGGCCCAGGCCTTCATCTCTACCAGTAAGGAGAATCCCATACCACTGGGCTTTGGGATGGGGTCACACCTGTAATAGCTTATAATTGGTTTTCCTGTTTCTACTGCTCCCCCTGTCCAAACCATACAGGGGCCAAAATAATCTTCCCAAGACACAGGTCTGACTTTTTTTCTCCCATTGGCTCCCTGTGACCTCTAGGACCAGGAGCCCTAGGACCAGGAGTTTGTGTCATGAACCCCTTGGCCTACAGACCCCTTCTGAGAAAAGTGTTTTTAAATGCATAAAATAAAATACATAGAAAGGAAACCAGTTATATGGAAATAAAAATGTAATTTTTTTCTTCCAAGTTCACTACCACCTGAAATCTATCTGTGGTCTCTTTAGGGGTCTGTGAATCCCAAGCTTTGAGCCCCTGCTCTAGGATAAAATACAAATGCAGCTAGGCATTTAAAACTCTCCACAATCTGGCTGCTGCCTCCATTTCCAGTCTGCCCCCACATTCCCCCACAGCTATTTCCTCTACCACAAAAGAAATGCTTAAGACACAAACAATTCATAAGCAGGCATTAACAAATACACAGAAAACAACAACTTACCACCATCATTACAATCTCCTTGAAAAGTGAAGACACTCTGTGGGATTACAGAACGGATGGTTCAGTTTTACCCATCTCTTCTGTGTCATTTCTGCACCTTGTGGGTCCAGATCTCCTGGTCATCAGAGCATGGCTTCTGACCAATCAGTCGGTAACAATTACCAAGCACCTACTGTGTGCCAGGCACTGTGCCAAGCACTGGCTTGGTCTTCCAGCTGCAACGTCATCCTGGGAGTGGCGAGTCTTCTCTAAGAAAACTTTCCAGCTTTGTTTTCATACTACTGCCCTCACAGATCCTTTGTGTAAGCCAAACTGTGCTGTTAGCATTCCTACAAATGGATACCTCAGGGGTGGGGGACCTGCAGCTTCAAAGCTACATGTGGCCTTCTAGGTCCTCAAGTGCAGCACTTTGACTGAATCCAAACTTGTAGGCAGTCACATGTTCCATGCCCGGAATGCACTCCCTCTTTTCTCCAGCCCTTAGAAACTCAGTCTGCTTCCTCCATGAAACCTTTCCTGATCCTCCCATTTGTTAGTGCTTTCCCTTCTAAATTTTCCTCTTACTGCACTTTTTTGTGTTGCACTCCCATAGTAGTGCCTTGAGGCAAGGAACTGTTTCTTCCTCCTCCCCCTCACCTAGGGTATCAAGGTATTTAATAAATATTTGTTAAATTCAATTATGAATGTACACAGATAGGTTTTCTTTGTAGGTTAAAAAAGATTATATGCAGGAAACTAGATGGCACACTTCAAACAAAGATAAATGTTTCCTGGTTAAAATAATTTTTCACAATCAGAATCCTATTTTATTCAGAAAATCCATATTGCATTTAAATGCTTATTCTGCAAAACATCTAGGTCTTATTTTCCATCCTCCTACGTTTCTTGTTTCTTTGAAAACATTCTTTATTGCCCTTTTGTTTTTCTATCATGTACACTTCCCATAGCCTTCTCACATCCCCCTTCAGAGAGCCATTCTTTATAACAATTCAAAAAAACTAAGCAATATCATCCAAGCCCGATATTATATGTAATGGGCAAGTCACTTCACAGCTGTCTGCCTCAGTTTCCTCACCTGTAGCACCTCCTTCCTAAGGTTCTTGTGAAGAGCAGATGAGATAATATTTGTGAAGTGCTTTGCATACCTTAAAGCACAGTAGGAATGCTAGCTATTACTAGTATTGGGAAAGCTGAAAAATTGTGGTGTGTGAATATAACTGAATGTTAAAATAATAACGAATCAGAATAATTCAGAGAAACTGTGGGAAGATATGTATGAATAAATGGCAGAGCTGAGGAAACAGAAACAGAAGAATAATTAATACAGTGACTCTAATGTAAGTAAAAGCAACCTTGCAAGACCTCAGAGCTGGGAGCAGTACAGTGACCCGAAGTGACTTCATCGGACTAATGGGGAAACTTCCTTCCTCTAGGAAGTGGTGGTGGACTCTGGAGTGCAGAATGAGGCATACCTTCACAGGCATGGCCAGTGTGTTGGTTTGCTTTGCTTAACTGTATTTAACTTGGAAGGGAAGGCTTAGATGGGGAGTGTGGGGTAAGGGAAGGAGTCACTGGGAAGTGATAGCACTTTTTTTTAAAGTACCAATAAAGAAAAGAAAATAGGGCTGCTGAATGACCCTGAGGGTAATGCTCAAAATATCACTATGCTCCTGAATCTGAACATGTCACAATTGAAACTAAAGTTTCTCATAAGAGCAAGAGGTTGGCTGGCCTTTCAAATGTAGTGGACAACCCTTTTCTATTCCAAGTCAATATTCCAAATAAATTCTATTTCGAAGTGATCACAAAATTTACATAATCTCTAAATTTCAGAATTGTAGGAGCTCCCAAAAGGAATCCCCACTACAGCATGCCCAGCAAGTCTGAAGCCTCCCAAAAGGAATCCCCACTACAGCATGCCCAGCAAGTCTGAAGCCTTCAGCCTCTGTCCAAAGATCTCCAGTGAAGGGGAACCCACAAATCATAGCCCAAGACAGCCATCCCACTTTGGAATGGTTCAGATCCATAGGTTCCTTGATCTCCAGCTGGGAGCTACCTCAGAAGCATCTAGACCAACCCTCTTATTTTGTAGCTGAGGAAACTGAGGCCCCAGAAAGAAATGACTGATCCAGACAACTAGGCAGGAAGTGTCTGAGGCAGTTTGGAACCCAGATCTTCTTACTCCAAAGCCAGTACTCTTTCCACTATGCTGAATTGCTTGAAGATTTTTTCATGCATCAAGCCTAAGTTTGCCACTTTACCACTCCCCACTCATTTCTCCCACTTCTATGCCCTGGGGCCAAACAGAAACCTCTAGTCCTTCCTCCATATGACAGGTTAAACATCCCTGGTTCTTTCAGTCAGTCCCTATATAGCATGGATCAAGGCCCTTCACCATTCTGGTTGGCCTCCTGTTGATACTCCACCAGTTTGGCCCCCAGAACTGAATAGAACACTTCTGATGTGGTATGACCCAGGCCAAGCACAGCGAATGATCACCCTTCATTCCCAAAAGCTCAGCCTTGTAATGCATCCTAAGATCGCACTAGCTCTTTCTTCACTTTACTGAAGTAGTCCTGCTTGGAAGCCTCCTGATCGTGTGGAGGTAGCCTTGAGGTCCCAGCTAGCTCTCAAAAGTACTACTAAGTTCTGAAGGCAAGTATAGAATAGACATCGAGTGTCACTTGTCCAAAGACCTGGCTCATTAAGTTAGAAGAGGTCTGGCACCAGGTTGGCTCTAAGGTGACAAACTTTTCAGCCATAACAACTCACAAAGGCCCTAGAGGGGTTGTAGTTTGTGAGGAACTATCTCCATCATAGAAACCTGGATCCTTGAAGTACTAAGTTTCTTTTTTAGGGGAAACTCACCTGTACTTCACATTCATATGTCTTACTGTTGAATGATTGTGGAGTAAGTGAGTAATCTAATCCAAGATGGTGGTCTGGAGTAGGTGAGCTGTAGACAGTGTTTGATAAGGGGCAGAGAGGGTGAAAAGTGCATCCTAGGTTCTAGAGACCATTAGTGTAAAGATGTAGTAAGGTGAATGCATCAGTCTGTGTTCCTGGAATAAAGGGTCCCTTGGGGAAGCTACAGAAGTGAGACTGGTGATGTGGAACAGGGGACAGGGAAGTGGGTGGAGTGGCAATGAAGGTCAGGAAAAAGAGGTGAGATGGAATGTGACTGGCACTGGGGAGCTATGTTAGGTCTTTGAGCAGTTCTTCTCTGGTGTAGACTGACATCCTTTAGAATGCATGCCTTCAATATTTTCTTCTTCCCTCTCTGAGTCAAGTCTATCCTTTCCTCTATTATCTTCCTGTCTAGGGTCTTCTCACTAGGTCCTCCCTCACACTTCCATTCCATTTGTAAATTTAAATGGTTTAACTTGGGTATGATTTTTTCTCCTTTCTCAATTTCACTTTCTCTGAAACTCAGTACTTATGCAGAATCATGGAATTTCATAGCTGGAATCTGAGAACCCACTCCTCTCTCTGTCATGTTACCTATCAAGTCAACTTAAAAAGCATTTGTGCCTGTCACAATGTTAGGGGCTGGGGATTTACAGATAGAAAGAAAACAGCCCCTGCTCTCAAGGAGCTTACTTCTACCTGTGAGGAAACAACATACATATAGATCTAGTCAGAGAAATACAAATACAAATACAAAGTCAGTTCAGTGGGATGCTGGGAGAGAACAGTAACACTTGGTGGGTGGTGGGGAGAGTAAAGGTGTTTCTTGGGATGGACCTTAAAGGGCATCAGGGATTCCAAAAGATGGAAGTGAGGAGAGAGAGCATTCTAGGCATGGGGCACAGTCTGTTCAAAGGCACGGAGGTGGAACATGGAATGTTGGCTACCAGGAAAAGCAAGGAAAATCAGAAACTTTCTTTTCTTACAATTGGGCAGCATATATGGTCAAAAGAGAGCTGGATCCAAATTTAGCTCCATACTTGCAAGGTATGGAGTAGCCCTGGGCAAATGATTAAGCCTCAGTTTCCTCCTCTGTACAATGGGGCTAATAATACCTGTGCTCCCTACCTCATGGGGCAGTTGTGAGGAGAGTGCTCTGAAGACCTGAAGGAACTGTAGAACTGAAATAACTCAGATCTGCCATCCCTCCTAACCTGTCCTCACCTATTCCCATGGTCGGGGAGTAAGTTCAGAGTATGGATGGAGTATTCCCTGCATGCCAAACTGTGGCCTGGACGTTGTGGGAGCTGTAGAGGAAAAAGACACAATTCTCACCTTTAGGAAGTTGCCAGTTTAATAGGACAGACAAGTGGTACATCCTGGGGAGTGACTAAATATATACAAAAAAATAACACCCTCAGTTTGTTAATGGTGGAGTTTCCCATCCTTCTTGCTCCTTTAGGGAGCCTTTCTCCCATGGCTTTTCCTGTGCTCCATCTTGCCTTTGTCTTTTAACTCCTTTCTTTGGGCTTTTTTGTAGCCCTGACTATGCCTACATACTCCCAAACCTGTGGCAGCATTGTGTTCTTCAGAACCCAGTGCCTAAAACTTACTCAGCTCCAGGCCCCAGACCCCAGGCCCCAGTTATTGTATGGGCATCCTGCAGTCCAGCTGGGCTAATACCCTACAGCAGCCTGACATTGTGGAGAAAGCACTAGATTTCAAGTCAGAAAGGTGATGGTTAAAATCCAGCCAAACCTGAGTAACCTGGGTGATTCATTGCGCTTCAGGCGCCTTGCTAAGACAGTTGGAAGCCAGAGATGGGTCACATCTATGTCAGGAGGAAGTTCCCGATCCAAATCTCAAAACGTTCTTGTATATTCATGCTGGTGGGGAGGGTGGGGGAGGCAGAGGGGCAAGAAGGGAACCCTTCCTTAATTGATACGCCTTTCTATTTCTTATTCGTGTTCTTAGAGCCATGTTCCTCTTCAAAAGGAAATTCAGTCAAGAAGTCTAAGAGAGCTCCCGAGAGATTTCTTCAAAAAGAAATGGCCCCCACATTTGAGCCCATGGCTAGCTCATAACGGAAGGATACCCGAGACCATGGCAGGATTGGATTCCTTTGTGCCCCAGCTCCTCTAACCTGTCCAGCCCTGGCCCATACAAACACCAGCAACGGCAACCCCTGGGAGACCTACTCTGTGGTAAAGTCAGAACTTGCCACACCATCCCCTTGGCTCAAACCAGTATCCCCTGTGTCTCCCTCAGCAGTGCCTCGCCCCCAGCACCACAGGAGGGAGGATACTTGATTCCGCAGTGCCTTCAGTCCATTTCCAACTGCCCGGCGAACGGCTGAAGAAGAGAAATAGAAAAGGAGGGGATCAAGGCCAGCATTGAAAGCGCTGAACAGCACAGCATACTTTCGCCAGCTTGGGGTTTTGCCTTCAAAAAACCCTACCACATGGGAGACATTGTAAGGTGCAAAGCAGAGGAGGAAATTGAGAAGAGTCACGACGGCCAGTCCCACAGCTCTCCGCTGTCGCTGGGCTCCCACCTGTGGCTGGCCCAGCATGAGACACACAAAGCGCCAGTAACAGAAGACAGTCACTGCCATGGGCAGGCAGAAGAGGACCAGACAGAGCTCCAGGCGGAAGGAGAGAACCGTCCTCAGCTGCCTCTTATTAAAATTGTCATAGCATTCAAAATGTGTCTCATTCTCACTTGTTTTGTTTTTTGGATCCAAATACTCCACCACGATAACTACGCTGCAGTGTCCAAAAGACAGGATCCAAGCCACCAGAGCAGCAGCTAGTCCATATATGGGACGCCGGGAGAGCTTGTACTGGACCGGGAAGGCCACCCCCAGGTACCTCTCGATGCTGATTGCAGCCAGCAGCCACGTGCTGCAGTAGATGCTGCTGTAGAAGCCAAAGGTAGTGAGAGCACAAACAGCCTTCCCCAGGAGCCAGTGGAACTCAGTGGCAGCCTCAAGGATCTTGAAAGGTAGCATCAAGAGCAGAAGGAGATCCCCCAGTGTGAGGCTGAGCAGGAGGATGTGGATCGGGGCAGGGTGGGGCTGCCGGACCCTGCGGATGAAGGCTCGAAGGGCCACAACGTTGGCAGGGAGGCCGATGAGAAAGGTCACGGTGTAGAAGGCCAGGAGCAAATAGCTTTCTGTCTTTTGGTCCATTCAGCTGGGGTGAAAAGGGGAAAAATTAGGAGGAACGCCCTTCAGCCTGGGTCACCCCGTCTCCCATCCAGTCTCCCCTCTTAGGATTCTAGCCACCTTCTCGCCTCCCAGGAATCTCTCTGTCAGCACTACCTGCTCACACCACCTGTCAGTGCCCCACAGAGTAATTATTGACTTTGCCCCAGGCGGGATATTAAGCTCCAGTTATTACATTTACTATCATGTATCTCTGGGGGAGACCAACATCTAGCTTCTAAAGGACATTCTCTCTTTGTCTCCCACAGCTTTCCCAATCCCATCTGACAGTGCAGGAAGGGGCTCTTGCCATGTTCCACTTAGAGAAATGAAGGAATCTCCACTCAAAATGGAGATTGGACAGGTATTATGTGAAGCCAGAAATCCTGCAAGCAGACTCTGGCTTTCCCCTGCAAACCCTGCTTTGTTCCTAGGCCTCAGCAGGGAGACCTGGGCTTTGCCCCCAGATGTCTGGGGCACTGACTGCAGTTTGTAGTCTTCACTCTTCTCAAAACAACAGAATTTAGCTCCTAGCTAACAAGAATAATTGGCAGGCTGGGCTAAACTGCTCTGCTTTCCTACTCTGTTCCCAACTATCCCCTTACTTAGGGGGCCTATTTCATAACCCTTACCCCGGGGGTGGTTTGTGGTACTTGCTCCAGGTCTCCAAATTCCTAGTTTTGGTTTTGGCCCTAGAGTATCCAGCCCTCCCGGCCCATGTCTCCACCTCACACCCTGCCCCCTTTGTAGAAAGCAGATTTTTTTTCTCATCTCATTTGTATCTTATCTTATTTCTGTGTTTAAGTTATGTATAAGGGAAGCTGGTCACAAACTCGATAGGCTTGTGAATGAGAAGGAGCAAATGAGGCAGGAAGGGATGAAGGTAGCACCAGTCCAAATGTTCTCCCCCAGAACATTTCATATTTCATTAAAGGAGTGCACACATGCCATAACTGAGACAGAACAGTTTTGATTACTGCCTCTGCTTCTAATTAGGAACCACTTAGGCTTTTTTGGTACCCAAACTAACTGCCCAGTCCAACATCACCTTTAATCTCTCCCCTCTTATGGGTCTCTCCCAGTAACTTCTGTAGGCCTGATCCTTCCTTCCATGGGTTTCCCTGCTAAGCTCTCCCCTGCCTCCAAGCCTCATCCCTATGTCTCATCTTCAGCAGCATCCCCTGACATGACCACACCTTCAACTATCATCCCAGCATCCCATTTCCAAGAGCACAAGCAATAGGAACCTGATTGCTTTGTCTTATCCTGATGTCAGATGGATGGCTTCTGGAGTCAGCCTCAAGTAGAAGTCTTCAGTCTTCTGGGTAAAGGCACAGAATTTTAGGTGCTGCTACCATTGGTTTCATGCAGGAGAAAAAGGCAAGGAAGCTAGCTGGCTGAGGGCTTTTATACCAAGATAAGTCACATGGTCAGAGAGAGGAAGGTCAGTAGTTGAGCTGTCTTCTCTGAGAACCCCAAGCCAAGTTCTCATACTTCTAACCTCAGTTCTCGCAATAGCCCTGTGAGATAGAAATTATTATCCTCTTTTTACAGATGATAAAACTGAGGTTAGCAAAGGTTAAGTACAGGTTTGTACAGGGTCACACAGCTAGTAAGTATCCAAGGAAGAATTTGAACTCAGGTCCTCCTGACTCCAAGTCTAACGTTCTATCATGCTAATGGAATTACAGATGCTTCAAGTGCTCACCATTGAGAAAAATGCCGAAAGACTTGGGAAACAAATGCTCCTCTTCTCTCTTTGAAAATTTTCTAAAGATATCCTACATGCATGTTTTATTACCTCTTAGAAAGGTAGCTCTATTCCTATCCCTTCACCATCCCTAGCCTTTATTTTCCTCTCACAGGTGGTTCCAATCCACTCCTGTGTACCCATGTTACCTTTTCATTATGGTTTCCTTTCCAAGATTTGTAGGAGCAGCTTATTCCTAACCACTCTAAAAATTCTTGAAAGTTATGGATCATAGTTTTTTAGATCTGGACCTTGGAGGTGATCAGCCCCATGGAACAGACAACATAATCCATGGCCTAAGGACTCCATGCTCCAGCCTCACATGGACTGGGTTAGATCTGGGGCTGACCCAAAACTTTATTCTCTCTTTATTCATTATGCCCCCCACATAGTATTTACTGATTATAGCGCATGTCTTCAGTTTTCTAAATGGGAATAACAGTGTTCCCAGCTTCTGTATAAGCACTCAAGGTAACATGCATAGCAGGTAGAGGACAACACTCTACACACACACACACACACACACACACACACACACACACTAAAAAAAAGCAAAAATTGCAAAAGGTCTTCAGAAATGTATAAACAGATACAAAAATATATGAAACACTTAGAGTAGTTCATAAGCAATAAACACAATTATCTTCTGTCTTTCTGGTAGGTCTCAACTTTTCCACCAGGGCCCTAGAAACCTTAAAGGTATTGTCACCAAAAATGGAATGAAACTTGAGGTTGCCAGTGGGACAGCAGCCACAGGGTCCTACAAAGTTTCTCCCAAACTCATAGTGCCACCCTGTGGTTTGAACTTCCCCAGAAGGCAAACATTTGGGGACCTACTGGACAGGTGAGCCTGTACTGTCTAAATGACTAATGATAATAGTGTGAAGAAAAGTAGAGATCTTCTGTTCTACCATGTTGTAGATTTTGCCTCTTATTAATCCTCCAGCTATGGGGCCCGTGAACAGTCTTCTTGTTCTGGGAGGCATTCTGCTTAGGAATGTCCTTCCTTTCTCTAAAAGACCAGATCCCCAAACTCTCAAACTTGGAGTTTCTCAAGAGATAACTTCTCAGATTGGTACTGCCCAAGAAATCTCCCTTTTATGACTAAAAGACTAGGTGATGAGACCACTGTGACTAGGAAATCAGAATCCCACCTCCTCCATAGAAGAGATGGCTGTAAGTGCCCCCTTTCCCAGGATATAAGTCCACTTTTGGTTCTGCTGCCATATCAGGATCTTGAAGACAAGGAGAAAAGGAACCCCAAAGGGCTGATCAGTTCTGCGACTCACTTTTTTTGATTAGCCAATCAACAAGGATCTATTAAATACTTAGCACAGTGCCTGGTATATGTTAAATACTTTATCAATGCTTATTGAATTGATGAAATATCTAGTATTCCTAGGCAGTGGGGACACACAAAGAAAAAAAAGTCCCTGCCCTCAAAAAGCTTATATTTTATTGAGGGAAGAGCATACATGCTTATATAAGTTAATACAAAATACAAGGGAATTTGTTTGGGTGGGAGGTGGAGGGAGGGGCAGGAAAGGCCTTGAACTGATCTTGGAAAGGTTCTAAGAGGGATTCTAAGAGGTGGAAATAAGGACAGAGAGCATTGTAAGTAAGGGGACAGCAGGTCCAAAGACCCGGAGGAGGGAGATGAAGCACCATATGTATGAGATAATTAGGGGTATGCTGGCAAATGTTTAACAACCAGCTCTCCACAAATTCATGGAACTTAAAAAAAAGTTTAGTTTTCATTATTAACAAACATTTTATCCATCATGTCCTTAGGTCTAAACAATCATCAAAGCAATAAATTAAGCTGAAATTTGTAGCATTTGCTGATTTCTGAGGTGTAAACGTGTACATTGAAAATTTAAGTCCACTTTTCTGAGGCAACACAAGCTGACTCTGACATACCCCTGCATGTAAGGAATGGCTAGAAGGTCAGTTTAACTGGACCACAGAATGGATGGAGAAACTAATGTATAATGAAATTCAAAAAGTAGGTTAATGGCAAGATTGTACAGAGTTTTAAATGCCAAACAGGAGTTTGTATTTAACCCTAGAGGTGATCAGGAGTCACTGAAGTTTGTTGCATAGTGGAGTGTTGTAGGAATACTGATTTGGTAACTTATGGGACAACATGAAGGGATGGATGGTTCCTTCCACAAGAGTCCAAGCCAACTCACTCATTTTGGGGGCAGACACAGTCCCTGAAACCCACGGTGCTGAAGGATCACTCCAAAATAACAAATATAACCAGTGTCCCTTGGGGTGGCCACAGTCACCATGACTCATTCAGGGGCTGTCTTTTGTTCTCAGCAAGGTGCCAGTGTCACCCTGTGGGGTGAAGCGTGGCCATCCAAGAGTCTAAGCAAACACATTTACTGTCCAATAAACTCACCAGAATGATCAGGGAATGGCCCCTGACCCCACAATATCTGTGAGAAATGGTGACGATCATTGACATAGAGCCCTTTCTAGGTTGCAAAGCATCGAGTATATCTCAAAGGATCGGGTATCTCATCCAGTTGGTCATTTCATTCACTAATGTAGATTGCAGCCCTTCCACGCCTGTCCATCTTGTGCCAGTCTTGGTCCATGTTCTCCTCTAAAACTGTCCCTCACTTTCTCCCCAAACCACAGGAGGGCCAGTAGAACATTCTGGTTAAGAAAGGTTAGGAAGGGTCAGAGGCAGGATTGGAAGTCTAAGCCTAGCACTCTGGCCATGCTCCCCAGCCAGGGGAAATGCTCCCCAGCTCCATAGGTTTTTCTGGGATGGAGGCATCTTATTTTCCAGCCCTTCATTCTCTTCAGCTACTATCCTTTAAGAGTCAGCATGCAGGTGTGAGAAGACTCTGAGATAGACAACTTGGGTTTGCCTCCCCATTCTGCTGGTCACTATCTCTGTCGTCTGGGGTATGTTACTAAGCTTCCACACCTATCCAGTGAAGCACTTGGACCAACTACATACATGGCTGGGGTCCCCTCCCATCCGAAATCTGTAATTCTTCTCCCAATATTGACACGTTGTGGATAAATGGGAATTCATTCCCTCATCGACAAGGATTTCTAAAGTATGGAACCATGTGCTAGGGAATGAAAAAAGAGACCATTTTCTGTTGCTTTCCATCATGCTTATGGAATCACTTAGCTTTTAGGATCTTTACGTAAATACTAATGAGGACCAAGGTGTAACTGGAATACTTACCAGAAGTATCTGCTAGGTAAGGGTTCAAAATCTGGGCTCCCGATGTCACTCTTTCTTCCCGGCTGATTTCTTCCTCTTTATCCCTTCATCAGCCTCACTTTCCCAGGGTCTCAAAAGAAGACCCCTGACTCTGTAGGTCCTCAGCCCATCCCCCAAGGCTCAGCACAAGCTGAGATCATATGAAATATCCAAAGAAAGGTTGAGGCCAGGAGAGAGAAAGCTGACCAACCAAGCCGAGGCCCTCCAGGTCCATCATTCTTTCCACTGCCCCACTTTGTGGCCTCCTTCACGTGTTGCTGTAGCAGTCAGAGCCAATGAGGGCACAGCCTTGTCTCGGACAAGGACCAATGGAAGTCACCTGTGGCCTCAAATCCTTCAGAGAGTTAGCAGCAAGAAGTTCACCAATGGGAAGCTGAGCAGGAGGCAGTGGGTGGGAGCAGGAAGACCCAAAGGGCCAGGAGCTTCTCAGGGGCACCAGGAGGAAAGACAAGACAGATTAAAAAGTCAAGGGAAGTGATAGTCTGTGAGGTCATTCCATTTGGGGAGAAAGGGATGGAGTCAGGACACTCCCCTTAACCCAGACCCTTTTGTCCCTTAGACCTGTCATTTAGTTGTTTTCAGTGTGTCCAACTCTTTGTGACCTCATTTGGGGTTTTCTTGGCAAAGATACTGGAGTGGCTTACCATTTCCAGATGAGGAAACTGAAGCAAACAGGGTTAAATGACTTGCCCAGGGTCACACAGTTGGTAAGCATCTGAGGCCATATTTGAACTTGGGAAGATAGGTCTTCCTGACTCCAGGCCTAGTGCCTCTATCCATCACACCACCTGGCTGCCTCCTTGGAGCTGAGGTGTCTCTAGTTCTCCATATCAATATCATTGAGAACAGTTATTGACTCTGCTTTGAGCTAAATTCTAAGCTCTAGATACTAGATGGACCATTACATATCTCTGGGGAGAATAACTAGAGAAAACTTCCTCTGACCCCCATATCCTTCCCTCTTCTAATAGATAGTGGCAGGAAATGACTCTTGTAGAATTTCTTAACTTCAGAAATTTCCCTCCAAGTACTCTGGAGGGGTAGAAAGAAAACAATGACTTGCATGAGGTGGAATCTATTTGTTCATCCAAGACTCTTAAAATCTTTTTTCATTTGCAAGACCCTGGCATTTTCCCCACTCCCTCTTCCCAGTCTCCTGACTCTGACACAGACTGTGAACCTGGTTATGCTTGAGGGAAGGGAGGGAGAGCCAGCAAAACCATGTCATCCAGGTTAAGCCTCCCCTCTTCCCTTCCTCCACATAGATCCCAACTTGTTTCAGCATTTATTAGTTAGAGGCTAGGATTGCTGGTAGCTAATGACATTTCTCTTCTCAATAGGAAATTATCTGATCTCTTTGGTACTCCAACTCCAGCCACTTACTTCCCTCCAGTCTCCGATGAAGAGGTGGTTCCTGCCAAGGCCAAGGCCAATCCCTCTACTTGCTCTCTGGACGTCTTCTCATTCAGTCTCTTCTGGGAGCTTGCCCCTTAGACCCCTTTCTTACCTTCAGTCTCTTTTTATCTGCCACCTTCTCCTCTGATGCCTGCAAACGTGCCCAGATCTCCCACATCCTTAGAAATAGCCTTCACTTAACTTTAACGTCCCCTCAAGTTATGGCTCCATATCTCTCCCTTTCCAAGCCAAAACCCTAAAAAAAGCTGCCTACATGGCAGTCCCTTTCCTTAAATTTTCCACACCTCACAATCTGACTTCTCCCCATCACTTACAGAGACGTCTTTCGGGGTTGCCAAAGCTGCCTTCTATTCCCTGTGCCTAGCATACTGTAGGCATTTGATAAATCCTTGTTAAATTGAATTGAGATGTGCTGATACTCCCACCCTTTCCCCAGACTTACCACTCACCCTGAGCTTTACAATTCAGACCAACAGTGCCCTTTTCAGTGGTCATTTTCCTCCCATACTGTTTCTTTCCTAACTCTTGCTGGCAGAGATTCCACATAAATCAATCAAGCATTTATTAAGCTCCTACGTATCAATTATGTATTAGTTTCAAGACATCACACTTGCATAGGTTCTGGATAATGGACAATGTTTTTGAGCATTCCCCATCACCAGTGGAGTAAAGCAAGGCCGTGTGCTTGCTCCCATACTTTTTAGTGAGATGTTTTCAACAATACTATGAGAAGCCTTCAGTGAAGATGAGAACAACATCAAGGTCAGCTACTGCACTGATGGTAAATTATTTAACTTGAAAGGCTACAAGCCAAGACTAAAGTGGACAGAGAGTTGGCGCATGATTTTTTTGTTCACAGATGACTAGGCACTGAATGCAGCCTCTGAAGCTGAGCTGCAACAAAGTATGGATAGATTTTGTGCTATTTTGGCCTAACAATTAACAACAAGAAAACAGAGGTTTTCCACCAGCCAGTGCTACAACATCCATACGTGGAACCACCAGTTACAGCAAATGGAGAAGTTTTGAATGCTGTGGAGAAGTTCACTTACCTTGGTAGCATACTTTCCAGGGATGTACACATTGGCAATGAGGTTGGCACATGCATTGTCAGAGCTAGCTCAGTGTTTGGGAGGCTCCGAAGGAAAGAATGGGAGAGAAGAGATATTAGACTGACTACCAAACTGAAGGTCTACAGAGCTGTGGTGCTGACCTCATTGTTGTGGGCCTATGAAACCTGGACAGTCCACAAGCGCCATGCCAGGAAACCGAACCGCTTCCGTTTGAATTGTCTTAGGAAGACTCTGAAGATCGCCTGGCAGGATAAGGTACCAGACACTGAGGTCCTTACTGGAACTAAACTGCCAGGCATTCAAACTGTACTGCAGAGAGCGAGACTCCGATGAGCTGGCCCCATTGTCCAAATGCAAAACATATGTTTGCCTAAGACTATTTTATGGAGAACTCACACAAGGCAGACATTCACGTGGTGGTCAGAAGAAGGGATACAAGGATCTGTTAAAGTCTCCGAAGAACTCTGGAACTGATTCTGAGACACAGGAGACACTGGCACAGGACAATTGTAGCAGAGGTTTAGAGCCATCTCTGCGCCAAACGTTCATATGGGCTGTTTGTGCCCGGCCTGTGGCAGAGCCTGCCCAGCCACAGTCAGACACTCTGTACCTTGACCCAAGCATGGTGATGTCGTTTTGGTCCTCTTGTGGCACAAAGGGTAACAGCAGCAACTGCGTCCCAGGCCCAGGCTAGGTGCTGGGGATTTGTTTTTGCTGCTCTTTGTTTTATTGTCTCCAACTGCGACCCCCTTCGGGGTTTTCTTGGCAGAAATACAGGAGTAGTTTGCCATTGTCTTCTCCCGGTTACTTTACAGATGAGGAAACTGAGGCAAACAGGGTGAAATGATTTGCCCACGGTCACTCAGCTAGGAAGTGTCTGAGGCCAGATGAGACAAGTCTTCTTGACTCCAGGCATGGCACTCTATGCACTATGGCGCCACCTAGCTGCCGGGCTGGGGATACAAAGCCAAAAACAAAGCATTCCCTGCCTTAGAGGACTGTGAATATTCTCTCTCTCTCTCTCTCTCTCTCTCTCTCTCTCTCTCTCTCTCTCTCTCTCTCTCTCCCCCCAACATAGATACAGTAAAAAACAAAATACATACACATAAGGAGGAGAAACCCTCCTGTCTAGATGGGCCAGGGAGGGCCTCATAGCGGCCCTGGCATGAGGTGTGCTTTAAAGAGGTAGAGGGGAGAATGGTGTTCATGGATGGGGGGGGGGGGAGTCGAGCAGATTGGAGGGAGGGAGGCCATGTGGTACTATGGAAAATGCGCTGCCTTGGACTCAGAGGAGTTGGGTTCAAATACCACTTTCAGTGCTTACCTTCTCTTGATCCTTGAGCCAAGCCAGTTAGCCTCGTCTGGCCTCAGTTTTCTCATTTGTAAAGTGAAGTGGTTTCTGAGGTCCAGCCCTTTGTTCTATCTTTGCTCAGAACCTAGTGGTTTTACCGTCTGTCCCTTCACTCCCACCACCACCCCTAAACTCAAACCTCTTACATAAATTGAGAAAGAAGGAAGAAACACATAATTCTTGGTTATTCTCTCCACCAAGTTTATTTGTTTAATTTAGCTTTTATGATTTTACATAAATGTTAATGAAGATCTTGATTTCATTAGAGAAGCAGAAACTCACTGAAAAAAACATGCCGGGGGCCCAGGTTCTCTCCCACATCGCTGGAGGCCACAGGGCCACCAGGAGGGAAGGGGCAGCACTGCCTATACAAAGCTGACCCTCCACCCCAGTCAGTGGCAAACTCCAGGACACTGAACAGTTTTCCAGGCTGTTGTTCTTGTCCTTTTATACCCCCCACGAAAGGCACAAAAGCACCCTACTAATCATTCCATCCTGCCCCCTCCCAGAAATGGAGGGAAACAATGGATATCTGCCACAAGTGGGAACTAAGAAAAAGATTCCTTTGAAAGCTGGCTATGTCTGACCCCCTCAGATCAACACATCTTTGGCTGGTCTGTGCCAAGTTATTCTTAAATTTGTGGAAAAATTGTATTCCCAAGTGGGCTCCTCCCTGCAAAGTTCCCATCTCCCACCCACTTTACTTTATCCCATCCTCACCCGTCTAGCCCCCAGAGACTTTGTAAGTCAGCAGTGCCTCCCTTCTCCAGGGAGCTTAGCTTGCCCTCTGATCCCCAGTGTTCACTCCCACTCCATGGCCTTGGTTCCATGTTCCCTGTTCTAACTGTTGGACAGTTCCTTCTCCTGTCTTTGTATTCCTGACCCATTTTTTCTCCAAAGACCTGTAGCCTCCATCAGACTCCTGAACAACCTGTGGAAGTCCCTCTGGAAACCAGATGATGAGAAGTAGAAGACAAGGGGGTCAACACAGGCGTTCAGGGTGCTGAGCAGCAGCACATACCCGCGCCATGTTGGACTCTTGCCCTGGATATACCCGACGATGTGGGATGCATTGAACGGGCCAAAGCAGAGGAGGAAATTGAGCATCGTTGCCCCTAGCAGGCCTGCCACCCTTTTCCTCCTCTTCCAACTGCTCCCCTTGCTCAGGATCCACACCATTTGACCATAGCAGTAGCTGGCAAGAACCAAGGGGACTCCAAAGAGAACCAGTGCCATCTCAAACCTGACAGGCAGCACGATAGCCAACTGGTTATCACTAAAATCCAGGTAGCAGGTGTTGTTGGTTTGTTGCTTTTGGAAAGCTTCCCCCGAATATTCAGTAACATAGATTACACTGCAGTGGGCACCTGCCAATAGCCAACAGCCGACACCGACCAAGACAGCCTGGACAATTCTTGGCTGAGTCTTGTACCACAGAGGGTAGGCCACCCCCAGGAATCGTTCCACACTCACAGCTGCAAGGGTGAGGGAAGTAAGGTAGATGGTAGTGAAGAAAAGGAAGTTTGAGAAGGGGCATAAGATGAAGGGCAGAGGCCAGTACATGCTGCTCGCTGCCTCTACCATCCGGAAGGGCAGGAAGACTAGGAACAGCAGGTCAGAGATGGTCAGGTTGAGCAGAAGAATGTCCACAGCCACAGGGCGATGCTTCAGTCTACCCACAAAGATAATCAGGGCCACCAGGTTGAGGGGCAGGCCAGTGAGAAAGGTGAAGAGGTAGACAGAGAAGTATAACCAGTGGCTGCCAGGGAAAAAGTCTTCGACTGCGCTCTTGTCCATGGTGGTTTCTGGTGGGGAAGGAAAGAAAAGGATTCAGAGTGGAAAAGCCTTCTGGGTAGCAGATAGAATGCTGGACTTGGAATTAGGAAGAGCTGTGTGACCATGGACCCAACCTCTCTGGTTTCCTCACCTGTAAAAGGAAGGGAAAAGACTCCCAAGTCCTTTCCAGCTTTAAACCTATGATCCTACAGTGCTGTGTTCTTCTTTGGCTTCCTAGTCCGTCATCCCCCTCCCTACCCTCATGCTCCCTTCACTAGCCTGGTAAACTGTCTCTGTGGAAACTTTCTTTTCTCTCCTCTCCTCCAAGGCATCAGAAGGTAATTTCTTTTTTCTTGGCCCCTTCTCTCCTTCCCCTGACCCTTAGTCCTCACAGCCGTCCAGGCCTGTCCCTCCTCCAGGGGCTCCCCAAGCGCTCCCCTACTCACCTCAGCCCCAGCCTGTGCCTTTCCCACATCTGAGTGTCCCCTCCCTTCTCTAGGACTGTCAGAGCAGGCAGGGCTCTTAACTACTTATCTCCTGGGCACCATAAACACTGAGCAGTGAGGTCACTGTTCAGTGGCAACACAAGAGATACTATCATCTCTTATACCAAGGAAATATGGAAATATGCAAACAGGCAGTCAAATTTTATAGCTCAAGTCTGAACCATCCCGAGGAGGGTGGCGCAAATGGACTGTCTCTCCCAGGCGACAATTTTCAGAGGCTTGGGTCACAGATGCTCCCACCTGATTCTTGAAAAGAGCAGAAAGCTTCGGACTTGTCCGTTGTGTTCAGGTCCCGCTGCTCTCCAAGAGTATTTCCCCTTGTCTTAGGGGGTTATCTCCCCTTTTCTCCTTGGGGTATCTTGCTCTGCTTCTACCCTCTGGTGGCCACATGAGAGGACACCCTGACCAGTGTATTTTCTCCTGGTTTCTCCTTTCTCTAACAGAAGGCTTTCTCCAGTGATACCCATCCCCTCTCACCTTCCAATTTACACCTGGAGTTCACATTCCCAAGTCCTTCCTTAGGGTAGGGGCTGTTGGGGCATGATAGCTAACTTTGTATTTGAGGGGCTGTCATGTGAAAGAGGGTGGATACTTGTTCCCCTTGGCTCCTCCAGGAGCTAGGGGTGGAGGAGACAAAGAGGCAGACTTAGATTTAACAAAAGGAGAAAGAAGCTTGTTAGCATTTAAAGCTGTTTTGAGTCTAGAGTGAGAGCCTGAAAAGGTAAGGAGCCCTCCCCCCCACCCCAGCTCTGGAGGCTGGATGGTGTGTTGGGGATGTCAGAGCTGATGCCCATTCAGGACCCCTCAGAGGCTCTGTCATGCTGCACCTTCTCCTCATCCCCTTCTCATTCTACCCCCAAAGGATTTTATTTCATGTCTGAGGTTGATAATAAAGGACTGTGGAGTCACTGGTCTCAAGGGGCAGGGGGAGCAAGTTACCTCTTTCCATGCCAGGCTCCGCTCCTGCTTGTCCTCCATGATTTGAAAGCAGGCTGATGCTTACTCTCCCGTGGGACAGACAGAGAATGGCCAGCGAGTGAGTCCCCTTGAGACTGAGCTGTGGCCCCTTCTGGCCTGGCACCTCAGGACCTGGGGGCCCCCTCTTGCCTTGAGGAGATGCCCAGGACCCTTTCTGCCCAGAGGCTGCTATTTCTGGGCTGCCCCAACTTGAGTCCCTACAGTACCATGCCTCTGGCCAGGCTTGTTCCCCAAGTACCCGGATACCAGTGGGTTGAGCACACAGCTCCAGGATCCCATGATCAGCCCAAGCTTCCTCCAATGGTTCCCAGCCTCTGGTTTCACAAAGTTGGCCACATGGGAAGCATTGTAAGGCCCCAGGCAGAGTAGCAGAGTGAGCAGTGCCCCTCCGGCCACACGGGCAGCTCTGAGCTTCCGACTCCGGCTCAGGCCTGAGTGGGCCAGGGCCCGCAGACAGCCCATGTAGCAGAAGGTAGTGATGACCAAAGGAAGGAAGAAGAGCAGAAGGGAAATGCTGAAACGAGCAGGGCCAGCCCATATCGGATCCCAGGCTTCCAGACAGATGGGGGAGCCATTGATTGGAATGGTCATTCCCAGGAAATTCGTGTTGTTCTTCTCCTGGCTTTCCTGACTTTCCAGTCCAAACACCAGCCCCAAGTGGAAAAGGACCAACCCCCAGATCCCTACACAAACACCCCAGGAATAACAGGGCCTCCGTACAGCTTGGTATCCCAATGGGAAGGCCGCTCCAAGGTAGCGGCCAACACTGAGGGCGGCCAGAAGGATACCCCCAGCATAAAGTGGGACAAAATGTATCAAGGCAAAGGCTGGGCAAAGTGAGGCTGGGAGAGGCCAGGCTCCCCCTGCCAGGGCTTCAGCTGCCTTCAGGGGTAGAGAGGTGGTCAGCAGCAGATCAGAACAAGCCAGATGGAGGATGTAGACGAGACTTGGGGTAAGGCGGAGCCGTGCATGAGACACAGCCTCACTGAGGAGCATGATATTGAGGGGAAGGCCCAGGATAAAAGCAGCAGCATAGAGGGCGAAGGAAAGCTGTGGTGGGATGTCCATGGCGCCGAGAACCAGGAGAACAGGGTCCTGGGGGCCTCGCCTCCACCAGCCCTTCTTGTGTGACCTGGGGAATCACGCACACCCTCTGGGCCTTAGCTTCTGGTCTTGAAAATGAAGAGAACAATCCATATTTCAGGATTAAATGGACCCACAGAATTCCAAGTCAAAGTACGGTAGAAGTACAAAGTATAATTATTTCTTAATGATCTCAGGTAATGCAAAGAGAAGCTAAGCATGGCTCGAAGTTAGAGGCATTGACATATATATACGGAGCCAGCACCTTCCCCTGAGTGGAGCCCCAACCCCCTCTCAATTCAACCTCTTGGTATCTGGGCAGCTGGCTGAGCAGTAAATAGAGAGGAGGTAGCTGCTGGTACTCACCTGGGCCATTGGGAAAGCAGGTATTGGGAGATGGTTGTGTTGCCCAGTTGGCTGCCCAAAGGACAGCTGGGAAATTGGAGGAGAGCAACTATGGAAACAAGCAGAGGTGGAAGGGTATAGGTACGCCTGGGAAACAGTGCAAGATGACCAGGAGAAACTGGAATGGGCACAGGTTGGGGGAAACTAGGTGCTGAGAAGAGAGAATAACCTCTGGGGATGTCCTGAGGAATAACAGTCAGAGATTAGGGGACATCCCGGGTGAAAGGGAAGGGGAGGAGGGAGGAGGCCCATGGAGCACAAGGGCCCTGGGAGTGGGGAGGAAGCTGAAACCCCCATTGGGGAATGCTGAGTTTAGAAGGGGAATAGAAAGGAGGCACTCACCTTCTCAAAGCTGCAGGATGCCTCTGAGGCTTGAGGACCAACCCACAGGGCCTGAAGTTAGGCAGAGAGCCAAGTGGCAAGAGCAGAGGGAGGGGTGGTCAGGGCCATAAACTAGAAGCGACCATGCAGCCTGAGTGAGCAGCTAATGGGGCATCTCTGGCTTCAGCTGGGGGGAAGGGAGAAGCAGCCAAGGGAGAAGGCTTTGAACCTCAGGGTCCAGTGCCTCGATCCTCACAGGAAAGTGGACTATGGCCAGACTCCTGGCTTCCAGGTGGGCCACACAGTGTTTGTGGGGAAAGCGGGGGACCAGGAAGGAAAACGGTTGAACTCTTATCTGGTTAGAAAGGAGACCTTGGGAGGGGGTCAAAGCTGGAAGGCATCGGGAGCTCAGGTAGGAGCTGGGTGGGGGGCTGTCCATGTTTGCCAAACCCCCTGGTCTCCCTCAACGTGAGTCATTCTGGCTTCTCCTCATGCCTCAGTGGCTCTTGTCTACAGCCACACCGCCCAGTCAATTAGCCATGAAGCAGCCTTATGTCAATAGGGCAGGAGATGGGATGGGAAGGCAACCACTGGTTGCTGGGGAAACTCTTGGTCCCATGAATAGGCCCCTGAGGAATTGCTTTCCTCTTCTCAGATGTAGCCCTACTTTCAGCCTATTAACTCATGCCCTGACTATGCTCCACAAATCTATCCATCACAGGGATTTCTGGCATGCAGGCACTTCAAGACCCATCTTTCTCCTGTTGTTTTAAAAATCTTGCCTCCCCCAGAAGCCTTTCTATGGAAATGAGACAAGACTACTGAAAAATTATTTATAGAACTAGAAAACATAACAGAATTCATCTGGAAGAACAAAAGGTCCAGAATATCAAGGGAATTAATGAAAAGAAATGCAAGGGAAGGTGGCCTAGCCATACCAGATCTAAAATTGCATTATAAAGCAGCAGTCATTAAAACTACTTGGTACTGGCTAAGAAATAGTGTGGTGGATCAGTGGAATAGGTCAGGTACACAAGACACAGTAGTCAATGACTATAGTAATTTACTGTTTGATAAACCCAAAGACTACAGCTTCTGGGATAAGACCTCACTATTTGATGAAAACAGGAAGATAGTATGGCAGAAACTAGGCATAGACCAACATCTTACACTATATACCAGGATAAAGTCAAAATGGGTACATGATTTAGACATAAAGGGTGATACTATAAACAAATTAGGAGAGCAAGGAATAGTTTTACCTGTCAGATCTATGGAGAATGGAAGAATTTATGACCAAACAAGAGATAGAGAACATTATGAAATGCAAAATGGATAATTTTGATTACATTAAATTGAAAAGTTTTTGCACAAAGCCAATGCAACCAAGATTAGAAGGGAAACAGAAAGCTGGGAAACAATTTTTATAGCCAGAGTCTCTGATAAAGACCTCATTTCCAAAATATATAGAGAACTGAGTCAAATTTATAAGACTATAAGTCATTCCCCAATTGATAAATGATCAAAGGATATGAACAGGGAGTCTTCAAATGAAGTGGTTAAAACCATCTATAGTCATATGAAGAAATTCTCTAAATCACTATTGATTAGAGAAATGCAAATCAAAACAACTCTGAGGTACCACATCACACCTGTCAGATTGGCTAACATGACAAAACAGGAAATTGATGAATGTTGGAGAAAATGTGGAAAAATTGGAACATTAATGCATTGTTGGTGGAGTTGTGAATTGAACCAACCATTCTGGAAAGCAATTTGGAATTATGCCCAAAGGGCTTTAAAACTTTGCATACCCTTTGGTCTAGCAATACCACTTCTAGGTCTGTATACCAAAGAGATCATAAAAATGGGGAAAAGACCCACATGTACAAAAATATTTGTAACAGCTCTTTTTGTGGTGGCCAAGAATTGGAAATTGAGGGGATGTCCATCACTTGGGGAATGGCTGAACAAGTTGTGGTGTATGAATGTAACGCAATACTATTGTGCTATAAGAAATGATGAGCAGGCAGACTTCAGAAAACCCTGGAAAGACTTGCATGAACTGATGCTGAGTAAAGTGAGCAGAACCAGAAAAACATTGTACACGATAACAGCTACATTGTGCGATGACCAGCTTTGATAGACTTAGTTCTTCTCAGCAATGCAATGATCTAAGACAATTCCAAAGGACTCATGATGAAAAATGCTGTCTATATCCAGAGAAAGAACTATGGAGTTTGAAAGCAGATCGAAGCAGGTTATTTTTCCTTTTTTTTTCTTTTTTGGTTTTTTCTTTCTTGTGGTTTTTCCCTTTGGTTCTAATTCTTCTTACAACATGACTATTGTGGAAATATGTTTAATATGATTGTGCATGTATGGCCTATATCAGATTGGCGAGGGGGAGGGGAAAGAGGGGGAGAAAATTTAAAACTCAAAATAAAAGTGAATGAAGAAAACTAAAAATAAATAAATACATTTTTAAAAGAGAAAAAAAAGAAATGAGATCGAGAAATCACTGGTGGTGTCTCTGGGCAGGAATCTATCTGACAAACCTTTATTTTCTCCCCTACTGCCCCTCTGCTTCAATATAGAATATTTCTGGAGTGATCAGAGAAGAGCTGATGCTTCCAGACCTGTAAGTCCTACAGGACTGAGGGCAGCTCAGCTTTATGGCTGCATGGGACACACGCATGGGACATTTTGGCTAACCTTCTCTGACCTACCCAGTCCTAGGCTAAAAGAGACCATTAATGGCCCTCATCTCTCCTCTCTGGGCCTAGGCCCTCACTCCTGAGAGCCCTCCAACCCTGGTGCCCCTCTCCTAGGGTTCTCCTTAGCCTACCACTATGACTCTTTGTCCTGTCCTTTTTCACCTGCTCCTCTCAATAGCTATGAGGTCAGGGGCCACACTGACCTTGGGCAACTAGGTGGTGCAGTGGGTAGAACATCAGGCCTGGAGTCAGAAGACCTGAGTTCAAATCTGGCCTCAGACACTTACAAACTGTGCGACAAGTCATTTAACCCTGCTTGCCTCAATTCCCTCATCTGTAAAAGACGGTAATAATAGTGCTTACCTCACAGAGATGTTGGGAGGAACAAGTGAGATACCAATTGGAATAATCACACATAATAAGTGGTGTATGAGTGTTAGCTATTATTGCTGTGTGTAGGACAGGTCATCTCCTCTCCCAGCTCAGTTTGCACCCAACAGGAGTGGGCTGGTTCCCTTCCCCTCCACACACATGCACACACACACACACACACATACACACTACACACACTATACACTACACACATACACACACTACACACACACACACACTAAATGAGTTTCTCTAGAATTACTGTGATGGCTTCTCCTGTCTTTGACAATCTGGCCATGAAATGTCCAGGGCTCTTCTCTTAGCTCCCCACCCTTGTGGTGTCTTCTTTGTTCCCTTTCCCCTCCATCCCCAAATGCATTGACCTCTATAGAATGAAAATAGCTTACAGTCCATCCATGTTTTTATTTCTTTCTGTCTGTCTCAGCAGTAACATTCCCCTAACCTTTTGCATTAGCAGGGGTAGAGGCTGGGTGATTAGAAACTGAATTAAGGTTTTAGGGAAGGGACTAACAGAGAGAACTCAGTTCCCTTAGTGGTCACTGCCTATCTCTAACCTGAGCACAGTCTGGATCCTCTCTTTGACATGAGGACTTCATGGGACATGGAAGCTAAGGTGGGCATTGGGATTCAGTTAGGGAGAGGAAGAAAGGATAGATGAGAATGAGGTGGGAACGGCTTGAGTCTACAGATGTTAAAGGAAGTGACTGGAGAGAAGTGGGGGTGGGGGTGGGGCTTGGAGCATGTTATCCATGTGTGTACACCCCCATGTAGATAGGTAGGAAGGGCAGGGACCAAACACAGGCTTTTGGAGCTGTCAGAGCACAGAAGGAAGGGACCACAGTGGAGGTGCCAGGAGGCCTTCTCTTAAGTCATGGATAGAAACTTCACAGCTTTTTTGCAGGGTAAGGTATGACAGACCACTGAGCAGCTGATCAGACAGGCACAGTCCTAGGCACTAGTCACCCATTCCTTCATGTTGCCCCCATGAAAGGCCGGCCAGTCATGAGGCTTCTTTATCTGCATTGTCAATGTTTCAGAGTCACATACTCCACCCCTTCTCGCACGGAGGGCCTCACACCCTCCCCAAAATGAATTAGTTCAGAATAATGTAATCCTTCTTCTTCGGGAGGAGACTGGGGTGTCACATTCTCATAATCCCCCTGGGGAGAAAAGAGAGGCCAGTGAAAGTCCTTAGTCATCTTCCCAACCCCCTTTTCTCCATTGTCATTTCTCCTTCTCCCTCCTCAGGCCCCACTCTGTCCTTCCTGTGTCCTTAATTCAGCTTCTTCATTTCTGACCAGAGAATCTGAGACGGGTTCTTCTCTTGAGAGGAGCTAGGCAGAAGCGCCCTTGACAACCACCTTATGAGCTTCTAAGCTGAGGGATTCTGGGACGTGTGGTCCAGGCTTTGACTCAGCCTCTGCCCAGCAGCCCCTCACTCAATTTAAGCCAGTTTTATGCTTTCTCCACCCTCCTCAACATCCCTGCCTCCTTACCCCACGGGGTTTCTGCACCACAGAATAGGTAACACTTTGATCCTCAGTCTGAAGACTAACTGATGAGGGCTCCAGATACCTAGGAATTCCAACGAATGAAAGCAGGCATAAGGAGACCTCTCCTTTGCCTCCAGCCACCTCCCAGACCTTTGTTGCCCATGGCCTCACTCATGTAAATAGCCCTCTGCCCAGCCTTGTCTTTGGCTGTCTTTCCAGGATCCAGGCATCCCAGGGTCCATCTACCTCTCACTGATGGTCTCTAATCACCTTCTGTCTGTGGGCCTTTCCTCCTCCTCCCCCTCCAGTGCATTCTCATTTCTATTTCAAGTTAGGCCCCCAACTCCCAAGCTTCTAGCTCTGCCTTCTCTAGCCACACCCAAATATCCTTCCTCTTCCCCTCCCTCCCCAGAACCCAGCTCCTGGCACTCACAGAGGCCTCTCAGGAAACTGTAAGGTAGCATAATTGATCCTCCCCTCCACTGCAGGATTGTAATAACCCAAGGATTGGGGAGCTGCTGCGGAGTGGGGCCTCCTTATCTGAGAAAGAAATGAGACTTCAACCCCAGCCTTTCTCCTGTCCCTCCCCCACCCTTGACTCCCCAGAGTCTGCCCTCCCTTCTAGCCAGAATCTCCCCACTACATCATAGACCACCACCTGCTTTGGTGCCGTGCTCTATGGTCACAAAGCGTTTTGAATGTACTCTTAAAATCTGATCCTCACATCAGCCCTGCGAGATTAGTCATATAAGTACTGGTATCCACGTTTGACAGATTCAGAAGCTAAGGTTAAGTGGCTTAGTCATTTGTTCAGTCACACAGCCAATAATTCCGGAAACCAGTCCTGAACTCAGGTCTTCGGACCCCAAGCCCAGTCCCCTCTACCCCACACTAGGCCACCTCCAATACTGCCCCATCACACCTCCTAGCTCCTAGGACAGTCTGCCCTCAGTCCCATGTCCTTGCTCCTTACTTTCTTATTCCTGATAAAGAAAGAGCCCTGTCTGCTGGGTCTCGCCTGAAAGTCCTGCTCTCCTCTGATCCTCTGCCAGCTGTAGGGCAAAAGAGAGGAAGAGGTAAGAAATGAATCTCAGTGCCACTTGGGGCCTGGGAGCAGAGCCAAGGGCTAGGATTGGGTGGAGAGAAAAGAGACCCCAAAGGGGAGCTCACCATCGGACAGACTGGAACCCCAGCAGGGCCAGGAGGAGGAGAGCCAGGCACACCCCGAGCCCCAAGGCAGTCCTCTTGCCAATGGTCTCTGGGCTGTCTAGAGAAGGAAGGAAAGACTCCTTTTGTGGATGCAGCTAGTTAATCATCAGGCTCTGCTACAGGGCTGCCTTTTGGCACTGCTATAGGCCTGTTCTCTCATTTGTCCTGTGTCTGGCCGGCTCCATCAGTCAGCCATCCCTATTCCTAGCCTGCAACACCCTAGACAAGGGCCTGGTGGGGCTATCTTCAGAAGGGAGACAGAGGCCCTCTACTGATGTGGAGACCCTCCCTATTAGGGAGACAAAATCCTTCCCTTTGGGGAGCTGTAGTATAGGGGAATAGAGGCGACAGGATATACACAGGGGACAATTCACCAATATGGCAAAGTAACAAGTACAAACTGAATTCTTGAGGCCAAGAAGAAGGGCTGGTAATAGGTGGGATTCACCTGGGTGAGCTTCTTGGGAGTAGGTGAGCTCTGAGCCAGGCTTCAAAAGGAAGGGAAAGACATGGCTTGGTAGACCAAATGGGGCAGGCAAATGGCCTCTTGGAAAGCTTATCAAGAGGAAGAAGCAGGACTTGGCTGGAGCAGGGGAATGATGAAAAAGAGGCGGGAAGCAGGGTGATATGGCTGGTGGGAGGGACCTAGAAAACCAGGATGAGGAGCAGGGTTATCCCTCAGGGCGAGAATTAGGATGGGAACATAAGAGGGGAGAAGGCCTTACAATAGACGGTGAGAACGACAGGACTTGACTTCCCCGTGCCCAGCTTGTTGGCCCCTTGGCACCAATAGGCCCCGGATTGGTGGGTCATCACACTCCACAAGGTCAGCTTCTGACCATAGTTATCAATCTTTTGCCCTTTCCAGTCAAACCAGGCATAAAGGTCAATGGCTGGATTAGCATCAGCCTCACAGGTCAGGACCACTCTTGTCTTCTCCATCACCACGTCACCTGGGACAATGGACACTTGCAGGTGTCTGGGTGCATCTGCAGGGAGCAGAAGAGTCAGAAACCCTCATACCCAGGCCCTATTCTCCTCCCACCCCAGGCCTAAAGCATCGTACTTGCTCACTCTCCTTGCCCCCTTCAGACTTCCTGGCCCTATCTCCCAAGCCTTGCCACTCACACTGGACTTTCAGGTCCCATTCCTGAGACTGGGTTTGTCCGATAGAGTTGGTGACAGAGCAGCTATATAGCGCAGAGTCTTCTGGGGAGATAGAGCTCCAATTCAGGTACCTTCCATCATGGAAGTGTTTTCCATTTTGAGTCCAGGAATAATGAACACTTCTTGGGTGACTGGAGCTGAAGTCACATTGAAGTTGGACTTGATCTCCAGACCGGATGTCAGATTTGGGAGTTACCAGAATGATTTTAACATCTCTTGGGGCATCTAGGGAGAGAACTCACTGCTGAGTTAACCTAGGTCCCAGGTGGCTTGTCTTCTTACTCCTCCCAGGACCCAGGCTTCCTGACCATTTTCTCTCAGGCCCTGCTTCCAGACTCTACTCTCCTTCAAGAACCCAGGGACCTAGGCTTCCATTCCTCCCACCCCCACGCACCATCCTGAAGTCCAGCTCTCTTTTCAAGCCCCTAGATATCTCAGTTCCACCCCTCAGTTCCCTTTTTGGAGCCCCCTTAGGCAGCTTTCCCTTGCAGCCCCCAGCGCTCTTCTTCATGTACTCCCCTGCCCTCTTACAGTGTACATCCAGGTTGACAGGGGTTGCTTGGGAACATTCAATGTTGCAGGCCCAGCAGGTGATTGGCTCGGCATTCCAGGGTATGTTCCGGATGGTAAAAACATTGGAAAAGGATCTGGCTCTTTGAGAGAAGTGTGGCTCCCAAAAATATCTGTTGGCAGCAGGGTTACTTTGTTTGTAGGAACAGGAAAGGATCACAGAGTCCCCTTCTCGGATTGGTATCTGGCTACTGATAGTAATGGTCACCCCAGTGGGGGGATCTGGGAAAGAAAGAGGAAACTTAGCAGAGAGGGTCCGGACATCCCTCCTGGCCTCTCAAACCACTCCATTCCTCTCTACCTCTCCTGCTATTTACTCTCTCCCCCTATCACTTAAAGAACTCTTGAACTTACCAGAAAGGAGCTGACAGCCTCACTCAGATATTCAACACAAGGGCAGAAATTCCTCTCCTGTTACATTTTCATCTAGTACTTTGGTCCTTCTGTCTATTACATTAGTTTGTCCCCAGCTGTGAGCTTCCTGAGAGTATGGACTGTGCCTATGGAATTTATTATAGCCCAATGCAGGGTATAGGACTTTCTAGCTGTGTGAACATGAATAAATCACATAAGCTCTCCAAGCCTCAGTGTCTTCATCTATAAAATGGATATATATTTCCTCACACTTTCCTCACAACGACTTTTGAGAGTTCCAATGAGATAATGCATGTAAGGTATTCTGTAAACCATGAAATGCTATAGAAATGCCACCTACTATATTGTTATTAGTATGAATTTGTGTTTTAATGAAGGCTTGGTGATCATGGCAATGGGATATCCTTTACTCACATCCCTGTCTGCACACAGCTCCTTGTTCATCCCCAAGCCCTACATATCTTTGCCCAGCCCAGGCATTGTATGTATGGCCAGCTTACACTGAACATCCAGCCTGGCTCTCTCACTGACTTCACTCCAGCCCTCACTGTTCCCAGCCAGGCAGGTGTACTGGCCAGTTTGCTGCCGGTTGACCTCTTGAAACGTGAGCTTCTGTTTCGTCTCTCCCAGCATCTGCTTCTCATCTTGGTACCAGGTATAATTGGTTGGAGCAGGGTAGGCAACTGTCATACAAGTCAGCTCCGCAGTCTTGTTCTCTATCACACTGAGGTCAGCAGGCAGAACCTTGGAAAGCTTGGGGGAATCTGGAGGGAAAGGATAGAAGCAGTGGGGTGATCCCACTGACCAGCAAATAATCCTGAGAACCCCTGTTTTCACTCTTGTCCCAGTCTCCCCTCAAACACCCCCCACACATAGCCAAAAAAAAACAAACAAAAAACAATAAACCATCATGAATCATCTCCTGTCCCTCCTCCATTCCCCAAACTTACTGCAAAGACTGATCCCTTGCTAAGTCCCCAGCCCCATGATCAGCTCACATAGGACTTGCAGGTGCACTGGTTCTGATCTCCCCCGGCCCATTTCATTCTCTGCCTCACAATGGTAGTTTCCAGCCTGTTGCCAATTCACATTGGACAGAGTCAGAATTTCAACCCAATTCTGCACATTCGTTCCATCCTTGAACCAGAAGAAATCGCCTTGGATTGTGGGGTTGCTGCTTTGGAGCAGACACTTCAGAGTTACTGATTCTCCCTCCTTCACTTCTAGGTGGGGACTTGCCTCAATGGTTATCTTTGGGGTATCTGGAAGGGCAGAGAGTAAACCAAATGAAAAGAGAATCTTTCACAGAGATTGAGGGAAGGAATTCATTGGGAAGATTCAAAGGCCTGCGATTCTAGAACCCTACAGGAGAGATCCATGCCACTTAAGGATGGAGGGGGTGTGGTGCCATGGCACGCCTGAAAGGATTTTCAGGTGCATTTATAAGTCTAGCTTCACTTTTCAGATGAGTAGCCTGGAGCTCAGAGGGAAGAAGCTGCTTGCCCAAGGTAGACTGGGCATTCGGCAGCAGTATCAAAAATCCAGCTCTGCCATATTCCATGGGGCTCTCGTGGCTCCTGTTTAGCGGGGTGTTATTTCCTTCCCAGGGAAGCTCGGGAAAGAGCATTTGAGTGAGTTGCCAAAATGACGAACACAAAAGGAAAAAGGAGAGGGACATGATACATGTTTTTTAGGCCCTTTAGAAAATATGGTGTTGTCCCTTTGGACAACATATGTGAATGTACAAGAAAGGTGATATTGTAGATATCAAGGGTGTGCGCACAGTTCAGCAAGGAATGCCCCACAAATGTTACCATGGCAAGACCAGATGGGTCGATAATGTTACTCAACGTGTGGTAGGTATTGTTGTAAACAAACAGGTTAAGGGCAAGATTCTAGCCAAGAGAATTAACATGGGTATTGAGCATATTAAGCATTCTAAGAGCAGAAGTAACTTCCCCAAGCGGGTAAAGGAAAATGATCAGAAGAAGAAGGAAGCCAAAGAAAAAGGCACTTGGGTTCAACTGAAAGAAGCACCCAAAGAAGCACACTTTGTGAGAACCAGTGGCAAGGAACCTAAGCTGTTGGAACCAATCCCCTACAAATTCCTGGCATAAATAACTGTAAAAAAATTTTTTAAAAAACTTGGATTATGGGGGGAAAAAAGAATTCAACCCTTTCTAAACTGCCTCTAAATCCACCATGATTCCCTGGACCAAGCTGCTCCTCAGAACCTGTAGCTTCCAGGAAGGAAGGCTCAGTTTAAGCACTAGCTCCCTGAGGAAGTCTTTCTTGGGGTCCCAAATTGTTAATTCTCTCTCTGTTCTCCCACCTGCTCCTGGATTTACTTCCCTCTACATATTTGTTCTATCATCTCAGTAGAATGGAAGCTTCTTAAGGGCAAGAACTCTGTCCTATCTCTATATCTCCATTCCTCAGACAGTTGATTCAAACATGTTAACACGCATTTTATCAAGCATTTACTATGTGTCAGGCTCTGTACTAAGTGCCAGGGACTCAAAGAAAGGGAAAACCACAGTCCCTGGCCTCAGGGTGATCACATTCTAATGGAGAAGACCCCATGCAAACAATTGTGCACATATAAATATATACGGGGTGAATAGGAGATAACCTTGGGAAACCACTAGATGTGGGGTGGCCTGGGAAAGGCCCCTTACTGAAGGTGGGATTTTAGCAGAGACTTGAAGGAAGCCAGGAGAGCCAGGAGAGCGCCTTCCAGGCCCAGGAGACAGCCAGAGTAAATGCAGCTGGAGGAGATGGAGTGTCAGGGTGAGGAATTGAACTTGCTTAAATGTTTATTGACCTAAACCGAATTGTATTCTAGTGTCCACTTACCTATCGGCCTGAGGCTGATATTAAAATAAGTCTATGATCTCTGAGTTCAGCCACAGGGGGCAGAAGGAGATGAACTCCAACATCCTGGTGTCTGTGTGTTGGGGAAGGGGGGTGTGGGGAAGGTAGTAGGAAACTCCAGGGGGATCCACCATTGCCTGTAGCTCATCCTTAGATGTGGGTGTTTGAAGCCTTCTTACCCTTCTTTCTGGGCAGGCCATGCATGAAGATATTTGAGATTATGGTGATGAGAATGATACCAAAGCTCTTTCACAGTTAGGGAACAGGGGACCCACAAGACAACGTGCTGGAGGAGACTCACGCTTTACATCCAGCCACACAATCTTCTCAGAGAGATGCTGCTCATCGGTGTGCCGGAGTTGGCAAGCCAGCTTCTTGCCATGGTGAGTCCAGTTGAGACTGAATGTGAATTTGCTCTCCGTCAAGACCCTCTTGGCTTCCAATGAGTTCTCGACCTGGCCCGACAGAACCTCCTGCCCATCCAGGAACCAGAGCAAGCTCACGGGATACTCAGGACAGTAGTAGTTCAGAAAGCAGGTCACGGTTACTGTTTGGAACTCTTGGAGCCGCTGGGGGAGCTGAATGTGTGGCTGAGGTGCAGACTCTGAGGGAGAAAAGGAAGGAGGGTCTAGAACAGGAGAAAGAAGGCAATCCTCCACCCGGAGGGGTTTCTCAGAATCTCCTTCAGGACAGCTTCTCAATTAGCACTGCCTGATTCCAGCCACCCCTCTGCCCAGTGGCCCCTTTGTAAGGAGCCTGCGATCTGCACCATGGAAACAGCCACTTCTTGGAGGTTGCTTTCTAAGTATTCGTAGTAGTCGTAGTTGTAGTGGTAGCAATGATAAAAGTAGTAGTAGTAATAATTGTAACCGTAATAAGGAGGAGTGACAATGATAAGAGAAAACTCTTCCCATTTCTATCATGCCTTTAAAGATCACAAGAGCCCCAAGCGGGGGTGGAGGGGTAGTAGTTCAAGGAGCTCCCCCAGCCCAAATTGTTGGTGCTCCCTCTGCCTTGTTGAAATTATTTTTACCTTTGTCTTTGTCTTTGTGCACATTCTACTCCCTGCCTCCCCCTCACCGCAGAACGTAAGCTCCTTGAGGAAAGGGACTGGTCACTTTTTCTTTGTATACCTCTTGCACAGTGCCTGGCACCCAGGAAATGCTTAATAAAGGATTGTTGAATTGGAATGAGTATTATGCCCATTTTTTAGAGAGGGATATTCTATCTGTCCTCGCTCATCTGTCCAAAGGAGAATTCTCTAACAGCAGGGACTCTATCCCCCATCAGACCATGGGCTGCCCTAGAACTGAGGGCCAGCCTCTTCTATTAGGCTAACAACTCCTTTAGACCAGGAACTGGGTCATCTCCTCCTTCTGTGCCTCTCTGCCAGGGCTCAGCACACAACAGCTCATGCTTGCGCTGTCAGCTTCGGGCATATCCTGGCATGCTTTTCTTAGGGAGCAGGGGCCATGAGCAGTGTGCCTGGGCTTGGTGAGAATGCTATTCTTCCCCTTCCCCAGCTACTCACCAGTGACATTGAGTTGCATACACTTCATCCATTTGTCTCCCTGGGCTATCATCCTCAGGCCCAGCTTCCCACTGTCAGCGACCTGGACCGGACGGATGAGCATGCTACAGTCATTTTTTCGGTATCCCAGAAATTGTGTCCTGTTGTTCTTACTGGAATCGAGCATGTCAAAGAGGATTCTCCCATAGAATGTCTTCTTCACGTCATCAAACTGAGGCTCGTGGTACAAGATAAAGTGATCTAGTGTTTGGATGTTGCGGAACTTGTAGCTGCAGGGGATCTGAACACAGGTGCCTTCCCAAGCATAGAGGATGTCTGGTACCTTGACATCCCAATGACAGAGAGCCAGAACCAGGAATCCTGGGCCCCCAAAAGGCAGGCAGGAGAGAGAGGGAGGGAGTGGGGTCAAGGAGGGAAACAGATTCTGTTTGGGGGATAATGAGACAGAAAAAAAAAACACGAAACAGACAGTTACACAAAGACTAGACCCAGAGGGGAAACCACACACACACACACACACACACACACACACACACACACACACACACAAAACCAAGCAGATCCGTGGAGAAAGAGGAAGAGACACAGTTAAGAGCAGTGTTCCTGGTGGGCTTTCCTATGAAGACAGCTTCTCCCATCCCCTCTTCCGCATCGTCTTCTTACCTAAAACCTCCCTCCCTCCTCAACTCCCACTCCCAGGTACTGGCAACAGTCCTTACCAACAGCCAGAAATGAAAGGTGAAGGAGGCTCATGATGGCACCTCAGGCCCGGTCAGAATTCCTGAAAAGGGAAAATGAGTTCTTTGGTCAGTCAAGTAAGTCCCTTGTTTTCTCCAGGATGCGTTCCTTGGTTACTCCCATCCAGTTCCGACCATTGCTTTCCTTCTGAGTTGCCTTTGCATTGGTGTGCCCGAAATCCACCTTTCTTATTTGTGGTTGTGGAGTTCCTTTATATGTTTGAGGGGGGGCATGCCTGTTTATGGTTGTGTTTGTATATCTTGTCTCCCCTTTGAGACTGGGAGTCAGGGAGAGACCTCTCTCCCCCCTGACATTCAGTCTAGAATTCTGCTCAGGGAAAACTCATTCACAAATGACTCACAGTTCTAAGAGATAAAAGCATGAAGGCATGATGAGGAGGACCCACCCCACCCCAATATCTATTTCACTTTCTGAATGCACATATATTGCTTTTCTTGTCCCTAGTTACGATTAACATTTGCATAAAGTTAAATTTGTCTCTATTTACATGGCAGGTGCCTTTAGCAAGGTCCCTTGGGGAATGACCAGGATGTGCTGATAGAGTGTGTCTCCTGTCACATCAGATTTACTCCCTCTCCACCCTTTTTGCCCTCCCCATGTGGTTCCCCTCCTAAAGCCTGTAAAGAGAGAGAGAGAGAGCTGGCATGGGACAGATACTGGGAAGTAAGCTGGCATAGGTACAGACAGGAAGCTGGAAGCTGCCCAATAGGCTGCAGGGTCAAGGCTATGCTTTGGAATAAATTGAACTCAAAATGTTAGAAGTGGAGAGAGACTCCCTAGAGAATCTGGATGTGACCAAATATTACCGCCCCCAGGGCTCCCACAGTGGACTGAACCTGGGGATAAATGGGTCCATACCACAGCAGTGATTATAATTCTCAATTATTAAGCCCAATCTCAGTCAGCACATGCCATCCAACTCTCCAAAGTCCTCAGCCCTGGGCCAGGTCCACTCCTACCTTATCCTTCTCAGAAAACTGGCTCAGGACCCCAGGGTGAGAAGGAAGGACAGTGGGCTACGTGTCCTTGCTTGAAGCGACCAGAAAGTCTCAGGCTAACTATCATTAAGAGGTGCTCCCAGCTCAGTGATCAGGGGAGAAAGAGAAGGAGGTTGGGGATAAATCAGGACCCAGACATGGAAGGTTTGTTGTAACCCATGTTAAAGTTGGTTTCAGGGTAACATCAAAGAGAGGGGAGTTAGTTCTAACCAAGAAAGGCACTTGGTGCTTGAATGGGGTTACAAGGATGGCTGGGGAGGGGGCCAGAGATAAAGGGAAGCAAAGAGTAGGGTGCCTTTTTACCTGCTTCTTGCACATCATCCGTTTCTCCCTCCTTAGGGGTGAAAACAGCATCAATGAGAAAGAGGAAGTTCTTTGCTTTTTACATCTACCCCTGACCTATGACTCAGTCGGTCTCCTCCCCTGTCTTGAGGTATTGGGAGAACCAATCTGAAAGTTTTAATGGATTGGGAAGAGAAAGAATTGGGGGTGAAGAGGAACAACTAATTTACTTAGATGCAGGTCTTGGTTATTCACCTGATGTATTGTACAGGATGAAATGTGTTTAATATCAGGTCAGTGGCCCCTGGCCATTGCCTTCCTTTGTTTTCCCTCCTCTACCAACACAGCTCAGGAAATTAAAATTTGTTTCAGTACAATCTATAAGCCAAGCAAATTTCAAAGGCCAATATGGTTTTTAAAATTATATAAAGCATTATGAAGTCAAATAGAAATTACATTGTGGATTTGTTGTGCAGTCATTTCAATCATGTCCAACTCTTCGTAACCCCATCTGGAGTTTTCTTGACAAAGATACTGGAGTGGTTCGCCATTTCCTTCTCCAGCTCATTTGACAGATGAGGAAGCTGAGGAAAACAGGGTTAAGTGACTTGCCCAGGGTCACCTAGCTAGTAAGCGTCTGAGGTCAGATTTGAACTCTGGAAGATGGGGCTTTCTGACTCCACGTTCAGCACTCCATGCACTATGGCACCACCTGGTGGCCCCATTGTGGATTATCCGCCATTTTAAAAGTATCCATTGTTCTCAGAGAGCAGTACCAAGGAGAATGGGGTAGAAATTACAGAGAGCCCCTTGGAAGTAGAATGAACAGTCTCAGCCAGCAGTGGCTTCTGGGCCTTCAAGCAAGTCAGAGGTAACATGGAAGTGATCCTCAGTCAGGGATGGGTCGGACTTTGTGTCCCTCCCAGCTCTGAGATGCTGAGAGTCTCCTCCATTTGAGAAGATAACTGAGAAGTTGGTGGTCGGTGGTTTTCATTTTCACATTGGCCCTGAAACAAAAGTTTCTAGATGGAGAGGGCATCTAGTACTGAGGGTGATTTGAAGAGAAAGTTTTCACAATAGAAACCCCATCATTCATCAACGCCTTGATAAGAGTTTCTAAGTGGAGACAAATTGAGGCCAAGTTATCCAGATTCTCCTTTTTGGGAAAGTTCTGCTCCTTCTCATTTTCCCCTTCCCACAAATGCTACCAGGAAATAATGAAAGAGAAAAGGAATTGTGATGGGATAAGCAGTGGGGAGCCCATGGTTGGGGAGATTGGACCACTGCAGCACTGACCATCCCCCTCCCTCTTCCTGGACACCATCTTCTTCTAGAATTTTCATGACTCTGTTTTTGCTTGGTTCTCCCACTTTTCTAGCTTCTCAAACTTTATAGATACCTGGGTCATCACCATAGTGTAAAGTAAGATGTTTTTTCCCACCCTTATCAATCAGGAAGTCCCAGGCAGACAGATTGAATCAATCCATTTAAAGTGTAACTAGGTGTGAACGAGGCCTTAATTAATTTAGGAGGAGGGAAGTGCTTTGATCATCAGATAAAGATGATGGATGGTGCTACATTTAAAAAAAATCTTGTGATTGACTGAAAGAATGTGTTCAGTTCAGAATTGTGTGTTCCAGCAGCAGGAAGTTGAGTGGTGGTCAAATACAGAAGTGAAGGAAGGAAAGAGGGAGATTTCCCCTTCCCAACACCACTGACCACCTGGTGGTGACCTTGGGAACCTCAAAAGGTCAGAAGATCTAGAGTTCCCACTGGCATCAGGCAGCAGTAAAATCTGAAGGCAGAACCTTCACTGGACACTGAGGGATATACCAAGGACAAACTTGAAGCACTGAGGAAAGTCAGTCTCAGGACTCTCAGAGCCCAGTAGAGCTCCACCTAAGGGAAACTTCATAAGAACTCTACAATGGGAGGAACCTGGACCTGGGAGTTTTCCCTTTGACCACAAGTGGGCTCTTAAGTTTGAATCCACTCTCTCTTAAGGAGCTTGTGTATGCAATACATGGGGAGATATTGCCCCAGTTAGGGAGGGAAGATATTTCTATGACAACTATCCTTGCTATACATGTTTAGTAAATACCCTTTATTAAAGATAATTAGCTCGGGTCAACAATCAATGGGAAGCATATTGTTGGAAGCTTCTATGCAACAGTACTAGAAAACTCGGCCCTTTAGGGTTACCCCTAGAGCTCTGAGGGGAGGAGCAGGGCAAAAGTTTAACTAGAATTCCTAGAAGAGAAGTAAGAGGTTTTGGTTTTTGTTTTTAAAGCTGAAGATGATTTATAAATGAAATGAGAGTGCTAGAGAAAATGACTGGGAAAGAAATGAGAATTGGAAAGAGAATTAACTTCTTGGCACAAGAGGTACATAAGCAGACCTACGCAATAGATTCTGAAAATTGTAATGGGCCAAAAAGTAGTTAATGATTCCATGAGACAAGAATATTGCAACAAAGTCAAGAGACTGAAAAAATACTAGAAAGCATAAGATATCTCATATCACGAACAACTGAGCTGAAAAGCAAATCAAGGAGAGAAAATTTAAGAATCATCACTTGATTTGCTAAGCCCTGGAATAACTAATAAGCCCTGTACTCAAGCACAGGGATACAAAAAAAAAGCAAAAAGACAATCCCTGCCTTCAAAGAGCTTCCATTCTAATGGGAATGGCAACTAATAAACAACTACACAAATACAAGATTTATGCAGAGTACATGGAAGACATCTGAAACAGGAAAACATTAGTAGCAGGGGGAACTGGGAAGGATCTCCTAGAGCAGGTGGGATTTGAGCTAAGTCTTAAAGGAAGTCAGGGAACCTAAGAGGCTTAAGGTTAGAATGCCATTCCAGGTATGGGAGACAGCTATCAGAAAGGCAGAGAGAGCCAGATGAAGCACTATGTTCAAGGAACTGGGGATTCAACTGTAGGTCAGTGTTGTTGGAATGTAGAGTATGTGGAGGAGAGTAAGGAGTAAGAAAACTGTGAAGGGAGAAAGGGACCAGCCTGTGAAGAACTTTAAACAGGGGTCACATGAGCAACAAGATGGCAAACAAGAAATTTTCTCTAATCCACAAACCTTCTCAGACCTCTCCAAAATAGAAATTATGTGCCAAAAATAAAGCAACTTCAGCTATCTCCACGGTCTAAGACAAACAGAATTCAAAAGAGAGTTTTACATACATACATACACAGACACACACAGACACACACACACACACACACACACACACACACACACACAGAGGAACTGATGGCTCACTGACCTTGCGCTCACTCAGTAGTACTCTACCCTTGTCTCCCGCGCTACCAGTCATGAGGCTTCATTAGCAGACCTTAGCAGATTCAAGAACACTATCCAGGCTTACCTCAAAACCCAGCCTAGCACCCTGGTCTCTCCTCCCTCTTTTCTGAACTATGGAGACCCCAGATCCTGGCTGCAGAAGTTTGCTCTGGCCTTAACAGTTAGCTTGGCCACCACCATTCAGGAGCAAAAGCCTACTGGGGCTACAACCTTGGAGCACCAGTGCTGCAAAGCTCTGAACTTCCAGTGCTGGGAAAACAGGTTCTAAATTGCTAGTTCCAGGCCAGAGATCTGAGGTATGAAGAGAGCAGAAAGGTCACCAGGACAGGACATCTTGCATGTGGAGAGCTGTGCAGTGCTTCACCAAGCTTGAGGAAAGAGCACAGCATCCAGATAGACTTAGTTCTGACTACTCAAAAATCATTTGGGCCAGAGGCTTATATTGGCAAACTGTGAATTGCCCATTATGGGTAGAGGTTAAGACACTTTGCGATCCAGCCCATGGTCAGAGGAGAGAGAGTCAGGAAGTGAGTGATAAGGAAAATAAAGGTGAAAAAAGACTGAAAGTACCAAAGATTTCAGGAAGAAGAAAATTTAAAGACCTTGAACATAAATAAATCAACAAGACAAATATTAAAACAGAAGGAAATATGGCCTCCAAAGTTATTAAATGAGTTTAAGCATGCATGAATAAATTCTGCAAAACAAAGGAAAATGATCCAACACTTGATGAGACAGAAGAGCCTGTGGAAGCTGAGGAGAACATGGAATCATAACTCACTGTTCCTGAATGGCTTAAAAGAGAAGTGAGAATTATGGGAGCAGAATTTATGTACTGCACAGCAAAAATAATGAACAGATTAGAAAAACTTGAATTTCCAATGGCAAGCTTCATAAAAGAAACAAAAGAGAAGCAAAAAAACAAGAGCATCAAGAGAAAATATGCTCACAATTCAAGTAAACCTACTAAACCAAGGGCAGCTAGGTGGTACAGTGAGTACAGCACCAGCCCTGGAGTCAGAAGGACCTGAGTTCAAATATGGCTTCAGACACTTGACACACTTACTAGCTGTGTGACCTTAGGCAAGTCACTTAACCCCAACTGCCCTGCCTTCCCCCCCTCAAAAAAAAAACCAAAACAAAACAAAAATTTTTTTAAAAACCTACTGAATCCAAAGACAGGAGTGCAAAGAGATAAACCAGAAAAACAGGGCAGGAGACAAAACCTGAATACTACAATGAAGGAAATAATAGAAAAAAAACTGCCCAGAACTTCTAAACATAGAAAATGAAAGTCTGATGGAAAGAATTCACAGATTGCCTCCAGGGCAAAAAAAAAAAAGACAAAAACCAAGGCTGCAAATCACTTATAGTGATTAAATTTAGCAATTCAATTCAGAAACAAGTTCTTCAAGCCATCAGGAGAAAGACCTTCAAATAGAAAGGAAGGGACATTTGAATAATGCAAGACTATTCCAAAGCCACTGGAAAAAGGAGAAAATGATGGAATAATGTATTCTGAAGGGTACTGGAGCCCAGGGTGACCTGTCCTGTAAATCTGAGCCTAACAGTACAAGACAAAAGATGGATGCTCAATAATAAAAATGTGAAACAATTTTTATAAAGAAAACCAGAACCAAAGACATTATTTGCCTCTTGGACACTTCAAATGACATAAATGCAGGAGAAGTGAATAAATGCAGACAGCGACTGCAATGAATGACAACAAAGAGACTTCTTTCTAAATGTACACAAGGAGAAGGGATGAAGATGGAAATCTGGTAGAGATAACAGTGAAGAAGAGGACAGGGGGCTTTATGGACAGAACATGCCTACAGGTGACTGCTTCTTGGCGGGACTACATTACAACAAAGTAGGGTACAAAAAGGAGGGAGAGGAGCAGGGAGATAAAAAAGAGTTATCGGGGTCAAATGGAGGGGTAGAAGTGAGGGGAAGGTGACTTCTGTGGTCCCAGAAAGAGAAGAGCCTGCAGGGGAGTGGGTGAGGAGGAGGAGGGAAAGATTGAAAAGGGGCTGGGGGGAGGAGGCCTTACTTTGGAGGTGAGAAGGGTTCCACTGATGAACACCCCTATGGGTAAAGATGGTCAGTGAAAGGAGATGAGGCCTAGGAGATTTGGTACTTGAGAAATCTATTTGTCCTGGGAGGGGGAATGTTTGGAACCCCTGGGAACAATTGGCACCTGGAAGAGCGAAAGGAGCATGGACACAAGGAAAAGATTTCAGAGCAAATGCAGAAAAAAAAAAAGGTCAACAAGAGAGAGCCTAGATTAGTGGGGAGCTGTATAACCAGGGATGTGGTGAAGGAGGGGCCCTACCATGGGCCGGTGCTCTCTCAACGGACCTGCAATTACTAACATTATTCTGAAAGTGAAGTACAATGGGAAAGGGCAATCTTTGGGGGTCAAGTTCTACAAGGCAGTGACAGAAAGTGACTGGAGGATGGAGCCTAGAATGGATCCTTTGGAAGTTTTGGTTGCATGAAAAATACAGAGAAAAGAGAGAGACCAGATAATTATAAGGATCATGAATCAGAGAATTGAATCATGAGGAGGGTCTAGAATAAATCAGAGGGTCTAGAGTAGACAGAAAGAGAAGGTGGATAATGAAGAGAGTGAGAGAAATCATTTTTGGAAAAGGGAGCAAAAAAAAGTGAAATTTAAAAGAAAACACTAAAGAACAGGACTAGCCAAAGGGGAGGAGAAAAAGGGGGAATATCAAAAGAGAGGAGGGTATCAGGAGTGAGGTGAAGATAGCCAGGAGGATCAGGGTCACCTTACAAAAAAAAGATGAAAACGACTGAAGGAACCTAATATTATATCTACAGCAGAAGAGGGAACTTGGAACTGAAAAGCTTCTGTAGAAACCACATTAATGCATCTAGGACAAGAAGAGAAGTAGTCAAATGGGGGGAAGATCTTTGTATCAAATTTCTCTGATAAGTATCCAAGATATATAAACAATTAATAAGTAAGCATAAAACGAATAGCCATTCCCCATGGCTAAAATGTCCATATCCTCCATTACTGAGCTTATACCCCAAGGAAGCCATTGATAAGGGGGGAAAAAGGTCCCCATAGACTCCAAAATATTTATAACAGCACTTTTTGTGATTAGCTAAGAATTGGAAACAAAGTAGATGCCCATCGATTAGGGAAATGACTAAACAAATTGTGCAACATCAATGTAATAGAATATGACTGTGCTGTAAGAAATGATATGTGGGATGAGTCCAGAGAAGCATGATGCAGAGAGAAGAAAGCAGAGGCAGGAAGACCACATGCCCAGTAACCCCAACAACGCAAGTGAAAACACCAACAACACACCAAAATACCAGATGTCAACATAAGGTTTTAGAGATCAAATGGGACTGGAACGAAGAGAGATGAGAAGACATGCCCAGTGTGCCCTTCGGGGAAGGTGGAAGGACGGTTTTGGATGTCTTCAATGTATTGACCAGTCGTCCTGACATTTTTTTTCTCTCTAAAAAAATACTCTTTTGTGGGATGGCTTTCAGAGAGGGGAAAGAAAAAGGGCCTGGGGTGCTATGGTGATGTGGGAAAAAAAATGTCAATAAAAACCCATTTAAAATGTGGAAAAAGTGCTAAACAAAGGAGTTTCTGCTTGATCTTGGAGATAATAGGAAGAAACACTGGACTTTTTTGAGTATCCGGGTGGCAAATAACCTGGGCAACTATATGAAGGATGGAAGGGGAAGGAAAGGAAGCAGCATTTATAAAGAGACTGTTACGTCCCAGGTACTGAGCTGAGCACTTTTACAAACGTTATCTAATTTTATCTTCTCAACAACCCGTGAGTTAAGCACTATCATTTTATAGTTGAAGAAACTGAGGCAGAGGTTAAGTGATTACACAGGATCACAACCCTGGTCTGAGGTCAAATTTGAACAAAGTCTTCCTTACTCCAAACCAAGCGCTCTATCCGCTTGTACCACCAGCTGCCTCTGGATCAGCATACAGAGAGATTTGAGGCAAGTAGCCCAAGGAGAAGGCTGCTGTGACAGCACAGGCCAGAAGCGATGAAGGATATAGTGGGAAGGTGACTGGAGTCTGTGGGCAGCTAGATACAGCGGGCTATGTGAGGTTACTTTCACATACCCACTGATCGGGAGCTCCATAGCTGAGTGGCTTAGCTCTCAGAGGGCTTGGTCTCCAACCTGGTGTCCAGTTGGGTGGGCACGGCAGCAGCATAAGAGTCCTGACCCTTGGCCAATTAGTTTTCTGTATCAGTTAGACGTCAGTGAGCACGTCTACCCTTCATAAGGAGGGCCAGGCAGAGGCCTTCTATCAACTGGCCAAGTGGGTCAAGCCTAACCCTCTCTTATCCTTTTCCAAGTATAAACAAGATTATCGCCCCTTGCTCTCTGATTTGGAAGGCAGTGTGCTGCTGGATGAAGCATGACTGTCCATTTCCCTGTACCTTGATCTTTAGTTAACATCAACTTATCGGCTCCTTTTCTGTGATTCAGTCCTGGGCTTTCAAGGACCAACTTCATAGTCCGTGTATATGGTGTTCTCCACCTCCCAACCCAGCCCAAGTAGAATGCAAGCTTTTGAGGGCAGGATCCCTAGGTTTTTGTCTTTATATTCTCAATGCCCAGTGCCATTTGTGACTTGACAAATTCTTGTTGAATGAATGAATAAATGAGTTGGAACACCTGGGTCCCTGGCTGGGACAAGGGACTGGGGACACAAGGGAGTTTCAGGAGGGAGAGTCCCTGGATCCAGTTGGGTGGTCTGCATTCTTCCTTTCCTCATCCCCTGCTATTATTTCATTAACTTCTGCCAGACACAGTTACATCACACAGTCACTTAGGGCAGTCCTCCTGACACTGTCTCTGGTTAATCCAGCCTAGGAGTGAAGACTTCTTAAGACCAAAATGCTTAATTCCATGCCTTTCCCTCAAGAACTGCAGAGAGATGAGAAGGGAGAAGTTCTTTTTAGGCCCCCACCTTGACTCACGGGGAGACATGCTGGTGTATCTCCAACTGGGGCCTCTCCAAGACAGTGGGCAGTGGATGGAGGTGGAGGCTGGGAAGAGAGGGGAACCTTTCCCAAGAGAAGCTTCCACTCTGTAGTGTGTTTTGAAATGTTGTGTAGCCTAAACCTCTTTACTTCATATTTTAAGGAGAGAAGAGTACTGTGTCAATCAATCAGTCAAGGCTTTAGTTTAGACTAAGTGTGCAAAGCCTTTGATAGATTGCTTAAGACATATTTGCACCCTGAGAAGGTGTGGGGGGAAGCTTAACATCTTGCCTACTTCACATGGAATGGGGAGCACCTGACTGATCTACCCAATAAAGCCTCATTTTTACACTTGTAAGAACAGTGGGAGGCAGTGGAGGTGAGGAGGGCAAAGGTCCTGGGTTTGAATCTTGGTCTTTCTGGTTATTACCCATGTGACATTTGAATAATGGACAAATGGCAAATCACTTGACCTTTCTTTGCCTCAGTTCCATCATATGTAAAATGAAGGGGTTAGGTTAGGGCACCTCTGACCCTCTCTAAATCTGTGATCCCATGAAGAACCCAAGGCCACGAATAACAGGGTTTTGGAGTTAGTTTATTTAAGCAGGCAGGAAAGATGGGAGTCCTCACTGGTCCAGGTGGCAGGGCCTAGACCCCTCTAAACTGAATAAATAGAGAAGCAGGGAAGGACAGCGACAGAGCCACCGTGGTGACCACTCAAACCCTCTCCTTTTCCAAGCTTCCCTATTTTTGTTGAAGGTGCTAACATTCTTCCAGTTTCCCAGGCTTGCAACCGAGGCATTGTCCTCAGCTCCAAACTGTCCCTCACCTCCACATTTGCAATAATTTCCTAACTCATACTGCTTCTATCTACACCACACCTCCCCTCACAGGGCACCATATTAGTTCAGGCCTTCATCAACTCTTGCCTAGATTATTGCAAACAGCTTCCTCCTTGGTCTCCTGGCTTCCAGCCCCTTCCTCAGTCCAGCCCCTTCTCTGCATGGCCACACAAATAATTTTCCTTAAAACAAAGATCTGACCATATGACTCCCCTCTTCCATCAACCCCAGCAGCTTTCTATTGCCTCTAAAATAAAATAGAAAGCCTTACACTACATAGCCCCCACCTACCTTGCTAAACTCGTTGGATATCACTCACTCTCTCTAACTCTGGGAGCCGGTCCAATTGGCCTTTCCTCTGTCCTCATGTGGGGCACCATTTCCTGTCCCTGTGCCTTTTCTCTCGCCATACCACCTGCCTGGAATACCTTCTCTTCCCACCTCTACCTCCATACAGTCTCTCTCTTCTTCTGAGATGCTCCTCAAGCAACACCATCTACATGAAGCCATATGGCCCATCCTGGGGAGCTTTAGACAAGTCTTTCCCTTCTGTGGGCCAGAGGAGGTTGGACTGGCTTGTTCCTAAAGTCTCTTCCCATTGTGAAGTAGAATGGGGTGGAAGAGGAAAAGGTGGGTGACTGGGTGAGTACTCTGGGTTCCTTCTTCTGGATCTTCTCAGATCTTGGCAAGTCTGTCTCCCTAACTTCATTCCCACTCCTTGAGAATATGGCTTCCTAAGCATTTATCAGCAGACCTTGTGGTGCTCCTGTGCCCTAGCACATAGTAGGTACTCGATCAGTGCTTGCTGATTGATCGGGCCAGGCCCAATGAATTTAGGAGTCACCAATTCTATGCCCAGTCCAGTGCTGGGTATCCTATATTGTCTTCCTCCACCTCTCCCCCCTTAAGCCCAGGAACTCCTTAAGGGAAGGGTCAAGAAGCCTCCTGATTGCGGGTACCACTAATCTCTTCTTTATTTGGATTTTTTCCCTCCCCCTGGTACCAGATTCTGCCATGCTCAATGCTGATGGCACCAGTTGGCCTTACTCCTTTCCCCAAAACCCTATGGAAAGGGTGAAAATCATGGAAACCAGAGCAAGAAGGTAGCCTCAAGGACATTTATTGAGTGTTCCCTCTGTACAGACCCTGGGGCCACATAGGAGAAAGGAAGAAGGGAGGTTGCAATAAATAACAGAGACAGGAACTCCCCTCTGGACTGATGAACAAGGTAGATGGAGGTTAGAGGGGAGTCATGATGTGGGGAGGGAGAGGGCAGAACCAGGCACTAGGAGAAGGGTAGGGGTGGGAGGGAGAGGCCAGAACGCTGGGTGCCCTTCCTCCCTCTGCTCCCCTCCCTTTGCCCTAAGAGGAAGGGGAGCTAGAAGCCAGCCCTAGAAACCACACATGGCTGCGGTGGGGGAAGATTCTGGGGGAGGGGGTCCTGGGGGCAGGGTAAGAGGCAGGCAGCCCCTCCAGCCCTCACTTGACCCTGATCTCTGCATACTCAGCCAGTTCCTCTGTTAGGGTGTAGCTGTCCTTGGTGGGGCGTTTCCCCAGGTCCACATGGGAGTAGCTCAGGTCCAGCTCAGGGGGCTCCCCTCGAAGGCCCAGCAGCCTCCTCTCAGCGCCCAGGCGCCTCTCACTCTAGGAGGGGAAGCCATCAGTTACGGGGGGAGTTTCTTCCTTTCACCTCCAGCTCAGGGCTTTCACCCAGGTCACCAAGAGTTGGCAGCATTTCTTCTCAACTCAATCATTTCCTGTTGCTCACTGAGTCAAAGCCAGACTCTCCAGCCCCCCATCCCCTGCCCGCTAAGTCTCAGTTCCTCTTACTCCTCAAAGTGTCACCTGGGCTGTGCTGGTTCAAGGCCCAGCCCCCAACCTGCTGTCTCCATTTCTGGGCCTCCATCCATAGCTTCTCTGACCCCCCAACAACTCCCTCACCTCTCTGCTAGCTCACGACCCTTCCCCACTCCCCCTCTTCCAGCAAGCCTTCCCTGATTAAACCCACTGCCTCAACAACTGCACTGCACTTATGCTGGGCAGCTTTTCCTTTTGTGTATATTCCTGGCCTTTCCCTACAGAGTCCTGCCTGGGAGGGGGCGTGGTGACTCCCTTATGTGGGGACAATGGCTCCCTGCTTCCTTCACAGCCTTATACATAGTGGAAGCTTAGGACATTGTGATGCCTGACAATAAGGCCTGAGAGCTCAGACAGAGACAAAGACAGTAGTGAGAAGCAGCAGCTACACAGAGGAGAACAGGGCAGCTTGTGTCCAGCTCCCTCCCTCTCTCCCTCCCTCCTTCTCTTTCCTTACGGGCAGGGCTAGCCTTCACCGTTAGGAATCCACAAATCCATGCACCCATGCACACACATAAGCCCCAAGACCCCCAAAGGGTCCCAGAAACGGAGACACTGAGGCCGCAGGCAACCTACCTGGGGCGCTCAGTGACTTTCCAGGGTAGAGACCTCTTTGGACTATTAGAGAAGGAAACGGCGTCACAGTCCAGGGAGACCAGGGGACAGCAGACATCCCCCTCCCCCTGCCCCATGAGCACAACCCAGACTCCATCCCCTGCTACCCTCCACATGCAGCAGTGTGGCCCATCAGACCCTAACGGCCCCAGGCCTCCTGTTTTCCCAGTTCCCTCCCCACCGGCAGCAGACAGCACCCCCTCATTCTTAATCCTACATAGGTTGGCAATCTAGTCCCTGACTTCCCCTGTCACCCCCCTGTGCCCTTCCCCATGGCTCTTATTCCCTGGTCCTCACCTCGGATTTCTCAGGCACCCCTGGAATGCGGAAGTCACTGCTGAACAGAACAGGGGGATTCTCCCCGCTTCCAAAGCTGGGGCTCGCAGTCATATTCTTCCTAGGAGGTTAGCATCCATCAGGCTCTCTAGCCCCTACCCCTCTAGCCATGTTCTAGTCCCCACACCTGTTCCCAGAACTATAACTAGGAAGATTTCATCTGGGGCAAAAATGGTGGAGGTGAAAGCGGAGGTACATGGCTGTAGTCACTTGGGTTCGAGGGTTAGGGTAAGGCGAGGTAAGGCCTGTGAGAAAGGGCAGCATAGCAGTAGCACCCTTGATGAGAGTGTGAGATGTTGAGGTACTCTGAAACAACTACATAAATACAAGATTTATGCAGAGTACATGGAAGACATCTGAAATAGGAAAACATTAGTAGCAGGGGGGACTGGGAAGGGTCTCCTACAGTGGGTGGGATTTGAGCTAAGTCTTGACCATGAAACAAGAAGCTGTAGTGTCGGAGAAGTCGGTGAACCTAAAAGGCCCAAGGTTAGAATGCCATTCCAGGTGTGGGAGACAGCTCTCAGAAAGGCAGAGAGAGTCACATGGAGGGGGAGCCATGAAACAAGAAGCCGTTGTGTCTGGGTCATCTGGGGAGGAAGCATACCCTGCCCTCCCTGCCTCCATCAGTGTCCTGGGAAAAAATCTCCTACCAGTTACAGCCCTGCCAGCTCAACTGTCCCCTCCTGCAGGAAAGAGCCTCCTTTTCCTAGCCTGCCACCTCCCATCCCCAAGGACCTCTCTGTTCCCCAGCCGTTCGGTACCCCATCCTAGCCTACATCTCTCCTCTCTACGAGGACACTTGGAGGATTCACTTTGGGACTGGGTAAGCTCTCAGTTCTCTGCTTAGAGTAGGAGTATCCACGCGGATTCCCTCTGGTCCTTTCCCAGGACCCCAGACCGCCTGACTGCCTTAGGCCATCCTCCCTCTCCCCCTAGTGGTAAGTGGTGAGAGCAAATAAATCGCTCCATCCTCCTAGCTCCAGACGTCAGAGGAAGAGAAAGGGGCTGGCCACAAGACGCTCCACCCATTGAGCTCCTTCCCAGCCCATTTTCAGGGCCCGGCCTGATTCACGAGCCATAGTGATCTGGAACTGATCCCCAATAAAAGCCCTGAGGAAGTAGATGGGGTTAGAACTTGGATAATCCCTTTGCTAGCACAGGTTTTGAGGGTAAGGATGGAGGATGTCAAGGCTCCAATCAGGAACCAGGAAGCTTTTTCTTGGGCTCTTTCCCAGACTTCCTTATCAAAGTCACTGGCAACTGTAAACAGCCTGAGGTTAGAAACAGCGTGGTTTTTGTTATTTGTTTGTTTTAGGCAAAGGGGTTAAAAGGCTAAAAAGTGTCTTAAGCCGAATTTGCACTCAGATCCCCTGCTCTATCCACAGAGCCACCTAGCTGCTGCTAGGAATAGATTTTCACTCTGTCTTTGGGTCCCTACTTTTATACAGAACGAGTGCTTAATACACACTGTTGAATGAATGCATTCAAGACAGTTGGGGATTTCAGGATTAGTTGTGAGAATCTTCTCTCTGGGGTACAACAATTGAGAACTGACTGATTTATTTTTGTTCTCCCTATGTGATCTCGTCCTGACTTCCCCATGGGGGGCGGGTCCTAAGAGCAATGGGCTCTATTCCCTCCTGCCTGTACTTTCCTCCCAACAATGGACAGCTTAGGATCGTCCATATAGGGAGCTTAATAAGAACATTACCACCATCACATTGAAGCCAAATAGCTTCCATCTCCCCTACGCTGCCAAGCCCCCCAGAAACCACCACCATCCCGCCCAGGACAACAGCCCCCTGGCCCCGGCACTCTCACTTCCTGCGCGTCTGGGTGATGTAACAGACGATGGCGATGAGGATGGCAAAGGCGACCACTGCTCCCACTGGCCCAATTTTTGCCCACATCAGTCGGTCTGTAGCCAGGAGAGAAGCAAACAGCCACGCAGCCCATCAGGGAGCAAAGGGGAAGGAACGGCGCAGGGCAGGTGTAGGGAGGTAGGATGGGCCATAGGGGCCTCCAACAAGTGGGACAGGGTGAAAGGGGAGGAGGCTAAGGTCCTGGCAGAGGTACGTATCCCCTTATGGATAAAGGGCCAGCCAGGGAAACCTCCCTCTGCCACCCACTGCCACCCAATCTGGCTTACTCACTGGCTCCCTGGAAGGGCAGCTCGAGGGTCTTGGTGCCGTAGAGATTCCGAGCCGAGCAAACGACTCTCGGTGGGGATTGCACCTGCCCCCGAAGGGTGAGGATGCTGGTAAGCACCAGTCCGGTGCGCTCAGAGTATACGAATTCCCGCTCTGTCTCATTCACAGTCACATTTCGGGATGGTAGCTCGAAGGCCACGGCAGGCTCTGGGTTAGACTTGACCGCACAGACGCACTGTACCATGTCCCTCACTGCCGCACAATGGGACTCCAGGAGGATCACAGGGGCAACTGCCAAAGTGAGGACGGTAGCGATGCTTAGCCTGCTCCTCCTCTGACAAACCAGACCCTAACATCAGCTCACTGAACTATCCCTCATCCCATTGGATCCCCAAGTCCTGCCTCTTCCAAAAAGTGTCCCTGAGGCCGCTGGAGGGAAAGTACCTGACAGTGCCTGAGGTGATCACCTTGTTTTACCTTTGGGATGTATTCGCTCCTCTGCTATAGAAGCTTCCGTGGCTCCCCTTTGCCTCCAGGATAAAAATGGGCAATACTCAGCTCAGCATTTAAAGCCCAGTTTGACTCCAGGTTGCCTTTTCAGGCTTACTCCACAAATCCCACATCTGTACCTTATACAGGCTGCCCTTCATGCTTAGAATCCTTCAGGACCCATACAGGTGCCACTTCCTACAGGAAGCCTCCCCTGATTCTTCTAATCATTAGTTCTGTCTCTCCCTTCAAATGATATTTTATTTACTTTACAGTATAAACACTGCACCACTCCCACCCCCACCCCCACCCCTACCATGGTAGAATGCAAGGTGCTTGAGGATGGGGGCTGTTTTTCATTTTGGCTCTGCATCCCCACATTGGTGCTCAGTAAATGCTGTTTGGAGGGAATCGAATCCAGATAAGACACCTCTCCCTGATTTCCCCATGACAGACCAATGAGACTGGAGGAGCCCTGGGACAGTGACCATCCCCACATCCCCAGGTGATGAAGAGATGACAGCACCAGGGGCAGCTGAGTGGGAGAAACGACTCACACTCCACCGAGATGTTGAAGACGCTGGCCCTCTGGCCATACTGGTTCTCAGCCACACACCAGTATTCACCATCATCCTCGGCGGTAACAGCTGGCAGCTCCAGCAGCAGCTGGCTCTCGTAAATGACCGTGGCCAGAATCTGCTTCTCCTTGAAGATGGTGAGGATGGGGTCTGGGTTGCTCTGCGTGGAGCAGAGGATGGACACGGCTTCACCCTCCACAGCTACCACTGTCCCGTTCACCGAAGGTTTCCAGGGAGCGTCTGAGAGTGGGAGAGAAGGAGAGTGGAGAGGAGGGGGAGAGCCTGAGAGCTGGGATTCTCCCCCAACCCCATCCTACACACATACACACACACACACACACACACACACACACACACACACTGCCACCCTGTCCTGGGAATCACAAGCCCAGCCCTACCCTTGTCCAGATTCCAAATGCTAACTTAGTGCCTAATTTTAGGATAATCACAAACCTAGCCTGATGCTCAAATGCCTGTCCTTAAGCTGTAATACTCATTCTGTCCCCAGCCCCTGATGTTTCTGACTGTTGTCACTTAGCTCCAACTCCACCTCAGCCTGGAAAACCTATGAGCTTAGGGATGAGTCAACTTCTATCTCTGCCCCGGATATGAGCTGGTTGGTTTGCAACGGCCCTCTTCTCTTTTTATCTCCCAGCCCCTGGCCCCATCCCCAGGGAAGGGGGCTCACACATGACACTGAGTCCCACGGTGTGGTTGTCCTGTCCATACGCATTCTCTGCCAAGCAGGCATAGATGCCGTCCTCTTCAGGGGTCAGGTCCTCCAGCTCCAGGGCCAGGCTTCTGGCCACGGCCTCCCTGAGCACAGCTCCATCCCTCATCCAGGTCAGCAGAGACGTTGGGTTACTGTCTGCCCCACAAAGCAAGCTCACCTGTGACCCCTCAATGGCCTCCACAGAAGTGTTCATCTCCACAATTAAAGGGGGGTCTGAGAGCAGGGACAGACACCAAGAGGTTTCAAGAGACTCAGGCATTTTCTTTATTAACCTGAAGACCCAACTTTTGCCAAAGGCCTCACTTCTCTCCCAGGACCCAAACATCCAATCTGTAAGTCCCATCATTATTCTCCCAGACCCCAAGTATCTTTGCCACTTTCCCCTTGGGCCCAGGAATTCATGGAAAAGTTTCCACTTCCCTCTTTAGACTCTGATACCTCAGGAGCCCTCAGGACTCAAGGATATGCCCTCCCCATCTCCAGGGTCTGTTCCCAAGCTCACATTTGACATCCAGGCTGGCATAGCCCTCATATTGGAAGGTGGTGTTGGGGAAGGTGACCTGGCAGCCAAGCCGGTGCCCGTTGGCCTCTCGAGTGGGCACAAAGTGCAGCAGGGATGCCTGCACCCAGGTCCCCCCATCCTCCCTCATTCTGCCCAGCACAGCCGGAGCCCCCAGGCCCTCATGGCCCAGCCAGCTCAGTGTCGGGTGCAGCTCGGGGCAGTTGTCAGGCACCATGCAGCTGATCTCCACTTCTGTGCCTGCCACAACTTCAGGGGGCACCACAATACTGGGGGTATCTGTCAAGTAATGGAGGTACCCTTAACTTTTCTCCCACAGTCCCAACAAGACAATCTTCTTCCTCCTCTTTCCTCATTCATACATCTGCCCCTCCCTGGGAACCACCACTCCCTTCTGCACTGACCCTTTACTTAAATAACATAGCATTCCCATGTACATTCCATCTGTTTCTTGGTTCAATGCTTCCACCACTTTGTCCTGGATGGAGATCTGTATTTGTATTGTCTTAGACTGTAAGCTAAGGGCCCCCTTCACACCACTCCAGGGCAGGCATGTATCTGTATAGTTCCCTCTTTTGTGTAAGTACACTCTTGGTCTAGAGTTTTAGAAATCTAATAGAGAAAATGGGTCTTAAAGGAATCTTACAGGACCTCTAGGAAAGCAACAAATCGGAATAATGGAAACCAGGCTGTGGGTCTAAGGGTGAGTCTTAGCTCAGCCAGTTTAGCATCTCTATCCTTCTCCCACCCTCTACTCTTTGAGATTCTGGGACTGAGGCAAGTAAGTGGTCTGAGGCTGGGGAGTTGGGTGGGGTTTAAACGAAAGGAGCCCGGAATGGACTCCTGTAGGTGGGAGCAGAGAAGGGGCATGGATAGAGCTCTGTACCTGGAGGCAGGAAATCCTGCCTTTGAACCCCATCTTCATTCTTCCTAGCTGAGGACCAGCTGAGCCCCCAGTCTGTTTTTCATTATTCCTGATCCCCTTTGGAAGGGACATCCTGGGCTTCAGCTCTTAACACTGTGCTTGGCACACAGTAAGCACTGAAGTGATGCTCATTGACTGACTGACCCGCTTCCTTCACCCGCACAATCCTTGCTGCCACTGGAGATTTCTTGGGGCCTAATTACACATGACCCCAGCCCAGTGTAGAGAATTCCACAGTACTGGTCCTTGAGTTGGTGTGAGGGGGAACATCCACCTCCAGTCTAAGAGAGACACCTTGATGCAGGTACATAAGGGAAAGTCCCTTCAGCCTGTATCTCCCTCTACAAAATGAGGGATAAGGGTAGCATTCATCTCCAAAGCTTGTGGTGAGGCCTTGGGCAAGTATAAAGTGCTATAGATAGGCCAGTTACTATGACTACCACTCTGTTGTTTGACTTTTGTGGTTAGGAGTAACCGGAAGTCAATAGTGGGTAAGATTTCGGAACTGAGGGGAAGCTTAGGAATCATGGGAATGGGATGATTCCATCTCTTCTCTTGGGCCTCAACTAATCCAAAGAGATCCCTTGTCTCCATCTTCCCACAAGGACACGGAATTTCCTCCATCCCCCGACCCCCAAGACTCAGCTGACCAATGCCTTCAGACCCATGCGCCCGCGTGGGTTACTCACTGATGATGTCCAGTGTGCTGTGCTCAGAGAAGGTGTACTGATTGTAACCTCCCAAATCTGCTCGGAAGTAATACTTGCCCCCGAGCTCAGGGCTGAGGTTTGTGAGCTGCAGGGTGCAGTTTCGGAGACCCAGGTCTCCAAGGAGCCGGCTTCGACCCTGGAAGCTCTCGTGGACAACGTGGGTCCGAGATTTGAAGACCACTGGAGGGTAGTTCTTGGGGTAGGGGCTGTTGAAGTACCAGACGCCATGGACCACAGCAGGCCGCAGCTCATCCGGAAAATCAAATCGGCATGGGATGGAGACGCAAGTCCTCTCGAAGGCTGAGATGGATGAGGGCATCCAGGCCCCCCACTGACCACCCCTTGAGGCTTCAGGGAGGAAGGAGACCCAGGCTAGAGACAGATCTAGTCCCACATCTTCCCTTCTGAGGACTCAGGCAGCCTTACCCTGAGGTTGTGTGTGTGCCTGTGCACAATCACACACACACACACACTCACACTCACACACTCTCACTCTCACACACTCACACTCTCTCACTCTCACACACGCACACTCACATGCACACTCACACTCATACATACCCACTCACACACACACACACACACACACACACACACACATACACACACATCCCAGCCCTCCTCTTCTTCAAGGACCTAGCTGTCTGCCCCACCCCCTCCATCCCTACCCCCACCCCCAGGGTTCAAGGCCTTAAGGCATCAGTCATCCTCATGCCCCTTTATGTGCATTTACCTGCTATCATAATCCAGAACAGAGGCAGAGCAGTGAGGTACCTCATGATGCTCCCCAGGAAGAACTGGGAGGGTAGCAGCTGGGGATTGGAGAGGAAAGGGTTAAAGGCAGGTGTGCCAGGGCTCTCAAAGCGATCCTTGCAAAGGAGCACCATTCCATCCACCAAGCATTGATTTAGCGCCTACTATATACACGAGGCACTGGGCTCAGTGCTGCAGATACAGAAACAGAAAAAAGGATAGAGAGTGGGGGAATCATGGGGTGTGGGGCCGGGGGAGATGGGAAGAGAAGACACACCTTGCCTTAGAGATCAGATCTTCACTGGGTCCTTTGAGTCGGTTGAGAATATCCTTTATTCCGACCTGAAGCTGTGAGCCAGCCGACCTGGAATGAAAGTTGGGGAAATAGAGAGGAGAAGCCCAAAGCCATCCTCTGTCGCCAAATGCCTACCAGCCCAACTTTCAACTCTCCACGCTGCCCTCCCCCTCCCCCACCCCCAGGGATGGGACCTGGCGGCCAGTTACCTCTCCCCTGGCCCATAGTATCTGACTGTCCATGCGCCTGGACGCCTGGGGCCCCCACACACATTCCCTCTTCAGTGTTGGCAGCAGCTGGGACTGTGGTGAGGGGGTGGAGAGAGTTTCCTGCATCATGGCAGCATTTGCTTTCCCCCACCTCCCCAAACACCAGGGAGAGTCCTGAGGAGGCCCCCAGGTGGGAGGGAGCAGGGAGAGGAGGCGGCAGTGAGGAAGTCAGAGCTGAGGAGACCCTGCGGCTGGTCAGATGGTAGGGGGGGACGGGAGAGGCGAGAAGGCAGGAGAGCCACTACACTTCTGACTGGGGGGGTGTGGGAGCAATGGGGGAGAAATCCTACGACAGCCCTGGTGGGAGGCGAGGTGGGACCCGAGAGATGTGAGGGAGTGGGGGCCTGGGTCTATGGAGACCATCCCATCAATGACTGCTTCACTAACTCGACATTCCCTAAATGCCGGGAGCATTCCTGCCGCCTTCTGCCCCCCCACGGACCCCGGCGTCCCCACCCCCCAGCCAAGGCCTGGCCCCTGGCCCCAGCACAAAGGAGTGCTGTTCTGTCTGGGGGCTCAGCTACCCCCTCTCCCCCTGGGAGCTTCTGGGATAGGAGGTGTGTGAGAAAGAAAGCCCTTCTTCCCTACACCCAGCACTGATGAATGAAATGTGGCTGTCTCCCTTGGGGGGCAAGAGGTCCCTGGCATTGGAAGTTTGGATGTCCCCTTTCCTAAACTCTGCCATGTCCTATGAAGGGACCTCCTCATCTTACCAAAAAGGCACAGATCTAGTAAGTAACAGGGCCAAGATTCCAACCCAGATTCTATGGTCTTCCCATTATAGCTCTTCCCCCTCTTTCCACCCTTTTTATGTACCCACACACATACAGGGACAGACACGTGGAGAGACAGCTCAGACACGCTCAGACGTCTGCACAGAGACACATGAAATGTCGACACTCCAGCCTTTTTAGCACAGTGCCTGGAACAGAGGACACGCTTACCCTCCTGGAAACACAGGACAGAGAAAGATTCACAGACACACTCACAGAAACAGACACGCAGAGGTAGGGTCATGAGTGGAGGCAGACTCAGGCATCCCAGCCCAAGCATCTGTAAACATCCACCCCCTCCCACCCCCAAGATTCAGACTGCCTCCTGGCCCATGCATCCCACTGGCTTGTTAGCCCCCATCCCTCAATCTCCCTCAGCTCCCCACCTCCAACCCCTCACCCTCACTCCCAGCCTAATCAGTCCAGAACAGACCAGCCCCTGCTCCCTTGCCTTCAGGATTCACTGCGCTGACCTCTCTCCCGTCCCCTCAGCTTCTGCCTATCCACCCATCCAGTTCCCCCCTCCCCTGCCCCAGGGTCTAGGCCTTCGAGGACAAGCCCTTCCCTCCCCCCCCAACATACACACACTCTCTCTCTCACACACACACACACACACACACATACACCCAGGGTGCCAGGGGCCGCCTGCCTCCAGCACCCGGCTCCTCCCTGCCCAGGGAGGGGGGGGGCACAAAAGGGCCCTTGTCATAGCTGGGGCTCAGGCCGGGCTGCCGGATGCCTGGGTCCTTCATGAGTGTACGGATGTATGGAAGAGACAAGAGTTTATAGGCTTCTCCTGTTTCTCCCTCACTCCCCCTGCTTCCTTCCTCCCCCTCTGGAACCTCATTCCCCACTGAGATCCATTGCAGGTTGCAGCCCTCAGAGCTGCTCCCAGGGCCAAGGGACCTGTGGGCAGAAGCCTCTGTCACCGCCATTCTAAGGAGGTGAGGGTGAGAACCTATCAGTGACTTATTCCCAGGGGCTTGGGGAAAAGGAGTAACCATCACGTGCCATGATAGCTGCCTTCCCCTGTGACAGGCTGCATTGGGGTAGTAGCAAGAACGCTGACCCTGGCTCCTGAGCCTTCATCTGTGGAATGGAGATCCCTCCCAAGGCTGTCGTTTTGAGGAGCAAATGATATCATGTGTGGGCTGTGTTTTGCAAACCTTACCACACTATGGGAATGTTGATTGGGAATGTTGTTCCCATGCAAAGTTGACTCTCCAATTCAAGCATTTGAAATGGGGGGAGGGCAACTGTAGAGGTAATTATCATTGTATGAGGCTCTGAGACTCCAATCTCAGTGGCCAGGATGCCAGGCAGCCTGCCAGCAATCCCCTTCTTTGGACTCCACAGATATAACGCTGGATTTATAAGCCATAAGAACACTACAGCTTTCCGTCCTGCCCACCCACCCCAAAGTCAGGGAGGGAGGAGGGGTGCCATCTCCCCAAGAGGGAATCCCTGAGTGAGGGGTGGGGAAATACCCAGGGGTAAAGGAGATGGAGGAACTGGTCCTGCCACCCCCACCTCCGGCTCCATGATGTCAGACGCTGCCCGTGCCTTTCCCGAGACTGAGACAAAGACCCATTGAGGAAGCAACTGGGGAGGGGGTGGGGATGAACTCCCAGGTCCTAGAAGGAGAGAGGGGGTCATATGTCTGGGTTCCTGAGGGGAGGAGAAGGTGGGGAGTTAGATGCCAAGGTCCTGGGAGCTATGGAGATCAGGCAGAAGAAAAAGGCACCTGAGGAGTGTTAAGACAGTGGTTGTGGAAAGTGTGCTGGGTTTGGGGTCAGAAGACCAGGGTTTGAATTCTGGATTAAAGAACCTGTGGGACCTTGGTAAGTAGCTTCTCCTTTGGTCTCACTTTGGTCTCAGTCTCCTCGTCTGTAAAAATAAGATGACCTTCCAGCCCTAATTCCACACTCCTTTGAACTGTGCTAGCTGTGATGTTTGCTCATTCCTTAAATGATCTGGCCTGACCTTTCGGGAAGATTCCTTGAGGGAGTGAAGGAGGAGAAAGGAGACTTGGGACCAACCCCACTGGGCTCAGCCCCCAGCCAGAGGGCCTTCACTCTCATTTGCCATCAGGCAGACCTTCTAAAGGTAACAACTATTTGCTCAAACTGGAAAATGGACCAAGATATGACTGCATTTCATTGACAATATAAATGGCCCACCTTCCCAGGGACAGATTTCTCTAGTCATGCCTTGGCTCACAAGGGAGGCTTGCTTTCAAAAGACCTTTGTCTGTGTGTAGCATGGTAAATACACGGTGTCAGCTTGCAACAAAACACAAAGATAATTGCTCTCTACCCTCAAGGAGTTTACAATCTAATAGGGGTTATAAAACACCTGCCCAGATAAATATAATTAGAATAATGGGTCTAGAGCAGGAAGGGCCATCAGAAGCTAACTATATTTGTTATTCAGTCGTTTCAGTCATGTCCTACCCTTCATGACCCTATTTGGGGATTTTCTTGGCAGAGATACCAGAGTGGTTTGCCACTTCCTTCTCCAGCTCATTTTACAGATGAGGAAACTGAGGCAAAGAAGATTAAGTGACTTGCCCAGGGTCACACAGCTAGGAAGTGTCTGAGGCCGGATTAAGGAAATAGAGGCCCAGGAAGATGAGATTAAGAAGTCATCACTTGAGAGCTGAAAAGGACCTTGAGAGTCATTTGGTCCAACCCATCATTCTACAGGAGGATTCTGAGGCCCGGAGAACTGATTCATCCAGGATCATATAGGCAGAAAATCGAAGACTTCTGACTCCAGATCCCCCATTTTTTTCACTATTCCACATCCTCATTGGTAAATGGTCTTAAACCTTGTGATTATAAGCAAGATCTGCCATGTTTCCTGCCACCTCTGCTCTGGAAGCAGAGAGAACTGTAGAAAACCGGGGTGCAACATGTATTTTGTGCGGCCAAGAAAGTTTTCTCATCTGGGCACCCACCTTCCAGTGATGAGCCTACTGTGAGCTTGGATGATAGAGCCACAAGCTGTCCCCAGGCCAATTATCTAGTCCTTTTCCAGCTAGGGAGGACAAAAAAGCATCCACTGCCCATTATCCAACCTTTAGGAAGTCAAAGTCACATCCACTCCATCAGGAGATCGCAGGAGAACACTGGTGAAGCCTGCTTCCTGATTGGCTGACAGTGAACCCAGGATGAGAAAAATAAGCCAATGAGCTGGATTCAGCTGGTCCAGGGCTGGTCTCCACTGAGAGCTTCGGGGGAATGAAGATGTTGTCCTCTATCTTCCCTGGGCCAGGGAGGGAATGCTAACTCAAGAAGCTTAGGACCACCAAGCTTGGGCCTGGGCAGATGGACACTCCTTTTTCGATCATTAATAAACCATGGAAAACACCAGATCCTTGTGATCTGTTGTTGTGGAGACAGAAGGTGGAAGAGGAAAATAGAGGCAGGTATTAAGTCCAGGCCACCCAGAAATAGTGCCTGCAATGGTTGGAGGGGTGGGAGTGTGGAAATTGAGGGGGAGATGGGCAATCATCCCGCAAGTGCCACGGACTCACTCTCTTGGAATGCGGAGCAGTCTTAGGGACCAAGAGGCCTGATTCAGCGACCCAGAAAGTTTAGGGAGTAGGGAAAGGTGAAGGTGGAAGAGGCTTGGGAAGCTGAGAGTAGAGTCCAGAGGAGGAACCAGTAGCGTATTGGGGGGCCCAAGGCCCAGAGATGGACCTTTTCTATTAGAATAGCCATTTCTCTGCTTCATGCCCTTGCCACCATTAAAGAAACACAGGTGTGAAGGAAGACCTCATCACCAAGAATGACCAGGGAAGATTTCCCCCACCTCTCAACCCTCCTGCTAGAATGGAAATTTTACATTTGGGATTGGGTGGGGTGCCAAGGTGGAGTACACCCTCCTCCCCTACCCCACACCCCACATTCACATACACACACACACACTGTTTTCTCTTCAGAGACCTACTGAGATGACAAATGGGCAGGGAAGGAAGCTCCAAGCCTCTGATGGGGGCTTGGAGGGTGAGACAAAATTAAGGAGGTGGCATTTTCAAGAAAGAGGAAAAAATTCTGGAGCTTTTTGGGGAAAACATACCATTTTATTTTGAGACAGTCACAACAGGAAGGGCCAGGGGGAGGGGCAGGGGGAGGGGAGAAAATAAATTAGAAAATGAAGTGGGGAAGGGAACTTGGGAGGGAGCTGAGACGAGGCAATGGGCTCCAGTCACGTCCGGCAACAAAAACCGCATTTTTTATTGTTACAGCAGTCACAGCAGAATACGCAGAAGGAAAAGTGGCTGTCGAATCTCTTTGTCCTCTGAAGCAGGGGCTGCTGGGGGAAAAGAAGAGGAGGTCAGTGGATTGATGGGGCCGAGGAGCAGAAGAGTGGGACTGGCATGGGGGAAATGGGTTGCCATTGTTAGGGAAATCTCTCACCATCGAGTCATCGTGAGCTGGGGCCACCTCTTGGAGTGGTGTCTGCACAAGGTCCCGTGTCTGTGAAGAGCCCCAAGATTTTGAAGAAAGAGATCCCAGCCCAGAGCCCCCATCAAAGCACGCTCCCCTAGTTTCTCTCTCTCTCTCTCTCTTTCTCTCTCTTCTCTCCTAGGGTCCTGTGTGCAGAATACACCCCCCCATTTGCCTCCCAATACCCAGATATCTGGCCTTGGGAGACCCCCAGCCACCCATCCAGCCCAGGTATCTGGCCCTCCAGGTCTCTCTCCCCTCCCGAGGCCAGGCACCTGTGGGCTCTTACCTTGCTTGGAAGAACAGATGGACAGACAAAGTTGGAGAGGAGAAGGAAGAAGACACAGGTGATCTGGATTTGAGTGGTCAGTGCCATTTTTGTCCGTGTGCTTGCTTAGCTCAGGATTCTCTCCGGTGTCCTGAGCCCAGCACTTTTATGAGGCTGGAGGCCCAAGCCCCCTTCCCTTTGGCCCAACCTATTTTCCAAGAAGGTGGTGTCAAAGGGAGGGAGATAAGCGGGAAAACAGCACCGGGGAACAAATGATTGAGTCACCCACAGTCCAGAGTAGGTGTGTATAGGGGGTGGGGCAGCCAGGGTCATACCATGACCCAAGAACCAGAGAAAGACAGACTCATGGGCTCACATCATGCGCAGCAGGGAAGCACCCTAGACATGGAGTCAGAAGTCCTGGCTCAGACCCTACTTCTGACGCTGTGTGATCTTAAACAAGTCACTTCCCATCTGGGTCTTCAATGTTCTCATCTGTAAAAGGGCATTAGGCTAGAGGAAGTTCCTCTAACTAATCTAAGGGTCTTTAACTGAGTTTGTGACCAGTTCTTGGCAACCAGCTTCCCCCCAGGAACAGAGCCAAAGAAATCCCTTTCCTCTCCTTCTATCCCTCTCTTCCTCAGAGCCTTTCCTGACTAAGGTCCAAGGTGGCTTCCATCCTTACCCCTCCATAAAGTGACCTCCCCATCCTAACCCCTCCCCCCACCAGTCCTCCCTCTGGGGTCTCCGGGGTCAGTTTTAGTCAGCTGATGAGAGAAAGCATAAATAGGTAAATAGAAAGACTGATGATCTTGGACTCTGAAGGCCTGGGTTTGAATCCTGGTGGCTTTGACACTGACTAGCTAGATAAATCATTTAATTCAACAAACATTAAGTATTTACTATATGCCAGGCACTAACAGTTTCTAGAAAGGCCAGAAAACCACAAAACAAAACAGCTGCTACCTTCAAAGAGTTTCTGTTCTATTGGAGGAAAACATGTTCTACAGATAAATAAACACACAAAAAAAAATCAAAAAGAAACCCAAAATGATTTCAGGGAGATGGAGCACCAACAATTTCAAAGATTAGGAAAGGTCTCCTGTAGAAAGGAAGACCTCGGGTTGAACCTTGAAGGGAACCAGAGAGTCTAAGAGGTAGATATGAAGAAAAAGACCACCCTAAGCATTGGAGACGGTCTGTGCAAAAGCAGAGGGGTGAGAGACTACATTGGGATGGCCTGTGTTGGGAACAGAGAGAAGTCCAGTAGACAGTAGAGCATGTAGACAGACATTTAAAGCCACTGAAGCTTGTAGAGCAGGGTAGGGACACCGGGTTTTAAGAGTATCCCTTTGGGGGGTGGGCAAGTAATAGGAGGGCAGGGTAGTGGGTAGAAGCAAAGTAGACGAATCAGAAAGGATAGGAAACAAGAGATATACACAAGCCGAAAAACAAAGGTCAGAAGTAAAGTATGTTTGGGAAAGTATATGTCTATATATGTATGTATATATATGTATGTATGTATATATCTATAGCTATAGAGAAACATATCTAAAATTTATTGTAGCCTTCTGGGAGGGGTGGGGAGAGGAGGGAACAAAAGAACAAAGTTAAAAAGTGCCCAGCGGAGAACAAAAGAAAACTCACAAGGAAGCAAAGCAAAGATGGACGATTCTCAACACGTGTATTATTTATTACACAGGCTTTCTTGAAATGAAAATCTATTGTTATATATTTTGAATATTTAATTGAATATTTGAACATTTAAGTTTATGATACGTTTTGGTTTTTTTTCTCTATTCTGTATTTGTGTTCTGGCCCTTGAGTCTAAAATAGAATTTGGGGGGCAGCTAGGTGGCTCAGTGAATAGAGCACTGACCCTGGAGTCAGGAGAATTTGAATTCAAATCCAGACTCAGACACTCAACACTTACTAGCTATGTGACCTTGGGCAAGTCACTTAACCCCAAATGCCTGGCCTTCCCTCCGAGTATTGGTTTGGCAGTTGGATGGAGGTTGATTTGGAGAGAAGAGAGACTGGAGGCAGGGGTAAAAATTGGTGATTGCAATAGACCCAGCAAGAGGTGATGAGGCCCTAAATGGTAGTTGTGGCTGTGTAGATGGCAAGGGACCATGGGGCCATGGATTTAGAACTGATTCACCCCATTTATCTTACGGACAAAGAAACTGAGGCAGAGAAAAGCTGAGTGGCAAAGCTAGGAGTCAAACTCTGGGCATCTGAATACAAATCCATCATGCTCATGCAGTCAGAAAACATTTATTAAACTCCTACTGTGTGCCAGGCACTGGGTTAAGTGCTGGGGATACAAAAAGAGACAAAAGTCCCTGCCCTCAAGGAGCTTCCAGTCTATTGGATTTCTGGCAACTGACTGGATACAGGACATGGAGTATAGAGTCGAGTGTGACTCCGTGGTCTTAACTTGAGTGACCATAAAGGTGGAATGTAAATAGGGAAGAGACGTGGTTTGGGGGAAAAATGACGTGTTCTTTTTCGGCTTTTGGGTCTGAGTCTAGCAGGCAGGAACGCTCAAAAGAAAAATTCTGGCTGGACATGACATGCTTATGTGACAGGTACATAATACCTGGCACATAATACCTTAATAAATGCTCCTTAGCTCGACTTCATATATGATATGCTAACCCTCTCTGACCCTCCGTCTCTTCTGTAAATGGGAGATTTGCATCACTTACGTGCCAGGGTTTCTTAAAAAGGTTTTTGTGAATCTTAAGGTATTGGATGAATGGGAATTACTACCGAGCAAGAAAGGAAATTTTCTGTGCCCGCATCCCTCCCCAATCGACCCTCTTCCATCTCAGCTCTTCGTTATCTCAGTCAATTCACTTCTGGGTCAATTTCCTCAAGTGAAAGAGAGGGAGCTAGTTGTAAGATCTCTCCCAAACCCAAATCTGGGATCCCTTATGGGAACCAGTAGAGAGCAAGAGGTCTTTGCCCAGACCACCCCCCCCCAAAAAAAGTAGGTCACTCTGCTCTGTCCCTGGCCCCCCAGCCTGTTTGCTCAGGTTGGCCCCAACTCCCCTCACATCCAGGATAGACTTGAAGGCGCCAGATTCATCCCCACCCATCCAGGGCCAGGACAATGACCCTGGGGACACAGGCTGGGGAGGGAGGCCACATAGCCCAGGGGTCACGGGACGCTCCAGGGCAGTGGACAGCATAAAGGATAAAGCGAATGAATTTGGGGGTACAAGGATGGGAGGCAGGTTCACAGATGAGAATGGAACACTAAGTAATAGGTGCTACCAGAGACCACCCCTTACCCTCCCAGTCTGGTCTGTCCTACCACTTCAGGGCAGATTTCATCATCGGCAGGGCTGAGGCCAGGGGTCACTGTGGAGGCGCCAGAGCTGGGGCACTAGGCGACAGAAAGACGGGCCAAGCTGGGAATCAGCCTTTCCCTCCCCTTTCCGTAAGGAGGGGGGGCTCAAGGCCAGTTATTGCCACTGGGTGAGGGTAGGGGCCGAACCGCAGCCCTGAAATCAGCCTGACCCTTCTCTTACTAACACCAAGCCCTGTCCTTCACCCCATCATACCCCCAACTCCCAAGCCCAGCCCTCATTTCCCCTTTCCCATCAATAGGAAGGCTGTTACACCCAAGGATGGATTAAGAAAGGGAGACCAACAGCTGAGGCGGGGGCCATACAGGCCAGTTTATTGCAGTTTAAATACCTTTCTCTTCTTTTATTTTTTTGGTCTTTTTTTTTTCATAAAGAAATTAAAACACACACACACACCCAAAGAAGGGGTCAGGGTGTTGGGAAGTGAGCTGGGGAGGTGGGAAGGCCGGAGCATGAGTCCAAAGAGGCCCTAGCCTCGGGGTGGCCCCACCAAAGGCTTCCCCACTTCTTAGCGGTTCTGTCTCTGTACCTCCAGGAAAAGAGGAAAGGGGCAGAACGGGGTCCAGGGTACGACTAAGGGATGTCTCTCCCGGTGTCCTGCCCCCTTCCACCATGACCAAGGCAGGAAAGGGAAGCCCGGCAGGGAGCCATTGGGTGGCATGACTGAATCAAAGTGGAGGAAACGGGAGAGAGGAGAGGAAAAGGGAGAGAGTTGGAGAAAACAGACAGATGGGAGAGGGTGGACATGTCCGTGGGGCTGTTTTTGTTGTGGGGGTGAGGGGTGCTGTATTCATGGAAATGCTTTTTTCTCCCCATTTTTGTTAAAAATCTACTATAAAAAATGCAGCTGGGGGAGGGGGCAGACTCTCTCCCTCTCTGTGCTAAGGGTTGGGGGCCAGAACCCTCCCCTGAAGACCAGGGGGAGGGGGTGGGGAGGGGCATCACTGCCGGGATGTCTCCCCAACAATCTCCAGGCCATGTTGCTGCAGCTGGGCTCGGAGCAATGCATTCTCATTCTTGAGCTCCTCTATCTGGGGAGGGGGAAGAGAGAGCAGAGGCTGAGGCAGGCAGCTGGCTCCCAAAGCCCAAGACCCCAGCCTCCCACAAGGAGTGTCTCTACCATCCTGCCCGAGGTTTCTGCCCATCCCAGATCTCCGGGCCCCAGGCACCTGTTTGTCTCACCTGCTGCCTCAGGAGCTCATTGTCCATCTGCAGCCTCTCAGCTTCCTTGAAAGTCTCCTGCATCCGCTGGTTGGTCTGGCGGAGCTCACGGATATAATCACAAGCTTTGGACAGGATCCCTCCCTTACTCTGAAGGGCATGAAGGCAAAAAGACAGCAACGGGACTAAGAGCAGATACTGAGAGGCTCCCAGAACCAAGCAAGCCTGGCAGTGCCCTGAGAGATCCCCCCACCTTCACCTGCTGCCACTCCCCTGGGGGGCTTCATTCTGCCCTATAGCCCCTCGGGTCTGCCCTCTGGAGGCAAGGACTGACCACATCCAGTAACGTCAACGTCCAGCCCAAAACCTGAGGGAATGTGGCTGTGAGGATAGGGACAGGGACAGGACAGGGATGGCAGCACTCACTGCTCCGGTCTTGCTGTTGTCCGTGTTACAGTCTGGAATGATTTTGGAGAGCTGAACAATCCAGTTGTTAATCTTGTCCCTCCGCCTCCTCTCCACTGCAAGGAAGAAGGAATTCCCACCAGGAAGGGCTTCATGAGTACTTGGTTGGTATGGAGGTGAAAGACAGAGAGACCCCCCCCCCAGGAAGCAATGACCTCCACTGAGCAGTCAATGAATACCTAATGAGGCTGGGGGCTGAGAATCACACAAGGACCTTCTAAGCATAAAGGGAGAGGTCAGGGTGGGGGTAATAAGATCATCAGAAAAGGCTTCAGGAAGAGAGGAGGACCTTCCGATGGCCTTGAAGGGTCAGAGGTCATTGAGTGGCATGACTGAATCAAGGTGGAGGAAGCGGGGGAGAGGAGAGGAAAAGGGAGGTCCTCCTTGGTTGGACTGAGGATTTCCAAGGCTCCTCCTTGCAGGAAGAAAGCTGGTGGGGCTCAGTTCTACAAGACCCAGCTGCTGGGACAGGGGGCCCCCAGGGAGTCACTTTCCAAGCTGGGATGGGAGAACCAGGGCTTCAGAAAGGTTTGTCTGTCTGGGACATAGAGAGTAACTGGCTGGAGGCCTGGCCGTGCTGGCCCGAGCTCCCTGGGCCCTCTCCTATGGCAGCCTTGCTTCCTGCCTCAGGCCCCGCCACCCCAGATTCCCCCAGATGTGAACCACCCCCGCCCCCCATGCCAGGTTGTCCCCTAGGTGGGGGGGGGGGAATCCACTACCCCTTCCCCAGCACCCAGGATGGACTCTGCCGAGGAGGCAGTGAAGAGGGCAGGCCTCAGTCCACACCCTGACAGGGACCCTCTGCCCTCACCTTCATTGTGCTGGGCTCTCCTCCTCTCATCTCGGGGGGTTCTCGTCCCATCCATTTTCCTAGAAGAAGAGAGGAAATACTCACCTGTCCCTCTGCACACAGGTATCGGCCCTTCTCCCCACCCCCACTCCTAGAGTCATGGAAACTTGTGTCCTAAGCCTCAGCTCCCCTCGGCCCCCAAGCAGCTTGCACCTACGGAGAGTATGGGTGGGTGCGGGGAGCGATCGTCCTCTGCGTGCCCGTCTGCAGCACATCCTGCGGGGTCATCATCACGTAGAACTGGCCTAGGAGAGGCAGGGTGGAGGTCGGGGTTAGAGGCTGCCCCCGGGAGCTGGTCAGCTGTGTTGACAGACCTGTCTGGGCCTCAGTTTCCCCATCCGGAACATGAGGAGGCTAAGTAGCAGTCTCTTCTTGGGGTACGACTGTGAGGCAACTGAGTGGTGCAGTGGGAAAGACTCTGAATCTGGAGTCAGGAGGCCCCGAGTTCAGATCCAATCTCTGACACTTCCTAGCTGTGTAACCCCGGGTAAGTCACTTCACCTCTGCCTGCCTCGGTTTCCCCAGTTGTAAAACAGGAAGAACAGCGCCTACCTCCCTATAAAGGTTTATTACAATCAGAGGCAGCTGGGTGGCTCAGTGAGTAAAGCATCTGGAGTCGGGAGGACCCGAGTTCAAATTCTGTCTCAGACAGTTGACACACTTATTAGCTGTGTGACCTTGGGCAAGTCACTTAACCCCAAGTGCCCCGCCTTCCCCCCTCAAAAAAACAGACCAAAACCCCCCTCAATTCCCTAGTAATCTTTGTAGATTTCCTTTGTTTGCCCTGTGACCACGCCCCCCAGCCTCTTTTCCCACGGTCCACACCTCCTGCCTGAAGGCTCTGGTCCGTGGTCTGCACGGACACTGCCGTGGCATCCCCCACGCTGGACGCTGGGAAGTAGGCGAAGCGGGCCTCCCCGCTGACCGCCTCGGCCGCCGGGCTCCCCCCATTGCTGAAAGGGTTCTGGATCACGGCCTAAGGGGCGACAGCCAGGAGGGGTAGGCGGGGTCAGCGCTCCCCCAGTGAGGGGCATGGGCCGGGCTGCCCCCTCCCCGTGCTCCCCCCTCCCCCATGGGTGGCCGCCTGTGTTTCTCCCTCTGATAGCGTGACTCATGTCCTGGGGCAGCCTGCCTCTCTGTCCTCAGCTGGGGGGCTCCAGATGGCAGCCTCCCCCTCCTTGCGGCAGGGTGGGCTGGAACAGGGAAGGGCTCAAGAGACCCTGGGTTCCAATCCAGGCCCGCTGCAGAATCCCAGGGGGGGCTGGGACAAACAGGCTCTGGGCCCAGAGAGGGAAGCCCCGGACCCTCGGACCCCCGCAGGGGGCTGACCTGAGCCACAGCCTGCTGCCCCCCGGTGAAGGCGGCCGTGGACACCACGCTGACGGCGCCCGTCGCGTCCCCTTGGCCATCCAGCTGGCCGTCTGTCACCTGGACCACTCTGTATGTTACCTGCAGGGGGCGGCAGAGGGCGGCGAGTCGGCCTGGGCCGAGGTGAGGTCTCGGTGGCCCAGCCCCTGCCCCACCGGGGAGCCCCACCAACTCATCCCCTCCCCCCCCACCCCCGTACGCGGCCCGCCCCTCCCTCACCTGTCCTCCATTATTCTCCGTGCGAAACTGGTACTGGATGTTGTGCTCCCCGAACGCCGCCTGCTGGACGCTGGCGATGGCCACCGCGGTCTGCTCCTCGGCCCCGGGCCCTTCCCCGGCTGCGGGCAAAAGGAGGCCGGCTCAGCGCCCCGGGCGCCCCCTCCCTGCGCCCAGCGCCCCCCGGCGCCCCCCGCAGCCCCCACTCACTGTCCTGGAGCTCGACGCCCTCCTCCGCTTCGGGTCCCTTCTCGTGGCTGCGGGGGCGCGGAGGCAGCGGTCAGCGGGGGCCCGGGCCGGCGCAAGCCCCGCGGGGACCCCGCCCCCCACCCCGGCCCGGGCCCTGCGAGGGGAGAGGCGCCCACCTCCACCCCCGCCGCCCTCGGAGTGGGGGTGTCCCCTGCACCCCGCCGGGCTCGGAGGGGTCTCCCCTGCACCCCCCGCGCGCCCGCCCGCGGCCTCCATCTTGTGCACGGCCCGGCCGGCCCGGCGTGCCCTCGCTCCCGGGCATGGCCGGCCGGGGGAGGGGGGGCGCCCCGGGGCCCTTACCTGGCGGCGGCGGCGGCGGCGGCAGCGGCGGTGGCCGAGGCAGCGGGGTCCAGACCCGGGTCCAGCATGTCCATGGGGGGGGTGGGGGCGGGGGGGGCGCGGGGCCCGGGGGAGGGGAGGGGAGGGGGAGGGGAAAGGGGGAGGGGCGGGGGGCCGGGGGGGCCCGAGCCCGCAGCTCACGCCGCGCGGCAGGAGGGGACGGAGGAGACACGGGAGCCGCTCGCGCTGATCACGGGGACAAACAGTGGGGTCATGTGAGGAGGAGATGCCGCCGCCGCCGCCGCCGAGGCTGCTGCTGCTGCTGCTGCGGAGGCCGTCGGGGCTGCGGCTGCTCCGCGCCCGGCGTCCCGCTCCCTGCCCGGCCTCGGCCCGGCCTGGGCGACGGCTGCCCCGGCCCGGCCCCGGCTCGGGCCCGGGGAAGCGGCGGCCTGGGCCTGGGCCTCCCTCCCGCGCCCGCGCGCCCGCCCGCCGCGCTCGCTTTTCACAGCCCGCTCCTCCCGCCCGGCTGCTCCGTGGCCCCGGACCCGCACGGCCTCCGATCGTTCGCTGCTACCGCCGCTTTCTATTTTTCCCCCTTTTTCCCCTTCTTTGCAAGAGCTGCGCGCGCGCAGCGGCGGCGGCGGCGGCGGCGGCGGCGCGATCCCGGAGCCGACGCGGGCGGGGGCTGGAGGGGGGGGGGGGGCAGGCCGCCCTGGGGAGCGCGCGCGCGCGCTCTGCCTGGCTCCGACGGCCCGGGGGCGCGCCGGCCTGGGCTTCGGCGCGGGGCCCCGCTCCTGCGCGTTCCCGCGCCGCGGGGACTGGGGGGGGGGCGGCGTGGGGGGGGGCTTGGCCCCGCGGGGGGCCGAGACTCCAGGGGATGGAGGGAGGGGGGATACACTGAGTTCCACGGCTGGAACACGAGCCCGGATGGAACGTTGCAGAGGGCCGCGGTGGAAAGTGGCGGGGGCTGCGGGCCGAGGCACACGCACCGTCGGCGGGGAGGGGGACAGGGGTAGTGGGCTTGAAAGGGGTCGGTCTGTAGAGTCTGGGGGCGCGCGCGCGGGTTCATGGAGGTGGGGGGGAGGCTTGTGGGGGCAGACGCGAGGCGTATGCGCATGTCTGGGCGGGGCCGCGGCGCGCACGCAGCGGGCGGGGCCCGGGCGAAGCCGGAACGGGCTGTTCCCGGAGGCTCGGGCGGATCGGGATCGCAGCCAGGGGCCCGGAGCTAGAACCCGAAGCAGCTGGTTCATCCCCCTTGTGACCTTCACTGCCCTCTCCTCCCCGCTCCCCCAAACCCCAAAACACTCCAGCGAGACCTGAGCCAAGAGATTAAAAACTTTATTGAGCATAAGCAGAAGAGAGACTCCCCCTCTCCCCCAAACACACATTAAAAAAACATAAAAACTACAAAAGTCGAAGTGAACGGCGAGTCAGACCACCAGACTTTCCCGGCTCAGGCCTAGGTTCTGTGGGAAAAAAGGACAGCAGTTAAGGGCCCGTTTGTCTCGCCCCTCCCCCTTCTCTCCCGGGGCCAGAGCAGGGCACGGACCACTCACCTTCTTGAGTCTCCTTTCTCTGGAGGACTGTGACTCCGTTTCAGTGTAGGGAGGGGGAGCTGGGGGGTAATAGGGCTCCTCCTCTTCCCTGTGGGGTCTCCTCCTCTCCCCCACCTCCTTTTTTCTTAGCACATCTTCCAAGAGCCGCCCATCATACTCGGGGTCTCTGGACCGGCTGTAGCTCCCATGTGGGTCCCGGCGAGCATCATCCAGGGGTCTGCCCCGGGACCTGAAATCATCATAGTAGGGGTCTCCAGATCGGGAGTAGAGGTCATCCCTGCTGCGGCTTCGGGGAGGTGCATAAGGCCGGCCCCGGCTCCTTTCCGAAGGGGATGTCCTTCCTGATTCCACGGAGCTGGGTCTGCCCAAGTCATCCAGGGCATCCACCGAGTGAGCTCGGGGCCGCCCGGCTTCCCAGCGTCCCTCCCGATCTCGGGGACGCTCTCGCTCCCGATCCCGCTCCCGTTCCCTCTCCCATCCTCCTGGGCTCCTTTGGGATCGGTAGTCCAAATCTTCATCTTGGATGGGGGTGAGGGCAGGGCCTCGGTGGGGCCTGGAGCGCCAGTCATCTTCATGAAGGGATGTCACTTCACTCATGGCTGGGAGGGCAGGGAAAGATTGGCTGCTCAGAGAGGGTTAGCACACAGCACCAGCAGCGTGGGCTGATGGGCATCTGGGCAAGGGATGGAGGGGATCCCAGCCTCCCCTCTCTAGGACTTGGGGATCCCAGTCCCCCACCACCACTTCCAAACAACTCACCCCTCTCCACACGGCCATTTGGCAGGCCAGGCCGGGAAGGGTCAAAATTAGCCAGCTCCTTCTCCATGTAGTACAACACCTTCATGGAGTCATCCTGCTGGTTGGCCTGGATCCGATAACCACTTCTTACTTCTAATGGGCAGGGGAGGAGTTTGTGGGGATAAGCAGGGAGATATGATGGCCAAGGCTCTTTCTCCTGGATCTCACATCCCAACGCCATCCCCACCCCTTCATCAAGACCCATTTCTGGGGCCAGCATCCAGATATGAATGTTTGACTCTCACCTGAATTTCTGGTACTGTCTGTGTCACGAAGAAGGGGCACCTGGGAGCTGTGGCCACCAACTGTGGGAGAGATATGGTCAGGATCCAGCACCCTATGCCTAACCTTCCTATCTACCCTTCTGCCACCCCATCACCCTGAGACCTGGGCATCTTATCCCCATAGCCTTCCCTGCGACCTAGATCTTCAGCTTATTCCGTCCCCCTCATCAAAGTCCTGTTCCCAAGAACCCAACTCATGCCCCCCATCCATATCCTAACACATGAAGGCATCTGCTTTCCCCAGTCTTCACCTGAGCTTTGTCGGTCAAAATCCCCCGTGAAGCCGTTGTGGACAGGACCCATTGTGATCATAGGTGGAGGGGAAGAAGCCTTGACTGGAGCGAGGTGAGCATAGGTGCTGGGTGCATAGACACTGGGTGCGTAAATGCTTGGGACCCCTGAGGTGGCAGCTTTACCAGCAGCATACACTGGGAGAAAGGTCATGCACAGTACAATATAAGCTTCTTGATGGCAGGGGACAGTTATTACAGCAGAGGACTTCAAATATGGTAAGTGCTTATTAAATGTTGAATTAACAAGGGTGAGACACACCAATGCCCTTGTCACATGTTCACCTCCTACAACCCCACCCCCTAATGCTTTAATGTACTATCATCAAAGGCAGGTGCCAGAAAGGGGGAACTGAAGGGAGAATCTGAGTAATGAAGTTTAGGCTAGAGGACCCCACCCCATCAAGGTGATTAGTTTCACCTGCAGCCATACACACGCTTATATTTCTATTCCCTGATAAACTGTCATGTAGAGACTTCCTGTCATACCCGCACAGTGAACTTTGAGGAGAAGAATATCTTATGGTTGAGGGGAGGGGAACCAGATCTGACCGGACCAGCCTAGCCCAGCCCATGCAATCAAATAACTGGTTCTGGCATCAGAGCCTAGAGCTGATGTATGGGGTGGGAAGGAAGCAGATCTTCAAGCCAAATGAACATGGGGATGGGTCCATTTTTAATTTGGTTCTCAATTATGCATGATAACCCATCAATTTCCATCCATGCTTTCTGATCCATAGTGTTCTCTGGAAATAGCCTTGCCTGGGAGGCTGGCAGTCATCTGTAGGGGGGAGGAAGATGCTAACGAGGGGTTGGGGGAAAGGCTACAATTAGCAGTTTACTAATTAGCAGTGGGAACAGCTGCTTCTTGCTGACTCAGCGGGTTTGGTTCTGATTCTCCTAGTGACTGTGTGACCTTTCATGGGTCCGTGCCTTAGTTTTCCCCATCTGTGAGATGAGGCTAACACCCTCTACCCAGTTCCTCACTGCCACTGGCTGAAGGTCACTTTTTTGACAAAAGCCCTTCAAGAACGCCATGGGCAGTAATGGTAGAAAATCAAGGTGGTCCTTACAAGCAGCCTCTACAGGTCTTTATTCAGTGGGTGCCCTGGACAAACAAATTCCCTTCTCTGTAAAGGAAGGCAGCTAGACTGAATAATCTGAGATCCTTTCCACCATTCGTGCTAGGAATGTATGAAAAATGATGCCAATAAAAGGAAGGATATGGCTTCCTGCAAAGCTCAGCTCATACATCACCTCCTCTAAGAGGTCTTTGCTGATCCCCCCTCCCCAATTAAGCAACAAGCATTATGTGCCAAGGGCTGGAGATAGCCTGACAAAAATAAAAAGCCTCTGCCCTCAAACCAACAGATGGACTAGCTGGGGCAGATGACATGTGCACATGTGAATGCAAACATACAAGACAACCACAAGGTGATTGGAGAGGGAAGCACTGACAACTGGGGAGAAGAGGCCCCCAAATGGAGCCTGGAAACAGGCAGCAGGATCTGGTGATGGGCGAAGAGTGAACCCTCTATTCAAATTAGTTACCTCATATGCTTCATGTATATTATATGTGGATGTGTTGTTTTCATGGACAGAAATAAAGTAAGCTTCTTGAGGACGGGCTGTTCTGGTTTTTTTGTCTGTGTATCCCTATCACCCAACAGACAGTAGGCACTTACTAATTGCTTACTGATAGACTGGTATCTAATAAGAAATGGATTATGGATGGAATAACATTCCCCCAGCTCCCAGCAGATAATGAGGCCACTAGCCTGTACCTAAGGATCCCTGCAGGCCAAAGGTCGACTTTGTTTTAAAATATAATGCTGTTTCCGTTTTACTGGATTTTTACTTATTCTGTTAAATATTTCTCAATTACATTTTACTCTAGTCTGTCCTTGAGCTGTTTCAGTTGTGGCTGACTCTCCATGACTCCTGGGGTTTTCTTGGCAGGGATACTGGAGTGGCTTGCCATTTCCTTCTCCAGCTCATTTTGCAGATGAGGAAACTGAGGCAGACAGGGTTAAATGACTTGCCCAGTGTCACACAGTTAGTGTCTTGAGGAAGGATTTGGAGTCAGGTCCACCTGACTCCAGGCCTGGTGTTCTATCCACAGTGTCACCTGGCTGATCAGGGCCACATGTTTGATGCCTATGGTCTAAGCCACTCTAAATTATTGAAAATTAACTGATGTTTAAAAACAAACAAAACCAAAATCACAGAATCAAAAATCCATTTCTCTCCAACATGCCTGACCAGGATACAAAGGAAAATCTCACTACCTATTGAAAGAAAACCCATTCCTCTTGTGGCAGCTAGGTGGCGCCATACTGGGCAGAATGCCAGGTCTAGGGTCAGACTCCTCATCTTGAGTTCAAATCCAGCCTCAGACACTTGCTAGCTGTGTGACCCTGGGTGAGTCACTTAACCCTGCTTGCCTCTGTCTCGTCATCTGCAAAATGAACTGGAGAAGGAAATGGCAAACCACTCCAGTATCTTTGCCAAGAAAACCCCATATGGGGTCATGGAGTTAGACATGACCGAGCAACAAAATGGTTTCAGAGGTTCTCCTTGAAATGAGCCCCCAAACCCCAACCACTTTATGACCTAATAGGCCAGAGTATGCCCCCACCAAAAAAACTACCACCTCCTCCCAGAAATTGACCTCAGCCCAACAAACCCACCCCTGTCTCTACAAGACACAGAGAAGTCCCATCTATTGCACACATACCTGACCTCACACTGTTTCTGATACTGCACTTTCACCCTTGCCATTGTCTGGCCCCAGCCAACGGGGGGTGGGGGTGGGGGCAATGAAGGCCCTCAAATCAGTACTTACGGGCCTCGGGACAGCAGCATTTATCTGGGCAGCACGGACAGCGTACATAGCAGCAACATGTGTGAGGGCAGCACTGGCACCAGCAGATGCCCAAGAGGAGGAAGACCAAGAAGGCAGCCAGGACGACAACGACCACAAAGAGCCAGTCTGTAAAAAAAAGAGGATGGGGCACAGAGCTGAGGTCCTGGGGGTCAGGCAGGACTGGAGTCACACTGAACAGTGCAAGGCAGGGAGGGGGCAGGGACGAGCCCGGCAGGCAGACAGGTCAGACTGACATCTCTCAGCGCAAACCATCGCTATGGGCTCTATTACAAGCTTTCTTCAGCCCCTTTCCAGCCGTCTCAGAAGTCGGTCACTTAATCATGCACCTCCCAATGTACTCCTCAGTGACGTTTTGGGGTTTTTTGGTTGTAGGGAGAGGAAGGGTTAAATGTGGGAAACTACAGTGATGTAGAAAACCAAAGACACAATTAAGAACTTATTTTTTACAAATCATGGAATTGAAAATTCCATGGACAACTTAGACAACGATCATCTTCGTAGTGCTATAACCAACAAGCCTCCCAAGGAGTAGTGGACCACAGGTGCAGAGCGGGGCACGCTTTTGTCAGATTCAGCCATTGTGTTGATTTGTTTTTATTACCCCGTGACGACAGGGTGCGGGGTAGATGTGGGAGTCACTAGGAAGAGAGAATTATGTACTGGATTTTTTTTTAAGAGCATTAGTAAACTATTTCAAAGGACTTCACCAAGCAGACTATAAGTTATGAGGATCAGTACTAGGTTTTCATTTTTGGCCCATAGTAGGTGCTCATTGATTGCAGAATTCAACTGAACTTCAGCCTTAACACTGTCCTGTGAGATGCACAGAGTAGGGGTTAGAACCCCCATTTCCCAGATAATGCTAATAGCTAGCTAGCACTGACATAGCACATTCATGTTTCTGAAGAGCCTTTTACAAACATTAGCTCATTTGACCCCCACAACAACCCTGTGAGGTACATGCTATTACTATCCCCATTTTCCGGGTGAGGTAAGGCAGCAGGGATTAAGTGACTTGCCCAGGGTCCCACAGCTACTAAGTGTCTAAGGCAGGATTTGAACCCAGTTTTCCTGACTCCAAACCAACTCTCTATCCGCTCTGAAATGACAGCCTCAAAGGAGCTGGGTGGGGTTGGAACCCAGGTCCTGGGTTCTTAGACACACACCCTGCACTGGACTCTTCTGGACTCTGTCAGATGGTTTTGCTATCCTAACTGGTTCAGGCTGAGGCTGCTTTTGAGCAAATCCAAATCCCCTGATTTCTCAGGGACCAGGGCTGAAGAAGCTGTCCAGCACTGAGTCAGTAGCTCTGAACCATCCACAGGGGAGAAAAGAACCCGGCTGTCCTCCCAGAGGGCCGAGGGGGAAGGAGACACACACCGTGTTCTAGAGGTCCAATGCCCACACGACAGGCACTAGTTACTACGCTACCTGGAGAGCAGGAGACCAGTTAGTTTTTGTTTCTGAGGGAGTAAGGGGAGGAGGCAGGACAGTAAGAGCGTTAGGTATAAGAAGGCCAAAGATGGCAGGCAATGAGAAGGCTGTGAGCTCTAAGGAAAAGTCAGCAACAAGGACCCCCTGGCCTCCACCCGTACCTTCCATGGACCCTATCTGAAAGTCTGGTAAGAGTTCAGCCACCCCTGAGGTCCTGCCTGGAGGGACAAAAGAGAGACATGATTATTCCAGCAGGAAGCTGGCCGGGCTGGGCAGGAGGTGTGATGACAGGCCCTTCTCCTCCCCACTCCCAGTCCACCATGGCCCTGGCTCCTGGCTGTCTGGTCAGATAGAGCCCTAAGCATGCCACCTCTACGCCACATGCTGAGCTTCTCACCAGGACAAGTGACTGAAGGCTGCCCATGAGCTCTGGAGCAGGGCATGCCCAACCTGGCCCCTGAGTGCTACAGGTACTCATTGTTCCTGGGCTAAAATGGTGCCTTATGACATTATCGATCACATATATTGTAAAATATGTGCTTTACCCATCAATATATATGGACCGGCATGTCAATATATATTCGGTATCACCATACCATGCAGCCAGGCGGAGCTGGGTCACATGCAGTAACAGCACCACCACACCCAGTGTCCTTGGGGGAGACCTAGACTGTGTAGCCAGGCTGCCAGCTGTCCCTGCCTGACACTGCCTCCCCTCTTGCAGAGTTCGAGATCAGACGGCTCACTCTTTCACTCTGTGGCCCTCCCCACCTCGAAGAGGGCAGGAGGCCTGTTCCCATTGCTGCAGAGGGGCAACCTGAAGCTCCGGACCGAGTCAGCCCTGGGATGGCCAATGCCTGGTAGGTGCTGGGTTGGGCTGGGGAGTTTTAGCATGAGTATGAATGGCCAAAGGCAGAACTAGGCACAAAAGGGAGAAAGCGGTCTGGAGCAGGAGAACGGGGATCCAGCCAGCTCTCCTAGTTTATCCACAATGAGGGAAGGCAGGTAGACAATCCATAAACACCAGAGATTCACACCTCTTCCTCCTCCTCCCCCTGAAAGAATCTGTCTGGCTTTGGAATGCACGCTTCTGCAATATAATCAAATCATCTGTGCTGTGCAAGGATGTCCAATTTTCTTCCTCGTTTAGTCTGAGTGACATGGGGGAGGAGGGGGTCCGTCTCTTCTGCTGCAGATGGTACTCAGCTGTGTATAAATCTAAGGGTGACTGGGCTGGTGAGGGCAGGAAAAGCTCAAGTGTGAGTCAGACCCAGGAAGCAGACAGACAGACAGGAGATAAGCAAAGGGACTCCCAACCCCCCCCACCACGACCCATGCCCTGCCCCCACCCCAGCACAATTCGGGGTGTTGGGGGCCCCAATACCGCCATCCTTGCCCCCTTACCGAGGACGATGAGCTCAGCATAAGCTTCATTGTTGCCTTGGAGGTCCTGAGCAGAAACCACAGAGCAGTAGTAGACGCCACTGTCTCCCCAGGCAGTCTGGTCAAAGGTCAGGTCGGCATCTGTGGCAGGAAGACATAGAAATGAGAGAAAAATTGGAAGGGAGAGGGAGGAGCTTGTACACACCGGTCTCTCAGCCCTAGCTTGGCAGTCTCCCATGTGCCCCAGTGTGCCTGGAGGGGGGCAGACAAGGCCCAGGCCCCTGGATGTGTCCCCAGGGCATCGGTCTACTCTGGGCACAGGGGCCCCAGATAAGGGCTCACTATCAACCATAGACAAGTCAGTGTCCAACTCTGTCTGTCCATCTGGGGCATCCTGCCACTCCCTCCCTGGCTTGGGGAAGCCTCAATTTACCGTGGTCTCTAGAATGGGACCGTGTCTGTCCCTCAGCATTTCCTGTCTCCTCCTTGCCTCCCAAGCACTAATTACTTACATCCATTTAGCCACCCACCAGAGGTGGCAAGGCCAGATCCCCTAGGGCTGGAAGGTCAGGGCTGCAGCCAGAAGTAAAGGTACAGGGGGCATAAACAAAGCAAGACACCTGCCACCCCCTAAGCCAGGAGCTCCTCACCTAAGATCCACACACTTGGTTTTTGAAATACTTCAATAACTGGATTTCAATATAAGTGGTTTCCTCATTCATCCATCCTTGGTATTTTATTATGAGAAGGGGACCATCAGCTTCACTAGCCTGCCTGCCTGGGGGGCCCATTACACAAGCGAGGGCAACCCTGACCTCACCTGCACAGCCTGATCCAAGGCATTCACACTGTACCCCCCCCCCGCCCCCTCCCCCCAGGCAGGGCATTCCTGTTACTTCCAGGAGTTCTTCGCCAGGATGTCACCCCCTGTGCCTTGATTTATCTTTCAAATCCCACTTCCTCCAAGAAGCCCCAAGGGGGTGTGTGTGTGTGTGCGCGTGCGTGCTCGAGTATGGCATGCACACACGCACGCACACACACTTACACGCACACCTTTGAGCAAGTACATAAGAGGGATGGGGGGCAGGTGACCCACCAGGGACTCAAGGACTTGTGGGATTGAACAGACAGTCTGAACAAGGTCAAATAAGGCCACTCAGCAGTTGTCAGCAGAGCCAACAGACAAGCTTTCATTCATTAATTCATTCAACAAACATTTACTGAGCAGCTTTGTATGAAGCACAGAGGGAGTGCTGAGCTCAGAGGACACTGCAGGACTGAGCCCCAGAGGCAAACTCAGCCGGGGGAAGGTTCCCTGGCCCAGAGATCTGGCTCTGCCACTGAGCCACTCTGGAAATTAGAACAAATCCCAGGCCCTCCCTGGATGTGTTTCCTCCTCATAACAAAAGTGTGTGCGTCTGTCTGTCTGTCTGTCTGTCTTGGGGAGGGGTTGTTTACACTAATGTCCCTTCCTGTTTAGCATATAGAAGGTAACCCCCCTCCCACGCTGCCTCTGTTCTTCCCATACTCTCCTCCATCTTACGCACCCCCAGTGATTGTGATCCGTCGCCCTTGGTAGAATTCGCCTAGAGTCACGGCGTTCCCCTGCTTCGTGGCCACCACCCTCACTGTTCGGGAGCTGTCCTGACACTCCACATAGGGGTTGTAGCCTGAGTTGCTAGCAGCAAGTTGGGCGTTGAGCTGGCTGTCAGAGCTGGCTGAGGAGAAAGCATCCGCAATGCGATCCCGACAGAAGGACTTATACTTCCAGAGGACGATAGGGGGGGTGGGCACTCCTGACACCTGGTAGGAGCAGGGAAGGGTCACCGGCTGGAAGAGGATGACCACTTGGAAGGGCTTGGACACCGTGACCTGGATGCAGCCAACAGGAGCTGGGAGATCAAGGAGAGAAGTCCAGGGTCAGCGAAGCATGGAGGATGTTCAGTTAGCCATGCTAATCATTGTCCTTCACATCTGCTCAGCATGTTTTCATATTCATTACCTTGTTTGATCCTCAAAACCACCCTCGTAAGACATACAAGGCAAGGGATTATTAGCTTTTTACAGATGAGGAAACTGAGGCACCAAGGAATGAACTGCCTATGATCACACATCAAATACTGGACCAGTGACTAGAATCTGGTCTTGATTCCCTGGTTTATCAGTAAATCACGTATGGTATAGTCAAAGATCAAGGACTTAGATGTCACTAACATTTAGTAGATGTGTGCTTCAGTGCCCTCCAAAAAACAAAGCAGGACCCTGGAGAAGGTCAGATGGCTCCCCTGTGGCAAGCTTATGGAAATACCTGGATGAGAGCTTCAGAGGATGCCCAGGAATGGATGGGGATGGGATTAGGTTAATAACAGCACCTCCCTCCCAGAACCAAACAAACAAATAGATGAAAATAAAGCACTTTGCAAAACCTTTAGGCTGGGTATTAATGCTATTATTATGGTTGCTGTCATTCAATTCTGCATACAATAGTTTACCGGACTTTGGAAAGCCAGAGCATGCCTAGAGGAAGAGGAGGGGGAGGGGGACCAAGAGGTAGAAGAGCCTTGAACTCAGCTCACCGGAAAGCACCGGGGATGTTTAGACTTAGGGGACAGATAAGAGCTGCCTTCCAAGTGTAAAGGGCTGTCACAGGAGAGTCTGGACTTGGAGCAGAGGACAGAAACATCTTCCTCCCACAGAGCTGTCCCCAAGTGGCACTGACTGCCTGGGGGGGAAGGGAGCTTCCCTCTCACTGGAGACCTTCACACAGAGGCTGGGGTCCTCAGAGCACTCAGACTGGGATAACCATGGAGGTCCTTCCAGCGCTAAAATTCTGTGATTCTATTTAGAGACAGCAGTGTTGGAGAGAATACCCACACGGATAAGGCTGATCCCAGATCTACTGGAGTCACCCTGGGCAAGTCACTTTAACCTCCAGGAGAAACAAGCAGTAGGTTGTTGGAGAGAAAAGTTATTTGAGCACGAAGCCACTACTACTACCAAAGTAACACACATGGAATTTTTTGGAGGCAGCCTGCACTGACTGAATGACCTCCTTGGGCTCTCAGTTTTCTCAATCAGCAAGCACTTATTAAGTGCCGACTGGATAACCTCTAAGGTCCTTCCTATCTATCTCTAAAACCTTCTGAGCTCCTCATCTGTGAAAAACAGGGATGATATTACCTGCAAAACTAGGAGGTGGGGGGAAATGTTGGATACTATCAGAGGATCTGATCCTCAAACCCTAGCCCTGAGCCCTTACTACTCTGGGCAAGTCACTTAAACTCCCCAGATCGAAACTGCTTCATTTCCAGGAGAGGACTGGCCTCTCCAGTAACTACCATGGTCCTAAACGCTTGCTGATTGATTCGTCCTATAACTTCCACCTCCCAGTATTGTCGGGAGGAAAGCGTTTTCCTTAGAGTTTGCAAAGCGTCGGAAGAAGCGGAGTGGAGGCCAGTGGTGGTAGCTGTACCCACCCCAGGGGCTCCAGGCTGGCCATTCCTCAACGAACCGCACCCAGCTGGGCTCTGCCAAGTGCCCGCACTTCCCACTAGCGTCCGCACGCACCTGTTGCTGCAGGAGCCCTTTATCCCACTCGATCCCAAGACTCCCCAAGAAGGGATCGCGCTAGAGCGATCGATCGCCCGCCTGGTCTCGCCTTCCTTCCCCCCCCCCCGCCCCCGGCCCGGACCCCCAAGCCCCGCAGGGCACCGCTCCCATCCTCCTCCCCAGTCCATTGTCCCTGAAAGGCAGGAGCTGCGGGAAGTTTCGCTTCCTGCCTCCCGGTGGGGGCGGGTCGCTCTCTGCTCCCGCCGCCCCGCCCGCCCGGGAAGTCCCCTGAGGACCGCGGGTTTCGGTCATCCAAGAACGGGGCGGGGGGGGGGGGGGGGGGGGCAGGCTGGGAGACCGATGGGGGAGGGGGCCTTGGCCCGGGCAGCCAGTCCCAACGCCCCCAGACCCACGGCCGGATACCTGAGCACCAGGGGGTCAGGAGGAGCAGCAGCCAGAGCACAGGCAGCGCACTCCGCCGTCGTGGGTCTAGTCCTGGGAGCGTTGGGGACGCGCTCGTCCCCCCGTGAGGTCCCGGGGCCGCCGGAGCCATAGGAGGTGCGTGCGCCTCCGGCGCCGTCCACTCCCAGGTACAGCGGGGCAAGGGAGGGGATGGAAGGGATGGGAGGGGACTGGACGCCGCCAGGGGAGGGGGCTGCGGGGGCAGGGGGCGGCCTGTACCATCGCTTGAGACGGGAGGGGGGGAGGCACCCGCGCACACTCAAGCCCCGCTGGCTCACCTGCCCATCCTACCTCCTTGCCGTCCCTTTGCGAGAATTTATTAGAAGAGAAAGTAAATCCAGCTTCTCCATGTTTGGCTGATCTTTCGCCTCTGAGTTGACCCAGGAGGGTCCCTAATTTCCCACCCCCAAAATCTTTTTTGTCCCACTTTGGAAATGGAATGGCCCAGGTACACCCAGGATGGGAGAGGTGGAGTTTGAGGGGTTGACCCTCCCACCCTCTCAGGAGCCCCGGAAATGGACCGGTCCAGGTGCGAGTGCAGGGAGGGCGACACCAAATGACTGATGGATGAAAAGCGGGGGAGGGCTCCCCTCTACTACTTTCACTAACCTTCAGTCAGAAAGAACAGACCTCAAGTTCTGAGAAAGGGGACAACAAGGAATGAACCACCTGTTGAGGGTGGGCGGGACCTAGCAGCTCACCTGTCCGTCCTCCCCCGCAGTAATAATGGACCGACCCAGGTATTTAGTAGAGAAAGGGATCGGGCGGGAGATTCCAAATGGACATCCCATGGGGGTAAATAGTGATTGGTTAAACTTTTGACCAGTAGTTCGACACTCTCAACTTTCTCCGCACAACTTTTCTTAGAGGCTTCTCCCTCTCGAGTCTCCGCCTAATTAAATTAATTTAACGGATTAACTGATTTTCATCAAAGTAAAGCTCTGGACGTGTCCCTCGAGGACAGAGGGTAAGTGGGCCACTATCCTCCTGGGTACCCTCCCACCATTCCTAGTTTCATGGTACAGCTCCCAGGAGTCCCTCTCTGAGGTCAACACCCCTCCCCCTCCGCCCCTTGCCCGGGAACCTGAGCCTCTTAAAGGGGCAGCTTTGGTTCGAAAGGGTTCTTGCCAACTTCGGCCCAGGGAATGAATACCTCTCTGCTCCTGGGCTTCCTGGCTTCGCCTGCCCAAAGGGGCAGAACCTGGGGGAGACTGGCTCTTCCTGCCACCTGGTGGATGTGGCAAAGAAGAACACGACAGGACGGGAAGGCACTGGGTGCCTGCGATCCGTAGGTCCTCAGAGCAAAGTCCAGTTCCCGTATTAACAACCTCTGAAATCTGGCTCTGACCCCTTTTCTATCCGTATACCCTAAGACTTTCTCCTCCAGACAAACTGGACGTTTGTCCCTAGGTCCCTCTGCCATAGTTTTTTCACTTCCCTCCCCACCACTGTGGGCCTCAGTTTCCTCATCTGTAAATTAAAAGAATTGGACCAAATAATCTCTAAGGGCCCTTCTAAGCCCCATGGTCCTCGGACTTTTGCTTGCGCCATTCTCGGTGCCAGGAATTACTTCTTCCATCTCCGACGTATAGCATTTTTCCTTTGTTGAGACCTTTCCTGTGGCACCTATCACTCTCCCCCTTAGATATCCTAGCAGAGCTGAAAAATTGAAATCCTGCTCGTAACATTAACTGTGATATTGGGCCTCACTTTCCTCCCTTGTGAAATGAGGAAAATAATATGCCTGCCCCCTGGAGATAATATTTTATTTTATCTAATTTTTATTATTATTATTATTATTTTATCTAATATTTATTTTATCTATGATGTCACAAGGGCTAGTATCAGAATGAATCTTCCTGGTTTTGGTTCAAACACATGAGAACTTTGTATTGGCCCAACATTGGGAGAACTTGGCATATTGGTATGAATGGCAAGCCCTGAATCTCTTGGTCCTCCTACCCCTGCCTCCACAATGCCAATGATAGCAGGGGATTTATGGGGCCATGTCAGTTAAAGGAAAAGAGAGCACTTCCCCACTGCATTACAGTGGAAAAAGGGATGTTGTTCCATTTCTGAAGGGTCAGCATTTCCAAATACAGCCACTGAGACATGATCCATCACCAATGGTCTTGCTAAGGAAAACTAAGATACTGTGTCTTTTCACTAGCCAGACTTTTTTCTTTAGAAATAACTAAGGGTACCTAAAATAACTCTTGGCTGCTTTACAAATACTAAACATATTTTCACGTTTTGAAGAGTAGTTCAAATTATGTAACTGACTTAATGGTGTCAATAAGGGGTGAGGAACCTGTAGCCTCGAGGCCACATGTGGCCCTCTAGGTCCTCAAGTGAGGCCCTTTGACGAATCCAAACTTAACAGGGTTCTCAATTTTGAAGTTTGCATTCAGTCAGAGGACCACACTTGAGGACCTATGGCCTGGAGGTCGGAGGTTCCCCACCCCTGGTCTCAAGGAAGGTTTCAATCTGAAATAATAGTGTATATTAGCTCTTGACTAGAATCAAATTTATGCAGTACTAGGGAGAATGAAGCTTGAGTACACAGAAAATTTGCTTTGTTTTTTTTAGTCACAAATCAACCAGCAGTTGGCCACACACAAATTTTATTTCCAGTGAAGTAATTGTCTTATCTGTGTACTTCCTTCCATACAGCATGGATGATCAAAATGTTGTAACTTAATTGCAATAAGTCGTTCAAATATTTTTTTAAAGCCAGTGCTTTTGACTCTCTAGGTGGCATCATATTAATTTGGGACCTCCTATGAGGGCAAGAAAGCTCTGGCTTTTCTTCACTTCGGTATCACAGTGACCATGACTACAAAGGCATCTGGTTTGGGGATTTTTCCACTCAGAGAATTTTGTTCTTGGGATCCTGGCTGTCTTTTCCTTTTTTGTGTTTTTGTTTCCTTTTAATAAGCTCCAGTGGCTTCTTATCATCACCAAGATCAAATGTGAAATCCTCTGTTTGATATTCCAAGCCCTTCATAATCTGCCACCCCCCTTTCCTGTCTTTATACACCCTTTTCCTCACCAAATGCTCTGTGATTCAGCGATACTGGCCCCCTAGCTGTTCCTCCTACAAGACACTCCCACCTTCTGACTGGGAGTTTTCACTGACTGTCCCTCATGCCTGGAATTCTCTCTCTTGCTCATTTCTGTGTCCTGGCCTCCCTGGATTCCTTTAAGTCTCAGCTAAAATCCCATCTTTGGCAAGAAGTCTTTCCTAAGCCCTTTTAATTATAGTGCCTGTTGATTATCCCTAATTTATTCTGTATATTTTTGGTTTTTGCATAGTTGCTTGCACGTTGTCTCAGTTAGAACGTGAGCTCCTTGAGAGCAGACGCTTTTGTTGGTTTTGCTGTTACTGTTGTTTACTCGTCTTTTTATTCTAGCAATGTGCTGGCACACAGTAGGTGCCTAAATAAAGAATTATTGTTGACTTGACTGGACACGAACCTGCCTGGGCTTGGAGGTGACCTTTTGAGTTCAAGAGGTCTGGAGGTTTGTAACAGCAGCGGTGGCCCCAAAATGGTGGGTGCCCAGTGGCATTCACCGGCGTGGCATCAGTAGCACACGGCAGAGGACAGCCACCAGGAAGAGAGTTGGCCCAAGCCTAGCCATTTTAGCAGCAGACATGGACTAAGAGTGCACACCGTAAGTGTGTAAAACACCTAACGAGCCATCCTGCTAACAGCTTGCTGTTCTGGTGAAATCTGACGATCAGCCTCCTTGGCAGATAGAAACATTAGTTATAAATTGTTACTGAATTCTGTTTTAACTTTGCCTTTGTATGTGTCCTGTGTTTAGCATTCTTTTTGTGTGCAGGAATAAATTACCTGTCCCATCTCTGATTCTTATAAAATATTAGTTACTTTTCTGACTCCTCCTTTTTGGGGAGGCTATAGCTATGAGTAAAATCATTCCAGGGTTGCCAGTAGGGGAGACAACATGGCAAAGAGGGAGAAGGTGAGGATGAGAAAACGGAGTCCTCTCTCATTAGAGTTGGACTTCCCCAGGACTGAACCCTGTCAAACCATATGTCCTGGTCCAGAACAGAGGGTGGCTGCGGTCCTCTCCCTGGACCCTGTGGTAACCCAGAGGTACTTACCTGTGATTAGAATTTTATAGATCTGCCTCATTTCTCAAATATATAGAGAACTGAGTCAAATTTATAAAAATAGGAGCCATTCCCCAATTGATAAATGATCCAGAGATATGAACAATTTTCAGATGAAGTAATCAAAGCTATCTATAGCCATAAGAGAAGGTGTTCTGAATCGCTGTTGATTGGAGGAATGCAAATTAAAACAACTCTGGGGTACCACCTTGTACCTATTAGATTGGCTAATAGGACAGAAAAAGGAGAATGACAAATGTTGGAGGGGATGTGGGAAAAATGAGACATTAATGCGCTGTTGGTAGAGTTGTGGACTGATTCAACCGTTCTATAGAGCAATTTGGAACCATGCCCAAAGGGCTATAAAACTGTGCATACCCTTTGACCCAGTAATACCACTTTTAGGGCTGTATCCCAAAGAGATCATAAAAAAGGGAAAAGGACCTATATGTACAGAAATATTTCTAGCAACTCTTTTCTGGTGGCAGGGAGTTGGAAATTGGGAGGATGCCCATCAGTTGGAGTATGGCTGAACAAATTGTGCTATGTGATTGTGATGGAATATTATTGTGCTATAAGAAATGACGAGCAGGCTGCTGGAAAGACCAGAAACCTGGAAAGACTTGCATGGGCTGATGTAAAGCGAAATGTACGGTATACAAAGTAACGTTAACATTGTGTGATGATCAGCTGTGAATGACTTAGCTGTTCTCAGCGATACAATGATCCAAGACAACTCGGAAGGATTTACCATAAAAAATGCTGCCATCCCCAGAGAAAGAACTGATGGTGTCTGAATATAGATTGAAGAATTTTTTTTTAGTTTCTTTATTTTTCTTGAGGCTTTTTTGTCTGTTTCCTTTCACAACATGATTAATATGGAAATATGTTTTGCATGACTACACATGTATAACCTATATTGAATTGCTTGCCTTTTCAATGAGAGGGGTGGGGAGGGAGGAAGGAAGAGAATTTAGACTCAGTTTTAAAAAATGAATGTTAAAAATAGTTTTTACATGTAATTGGAGAAAATAAAATACTAAATAAATTTAAGGAAAAAAGAATTTTATGTATCTGCATCTATATATATATATACATATATATATATATATGTATCTATATGTATATAACTGGGAAGAATGCTTTGAAATAGAAACGAATTGTTTTTGTTATTTGGGTGAGTTCTTTAATGCCTCTGTGGCATTATATAAGACACTGGTGTCTCTGAAGAGCAGGGGAGGAAGGGGCCGGGGACGCAGAACCTCAGATGCCAGGAGGGCATGGGGAGAGGCAGGTGGAAGGGGAATCAGACTTCCTAGGTTCCATGATTGTGACTTCATAATAACCAGACCACCCTGCTTCCTCTACTATCCCACTCTGCCATGCCTTCCATCTTGCTGTTTCTCTATCTTTCTCTTCCTGGGCTCTGGGCCTTGGAATCCCTTAGATGTCCCCCAGGAGGCCACTCCTGCCTGGCCTTCATTACCCCCAACCCAACCACTCTATCTTGCCCTGCCAAAGATTCCACCTGGTTCTTCCAGCCCCTGTCCCATCCCTTCCCCAGGAAGAAGCTAGTGATTCCAGAGGCCAGTGGGGACCTCCATCTACCACACACCTCCACAGACCAATCAGGCATCTACAGCTGCCAAGATGAAGCAGGTAACACCAGGGCAGTGTATAACGTGGACTTTCAGGATGGGACCAAGCTCTATCTTAGCCACAGCGAGCTGGAACATCAGCCCCTGAGGAACCAGACCGTGGGAAACAGCACCCAATGGACACTCTTTACCCAGTGGGGGCCCTGGCAGGCTTGTGACCGCTGTGGCATTCAGGGAGAACGGAAGCGTGTGGGTCTCTGTTATGCCATGAGATCAGACCAACAGGGGCTGCCCTGTGGGCTGGCCGACCTTAGCCCAGAAGAGCTCCAACGGGGACCTGAGCTGCAGATCACAGGCTGCTTTGTCCCCTGTGGGCACAACAGCCCTGAATCCACCGTGGTGCTTTATGGAACTTACAAGCTGGAAGAAAATAGCACTGTGTGGCTCAGCTGTCCCTTCGCCACCATCTACAGGTAACAGGATCCAGGCATCTTGCCCCTAGACCCACAGACCACCTCTATGCCTTCCCCAGATGCTGGCATTCTCCTCCTCCCTCTTAGAAGACAGCTTCTAAGCAGCTCCCTTTGGGAGTTGGTGCTTGTTTTCCTAAGGTAGTAATTACCTCGACTCAGGGTGACTTATTCACCAAACTCTAACTTGTTTTCCTGCCCTGGGGTTCCCTAAACTGACTTGTGGTTGCTCCTTCCTCAGCTTCCCCGTCTGCACTCCTTCCTTCCAAACAGCTAGAGAACACATACTAACCTTCTTCAGAGTTCAGAAACCTGTCTAGCTGCAAGACACACCCCAGCTCTTAGAAAGTCTATTCCCTCAGCACTCGTATATTCAACACGCCATCCAGCTAATGAAGGTGGATTAGTTGTGAGGTGGTTTGGTTTTTGAGGTGTCTAGAGCGTCAGGAAGATATGCGTTCAGATGCCACCTTAGACACTTAGGAGCCATGGAACCCAAAGCGAATCACTTCAGTGCTCTGGGATTCCATATTCTCCTCTGTAAAGAGAAGGGGTTCGACTCACTGACCTCAAAAGGTATCTGTGACCTTTTGATTTGTTTTTAAATACTCCTGGTATTGTTGCCTTCCTTCCCTATCCCTCCACTCAGACCCTACAGGGACCCCAAGAGTGTAATGGAGGGACAGTGGCGTTCCCTCAGGGATTGTCTTTAGGTCCCTGCACTTTAATTTTCTTTTTCTCGATGGAACATCATTCCGTCTGCAGACAAATTGAATTGTGAAGGGCTGACTGGCATGAAGACCAACAACACTCCAGATCTAAAAAAAAAAAGAGCTGGATAGATAGGCTCTGGTCAGTCAACAAACATTTATTAAGCACCTACCATATGCCAGGTACTTTGCTAAGTGATGGGGCTACAAAGAAAGTCCACAAAGACAGGTCCTGCCCTCCAGGAGCTTAAGGATCTAAAGAAGGAAGTCAACACATCAAAAGAAGTGAGAAGCAGGGAGGGAAGGGGACAGAAGAAGTCCAGAGAAGTGTAGCCTGTGGGAAATGTTGAAATGACTGTCCTGGGCCCCCTCCTCAAATGGGATATGTGAGGAGCTCTCAGATCTCCTCCCTCAACCCTAAGGGTGGGACCCCAGGGAAGGGGTGGTGGGGGCATACTGAGGAGGGGTAAGTTTCAGAGTTGATATGATCATATATAAGTTTCTGAATACCATGATGAAATCCAGGAATGGAATTGGGTATACATATTAAGACTTAGACTTAGATTCAAAAATCAATTCCATGGGCATGAGATGGAGGGAGTGTGACTAGACCTTGGGGCTGCCTGGCTGTGAGGATGCTCAGACATCAGGAGTGGGAAGGGAGATAGCCGGGCTCTACATGTTTCCCTTGCAGGCCAGTGAGCTGGGAGTCTGACGACATCTCTCCAACCTGGCTGCAGCAGCTGGCTCCCAACAACTCAGGCCCAATCCTGGATCTCTCCTCCGGAGGCAGCCGCCTGCAGGTGTCCACTTCTGGCACTTACCGATGCTACGTGGGCCGCAAGCTGATGGGGCGCTTTGATCCTGCCTGGACCCACGAAACACCGGTGGCCCACGCCCGGTCCGAGCTTGTCCACATCTACTCCGTGATTGAGGCTGTCATGGTCATGGCTGTCCTCATCCTCATTCTGCTCAGTTTCATCCAAATGTGCAGGACCAAGCTGAACACCAATATCTAGTGATGAAATAAAGTGGGAATGTGACATTTGTCTCTGGGTGTGTGGACAACTGGATGGGGGCTGATGGAGGAGGGCTGAGTTTGATGAGGCTGTGGGTGCCTAGGCATGTTTGTGTGTTGTAGGGCATGTACATATATGGTAGGGTGTGTACATACATGCTAAGGTGTGTGCATGTATGGTAGTATGTACATTTATGGTAGGGTGTGTATGTATGATAGAGTATATACATGTATGGTAGGGCATGCACATGTATGGTAGGACATGTGTGTATGGTAGGGCATGCATATGTATGGTAGGGCATGTGCATATATGGTAAAATATGTACATGTATGCTAGGGTGTGTGAATGTATATTAGGGTGTGTGAATGTATAGTAGGGTGTGTGCATATGTGGTAGGGTGTGTGCATGTATGGTAGGGTGGGTGCATGTATGGTAGGGCATGTGTATATATGGTAGGGCGTGTGCATGTGACCAAACAATAATTACATCAGTCCTTTCAAAGTGCTGTCTCATTTCATATCCTAAATCAGAGGTTCTCAACTTTTTGAGGGGTCCTGGATATCTTGGGCAGCCTGGTGGAACCCGTAAACCTCTGATCTTAGAATAATAATTTAAATGCATAAAATAAAATACATTGTATTACAAAGGAAACCAATCATATTGAAATAAATATGCATTCCCCCCTTCCAAATCATGGATTTCCACTGAAATCTATAGCTAGAGCCTGTAGAGGTCTGTGGACTTCTGAAGAATCCCCATCATAGATTGACATGGAAAGCTAGAACAACTAAACCTTTAAGAACAATTAGCCTATCTTTCCCCCACCCTTTGTTTTACAGGTGAAGAAACTGAGGCACAGTGAACCCTTAGTAAATATACTGAGGTCACCTCAGTACTAAATATAAGAGGCAGCATTTGAACCCAGGTCCTCTAGCTCTAGGGGCAGCCAGGTGGCTCAGTGAGCAGAGTGCCAGTCCTGGTGACCCTGGGCAAGTTACATTACCCTGTTTGCCTCAGTTTCCTCATCTGTAAAATGAGCTGGAGAAGGAAATGGCAAAACCACTCCAGTATCTTTGCCAAGAAAACCCCAAATGGGGTCACAAAGAGTTGGATACAACTGAAAACGACTCAACAACAATTTCTGACTCTTAAAGCCAATGCTTTTTTCCCCAGTGTGCTACACCTCAATGCCCATCTTTTATTTTACAAATAAGGAAATTGAACCCCAGAGAGGTCAAGTTCCTCACCCAAGGTCACCAGCTAGAAAGTGGCAGAGACAGGATTTGAAACCAGGACCTCTAACTCCAAAGCACTGAACTACATTTGAGAACCAGCACTTATTAAGCACCAACTGTGCACCAGACACTGTGCTAAGAGCTAAGGATGCAAAGAAAGGCAAAAGTCAGTTCCTGCCCTCAAGAAGCTTACCGACTAATGGAGAAGACATCATGCAAACACCTCTGTATATACAGGATAAATTGGAGGTCCCTGGTGAGAAGTCCTAAAAAGTATCATTTCCCCTGTTTTTAAATGAGGAGCCGGAGATCCAGAGAGATCCAATAATTGGCCTTCATGTGCACACAGCTGAGATAGGGAGGGACTCCATGCTTCCATACGTCATGGCACCTGTGTATGATAGTCTCAGGGACCTCGGCAGGTGAAGCTGCGTAGCTGAGGGGGGGTCATCTGTGCATGCATATGTCTGTGTTTGCAGCTGCCCAAGTACCACGTGGCTGAATTAGTGTGTTTGCAGGCAGTGAGGACTCCTCCTGGAGCCCGTGGCTGGCTGGGTCCGATTCTACAGTTGTCCGGCCTTTGCCCTTCCGGGCACACCTGTCTATGATCTACCTCCTGGTTGTTCCAGTCCCAGCCCCTGTTCAGGGTGACAGTTAGCCAACCACAGCCTGTACATTTCAGAGAAGGCCACCTCCTAGCTCATCTATGTCCTTGCGAGGTAGGAGGAGGGTGGGCAGGGCTGGGAAGATCATTTATATACATATATATATAGAGAGAGAGAGAGAGATCCTCTATAGATGAGGAAACTAAGACAGTGAGTGGAGTGCCCCAGGTGAGGATAGGGCCTGTTGTACCCATTGCTCCTGGGCCTGACCCTCCCTCCTCCTGCCCCTCCCGCATTCCTCTACGGTCCTTTCTGGGCTCCTCCTGCTGCACCAGGCCACAGCCTTCCCAGAACTTGGCTCCCCTGGGCAGTGCCCATAAAGCCCAGGCGGGTGGTTCCTGGCGGTGCAGTGGACTCTGAGCCAGCTGGCTTCTGCCCTGGATCTGCGGTGCAGCAATGCTCCCTCTGATCAGGCCTCACGTCAGCCCTTAGTCATTCTGGGCAGCAGACGGCAGGTCTGCCAAGGGCTGAGGGGAGCCAGAGCCAGGACAAAGCAGGGTGGAGCCCAGGCAGGGCAACCACCACAGCCCTAGCCTCGAACCTTGGAAACTGGCTAGTTCAATCCCCTTATTCTGCAGAAGATGACACTGAGACCGGACAAAGCCAAATGGCTCGCTGGGGAGTCCAGGCTTATACTGGTCATTAATAGCCAAGGTCAATTTCAGCCCTAGGTCCTCTGACTCCAAATCCATCATTCTCAGGAGATCTAGATTCAAGTCTTGGCTTTGAGGGTCCTTAGCAGTGGAAAGTTAGACAATCTATAAACATGTATTAAATATCTATTAGGTCCTGGCCCAGAGAAACCAAAGACAAAAAGGGAATAGTCCTGCCCTCAGGGAGCTCACACTTTATCCAGGAAGACAACACCCACATAAACAAGTATACAAGATATGTACAAGGTGATTTCAGGGGAAAGACTGAGGAGTGGGTGAGGCGGGTGGGGAAAATCAAGAGAAGGTGACATCTGAGTTAAGAAAAAGCTAGGGATTCTAAGAGGAAGCAAGTAGGAGAGGCATTCCAGACATGAGATATAACCTATGCAAAGGTATAGAGGCAGGAGATTAAGTCTTGTGTAAGGAATGGTGAGGAGGTCGGTTCACTTGGATGGTAGAGTGCATGAAGGAGAGTGATTCATCCTAAGATGAGAAAAGTAGGCTAGAGTTTACATTCTATTACTCCAATAAACTCAAAATCTTATGTCATTGTTTGGTTGTGCCTGACTGTTCATGACCCCGTTTGGGGTTTTCTTGGCAGATACTGGAGTGGTTTTGCCATTTCCTTCTCCAGCTCATTTTACAGGTGAGGAAACTGAAAAAACAAAACAAAACAGGATTACACAGCTAGTAAGTGTCTGAGGCCAGATTTGAACCCACAAAGAGTCTTCCTGAATCCAGGCCTGGTGCTCTCTATCCACTGTTCCACAGACAGGGTAAATACAATGGAATTTTGTATTGTGGAGTTGCTGCATAGAGTAGTGGAGAGAGCACTGGGCCTGGAGTTAGGAAGACTCACCTTTCTGAGTTCAAATGTGACCTCAGATGTTTCCTAGCCATGTGACCCTGGGCAAGTCACTCATCCTCTCTCAGACTCAGTTTCTTTAACTATGAGTATAGTAATACCACCTGCCTCAGGGAGTTGTTGTGAGGATCAGATGAGGGCACTGGCAAAGTGCTTTGTAAACCTTAAATGCACGCCTATCTAAGATCGTTTTGTGGGGAAGGGTGGGAGAGCTAGTTTGTACCATTTGTACCAGTTCTCAATATCCCTCTGTCTCCCCCCTCTCAATATCCCCCCCTCTGTCTTTCTCTCTTCTCTCTCTCTCTTCTCTCTCTGTCTCTTCTCTCTCTCTCTCTCTCTTCATATATATATGAATATAAATATAAATATATTTTTTTACTGAATCTTATCAATTCTACCTCCATAGCTCTTGCATCAATCTATAAACATTTTATAAAGAGACTACTATGTGCCAGGCACTGTACTAACCACTAGGAATATAAAGAAACAAAAGACAGCCCCTGTTCTCAAGGAGCTTCCAATCTAATGGAGACCACATGCAAACAAATCTATACAAAGCAAGCTCAATACAGGATAGATAAATAGGAGATGATTAACAGAGGGGAAGCACTGGAATGAAGAGGGGTTGGGGAAGGCTTTTAGCTGGGACATAAAGGGACCTAGGGAGGTCAGTTATTGGAGCAGAGGAGGGAGAGTGCTACCGGCATGGGGGACAGCCAGAGAGAATGCCCAGAGCTAAGGGATGGAATGTCCTGTTCATGGGACAGCCAAGAGGCCCCTGGATCAAAGGGAACATGTCAGGGAAAGGTGTAAGGAGCCTGGAAAGGTAGGAGGGAGCAGGTTATAAAGGGCTTTGAATGCCAAACAGAGAACTTTGGATTTGCTCCCAGAAGCAATAGAGAGCCACTAGAGTTTATTGAATAGGGAGGGTTATATGGTCATCATCCTTTAGAAAAGTCAGTGTGGTGGCTGAATGGAGGATGGGAGAGAGACCAGAGGCAAGTAGACCCTGCCCCTCCCCCAGCAGCTATTGAAACAATCCAGGGGTGAGGTGGCTAGGGCCTGGATCAGATGCTGCAGAGATGACATCACCAGGCCTTGGGGACAGCCTGGATGTTGGGGAGGGACTAAGAGAGAGAGAAGAATCCAAGATGACTCCAGGTTGTGAGTCTGAGGGACTGGGAGGAGGCTGCTGCCCTCTCCAGTAATAGGGAAGGGGGAGGGGGAGTGTTTAGGGGGAAGATAATGAGTTCTGTTTTGTACATATTAAGTTTAAGGTGTCTACTGGACCTACCTCCAGGGTGAGATGTCTGAAAGGCATTTGGAGGTGTGAGATCAGAGGTCAGCAGAGAGATGGAGGCAGGGAAGGTAGGTTTGAGAGTCATCAGCATAGAGACAGATAGTCAGTAAATCCATGGGAGCTGTTGAGATCCCCAAGTGAAGTTGTATGGAGGGAGAAGAGAAGAGGGCCCAGGACAGAGTGATGGGGGACACCTTGGTCAGAGGGCATGATCTGGAAGAGGATTCAGCAAAGAAGAGAGAGTGGGCATGTGGTCAGATAGGTGTGAGGAGAACTGTTTGAACTACATTCACTTTTAGAAAAGGGATTTACTAAGAAAATAGAGCAAGGTCAACAGTTATAAAAACATTCTGTTGCTGTTTAAGGGGTTCAGAGACCCCCCCAAAGACCAGAGTACTGGACAAGGTCAACTGGAATGAATTCATGGACTCAAGCATTCTTTAAGTCAAGGTGGCAAAGGTTTATTAAAACGCTAATATGTTGGGCAGAGCTCCCTGAGGAGCTTGCCAATTAACAGGGATGATGCTAAAGCTTATATAGGAAAAGTAGTGGATTATCTGGCAGTATGCTAATGAGGTGATAACTTACAACCTTGGTCACAGGTGTCATTCACCACTGGAAACCAGGGGAAGGGGTTTCTCAGGGGTGTATTTTTGGTCCGTCTTGTCTGTAGCAAGGTAGCTTTGAGAGGTGATAGCCGTAGCTTGACCTCTGGATTGGACATGATAACTTGGGAATCAATACACCATAATTCTGTGGTTACAAGATGATCCTGTTTTTACAAGAGAATTTCTTCAGAGGTTAGCTTGTGATGTTCTTGTGATGGGGAAAGACAGTTTGTTTTACTGGGGCCACTCATGAATATTGCTAGGCATAGCGCCCTTGGGCTGGGGAGAAAACTGGCAGGCACAGTGTTTTTTGAAGCTAGGGAGAAATGTGATCTTGGAATTGAGGTCCAAGCACAAGAACCCCTTCAATTCCTCTCAAACTGAGGATACACATTTCCACTGCACATACACCACTCCTAGGGAGTGTACGAAGTGTAAAGAATGCATGTGACCAAGGGAAAACCTACCGTTCCCAGCTACTGGAAATCCTTTTCCCCTTTCATAGGGTTCTCTGAATTTCCCCGGAAGGTGGAAAGGGTAGCTTTCTCATGGGTTCAAAGACCCTCTTCTGTGTATGCCAGAGTGTGGTGGAGTCTCACTTCCTAAAGTGGCTGCCATCTTGCATTTTTCATCTGTGACTCATATGGGTCCACAGCTGTCACCCCCAGCTGCTGGGATGATCTTTGATGGGATCTGAGATTTCCCCAAATCTCCAGGCTGCCTGGGCACTTCCATTTCAGAATACTCCTTTGTTTAAGATCAGGAAAGAGTAAACAGAAGCAGAGCTGCCCGGTCTGGAATACACCTGGAGGCTCTTCCCTTTTGCTTCCCTCAGGGCATTAGCTCTGAGGCTTCTCAACTTCCAGGTCAGAGACTGGAGAACTGAAGCCTAGCCTCTCCTCTTGGGAAAACTCCTACCCACTTGCCTTCCACATCTCGACTTATCCCATCACAGTTTCATGTATCTTGGGTGAGCATAAGAAATTACTGTAAATGGGAATTTGAGGGGAGTTTGGGGGAAACTGCGGTATTTTTACTTAACATTGACCTACATATATAGCCTATCACCAAATATTTAATCTAAATTTTACAATAAGCACTGTAAACACCCCAAAAAAGAAAAAAAGAAAATTTCAGACTTCTCTGATATGAAGGGAGGGGCAAAAAATTATATAAAGATTTTCTAGATGAGGGGGGTGCTGCTCCCCAGCCCCTAAAATGTAGACAGGATAACTATTTTTGTCCTCCGTATGTCCTCTGCTCTAATCTGGATGGCTCATCTTCTACTAGTCTCGTTTCACCAATAACAAGGCCAGTAGCAAGGGACACCTAAGGAGAAAGAGTCTCTCTAAGGGTGATACCCTCTCATAAGAGCTTGGATCCTACTCCCCCTTCATGGCTTGACTTGATCTTCTCAACCAATCACAAGATGTTTCCTGGGTGGCTATCATCTGATGTCACAGCCCAAATTAATTAATGACCTGTCCACATACTGTGATGAGTTTATAGGAAGGTCTCTTAATGGTAGATTATTTAATCAATTGATTGGTTGAATGCTTAATTAACTGAAGGGATGGAAGCCCACCCTTCCAAATTCATCCCCTTCTCTTGACTCATCCAGCCACTCTCCTCCTTCAGGCCCCTCATCACCCCTCTCTGGACACTGGACCATGGCAGTAGCCTTTTAATGAGTCTCCAGGATTCCATTTCTGAGCTTCCACACAACTGTTAAATATTATTATTAAATTAATTAACCAAATTAATTAAATATAAATATTCCTGGAACGCAGGTGGGACCACATCACTCTTCTGTTCAAAAATTTTCAGTGGTCCCCTATTCACTCTAAATAGAATAGGAATTCTTCTGTTGGGCATCCAACGCCCACCTCTCTTTCCACTCTCAAGGTTCGTTCAGGTACTTTAAAGTAGCCTATGAGCTGGTAGGAGAACATCTCTATTATCTTCATTCAAGGCTCAGCCCAACAGTCCCAAATGCCACCCCCTCTCCCTCCACCTTGCTATTAGTTTCCTCCCATCCTTCCAAAATTAACTTGTATTTATTTATCTGTGGACAAGTTGTCCCCTTCCTGCAAACCCTAAGTAAGCTCCTCCGAGGGCAAGGATCACTTAACTTTTGTTTTTGTACCTCCAGAACCTGGTATGATGTTTTTCATTGCATGTGGGCTGAAAAAATTTGAGGATATTTCACCTGGAAGAATCAGGGAAAGCTTCCTGTAGGAGGTAGCACGGGAACCAAGCCCTGCAAGAAAAGAAGGATTTCAGTACTGAGAGATGAGGGAGGGGAGGAGGAGGAATGGTGTTACCCTCAACAGAAGTAAGTAAGCAAAGGGAAGGGAGGTGGAAAGAGCAATGGGAAGTTCCATTTTGGACAGGTTGAGTTTGGGATGCCTGTGGGACAGCCAGGTGGAGACAGTGCAGGAGGCAGGTGGAAGGTCATGAGATGACACTAGGGTAGAGATTTAGATGTGGTCATCTGCATAGAATTGATCACCATAGCTAAAGGAACAGAGGAGGTCACCAAGGCAGAGCAGATAAGGAAGGCCCAGGATGGATACTTGGGGGACATTCACCCTTAGAGGAAGGCTGAAGAGCTGGAAATCTGATCCCTGAGGACAGTTCAGTGGGGTGCCTGGAGATGGAGGGGCAAGAAGACAACAGTCCACTCCAGGTGGGGGGTAGGTCGCTGGGAGAGGTTCTGGCTTGAAGGCCAAAGGCTGAGGATCCCAGCAGACAAGGGAGAGTGGCCACCGAGACAGATGGACCTGGGGAAGGCGGGGTCATGATAACTGGATGCTCTGGGCTGGGGGCCTAAAGGAAAACTATAAGATACAAGGATCCTGAGGGAATGAAGAATGTCCTCCAGAAGGCTGCTATCCTCAGTGCCCTGGGGCCCTTGTCTCTGCCCACATGGACATTCCACTATTGCAGGCCTTTGTTGTTTGTTCTTGTTCACTGGTGTCTGACTCTCCATGACCCCATTCGGGGTTTTCTTGGCAAAGATACTAGAGTGGTTTGTCATTTCCTTCTCCAGCTCATTTGACAGATGAGGAAACTGAGGTGAACAGGGTGAAGTGACTTGCTCAGGGTCACACAACTAGGAAGCATCTGAGCCTGGATTTGAACTCAGGAAGATGAGTCTTGTTGCCTTCGGACCCAGGGCTCTACCCACTGCACCACCTAGCCTAGCTACCCCCTATATGTAATAGCTAACATTTATACTGTGCAAAGTGTTTTACATATATTCTCTCCCTTGAGCCTCACAACATCCCTGTTATTGCTATCTCCATGCTACAGATAGGGAAACTGAGTTAAGTGGTTTGCCCAGAACCACACAGCTAGTGTGTCTGAGACCAGGAAGATTAGCACTCAAGTCTTACTGACTCCAAGTCCAGCACTCTGGTCACTCCCCTAGCTCTGTTATAAGCATCTTGAGGGCAGGAATTGTCTTGGTGCCTAGCACCAAATAAGCCCTTAATGAATGCTTTGTGATTGTCCGAGAAATGAATCAGTGGGTGAATTGGTCCTGCCATCATGGAAAACAGTTTGGGATTATACAAAAAAGTTACTAAACTATACAGACCCAGTGATGCCATGACTCCAAAAAGATTTTAAAATAGACAGAAGATAGATAATGAGACAGATGAGCAGATAGACAGAAAGACAGACTGACAGATAGTAGGTATAGATGTATGGACAGATATGTGAGATGGATAGACGGAGGAGAGAGAGAGAAAAAGAGAGAGGGGGGGAGGTAGGGAGGGAGAGAGAGAGGAAGAGAGACGGAGAGAGAGAGAGAGAGAAAAGAGGAGAGGAAGAGAGAGAGAGAGAGGGAGAAGGGAGAGAGAGAGAGAGAGAGAGAGAGAGAGAGAGAGAGAGAGAGAAAAGAGAGGGGAGAGAAAAGAGAGCAAGAAAGAGAGAGAGGAGAGAGAGAGAGAGGAAGAGAGAGAGAGAGAGAGAGAGAGAGAGAGAGAGAGAGGAAGAGGAGGAGGAGGAGGAGGAGGAGGAGGAGGAGGAGGAGGAGAAGAAGAAGAAGAAGAAGAAGAAGAAGAAGAAGAAGAAGAAGAAGAAGAAGAAGAAGAAGAAGAAGAGAGGAAGGGAGGGAGGAAGAGGGGGAGGAGAGGAAAGGAAGGGAGGGAGGGAGAGGAGAGAGAGAAGAAGAGAGATGCAAGTCCTGTATGAACAAAATATTTATAGCAGCACTTTTTTGTGATTACAAAGAATTAGAAACAAAGTTGGGGTTTCATAAGTTGAGGAATGGCTGGAAAAATCATGGTATAAGAAGGTACTTGAATATTATTGTTCTATAAGAAATGATGGATTCAGGAAAATTTGGGAAGACTTATATGATCTAATGCAGATCAAAGTAAGCAGAACCCAGGGAAAAATGCACATGATGGGAAAACGAAAAAGCATTTATTAGGCGCCATCTGAGTGTTAGGCACTGTGCTAAGCGCTTTACAAATATTTTCTTGTTTGATCCTTACACCAACCCTGTGTTTTATCTGCATTTTACAGCTCAGGAAACTGAGGCAGACACAGGTGAAGCAACTTGCTGAAGTCCAATTTGAACTCAGGTCTTCCTGACTCCAGGCCTGGAATTCTACTCACTGCATGTGCCACCTCGTGGCCTCAGTTGTGATGGCTACAAACAATAAAGGTTGACTCTACCGTCTGATCAAAGGCAGCCCACCTCCTGCCTCCCCGTCTAGGCAGAGAGGTGGTGGGCAATGGGTGTAAAGAAGCCGGAGCACAGTCCTTACTGGTTACAAGAGAGGGCTCTGGGGGCAGGGGTGGGGGGAAGGAGGGGGGATTCAAAATAAGAAAATGATAATAATCGGCACAGCTGCGTTTAGAAGAGCTTTAAAGCTGGCAAAGCCCTTTAATTACCTTCTCATTTAATTCACGCAATAACCCTGAAAAGAGTGTAAATGTAGCATTTTTTTTGTTTAAAAAAAAAAAGGTCAATAAAGATGAGGACTAAGAAAAGGCCACTGGATTAAGTAAGAGGCTGTTGGTGACCTTAGATAGAACAATTTCAGGAGAGTGGTAGGGACTATGAATGTGTATGTAGGTGTATATGTGAGTATGTATGTGTGTGTGTGTGACTGTGTATGTAGGTGTGAGTGTGTATGTGTGAGTGTGTATGTGTGCATGTGTATGTAGGTGTATGTGTGTGTGTGTGTGTATGTAGGTATATGTGTGAGTGTATATATTGGTTTATGTGTGTATGTGTATGTGTGTGAGAGTGTGTGTGTGTGTGTGTGTGTGTGTGTGTATGTTCCTAGTTAGACTGTACCTCACCTGAAGGCAAGAATCATAGGATCAAAGACCTGGAAGGGGACCTTAGACAACCTCAAATCCAACCTCCTCATTTTACAGATGAGGAAACAAGAGGCCTAGAGAGGTCAAGTGATTTCCCCAGGTCATGCAACTAAGAAACATTTGAACTCAGATCCTCCTCTTTCCTAATCTCTTCCCCCCTGTTATGTTAGTTCTCTCTCTCTCTCTCTCTCTCTCTCTCCCTTCCTCTTTCCTCTCTTCTTTCTTTCTGTTTCTCTCTCTTCTTTCTCTCTTCCTCTCTCTGTTTCTCCCTCTCTTCCTCTTTCCTCTCTTCTCTCTCTTCTCTTCTTTCCCTCTTCCTCTCTCCTCTGTTTGTCTCTCTCCTCTTCTCAATTTCTCTCCATCTCTTTCTTTTCTCTTTCCCTCTTCTGTCTTATCCCTCTCTCATCTTATATTTCTTCATCTATATACTTATACTGAGACCTCCCCTCTCCCAAGTGCCACAGAATGTAAACTGCTCAAAGACAGGGAGCTCTGTCTTGTGCACCCCCAGATCTATCTAGTGTTCTCCTAGAATTCCCCAGAATTAGGGAGATGACAACTCAGTCTTCAGCTAAAGCAGAACTCTAGGTGCAAAGTGTGGATGCCATCCACTGCCCAGGCTCTGGTCCCTTCCCTTGGCTTCATCCCCATGAATCCCAAACCTTTGTGTCTACTCAGCAGAGAAGATGCCATGTCAAGAACCAACATTCATTCATCCATTTGTCCCGCAAATGTTTATTGAGCATTTGGCACCATGCTGGGTGCTGAGAAACTTGGGATCTTGGGTTGGGGTGGGGGTGTCAGAGGCCAGGGAGATCTAGAAATTGGGGAAGCTGGTGCCTTCTTCAGAAAGACGTTATGGTGATGAGAAACCAGACAAAGGGCTGGTCAGTGGTACTTTCTTCCCAGAGCTCTCTGAGCCTCAGGGTTGTCAGAGTCTTGGAGGTCCTTCAGTGGTTACGGTTCCATTGGTACCTCTTCATTAGAGTTTGGGGCCTCAGGCTTGGGTCACCTTATAGGCACTTTGAAGGGGCAGAAGAGAGGAGGCAGTGAGAGAAGGACCTCCCCCCTCTGGCACCCCTTGAGCTTCCCAGCCACCCCCCCCCAACTTTCTATGGTCTCACCTTCGCTGCTGCCTTCGGCACCAGCGGAATTGGCGGCACCGATCACCTGGGAGAAAGAATTGGGTGAGGACAAAACTGTAAATCACACTCATAGGGGTTTGGTCCTTGGGTCACAGATGGGGAAACTTCACCCTAAAGGTGGGGTAGGGATTGATCCCCAAATCACACAACAGACCGGGGGCGGAGCTGGTCTGCGAATGTGGGGCCAATGACACCCAGTCAAATGTCTTGTCCCTCTCCAGACTAGACCTGGAACCTGTGAGCTTCCCAGCTTCCCCTCCTTCTTACTGGTGAGGATGAGGATGCCTGTGATGAAGAGTATAGCAGCTGCAATTAGACCCCTCTTTCGGAGAGTATATTCATCTGAAAGAGAAAGAGGAGGGGGAGGGGGTCACGTGGGGAGCATTCAAAAGGGGAAGGAGCCCCTTTGTTTTTCCTGCCCCCTCCCCTTCCCTGGGTCCCAGTCTGGAAGAATGACTCACTACTTTTGAAGGGATTCCACTCCTCCATACCTGGGGAAGACAGAAAGAAAGTCAGGGGGAGAGGGCCTTCTTTCTTACAGCTCCTCCCTTCATCTGTTGTGCCTTAGAATGTGAGCTCCTTGAAGGCAGGAACTGTCTGTCTTCTCGTTTGTATTCCTAACACTCAGCAGCAACAACCACAACCAGCATTCCACCCACTCTGACCCACTGCCTCCCAAAGTCATCTTGACCATGTAGAATTCTAGACCAACTCCCTGATTTGGCAAATGTGAGGAGACTGAGGCCCAGGAAAATGACTCATTTGTCAAGGTCCAATAGGTAGTGAATGGAAGAGACAGGATTGGAACCCAGGGCTTTTGATTTCAAATCCAGCTCTCTTTCCATTCTATGACCCTCTCTCCCTGGTCTCGGTTTCAATTCAATTCAGTCCCTTATCTGTAAAATGAGCCGGAGAAGGAAATGGCAAACCACTCCAGTATCTTTGCCAAGAAAACCCCAAATGGGGTCACGAAGAGTCGGACATGACTGAAAAGACTGAATCACGACAATAAAAAACACTTATAGGCCTAGTCTGTGCAAAGCATTGTACTAGGAGCCAGAGATGCAAAAAGAAAGAACAACGCCATAACAATAAAAGTAGGTAAACTTTTTTGTTGTTGGAGTCAGATTCTACCCTTTGTGACCCCGTTTGGGGTTTTCTTGGCAAAGATACTGGAATGGTTTGCCATTTCCTTCTCTGGCTCATTTTACAGATGAAGAAACTGAGGCAAGCAGGGTGAGATGACTTGCCCAGGGTCACACAGCTAGTCAATGTCCGAGGCTGGATTTGAACTCCTGAAGAGGGGTCTTCCTGACTTCAGGCCCAGCACTTTATCTATCCACTGAGCCAGGCCACCTAGCCACCCATAGCTAGCACACAGCACTTTAAAATTGGCAAAGCACTTAAATTCTATCCTATTCACCTTACACCACCACCCTGAGAGGTAAGGGCGATTATTCTCCCCATTGAACAAACGAGGAAACTGAGGCAAACAAGAGTTTTTAAGTGATTTGTCCAGGGTTACACAGATAGAACTCAGGTCTTTCTGACCCCAAGTTCAGTCCTTTATCCACTTCACTGTGCCATGCTATTCTTCCCTCTCTGGAAGAAACTGGTTCACCACTTCCCTTGGTGACCCCAGCTGCCCAGCTGCCTCTTTTTTCCAGCCCTTGAGGAGCTTTCATTCTATTAGGATAAGCAGAGAGGAAGAAGGGAACACGGGGAGGGAGTAGGCTGGTGCCCCAAATGTTTAATTGAATGATGTGAACAAAGGAATAGAAGGAAATATATCTAGCATGTGTTCTAAGGATAGCCCGACTACTAGATATTCTCTGAGGTCCCTTCCAGCTCCAGATCCTGTGATCCAAGAACACAGGTCTTCAGATTCCTAAACCCAAGGTTCTCTCCTGTTCTAGGCTGATTCCTAAGGGATTAGGGAGGAACAGTTGTAAGTGGCTATGGGAAGGAGAAAAGGGAGGGGGGACAGCCAAATCCTATTACCTCATTCCCAGAATGATTCCCACAGTGTGTGTGCCTCCCTGCCAAAACCCTCCTGCCCACCCCCATTGAAATGGGACCCTGGATCCCTCCTTCCTGACCAGGGCTGGGGTACAGGAGTCACTGACCAGAAGATGTGGAAGGAGTCTGGGGGCTTGTTCTGCTGGCCACAGTTCTAGGTTCCATGTTACCTGTAGAACACAAGAGAGAGACTCTGTACACACAGCTGTGCTAGAGCAGGACACAACCCTGCCCTCAGGAACCTTATATTCTAATAATGGCCAAAGGTTAAGAACAAGTATGTTATTAGGATCCTTGTTGTTTGTCCTCCACCCTCAAAGAGGACCATGACATTAGGAAGGTGATGTCACGATATGCAGGTGAATTGGATTGGGCTGGGCAAAGTCACCAGCCTCACTCTTTCCAGTCCAGCAGTGATAATATAGGGTGTCCCTAAAGTCTGGACAAATAGGAAAAAATGCATATTTTGAAATATTTAGAATATCAACAGACCCTAGCCCCCTTGACTTCTTTTTCTGGGATATGCTAAAGGAGAAAGTGTACTCAATGAAAATCACAGATGTGACACACTTGACTGAACGCATAAAGAGTAAGTGTGCTCAAATTGACGGCCATGTGGAGTTATTGCATCGAATTCACATGAATCTTGTAAAGGACATGAACCTTTGCATCACAAATGATGGAAATCATATTGAAGATGCTATTTGTTAATATTCCAATTAAATAAAATGTTATTGAAAATTTCATTCATTTCATTTCTTAAAAATATGCATTTTTGCCTATGTGTCCAGACTTTAGGAACACCCTGTAGATCAGGACATCTGGAGATGGCCCAGAATGCAGTGGGGGACCTTGGTCCTTTTTAAGCTAAGGTCTTTCCCACTAGGAAAAGGGAGAGGAAAGGAGTAAGTGAAAAGGAGAAAAGGAAAGGCCAGGGAAAGTTCTAGGAGAAATTTGAGCCCATTATTGTGATAGTAAAAAAGAGGAAAAATTTTATCTATTCAACAAGAAGAAAAATTTATAAGAGGTAAAAGACTACACCAAATAAAGTATTTGCACATCAAAAAGAAGAAAACACACAGCTGGTAAGTGTGAGGCCACATTTGAACTCAGGAAAAAGTCTTCTTGGTTCTAAGTCACTCAGCACTCTATCCACTATGGCGCCACCACCTAGCTACCCCATACTGTCTACCATTCATTCATTCATTCAACAAGCATCTCTCTGCTCCACTTGACACCATTAACTCCCCTCTCCCTAGAACCTCTTTTCTCTCTAGATCTTCATGACACTGCTCACTCCTGAGTGCCCTCTGACCCCTCTGTATTATCCTTCCTTGGATCATCACCCATATTCCAACCCTTCTCTCCTGACCTCTCGGTGGTCTCATCAGCTCCCATGGTTTCCTTGGCACAGGGAACTCCCTGATAACAAACCCGTCTTTATCAGTGCAGGTCAGCACCTTCTCAACACCTTGAAGCCTTGTAGCCTAGGTGCCCAGGATCACACTTCTACTACCATTAGAAAAAAGACTCAAACCCAGGTCTTTGAGATCAGTTGTCTATCCCTTTACCACTCTGCCTTGAGAATTTAAATTAAGTTATTAAATGATATGCCATATATAAAGCACTCTACAAATCTTAGTGCTAAAGTAAAGCCAGTTATTATTATCATTATTATGATTATATTAACAAAGACAGTTAAAAGCAATGAAAGTCCATGCTGGTCAGGAGGTGCTTTTGAGGGCCATGGTACAAGGCTATCGGAGCTGATGGAACATCAGGGCACCATGAGAAGTGTCAAAGATGAAGAATAGAAGGAAATACAGGCAAACAGATGAAGGTATGCAGAGAGAAGGATCTCTCTTGAAAAACAAAATAATGGTAACAGTCAGGAAAATCTGAAAACCAAAATACCCACATAGACATGAGAGAGATCTGTAGAGGGCACAAGTAAAACAAACATTTTGGCTATCTTGCTAAATGATAATCTTGTACTTTTTTTTAAAACCTGACTATGTGGTGAGATGTTATCTATATAAATAACAGCGTTTTATGGTGGATGCCAGAGTCTGTTTGTGCATTAGAATGCTTGTTTCCAGGGCAGCTAGGGGGCGCAGTGAGTAGAGCACCAGTACTGGAGTCAAGAGGACCTGAGTTCAAATGTGATCTCAGACACTTGACACATTTGCTAGTTATGTGACCTTGGGCAAGTCACTTAACCCCAATTGCCTTGCCTTCCACCCTCCAAAAAAAAAAAAAAGAATGCTTGTTTCCACTGATGGTCATTAAGCTCAGAAGAGATAATATGCAAAAATGGAAGGGTCTGCAGTTTTCAGAACAGGGACCTCCCACTGATTCAGTAGGTGAGGCCCAAGGAGGAGAAGTCATTTGTTCAGGGGTATGGTACACAGACCGTAAGTCAGATTTCAAGGGGGAAGAGCAAGGTTCACCTCCACGACCTTGGCAACTTTCTTCTCTGTGAGGCTCATTCTCTAAACTGTGAAATGAGGACCCTATGATGGCCTTGGAGGTATCTTCCATCTCTAAAGTCAGAGACAAGATTTGAACCTGGGGTCTTCCTGACTCCAAACCCAGCTGTGCCCTACAGGACATACTGACTCTTAGAATAAAAACGAAATTTAAATCTGATGAGGGAAAATGTCACTGTCACATGGGGGAAAGGGGGAGGGGGGAAAGGCTTCCTGAATTAGGGAGTCTTGTTCTAGGCCTTGAAAGGCGGAGGGGGGGAGGAATTTGGAGAAGGCTAGAGAGGGCAGATGGAAGGGCTCACCATGGTGTGAGAGAGGAGATGAGGCGAAGGAATATGAGAATTTTAGGCCCTTCATCATTGCTCTCCACTCTCCCACTTACCCATCGCTGAGGTTGTTCCCATCTTATTCTCTGGCTGAGTCTGGCCTGTGTCTTTCCCCGCAAGGAAACAGAGGAGAATGAGGCATGAGAAATGAATGAAGTCCTCCCTCCCACGAGGCTTGGGGCCCCAGACCCTTTGGATGAATCTACCCAAAGTTTCAAACTCTCAAGTCTCAGCCCATCTCACCCCATTCCCAGCTGAATTGGGAGATAGGTGTGGAGCTGGGACCAGGGTCTGGGTCACTCTCCTTTTCTTCCTCCAGCACCCATGAACCCCAATTACCCTCCTCGTCCTTGACAGGATCCCTCGAAGTCAGCAGGAGCTCTGAGGTGGTTGGGCCTAGAGCTGGAGGTGGGGCAGAGTGGGTGGAAGAGATCTGGGGCTCATTGCAGTCCCCATGGCAAGCCCCTACATCTGCCAGGCCCCCTCCCCCCCAATCTCTTCCTCCTGACTCCCCCATTAATTCCTTACCTGTGCTTAAGCTTGAAGCAAGTGGCTCCTCAGATGGGGTGGAATGGTTTTTCTCCATCATGTCTAAGTCGGGGACCATCGATGTGCCTAAGTGGGGCACCATGGACATATCTAGTTGAGGGGCCAGTAGGGGTTGCAAATGGGGGAGGGAAGGGTCTTCCACTCCCACCATTTTTCCTAGCCCACCCACCCCCTACTCAAGGCAGAGCTATATAATCAAATCTTTCTCATTGGTAGCTTTGGGGGTAGAAAAGGAATGTCCCAACCCCCTAAAATTTTTCTTTAGCTACATTCGAACTTAGGGGCCCTTTTACCATAAATCTAAACTTGGAAAGGGCCTCTGAGTTCATCTAGTGCATCTGTCTTACAGGAGAGAAAACAGAAGCCAAGGGAGGAGACATTTCTTTGATCAAGGTCTCACAAAGGCAAGAAGGAGCAAATCAGGGCTGGAACCCACACCTTCTGACCCAAATACAATACATTCGTTCTGCCCCACAGGTGATGGTCTTCCCATTTCTGTCTATTAAAGCCCTGTCTTTCTTAAAGATCCAGCTCAGGGGACAACATGAAACCTTCTCTGAGTCCTTCTTCCTTCTCCTATTTGGAAAGCACTTAGCACAGTGCCTGGCACTTTATAAATGCTTCTTTCCTTCCTGGTAGATACAATGGGAAGAGTGTTGGCTCCAAAGTCAGAGAACCCGTGTTTGAATCTCTACCCCTGGCTTTTTCTACCCGTGTGATTTCAAGCAAGTCACTTAACTTCCTCACTTTTTCTTTCTGTAAAATGAGGGGTGGGGACTAAATGTTCTCTGAGGTCCCTTCCTGCTCTATGAGCTTGTGTCACTTCCTTTCTGAGACTCAGTTTCCTCATTTGTAAAAAGGGATTGGAACAAGCAGCCCTGGAGGTCCTGATGTAGGATGCTGTACAAATGGTGTCCTGTCCGATGGATCTGTGCTCCTCTCAATGTGTGCATTTCCTCCAATAATGCAGATTTTAGCCCATCCCAGCTTGCTAGAGCATTGAAATGGAAGATGTCCCAAAGGGTTATGGAGAGGCACACAGCTGGGTGTGAGTAGGCTGTGATACAAATAAGGAATTAGGAAGGAGAAGCTGTGGAAAGGACAAGCTCCAAGAAATGCATGTGTGGGGAGGAAGGTGGGTTAGTGCAGTGGAAAGATCACATGATAGCTGATGGTCAGGCTCATGTGCTTCAAGAGAAACTCCACATTTTGTGGACTTCTGGGTTGTCCTCAAGGGGGCACATTGACAAGAGTTAGATGTTGGATGGGACGGACGAGCATGGATGGGTTGTAATCTGGGGCTTCGGAGACGAAGGTTTAAAAGAAGTGACCCAGTTCCCACCCTCAGGGAGCAGAAGGCCCCAACGGGAGTGATAGAAAGTAATGGAACATTACTGAAATCTAATGAAAATGAGGGGAGAAGGGGAAATTGTAGTGTGACTCACCTTGGGTCCATGAAGATGGGGCCAAGCCCAGGAGGAGGAATAGAAAGTAGAGGTGTCCTGAAGCTGACATCTGTAGGAGGTGCGGAGGTGATGGGGTTGAGATATGTGAGGAAGGGGTCTCCAACTTCCTGTAGGGGCTGCAGAAAATTGGGGAGGGGTGGTGGAATCTGGGGAGAGCTGTGGGTCTGGCATTTGGACTCAAGTTTGTCTCTGAGGAACATCACAGACCAGTTTCACTCCCAGAAGCCCTTCCTCTGCAGAGAGCCCGGGGAGGAAGTGGGGAGATGTGGGGGGAAATTAATTCCTCTACTTCCCCCACTCCTTTACCCATCCCCATCTCAGCCACTCCGCCCCCTGCTCCCCTAGAGGAAACAGGAAGCAACCAGCCTAGGGAGGGTTTGGCAGCCACTGTTGCAAGACCTTGCTTAGAGCAGATCCAGCCCTCCTCTTCATAGCCCCCTTCCTCCACTTCATTTTCAAGCCAGGCACAGGCTTCTCCCAGTCCCTTACCCTGCCAGGCAGCCAGGGTCAAACTGAAAGGAGCTGGAATGGATGGGCCCACTTCCTTCCCTTTCCCTCTCTGGGTCTGTCCCTCTCGAGCTGAGGAACCCAAAGGGAGGCAGGGCAGAGAGGCATCATGACTTAACGGCCTCCTGCTCTAGCAGGAAAACATGAGCTGGCTGGAGAGGGGGGGAAGGAGGGAGAAGCGGGGAGGGGGGAGAAGCGGGGCAAGGGGGGAGAAGGGGGGGGCGCAGTCAGAGCCGGGACCATGGAGAAAGAGAAAGAAGAACAGAGAGAGAGGAGGTGAGGGAGAGCCAATCTAAGTGAGAGGTACTGGAAATAGAAAAGAAACCTAATGGGGAGGAGAGAAGGGAAGAGAGCAGAGAAAGGGGAGAGAATGGGAAAGAAGAGAGGGGGCAGAGAAAACTCGGAGACCAGCAAGAGAGCCTGAGAGGGTGGGTAACTGAGAGACAGAGGAACTCAGAGCGGGCAGAGGCAGCTAGGAGAAGCAGAGGGGAAAAGAGGATTCAGAGGAGAGCCCCGGAGACAGAAAGGGACAGACACACATGGGCAGAGAGGAGAAAGGGCCCAGGGCCAGGAGGTGATGCTGGCCAGAAAATCTCACCCCCTTGCCCTAGGGCCTAGGGGAAAGGGAGCCCGTGGCCGCAGAGGAGGGCTTTACCTTGGAGCTGGGGGGTCCGGAGCTGGTGGCCTTGGCCTGGTGGGGACAGGCAGGGCGGGGTGGGGAGCCGAGGTGGGAGGGGGGTGTGAGAACGGGGCGGGCGGGGGCCAAGACTGGGAGAGTCATTTCCTCTTTGGCTTCCTGGCTTCAAAGCCAGGGCGGGAGCCAGAGAGAGACTACGTAGGGGTAGAGTGGGGGACACCCCAGTACAGGAGAGCGTGGGGTGAGGTATAGAAGACACCCTGTGGGGAAGCTGGACAGGGTTGGACATCTTGGAAGTCCCTACACGTTCTCTGATAGGAAAAATAACCAGCACGGTCAGGTTGGGAGGAGGGGGGAAGGAGGAGATTCAGGGTCCTTGGGATCCTCCCATTCTTCCCTTCCCTTTATCTTGGGGGGACTCACTTTATTCTCTCCTCTTCCCCCCAAACAAGAACCAGGAAGGACACAGAGAGACCAGAGGGGAAAAAACCCTGAATCCACATTTATTGAGCTCAGAAGGTAACAAACAGGGGGTCAGGGCTCAGATGCCTGAGTCCCAGGAGGGCAGCAGGGGGTGGGTGGGTCTGGATACCTGGGATCTAGGGGAGGGTCTGAGGCTGGGGAGTGGATGCCTGGATTCTAGGAAAGAGGCAAGGCAAGGAGTAGATGTCTGGGTCCTAGGAGGGGACCAGGGGACTGGATGCCTGGGTCCATGAAGGAATAGGGGTAGATTTTATTGCAGAAGCCTCAGGGAGGGGGGCCAGCCCTGCCCCCAAGGGGGCTCAATGCTCCGGGCCCTGGGCACTCCCTGTGGGGTGAGGAGTCCAGTTTGGGGCACAGGCAGCTCATATAGAAGGGGAACATTCACTGATGTGAGGGGGGCTGGGAGCAGGGGGCCCCAGCAATATCCATCCCTAACCCCTAGGGTCTTTGAGATGGGGGCAGCAGCAGAGCTGGAAGGGTCTCCTCATGTTACACGGCTCCCCCTGGGGCTGCAGGGAAAGAGACATGGGGATATAGAGAGGTACAATTTCCCACCCCAATTTCCCCTCTCCCCACACACACCACACTCTCACACTCTCATCTTCTGATCCCTTGCAGTATACACTTGGTGGTTGGTTAATTCCAGTCTCCTGCTGTCTTTCTTCCCCCTCCCCCTAAGGTGATTGCGATAGGCACTGATTTCATAGGTAGAGGAAACTCCCAGGTGAGGACCTCAGTGCAAGTCTCCTCCGATAGTCTTAGAGGGCTTAATCCAAGAGATAGAGTAATTTGCCCAACATCACACATTCACTATGTATCAGATCTAGAACTTGAGGCTAGGTCCTCCTTACTCTGAGGACAGCTCCCTATTCAAAACAGGCCAAGAAGAGCAAGACTTAATCTGAAAGTCCTTCCCAAACGCAGCTAGTTTTCTGCTGTAGTATCCATCCAGGTACAGACTATTCCCACCCCCACCTCTACACACACACACACACACACACACACACACACACACACACACACACACACACACACACTCCCTAATGATGAGAATCAAGACTTACAGTTTTTAATGGTCGGACTGCAGGAAGAAAGGAATGAGAAGAAACTGTAAGGAGACCAAGACAGAGACAGGGAGACTGATAGGGGCAGAGGAGACACAGAGACGGAGGGAGACCTGAGACAGTGGCATATAGGTAGAAACAGATAAGGAAGGTGACAGAGAGGAACAGAGAGACAGAAGCAGATGGATGAACAGAGAGAGATGAGCACAGAGGTAGACACAGAGGGGTATACAGGGAGAGTACAAGCCAGAGAGAGGGATTGGGGGAAATAGAGGAAGCCCACCCTCATCCCTAACCCCCCAAAGACACTTCTGACCTGGAGTCTGACTTCCTACACTTCACTTTCTTGCCTGTAGAATGAGAAATGGGAAGACGGGAAGAAGAAAATCTGAGACTAGAGTTGGAAGCCAGGGAAAATAGTCAGGAAGGGACCCACCCAAACTCAGCATGGTTGCCCCATAACCCCGGGGGTGGGGATGCTGTGGTCCCAGGAATGAGGGCTTGTATAAGGGAGCCAGAGCTCTGGGGGAGGAGCTCTGGATTGGGAGCTGGAGGGGGGCTTGCCCTGTGGGGACTCAAGGTTAGGCTCTGTGCAGGTAATGAGAAGGCACTTACTGAGTATAATGAGGATGCCCAGAACGAACATGATAGTAGCCAGAGTAAGTCCCACGATGCGAACAGAGTCATAGTCTGAGAAGTGAAACAGCACTGTGGTGATCCCCACTGTGTGTAGACTCTTCAGCAGCCCCTCTCCCCAAGCCTCATTCTGCTTCTACCCCAACTTCTGTGAGCCTCAGTTTCCTCATCTGCCAAATGGGACCTCATGGGGGTGGGGGGTAAGGTAGGGCCTGAACTGAGAATTTGAACTTAACTCTGAAGGGAGATGAATAAACCCTAACACCCAAGCCGTTCCATCTTTCCCCAAGTAGGTACCCTGCTACCAACTCCCAGATGTCCTGTCTGCTTTAGACTGCCCCCCTCCAAATTAGCTGATGTGGCCTTGAAAACCCCCACTATATTTGTTTTAACAGTAGCCTGAGCCCAGAATAACTTCAGGGGGCAGGAAACCTCCCAGGCAAATCCAAGCCAACAGGATGTAGACCAGGGGCAGGCAGGAAAGATACTTGGATTAGCAGCCACGCCTGGTGTTCTCCTTGTGGCTAACCAAAAGGGCTGGGCCTCATTACCTGTGTGACAGCCTCAAGACCCCCTCCCACCATATCCCCAACTCACCATAGTAGAAACGGTCAGTTTCCTGAGAAGTGGCTGAGGGAAGAGAGAAAAAAAAAGAGGGGGGAGAGAGAGACAAAAAGAGACAGAGAGAGAGAGAGAGAGAGAGAGAGAGAGAGAGAGGAGAGAGGGAGGGAGAGAGAGAGAGAGAGGCCTAAGACTCTCTGTCTCCTCCTTTCTGTCCCTGACCCTATAGGATGGATCCTGGTTCTGCTACTTACCACATATGGCAGGGAACCTGATGCCTCAAGGTCACATGTGGCCCTCTAGGTCCTCAAGTGAGGCCCTTTGATGTTCTGCCTTGAGGCCATAGGTCCCTGGCCCCCCACTCCCACTATGGGAACCCAGGCAATTCACTTAGCCAATCTGGACATCAATTTCCTCACTTGTAACATGAGGCTGGACTCCATGCTCTCTAAGGACCCTCCCAGCTCACATTTCTATAGTACTTTAGGATACCAGCTCATTTGATCCTCACAACCCTGGGAGACAGGCGCTATGATGATCTCTGTTTAGAATTGAGGCAAACGGAACTTAAGTGACTTGCCTAGAGTCAGTCACGCAGCTGGTAACTGTCTAGGCAGGATTTTAGCTTAGGTCTTCCTGACTCCAAGTACACAGCTTGGCTACCTCATCGCTCCTCTCTGCTCACTCTGTGGTCCAGCCATACTGGCCTGTTTGCTGTTTCTCACACACAGTGCTCCGTTTCCCATCTCTGTGTCTTTACATTGACAGTCTCCCAGCCCAGGAAAGCACTCCTTCCTCCATGCCACCTCTTGGAATCTCTGATTTACTTCAAGATTCAGCTCAGTTTCATCCCCCTAGTGGCTAGCAACTTCCTGCCAAAATTAACTTGTATTTATTTTGAATATATTTTATATAGGTCATATAGCATCTATATCAGGTACATTGTATATATAAAGATATATATATCTTTGTTTTCTATCTATGTCTATCTTCTATCTCTATCCAGTATCTTCTATCCATCATCTCTCAAGCTCTCTTCTATTTCCTGTCTCTGTATATCATCCGCCCCCCCATCCATCCATGCATCTATCTACATCCATCCATCCATCCATCCACTTATCCATTCATTCACTTATCTATCTATCCATCTGTCTGTCCATCTACATCTATCATCCATTCATCCATATATCTATCTATCTGTCTGTCTGTCTGTCTATCTATCTACATCTCTCATCCATCCATCCATTCATCTACATATCTCTCTATGTCATCTATCTTCCCTGAGAGAATGCAAGCTCCTTGAGGGCAGGGATTGGTTCATTTTTGGCTCCATGACCCCATTATCCATCAGAGTTCGCACTTAGGTGCTTACTACATACTTGTGGACTGACTACCTGCGTCAGGGATTCTTTCAGAGCGTCACTGATTGGCAGGTATCTTTGCAGTAAGTCTGTTCCACCTCCTTACACTTATACCTAATTTAATCTATTTCATCTTTTTAGACTCAGTTCAAAATCTCCTCTTGGCTTCTACTTTCTCCTTTGTCTAGTGAGGAAGATAACTCACATTCACATAGTGTTATCTCCATTTCACAGATGAGGGAAACTGAGACTGCTTCTCCCCCTCTTCCCCCCCCCCCCACCTAGCTAGTAAGGCATGAGTCCAAGCCAGGTTTTCTTGACTCCAATTTCCAGTCCTCTTGCCACTATACTTGCTTCCTTCCACCCTGTGGGAGCTTTCTCCCCAAACTCTCCCCACCCCACCCCAGTTCCCACCCTGAGACTCCTGTCCTGTCTGTGTGTTATGTGTCTTTCTCTCCAGCCTCTCCCCTCAGTCTAAGGGTTCGCTGAGCTTGTGCCCCAGATGGGAGGGGGAGTATGACTCACATCTCCTCAGGATTCTTAGCACAAACGTTCAGGGAGTCTGGAGAGAGGCTTCCCCATGAGTCGGGAAGGGGAACTAGACACTTTTCTGAAGTCCCAGTCAGCTCTGAGATTCTGAGATTCTGGGATTCTCATATTCTAAGAGACTAAGCTTGACAGCGCTCTGGGAGCTCATTTTCTCAATTTCCCCAGGGTAGAATGCACAGAGCCTTAAGGATCAATTTTTGGTACCAAGCACTTCTCCCTCCCGAAGATTTCCTGCCCATCCCAGCTGCTTTATTCCCCAAAGCTGGGGGAAGGTGGAAGGATGAGGCCCCTCAGGATGGAGCTTCACTAGGGGGTGGAGCAAGAAGAAGGGATGAATTACCACAGGCCCGTTGCCAAGGAGAAGCTAGGGAAGGAGGGGGTTGCTGCAGCAACTGGGGCATTCTGAAAGGGAGGGAGTGTGATGGGGGAGGGGAGGCTAGGGATGGGGAGAGCCTTGGGAGGATGGGGCAAGGTGGTCAGGCACCCCCATTCTTCTTTCATTCTCAGACCCCAAGAATCCTCTCTTTGTCTTGCCCCAACCTAGGGAGGCTCTAAGCTTTTTGTTCCCAGCCTTGGGTAAGGGGGTAGTCTGGGAAAGGGTATCTGGGAAGGTCTCACTCTGGAGTCTCCAGATTCTCCATATAGGCGAGGATAGCACAGGAGGAGCCTTTCCCTTTGCTCTCCCCCCATGTCACCTCTCTCCTCTCTGAAAATGAGCTTTCTCAGTGACTGCAGGACCGAACATGTGGCTTCCTCCCTCCCGGTGGATTTCCTGAGACCTGAGATTCCCCTCAGATGATGTTGGGTTGGGATGAGGTTTGGGCTCCTTTGGTGTGAGGTCTTTGAAGGCCCACTGGTCATCGATCAGAACAAACCAGCATCTCCGGGAAATTGCTGTCTCTGGGTTTCTGCCAGACAGATATCTGGAGAAGATGCACCTTCCCCCCCTCGCCCCCACCCCCACCCCCACCCCCCAGTACACGCACACTCATACCAGAGTCTTTTCTGCCCAGCTCCTCCTTGCCCAGACCCTTCTCCCCTACAGAGCCTACACCTTCCCAGAAACTTCTCTTTCCAACCCCTCCTCTCCTCAAGCCCTCCCCATCTAGAGACTGCTCCTCTGCAGCCCCTTCTCCACCCCCACCTCCCAGAGCCTCTCTCCTTCGCTCCTTCCTCCCCAGAGCCTTTTCCCACGCAACTCCACCTCCCACGGAGCTAAAACCCCCTAAAGACTCTTCGTTGCTCCTCTCCCCACCAGCCTCTCCCCACTAGCCTCTCCCTCTCCTCTCCTGAGACATGGTGCGAGAGCTTTCTCCCTGGACTCTCCTCTCCCCACCCCACCATCAAGAGCATCTGATTGTCCCAGGTTTGGGAGGCTGCCGCAAACTTGCGGCTCAGTGGGTCCGGGAAAGCCGCGGGTTGCGGGGCTTGAAGGAGGGTGTAGCTGACACAGTATATATGGAAGGTTGCGGGAGGGCTCGTATTCAAACAGTGCGACCCCAGGTGACCCGAGTGAGTCTGAGGCGACGGACACACCCCGGAGGAAGGCTCTCCTACCCCCACCCCCAGGCTCAGCAGAGGGGAGGGTCCTCTCAGCTCCCGTCCCTCCCCCCCTCCATGGGTGGGGTCACTGCGGCTTACAGCCCCTGCAGGCACGCAGTCCCCGCTGCGTGCACTCTCTTTCTCCCCGCCCCCCACCCCAGTCTGTCTTTTTCTTAGGCTCGGTCTCTCTGTCTCTGTCTCTCCGCCTCTCTCAAGCATCGGCTCTGTCTCTTCCCCTGTCTTGGGGGTGTATTGGTTAGCGGGTGGGAATGATCTACAGTAACGCCTCATCCCACTTACCCCACCCCCAAACAACCCCCCGACCCACCCGACCCAGCCCCGGGGTCAGGAACCCTTGTGAGACACGGATAAAAGCCAGTGACACAGACAGATGCCATCCCCCCGGTCGTGTACCTGCATATATACAGCCCTGAATGTCTCCTCCAGCCCCCACCCCCCAATAAACAGTCACACTCCCGCGCACACTTATCCATCCTCTACAGCATCACAGGCCCTCCTTACAGAAAACACCTTCCCGCTGCACTCCCCCAGGGGCTGGACCATCTCGTTGCCATGACTACGGCTCAGATCAGTCACTCACTCATTCAGCAAACATTTATCCAGTTTACGATATTCAGGGTCAGTGGCATCCTTCTTTTCCTCCCTTCCTCCTCAGGGAAGATCTCCCCATTTGCTAGAAGCTCTCTCCCTTCACCCACCTCCCCGCCATGCTCCCCTCTCAGCCCCCGATAAGAATCCTTTGCCCGTAGTCTATCCTCCGGGGACCAGGCTTTCTCTCCCCTCCAGTCCCACCAGACCAGGTTCTTCGCTCCCTCCATCCCCTCATACCAGAGTCCCCGCCCAACCCTCTATCCCCGTGCCAAACTAGATCCCCTTCCACTCTAGGCCCCCAATGGGGTCCCCTTCATTCTCCTACTCCTCCAGACCTCCCCAGGTGCTCCCCTCTCCATCCCTCCCCAGACCCACTAGAATGGGACTCCCGCTTCTTCAACTCTCTCATAATGGGGTCCCCTGTCCTCTTCCCTGCTCCCCCATACCCACTAGATCAGGAGTCCCCTTCCCTTGTTCCCCTTGACAGGGTCCCCCTTTCCTCCATCCTCCTGGCTGGGGTCCCCTGTGGCTGCGGGCTCGACAGGGCCTCGCTCCCTCTCACCCGGTGTGACGGGCCCGGGGGTCACCATGGCTGGGCCGGGGGCGCGGAAGGCAGAGGCAGCAGCTGCAGAGGGAGCCCAGATCTGACTGGGGGAGGGGGGTAGACTTGGAAGGGGGGGGACGCGAGAGAGACCTCCGGGTTGGGGGCGGCGGAAAGGGCGGAGGCGGACACTGCAGCCAATGGGGGCTCCGTGGGGGGGGCGGGGGCGGGTTTCCCGGGCTCCCCGCCCCCGCCTCCCCTCGGCGACCCCTCCCCCTCCCGCATGCAAGCCCGAGTCCCCGCCTTGAGTGTCTGCGGAGCCAGTGGGCGGGGGCGCCTCCTAGTGGGGGGACAGAGGGAGCTTCAGTCTCTTGGGGACTCGGGTGGCTGGACCCGGCTGTGGGACAGAGACACTGGCTGCGCGGGGAGGAAGACTGGCCTTTATTACAGGTTTGGAGGTGCTGGGGGCACCGTGGGAGTGGGAGTGCGGGCAGGAACCCTGGGAAACCTGTGGAGAGCGGGTGGGAGGAGAGGGTTAGATCCATAGAGGGACCTGTAGCAGAGCAAACCCCCGGGGGGGGGGTCTTGGCCCCCAACCCCTGGTCTTCAGGACCCTGATATCCCCACTTCGCTTCCCTCCCCGTCCCTCCCCTGATAAGGATTTATTACCTGGTCAGTCTCTCTGACTTCATCTCAGGCTCCTACCGCCTTCTGCTGGACAGGCCTGGGGAGGGAAGGCAGAGATGGGGAGGGCGTCATCTGGGAAATTTCTCTCCTCTGGGTCTCATCTCTGCCCACCCTCCTCCCCCAGCCAAGGATCTTCCCCGGGAAGGGGTTTTCTCTGCATCATTCTGAGGCAGCTAGTGATCTCCCCTGAGTGACCACACCCCCTTCTCTAAGTGGGGTTCCTCAGGGAAGGGCTTCCAAAAGCGAACTCACGGCGGATGGAGCTGCGGAAAGTACCCTCTTCTTCATCGGGTTCCCCAGTTCTGGGAAGCGGGAGAAAGGCAAAGAGAACCATGTTAGGGGAGCCAGCTATGGAGGAAAAGAGGAGCATAGAGAAGACAGAAAGGGGAGAGAAACGAGAGACACGAAGGAGAGAACAGAAAGAAGAGAGAGAACAGAAAGGGGAGAGAAAAGAAAGAGACAGAGAGAGAACAGAAAGGGACGAAGAGAAGAGAGAGAGAACAGAAAGGGGAGAGAGAAGAAAGAGACAGAACAGAAAGGGGAGAGAGAAGAAAGAGACAGAGACAGAAAGGGAAGAAGAGAAGAAAGAGACAGAGAACACAAAAGAGACAGAGAAGAGAGAGAGAAAGAACAGAAAGGGGAGAGAGAAGAAAGAGACAGAGAGAACAGAAAGGGGAGAGAGAAGAGAGAGAGAACAGAAAGGGGAGAGAGGAGAGAGAGACAGAGAGAGAACAGAAAGGGAAGAAGAGAAGAGAAAGAGAACAGAAAGGGGAGAGAGAAGAGAGAGAACAGAAAGAGGAGAGAGAAGAAAGAGACAGAGAGAACAGAAAGGGGAGAGAGAAGAAAGACAGAGAGGGAACAGAAAGGGAAGAAAAGAAGAAAGAGACAGAGAACAGAAAAGAGACAGAGAAGAGAGAGAGAAAGAACAGAAAGGGGAGAGAGAAGAAAGAGACAGAGAGAACAGAAAGGGGAGAGAGAAGAGAGAGAGAGAACAGAAAGGGGAGAGAAAAGAGAGAGAGAGAACAGAAAGGGGAGAGAGAAGAGAGAGACAGAGAGAGAACAGAAAGGGAAGAAGAGAAGAGAGAGAGAACAGAAAGGGGAGAGAGAAGAAAGAGACAGAGAACAGAAAAGAGACAGAGAAGAGAGAGACAGAGAGAACAGAAAGGGGAGAGAAGAAAGAGAGAGAGAACAGAATGGAGAGAGAGAAGAGAGACAGAGACAGAGAGAAAACAGAAAGGGGAGAGAATAGGGAGACAGAGGAGAGAGAACAGAAAGGGGAGAGAGAAGAAAGACAGAGAATGAACAGAAAGGGGAGAGAGAAGAGAGACAGAGGAGAGAGAACAGAAAGGGGAGAGAGAAGAGAGAGAGAACAGAAAGGAGAGAGAAAAGAGACAGAGAACAGAAAGGGGAGAGAGAAGAGAGACAGAGACAGAGAGAGAACAGAAAGGGGGAGAGAAGAGAGAGATTGTGTGTGTGTATATGTATGTGGGGGTAGGGTGGGGGAGGTGGGTGTGTCCCCAGGATGGAGAAAGATGAAAAGATACAAAGATAGAAATGAAAATAGATAGAATTCAAGAAATGGAGAAACACAGATCAAAGTTAGAGAGAGAAATGGACACAGAGAAAAAAATCAAAAGTAGGGAGAGATGAAAATCCAATTAAATACAGAGAAAAGGTGAGAAATGAAGATGGAGTCAGAAGCAGAGATTGGATGACAAAGTGAAAAAAAAACCAACTACATCACAGAAGTTCATAGCTTCATATACAATCTTCCTTTTTTCCTTCTTTGGTACTAAAATGTCATATGTGTTGAGTTCATAATTTTAAAAAAGAGTCAGAGACTGAGTGTTAGAAATGAAATTGGCGTCAGAAACAGACGCGGAAAGACAAAGACAACCCCAGGTGGGGACATAGAGATGAAAAGACGGAGAAAGTTAGAAATGAAGATGGAGAATGGCATGCAGAGGAAAACTAGTGAGAGACAGATAGACAGAGACAGACAAAGATAGAGACAGAGAGACGCAGAGAGACAGGAGGAATAATCAAGAGATGAAAGGAGAAGACAAAAAGCTAGAGACAAGTTAGACACAGAGAGGGAAAGGGTCCAGGATGGATGGAGAGAGTGGTGAAGGGGCAGCTAGGTGGCACAGTGAGTAGAGCACTGGCCCTGGAGTCAGGAGGACCTGAGTTCAAATGTGGCCTCAGACACTTGACACATGTACTAGCTGTGTGACTTTGGGCAAGTCACTTAACCCCAATTGCCCAATTGCCAAAAAGCAACAAAAAAAAAAAGAGAGAGTGATGAAGATGGAAGACTTTATGGAGACAAAGGGACAGCCAAGGGAATGGTGTGGCAGAGGGAGGGCACAGAGCATGTCACTCACTTTTGCTGTTGGTTGAATTTGCAGCGACATCTTCGGCCTGGTGGGGATCAATCAATCAGTCAATCAGTTTGTATTAAGTGCCTACCATGTGCCATGCAATGGGGATACAAAGACAAAAAAGCTGGGCACAGTGCCCACCTTCAAGGAGTTTACATTCTATCTGGGAGACAACAGGCACCCAAACAAGTGTCTGCACAGGGCGAATGCCCTCACAGATGTGTGTGGGATCCTTCCTCCATACACCTCCCCCACTCTGGTCCCCTCCCCCATGGGTATTAAGGAAGACTTACTGAGGATGATGAGGATGCCAAGGATGAAGAGGATGCCAGCAAAAACTAGCCCTCCAATCCTCAGGGACTGGTAGTCTGAGAAAGGGAAGAGAATGAGGAATGAGGAGTAGTCAGGAGGGAGAGAGAGAGAGAGAGAGAGAGAGACAGAGAGAGAGAGAGAGAGAGAGAGAGAGGAGAGAGGCAGAGAGAGAGAGGAGAGAGGCAGAGAGAGACAGAGACAGACAGAGACAGAGGAGACAGAGACAGAGAAAAAGAGGAGAGAAAAACAGAGAGAAAGAGACAGAGGAGAGAGAGACAAAAAGAGAGAGAGGCAGAGAGAGAGAGAGAGAGAGAGAGAGAGAGAGAGAGAGAGAGAGAGAGGAGACAGAGACAGGAGACAGAGAAAAAGAGGAGAGAGAAACAAAAGGGACAGAGAGAGGAGAGAGAGAGACAAAAAGAGACAGAGAGAGACAGAGACAGACAGACAGACAGAGACAGAGGAGACAGAGACAGAGAAAAAGAGGAGAGAGAAACAGAGAGAAAGAGACAGAGAGAGGAGAGAGAGACAAAGAGAGAGAGAGGAGAGAGAGAGACACACAGAGACAGAGAGGAGAGAGAGGGACAGAGACAGAGAGAAAGAGGCAGAGAGAGAGAGAGAGAGAGCGCACCAAGACATGGGGTTGGAGACAGATACCAAAACAGACATGAATTCATACCATATGTGAATGGGTCTCTTTCCTTCGGAGCTTCTGGAAAGATACAAGGATTTGGGGTTAGGGAGATGGGTTGGAGGATACTAAAGGCATCCTTTTTCAGGGATGAGAGCTCTAGCCTATAACTGGACCTTTCTGGGCACTAGACTTTCTGTTTATAGTTTGGAGGGGAGGCATAACCCTTTGTCCCTTCCTATCCCAGTGGAGAGAATAAAATTGGTGGGAGTCAAGATACCTGAGTGCTAATTCAAGGTCTGACAAGTCACTAGCTCACTATAGAAAGCTGAGCAAGATTTCTCTCCTCCTTGGGCCTCAGTTTCCCCATTAATAAAACAAGGCTAATAGTCCCTGCCCTGGTGGCCTCACAAAACTGTTGTGTTCTAGAAATTTGCTGTTGATACTTATGATGGTGCAGCCTTGCTTCTGCATGGGATACCCACGTGGCTATCCTTTTGCCCTAGATTCACTCCCTGTCCCTGTTATGCTTGGTGTGACCTGATGTTAAAAGGGGTTCTCACCCTGGGGGAGGCTGGCTTCTCTGGGGAGAGTTTGGGTGCACAGATAACTTGGGTGTTTGGAAGCTTGAGGCCTGAGGCTGTTCATGCTTATGAACACACACACACACACACACACACACACACACACACACACACACACGTATATACTGGCCAGTGGCTAATATTTTGCCTAATACCGTGGCAGTCTAGGGTGGGAGTCTGGCTAGAAGCTGTACTGCTGCCTGCCCCTCTACCCCCCACCCCAGGCTATCCTCTCTCCTCTCTACCCACTAGACTCACCGGCCTTGGCTGTTGAGATCAGGGCTATGCAGAGAAGCAGGAGTTGGGTAGGGGGCTCCATTGTCCTGTGGGGACACAGTAGACCCAGTTAGGTTCTCCCAGTGGGCCCCCCTCCTTCTCTACATTTTTCTACCACACCCTCCCCCACCAGCTCTGAGCCAGATCCCAAGGGGTTAAGTCTAAGAAGGGCCTAGGACCTAATCCAGCCAGAGCCATCTGGACCGTTGGTCTCCCCGAGATACGGAGGGAGCCCTCCTGGGGGTGGGATTCAGAGCCAGAACAGAGAGCCACGGAAACATAACAGAGCAACACAGGGCATACATCAGGGAGTCACAGTGAGGGGGGGATACAGCCTTGTACCTACATGGGAACCTGCAGCTCCCCAAAATGGAGAAAGAATGGGGGATTGAGAGCCCGACCTCTTGGAGGTCCAGCCTCAGAGTGTGTGTGTGAGTGTGATTGTGTGTGTGTGTGTGAGAGAGTATGTGTGTATCTGTGTGTGTGTTACACAACAGGAAAGTACCAGACAGAGCTGGAAAGGATCCAGGAGGTGCGGTGTCATCCAGAAAGGGACACACAAGTCCCCATGGGGTGAAGAGACCGAGGCACACACACACACACACACACACAAGGTTGCACACTCCATAATCCATTTGCTGTCACTGTAACATCCCTGGCATCCTGCCTAACCCTCGCCTGACCCTTGGGCATGGGACCCAGGGGTATAAATATCTCCAGCATCACCCCAGAGGAATTTGCCTCCCTACGTAGTCATGACAACTGCACCCTGTCCTTCCCTTGAGCTCGCAGAGGGCCACCCAGCCACTCTTAGGAAGGGGGATGCAGTGACTGACAGGGGGAGCCTAGTCAGCTCCAGCACATACTCCTCCCCCACCCCACCCCCCACTCCTGAAACACAGCTGGACTTTGCCAAGGGGTGTCACTGTTGACAAAAACAAACGCTCAGGGAATTTCTAGAATAGTTGGACAAACAGACCAACAAAACTCTGTCCCCAGCTACATCTCGAAGAGCCAGACTGAGCAGCTTTCGGGGTGGAGAAGCATATCTGGGTCCAGCAGTTAGGGAATGGGGCGCGAGCGCACGAGCACACACACACACACACACACACACTCACAATCACTCCAGCCTGTAGCTTGACCCAACAGCCCTGCCCCAAGGGAAGCCCCGGATAGACCCGGTCACCCTTGGTCACGTCCTTGCCCAACGTTCCAGGGTGGGGTGTGGGGGGGTGCCTCTAAGCTCTCCTCTCTCCTCCATAGCTGAGATGCAGCCCAAACCCCTGGTGCCTGGAGCACATACAGATATGCACATACCACTGTTACTCCCCAGCCCTTAGACCAGTCAGGGGGAATAGGCGTTAACGACAGAATCCTCCCCTCTTTCCCCTCAACCCCTCTGTTGGTGAGAAGCAGAAGCCCCAAAGCCAGGAGGAAAAGCAGATCCACAGTAACCCCCCACCCCACCCCCATCATCCCACTACACCCATGCTCCTTCACACACTCCCATACTGGCCCAGGACATTCTCTCCTTCTCTCTGCTCCCAAAATAGGAACTCCTCCCCCCCAAACCAGAGAGAGAGCCAGGGGAAAGGGCAAATCATGGCTGGGGGACCTCAGGGGCTTGGAAAAGCTCACCCCAAACAGACCAGTATTCGATCCTAGGATGTCTGTGCTCAGGGGTCCCGAAGGTTCTGCTGAGGACCCCCTGGGCCTGGATGCACCGCCCCCCTCCTCCTCCTCTTCTTCCCCTCCCTTCTCCTCCCCAGGCGCTGTAACTGGAGCCCAGGCTGGAGGGAGGCCAGGGGGCGGGGGACTGGGGGGGCGAGGCCCCCGGCCAGAACAAGCCCAGGGCCCGTTAGCTTAACTCTCTCCTCACAAACAACGGTGAAATATGCTACTGACAGGCACCCACATGGTAGAGGGACAGTAAGGGGGACTTCGAGGTCTGATGGAGACCAGGCTGAAGTTCCTGGCCATAGGACAACACGCATAGGTCTACCTCATGTTAGGCTGATGGGGCCAGACCACCCCCCGCCCCCCCCCCAAGCCTCTCCAAGAGAAATCTCTCCAAATGTTCTAGCAGCCATTGAGAATCCCCTCACCTCTTCCTAAAAGCCTGCTGGGATTGATCAGAGGAGAGCCGGTGGCTGCCCCTTCATCTCCTTCCCTCCTTCCCTCCTCCAGGCTAGTGCTTTAGACACTCCACCCCATTAGGGGAGGTCTGCTTTATCCCCTATATAATGTTTCAGGCCTATGCTGCTGTTTTTCAGTCCTGTCCCACTCTTCATGACCCTATTTGGGATTTTCTTGGCAGAGATACTAGAGCGGTTTGCCATGTCCTTCTCCAGCTCATTTTACAGATGAGGAAACTGAGGTAAGCAGGATTAAGTGACTTGACCAGGGTCACACAGCTAGTAAATGTCTGAGGCTGGGTTTGAACTGAGGAAGATGAGTCTTCCTGACTCTATACACTGGGCCACTCAGCCACCTCAGACTTCTAAGTGTCGTGGAAATCAATCATCGGCCCTCAGGTTACGGCCCACGTTGTCCGTGTCTCTGTTGACTTGACCTCAGAGCAGGGATTGGCCTGGCCTGGGTGCATTAATTCTTCACTTTACTATGATACCCACCGAGACTCCTTCAGACACACGTTAATTCCCAGACATGCTGACACCTAGAAACAAGTGAACACAGGGAGGCGTGGAAAAATAGTAACAAATAACAACGACGACGGCAGAAGCTAGTATTTCTATAGTGCTGACTGTGTGCAGGCCCCGTGCTAGGTGCTTTACAGTTATTATCTCATTCGAGCCTCAGAACAACACTGGGAGCTAAGCATTATTATTAATCCCTATTTCACAGTTGAGAAAATTGAGGCAGAGGTTAAGGGGCTAGCCCAGGGTCACACAGCTAGGAAGCATGGTAAACATCCAAGGCAAGATTTGAATGCAGGCTTAATGACTGCAGGTCTGGCACTATACCACCTAACTTCGTAAGTTAGCAGCTCTCTCTCTCTCTCTCTCTCTCTCTCTCTCTCTCTCTCTCTCTCTCTCTCTCTATTTCTCCCTCCCTCCCTCCTCCTTCTCTGCCTCCACCCCTTTTCTCTCACTCACTCTCTATCTTTCTGTCTCTGTCTCTCTTTCTCTGTCTCTCTCTGTCTCTGTCTCTCTGTCTCTGTCTGTCTGTCAGTCTGTCTGTCTGTCTGTCTCTCTCTCTCTCACACGTACCCCAACACTCATAGGCAGCTCACCTGATTCCGAAACAATTCACATCTTTTGGTCTCACAGCCCAGCCTGAGGCTCCCCTCTCTTGTCACACACTCCTTTGCCCCCATGCCTAGTTTTTGAGGTAACTTGGTTTTGGGTCAGGTCTTTGCTGCTCCCCCAGGGGAAACAGGACAGGACCCCCATCCCCTCCTGGGGCACCTCCCCTCTTGGCTTCACGTATGGATGTTGGATTGCCTGTAGGCCTGGGCATGGTCCCATTTGGATTCAGCTCTGGGGCAGGACCCCTTCTACCTTTCTGTCCCAGATCACTCCCAGGGTCACTGACCAGCCCTGGTTAATGATCATCTTAATGTTTGAACAGCCCTGGAGGAGGAAAAGAAGCTTTGAGCCTGGGACATGGCCACCTGGATGCTAGAACCATTCTCCAGTCCATGGTCCTCCTCCCACCTTTCAAACCCTGGCTGGAACTTCCGCCACCCTCCACCTTCCAGGAAGCCTTTCTGGATTAATCCCACCTAGTTACCATCACAAGTTCAAAGCCCCCACCAGGACTAGAGACTGCCATGGTCTAGGATCAAGTGCATAGAATCTGGAGGAGTCGGAAGATCTGGTTTGAATCCTATTTCAAATCTGAACTCTGCTGCTTGCTACTGATGTGACTTTGAGCACAGACCCTTGAATTCTCTCCTTCTCCCCAACATGAGGGCATCAGGCTGGATGGCCTCTAAGGTTCTCTGTCTAAATCCTAGGATCTCGTGACCTTGACCCTAAGGGACTCAAGCTGTCTACACTAGTTGACAGGCAACAGAGACAGGACTAAAGGAGGCAGCAGGGACCCCACCCACAACATTAGAGAGGAGGGATCATCCCCATGGTAACTAAAGACCTCCAGCGAAGGGGAATTCCCTCCTCAAGCCCTCCCCTTTTGTATAGCTTTCCTTGGTAGGAGGGCAGCTAGTGGTAGAGTGGTTAGAGCCCCTAGGCCTAGAGTCAGGAAGATGAGTCTTCCTGAGTTCAGATCCGACCTCAAACACACACTAGCTGTGTGAACCTGGGCAAGTCACTTGACCCTGTTTACCTCAGTTTCCTCATCTGTAAAATGAGCTGGAGAAGGAAATGGCAAACCATCCCAGTATCTCTGCCAAGAAAACCCCAGATGGGGTCAAGAAAAATCGGACACAACTGAACAACAAACACTGATGGGAATCTTGTTCTTATCCCCACTCCACCATCATAATCCGCTCTGGGAACTCCAACAACAACCGAAGGGCTAACTCCACTCTGTGTTTGTTTTAAAGCCCCATGACAAACTGGTAGGTTGTGCAAGAGTTATTGACCCCATTCTAGATACAAGAAAATTCAGGCTAGAAAGTGAGATGATTTATGTGTGGAAACACAGCTCCTAAGCATGGGAGGCAGGATTCTTCAGACCAGCGCTCTATGTATCCATTCTGGCACTTACAAGGCACCTTCCATCTCTGGGCCTTATGCCCCAGCTGCCTCCTACCCCTCCCTGTGGCCTCTTTCTTGTTCCTCCAGGCACCTCCATTTTGGAAAGGGACCCAGACCAGGCACTTTCATTCTTTAGTCCACCACCATGTCTCAGTTTCATTACCCCCTCCCCCCAAGCTTTTCAGCTCCCCCTTTTTTAATGTCACCTTCCTTCATTAGAATGTGAGCTCCCCAAGCATACACAATGTTTGTCTATCTGACCAAGGCCTTTGACACTGTCAGTCACAAGGGCCTATGGAAAACGATGTCAAAATCTGGCTGCTCGGACAAGTTCATCAGAATCGTATATCACTGGCCCGGGTTCTGGATAATGGACGATTCTCTCACGCCTTCCCAGTCACCAACGGAGTGAAACAAAACTGTGGGCTTGCTCCCATGCTTTTTAGAGTGATGCTCTCAGCCATGTTATCAAATGCTTTCAATGAGGATGAACTCAGCATCGAGGTCAGCTACTGCACCGATGGTAAAGTCTTCAATTTTAAAAGGCTACAAGCCAAGACCAAACTGGAGGGAGGGTTGGTGCATGATTTTCTGTTTGCAGTTGACTGTGCACTCAATGCAGCCTCTGAAGCTGAGATACAATGAAGTATGGATGGATTTTCTGTTGCTTGTGCCAATTTTGACCTAGTAATTAACACCATGAAAACACAGGTGCTCCATCAGCCACCACCACACCATCCATACATGGAGCCACCAGTTACAGCAAATGGAGAGGTTTTGAATGCTGTGGATAAGTTCACTTACCTTGGAATATACTTCCCAGGGATATACACATTGATAATGAGGTTGACACAGGCATTGCCAGAACTAGCTTAGTATTTGGGGGGGCTCTGAAGGAAAGGATGGGAGAGAAGAGATATTAGACTGACTAACAAACTGAAGGTCTATAGAGCTGTGGTGCTGACCTCATTGTTGTATGCCTGTGAGACCTGGACAGTCTACCAGTGCTGTGGTAGGAATTCACACAGGAGGTCACACAGTTCAGGAAACTAAATCATGTCAATTTGAATTGTCTTAGGAAGATTCTGAAGATCGTCTGGCAGGATAAGGCACCAGACACTGAGGTCCTTACTCAAACTAAACTGTCAAGCATTCAAACTCTGCTTCAGAGAGCGCAGCTCCAATGGGCTGGCCATGTTTGAATGCAAAATGTACGCTTGCCAGCAAGACCATTTTATAGAGAACTCACACAGGGCAAGTGTTCACGTAGTTGTCCAAAGAAGGACACTCTCAAGGTCTCTCTTAAGAACCTTGGAAGTTATTGTGAGATGTGGGAGAGACTGGCACAGGCCCAGCATGGCATGCCCTCATCACAGGAGGTGCTGTGCTCTATGAGCAAAGCAGAATTGAAGCAGCTCAGAGGAAATGCAGGATGTGCCAATTAGAGGATCCACCCCAAATGTTCACAGGGACTATTTGTGCCCAACCTGTGTAGAGCATTGTATTGGTCTGATCAGCCACAGGGACACACTGAAGCTTGACTCTTAGCATAGTGATGTCATTTTGGTCCTCCTCAAGAAGGAAGGACAACAAATAACCAACCAAGGTCCCTGAGGGAAGGGACTGACTTTTTTTTTAACTTGTATTTAGTAAATACTTAGTCCAGTGCTTGCCACACAGTAAGTACCTAATAAATGCTTACTGACTTATTGACTAAAACAAGACATTTAAACTGGAGGATTTAACACAGTGGTTCTCAAAGTGTGGTCCCCGGACCTCTAGCTACCCCCAGGCCCTTTCAGGGGGCCATCAAAGTAAAAACTTTTTATAATAAAACTAAGTCCTTTTAACTTCAGTACGGTAAATCTCCATGGGTATAACCCACATAAACAAAGTTCTTGGGTGGTGGGGTGGGTCCTCAATAATTTGGGTTCTGATGCAAAAAAAGTTTGAGAAACTCTGAGGCCTAATAGATTTAGGCTATCTAATCTCAAGGGGCCCTCACCAAAGCAAGGCAATCATTCTCTTCCCTCCTCCATTTTCTATCCCACTGGAAACAGCAGCTGTTCCAAACCTTCCATCTCTCCTAAAGTCTCCCCGATGACTCCTTCCACCTCCTCTTCAGCTGAGGTCTTTGCCTCCTGCTCCTCCCCCCTCAATTGAAGCTTCTCATGAAGAGTTCCCACTTCCATCCTCTTCCTTATTTAGTCATTGAATGGACATGGCCTCAGACAAACTGAGACCCGGGAAAGACCTTAATTTAGAAAGGCTGAGGTCTTGACTTTTGTCTTGCCACCGGACTCTGATGACTCTGGAGGAGACAGTGAGGCTGATGACTTTTCACAGCCCTGCCTCACTTAAGTCTGATTCACATGCAAGTCAAGACATCGACCTCATCATGTCACTGAGAATGAAGGATGAACATCTCACGTAGCAATAATGATAGCTGACATTTATATAGTGCTTGCTATGGGCCGGGCACTGTGACAAGCACTTTGCAGTTTTCCTATTTGATCCTCACAATAACCCATTTTACAGATGAGGAAAGTGAGGCAAACAGGTTAAGTGACTTGCCCAGGGTCACACAGCTCATAAGTTTCTGAGGTGAGATTTGAACCCAGGTCTTTCTGACTAGAGACCCAGAGTTCTATCCACTTGGAGCCCCATCCCTTGGACACCATCCTCAGCCACCTCCTCCTCCATCTCTATCTCTATCTTCTCTTTGAGAAGACGGTCACCCTAGATCCCATCATCCCCTTGTAACTCCTCAGGCAGATTATCATGACCATCGGTCAGCCTTTCTAATCTTTATTCTTCTCCTTATCTCCTCGGTCTTTAACTGCTACCGGCAAACCTGCCCACATTTCCCCCCTCCTTATAAAAGCCCCCCTTAATGTAAACATCCCTGCTACCTGTCCTCTACATCCCAGCTCGACTCCTAAAGAAAGCCGTTTACAATGGGAGTCTCTACTTCCCCACCTCTCAGGCTCTGCTGAAACCTCAGCAGTCTAGCTCCTGACTTCACCATTCCCTCCAGAGCCACCTATCACCTTCCAATAGAGAGATCCACCAGCCTTTTCTCAAGCCTTCTCCTTCACTGCTGCAGCCTTCGGACACTGTCTGTCACCTTCTCCCAGATAGATGCTCTCTTCTCTGATTTTCTTTTGTCCACACAGCTCTTTCCTGGTCTTCCTCTCCATGTCTGACTCCTCCTCTTTTGTTCACCATCCATGCACTTCATCCATGCCATGCCCACTAATGGTGGTGGTTCCTCCAAGCCGTCCTCCTGCTATCCTATCTCACTTAGTGTTCTCACGGACTCCTATAGACCCAATTAGCATCTCTAGACAGCTAACTCTCAGATCCATTTATCCCCCCTACCCCGCAGCTGAGCTCCAGTCCCAAGCTTCTGACTGCCTTTTGGACAGCTCTAACTGGATGTCCCAGAAGCTCCCAGAGTCAAAGTCCCAGAACTTTCTCCCCAGACCCCTATTACTGACCACTAGCCTTCTAATCACCCAGGCTTGCAACCTGGTATATCATTCCTCAACTCTTCCTTCTCCCTCACTACACATATCCAACATCCTGTCATTTCTATCTCCACATCATCTCAATCTGTCCCTTTCTCTCCACTTTCGTAGCCAGGTCACACCCTCGTGACCTCTCATCTCCTGCTTCTCCAGCTGTAGAATCCCTGGCTTCCTTCAACACTTGGCTCAAGGGCCACTCCTGTAGGAGACATTTCCTGGTCCTTCCATGTGTTAGTAGTTTCCCAAGGTTACCTACCATCTTCTCTCTCTCTCTCTCTCTCTCTCTCTCACTTCCCTCTCTCTGTCTCTCTGCTTCCCTCTCCAACTCTCTTTTCCCTCTCTCTCTCTCTCTCACACACACACACACACATATGTGCACATACACATTCCTATGTATACATACTCTTTCCACATTTGTTTATTTTATTTTTAATTTATGAAATAAAACAAGCATTTCCATTTCCATAACATAGTATAGTAAAAAATATGATTGCTCACAAAACTGCAAATCTATCGCACTCTCTATAGATAGATATATCAAGAAAAAAAGAGAAACAGAAACAGGAAAGGATATATGTGTATATATTATATATATGTATTATAAGTGTGTATATGTATAAATACATATATATATATATTTCTGACCTTATCATTCAATGATAACTGTTGTCTGCAGAACTAACAATTATCTCTTAATTGACAAATCAAATGATCTTTGCCAATGTTACCTACAGATTTATGAGCATGCTCTCTCCCTCACTTGAATGTGAGCTCCTTGAAGGTAGGGGCTGGTTGCTTTCTCTCTGTATCCGTAGCACTTAGCCCAGTGCTGGGCACAAGTAAATAAATGTTGGATTAATTGTTTGGTGGTATGCAAGGTTTTTTCCAACTCTAACATTCTACAAATCTCTCTATTCATATGATCATAGACCTTATCATGGACCTGAGCCAGCCTCTTCATTTTGCAGACGTAGAAAACGAGGCCCAAGAAACACAACCTGCCTTAAATTACACTGGTATTGAGTTGCCCGTGGAGAATTCGAATCCACAGCCCCATTCTCTTTCCATTCCACTCCATTACTTTTATACCTTAAGCTGTTCCTTGGGTCTGTGGTATATCCAATCTTCCCTAAATAGGGAGCCAGAGCATGTGAATTTAGGAATGTCACTTCATCAGTGTTTCCTCATTAATTTTGGGAAATGGGAGTCCAGACCCAAGATTTCATCTCTGTACGAAAACTCTCTTTGTGGGAACTCCTTCTGCTAATACATACCTCAGATCCTAGGAGCATCATCTTAGAGATGAGGAATAGAGGCAGTCAGAGGTAGTGATTTGTCCAGTAAAGTCTGAGGTGGGATTTGAACCTAGCTCTTCTTGACTCCAAGCCCAGAGCTCTCTCTCCTACTCTATGCTGATCAGCAGCCCATCTGGCAAGGGGCCCACTGAGGTGCACTGACTTGTCCAGGGACATAACAGCCAGCCTGTGTTGGAACAGGACTCCAACCCAGGTCTTCTCGACACCTCAGCCAGCTTGCTGTTCATTTAGCTCTCAGAAATGAGAAATATTTAATAAATTTAAAATGCAGATAACAGCACTTGACCTCTCTCAGGAATAATGGACACAGCACTGGCCATGGAGTCGGAAGGACCTGAGTTCAAATGCTGCTTCAGCCACTGACTACCCCGGTGAAAAGTCCATGCCTCTTTCCAAGCCTCAGTTTTCTATGACACTTAATATAATAGAGAAGTGGGGTGACTTATGCTAAGAATAACCTCACACTTACTTAATATTTTAAGGCTTGCAAAGCACTTTACAAATACGATCTCATTTTATTCTTACAACAACCCTGTGAGGTAGCTGTGGTTAAGCGACTTGACCAGGGTCACACAGCTAATCAGTGCCTGAGGCTGGGTTGCTCAGGGCTCTCTCAGGACAGGATCAGTGTTTCCCCACCTGGGACCAAGGGCTGGAGAATCCTTCCCAGTCGAGCCCAAAGGGCTCGACGCTCCGCCTTGGATTACCTTTCTCTTTTTGTTTTGTTTTTTTCTCCCGAAAGGGCTGAGGGAAGAGAGCTCAGTCCTAGTAATGTCCAGCAGAGGGCAGCATGGAGCCGCATTTCTAGCTGGGTCTGGCCTCATGCTGAAAAACTGCAGGGTGTCAGAAGTCACTCCCCACCAGCCCACACTGTGCCCCTCCCCATAATGGGGAGGGCTCAAGCATGGCTTCTGTCCAGAGGCTGGAGCTGAGAAAGGAATGACGTTTATCTCAACGGTCCCTTCTAGTTGTGCAAAGCACTTTTCACTTTAGAAAGCACTTTCAGAAACTTTATCTAGCGGGGTACTCTGGGGTCCGGGGTACCAGTTTGTGGATCCTGTCCCCTGGGGAGGTGGGGCATCTGCTCCCTGCTGTGTCTGCTCCTCCCCCGCCCGCCCCCCCCCCCCCTACACTCACTCCTCTCTGGCCCTTTCTGCTGAGACCCAGGCATCTGGTTCTCTGGTCCCATCCCACCTCACCCAGCCCCCAACCTCCCCGGTCTCCCGCCTGTCCCTCCTTTGGTCAGGCCCCTTTTTCTTCTTGCTTGGGGGGTGGGGGTGGGTTCCATCCTATCCCCTCCCTGGAGGCGGTGTCTTTCCTAATGGTCTCTGACCCTGCCCCTCCAGACTTCCACCCTCCAACATCTCCCCCCCCCCAACTTCTGCCTGATACCGAGTCCCTTTCCCAACCCCCGGGGGAGAAAGGGGCTGGAGGAGGGAGTGAGGGAGAGACAGGGCCCAGAGACAGAGGGAGCCCGGGAAAGACACAGGGAGGCAGAGACAGAAGAAGGCACCAGAAAGGGAGGCAGAGAGGGACCCAATCAGAGAAAACCGGCCAGAAACAGAGCCAGAGGCTGTGAGAGACCTAGTTGGAGTGGGAAAGGAGGGAGGCCGAGTCAGAAGCTGGGAGGGATGCCGAGTCAGGAGCTGTGAAGGAGACGGAGGCTGGGATCGAGAGGCAGTGTGAAAGGGGGGCTGGGAAGGACCAGGCAGGGGGAGGGAGTGGAGGACAAGGGAAGAGATTGGGGTGTTTTAGGGAGCCTGCCAGACAGGCCTGGGCTTCAAGGAGGAGGAAAGGAAGCGGCAGACAGACCTGCACCAGCCTGGGCCACCAGCCCAGAGTTGTTGAGACACCATGGGGGGGCTGGAAGGAGCCAGGCTGCTGCTGCTGCTACTGCTCTTAGGTGGGGCAGGGACAGCCTGGGAACCACACAAGGGGAAGTGCCCCCCAAGTTGTTCCTGTACCAAAGACAGTGCCCTGTGCAACGGCTCCCCCCAAGTGCCTGAAGGCTTCCCCCCTACCCTGCTGTCCCTGTGAGTCTGCCCAAAGCCAATGGCCCAGTTGGGGGTGTGGCCCCTGGGATTGGGGGCTGGATACTTGCATCCCTGTGGGAGAGGACAGGGGCTAGGATAGCAGAGTCCCTGGAGGAATGGAGAATAGGAGATAGCTGTCTGGGGCGGTGGGGGGGGGGGTGGGGGGAGAGATGTAAGCAAGGACCCCAAGACCCACGGAAGAATGGGGAGTGAGGGCTAGCTCGCGGTGAGGGAGAGTATAGGACAGGTATAGGCCAGGACTCTTGGGTCCTTCAAAGGATGAGGAATAGATTGCTGGATCTTCGAGTGGGGTTGGATGATGCTTGGGTCCTCACAGTAGAGCTGGGAGCAAGGAAGCCTGATTGGCTGAAGGGCTGATCCACCATACCTCCCCATCCCCTTAGGTCTTTGGTAAGATCTCAAGTGACTCGACTTACCTCTGGCAGCTTCCTGGAGGTCCCCTCCCTGCACCTTCTGTAAGCTGTCTGGGATTCTGGGACAGACAGAAACCAGGCGTGTTGGGAGAGTGGGCAGGAAGGGAGGGGAGCAGTGGGGGCTATTAATGTGTCTTTGGAGAAGGGCCAAAGCGTGTGGGAGAGGGGGAGCTGGGGTCTAGCAGATTGGAGTGGGAGGCGGGAGGAGGCGAAGAGCACAGAGCCCTCTTCTCCTTAGTCCTGCACTAGGACCCTCAATCTCAAATTCCTTCACAGTCTCTTCACAGCCAACACCTTCTCTATGATTGGAGATGATGCTTTTGCTGGCCTCTCCTATCTCCGGTATCTGTGAGTGGGGCCTGTGGGATGAGGGGATGGGGGATTACTTGGGGGAGGAAAGAGATGGAGCTGAGGAGGTAGGAGAGCTGCATGTGCTCTGGGGGAGAACTGAGAATTGGGGAGGCGATTTTCCAATTATTCCTCCCCAGCTCCCCCTACCTTCCAGAGTGGAGGGGTGGGGGGAAGGGGTCTGAACCAGAAGCTTCTCTGGGTCACCACTGACTTTCCATGTGACCCCGGGCCGGTCAACTTGCCTTTCTATGCTCTAGTCACCCCAACTTGGAAACAGGAAGGAGGTCTCTGGCCCCACCTGCCTCATGGGAGGAGGCTTCCAGGGGGGGCCTGCTGACAGGTCCCTGAGGCTGGGGTTACCCCTGGGGCCCCCTCTCCTCCCCCAGGTTCATTGAGGACAATCACATCAGCTCTATCTCCAAGAATGCCCTCCGGGGGCTAAGATCCCTCACACACCTGTGAGTGTCCCTTCTTGCCAATGGCATCTCCCCTTCCCCAGCAACAACCTGACATGTCCTAGTCTGTGATGTGGACATTTCCCTGAAGTAATGCCCCCCACCACTCTGGAGTTACTCCCACCCCGGGGGCCCCTTTGGTTCTTGGCCTTACCAGCCCCTGCCCCAAGGCCTTGTGGGGAGGAAGTGATGTCAAATGTGTCTTCAGCCCTTTTATTTACTTCTCTACATCCCAGGAGTTTGGCCAATAACCACCTACAGACCCTGCCCAAGTTCCTGTTCCGAGGACTGGAGACCCTGAGCCATGTGTGAGGCACAGGGAAGAGGAGGGGAGGAATAGGTTGGGGGTGGGAACAGGAAAGGGGCTCCTCCCATAAGTGTCCCCCAACTTCCAGGAATGGAGAGGGAAAGCTGGGTGTAGGGTAGAGAAAGCTTCGAGCTCCAGAGGGAAGAGTCAGAGGTTGGGGACATGAAAGGAAGAGAGAAAACTGTCCACAAAGAGGGGCCCATGGAAAGAGTACTGACTTGGGAATCTAAGGGCCTAGGTTCAAATCCTGCCTTTTTCCTCTGGCTGCCTGTGTGACCTTGGACAAATCACTTAACCATAGGATTAGATGGCCTCCGAGGTCCTTCCGAGCTCTGCATCTATGACCCTATAATCCTAGGCTGCCTTGAAATAGTGAGTTCCTCCATCACAGGGGGAGCTTTAAGGAAAAAGTGAAAGACTACTTCTCAGCGACATGGTCCAGCTTGGAATAATTATGATCTGGAGTCCATTCTCACTGGGAAATTCTGTGATTCTGGAAGAGATAGGGTTGGGGACACAGAAGGAGAGGAGGCCAGAGGTGGACGGTTTGAGCACATAGCTAAGTACGCCACCCAGGCTAGAGTCAGAGGTTCTGGGTTCAAACCTTGCTTTGATATTTATTACTTCTGTGATCATGGGCCAATCACTCAAGCTTTCTGGAACTGTTTACTCCTCATTGGATTAATTAGCTTGTCTCTAAGGTCTCTTTTTAAATTCTATGAACCTACCACATGTGGCCTCAAGGCTGCAGGGTCCCCACCCCTGAATTAGAAGTCCCAGACCATCAAGGGGGGAATCCATCTGCTGGGACTTAGAGGAATGGGAGGAATTGGCTTTCTCTCATATTCACCACCAGGGATCTTCGAGGAAACCCGTTCCTCTGTGACTGCCGCCTGCTGTGGCTGGTCCTGTGGCTACCCCAAGTGAATGCCAGTGTGGCAGCTGGAGCCTGTGCAGGACCTATGCCATTAGCCAACAGACAGCTCCAACACCTGGACCCAGACACCTTTCACTGCAGGACTGTGGGTATGGCTTTCCAGGGAGCACAAGGTCCATTGCCAGAGACCATGAAGGAAGGAATGGGGCATGTTCATTCAACACGCATTTACTAAGTAACTAATCGTATACCTATTAACGTACACAGTATCTCCTCTATCAGAATGGAAGGTCACCAAAGGCAGGGACGTTTCCCTTTTTTAAACCCTCATCTCTTGGCACAGTGCCTGGCATCTAGTGAGCCCTTAAAAATGCTTGTTGATTGATCCCTAAGTGAGTGCTGAGGCAGCTAGGTGGCTCAGAAGATAGAGAGCTGGGCCTGGAGTCAGGGAGAGCAGAGTTCAAATCAGGCCTCAGATACTCACTAGCTGTGTGACCTGGGCAAGGCACTTCACCTCTGTTTGCCCTACTTACTCCACTGGAGAAAGGAAATGCCAAAGCAACTCAGTATCTTTGCCAAGAAAACCCTATGGACAGTATTGGTTTGATATGGTCCATGGGGTCATGAAGAGTCAGACACAACTGAACGAGAATGAGGGGAGTGCTATCTTGGCACAGTGGCTAAAGAGCCAGCCTTGGAGGTGAGAAGACCTAAGTATAAATTTCACCTCTGCTGTATGCTGGCTGTGTGACCGTAGCCAAGTCACATATGCTCTAAGCAACTTTAAGACTTAATTTGCAGAACAGAGGCCCTCTGCAATGATGGATGGAATTTCCTCAGGATGAGGTCCCTAAACCAATGTTCCCAGCACTCTGCTGGGGCCACAAAGAAAAAAAAAAACCAACAACTCTGCCCTCAAGAAGCTTACACTCTATGGGGGAGGGGGGAGATGTGGCTTGGGCCCTGAGGGAAGCAGAGGCCACAGGACAGGATACTTAGTTTCTGAAAGGCCCACAGGCCAAGGGGCTAGATATCAGCATCCGTGAAGGGACTGGGAGTCAGCAGGCCAGACTGGTTATTTGGTTAACCCATTAAGAGCTTACTATGTGCCAGGTACTGTGTTAGACACTGGGGATAGAAGTACAAAGAATGAAACAATCCGATGAGTATGTATAAAATATATGAGGGGCAAATTTAAAGTTAATAAATATATTTGTATATGTATTATGTATTGTAATATCCACACCTATATATTATTGTAAGGTGTGTCATTAAAAACAAGGCAGTTGGGCCCCAGTAGTTGGGAGGGGAGAGCATCAGAAAAGGCCTCATGCAGAAGGTGATACTTGAGCTGTATCTCCTAGGAAGAGAGGGACCCTGTGAGACAAAGATAAGGAGAGAGCACCTGCCAAGCCTGGGGGACAGCCAACCCAAAGGCACTGAGGTGGGAAATGGAGTATGGGGAGTGAGGAGACCAGGCCTGGCTGGCAGGGTGCAAATGTCCAGTGAGGCTGGGGAGCAGAGGCCCAGGTTCCCCGGTGCCTGCGCAAAAACTTTTTTTTTACATTTAATTTTTATTTTATTTTTTCTCAATTGCATGTAAGCAAAGATTTTTAACATTCTTTTTTTAAAATTTTGAGTTCCATATTCTCTCCCTCCCTCCCCTCCCCCCTTTGAGAAAGCAAGCAATTTGATATAGATTATTCCTGTGCAACCATGCGAAACATTTTCATTATTTGCCATGTTACAAAAGAAAAGGAAGGCCAAAAAGCCCAAGAATAATAAAGAAAAAGTCTGTCTCAATTTGTACTCAGAGCCCATCAGTTCACTCTCTGGAGGTGGATAGCATTTTACATCATGAGTCCTCTGGAATTGCTAGAACACTGTATTGCTGAGAACTCATTCACGGTTGTTCATCGTTCAATATTGTGTACAATGGTCGCCTGGTTCTGCTCATTTTACTTTGCATCAGTTCATGTAAATCTTCCCAAGTTTTTCTGAAAGCAGAGACTGAGCTGACTCTTCCCACTGCCCTATCCTAGAGCTGTCCTGGTTCCAGACCCTAGGAGAACCGGCTCTTGGCGTGGAAACCTTCTCCTACCTGGGAGAGCCGCACGTGGTATTGGCCCAGCCCTTCGCCGGCAGATGCCTTTTTCTGGTCTGGGATTATACGCTGCAGCGTTTCCGACCTGATGAAGAAATCCCGGGTGAGATGCTGATTCGGGACGCCGCCCCTCCCCCTCTCTAGTCCCTTCCCTTGCCATTCCCTCCCTCCTTCCCCGCCCCAGCGCCCCTCATCCTTCCCAGACGTGGCCCTGCCGCTTGTCCCCTGCCCCCAAGCCCCCCACCCCCATCCCCAGGTGCCCCCCGTGACGTGCCCTCCTCCCCTCCCCTCCTGCCAGCGCCGTCGGTGGTAGCCTGTAAGCCCCTGGTGCTAGGCTCTCGGCTCTTCGTGCTGGTGGCCCGGCTGTGGGGGGGAACCCAGCTGTGGTCCCGCCCGAGCCGGGGGCTGCGTCTGTCGCCGTCCCAGGCCCTGGCCCCAGAGCTGCTGCTGAAGCCCAATGATGCCGAGCTGCTGTGGCTGGACGGGGAGCCGTGCTTCGTGGTGGCCGAGGTGTCCAAGGCCGGCCGCACCACCCTGCTGTGCCGCGACGGGCCCGGGCACGGCTTCTACACGCGCCAGAGCCTGCACGCGTGGCACCGAGACACGGACGCCGAGCCCCTGGAGCTGGCCGGGGAGCCGCACCTGCTGCTGGCCTCCGCCTCGCAGCGGCCGGTCCTCTACCGCTGGCAGAGCGGCCGCTTCTCTCGGCGCACCGACGTGCCGGAGGCCGAGGACGTCTACGCCACCCGCCACTTCCAAGTGGGCGGAGACGTGCTTGTCTGCCTGACCCGCTACCTGGGCGACTCCATGGTGAGGACTCCCAGCCGAGGGCCCGGGGGTGGGGGGCTCGGGGCGGCCCTGGCGGCGCACTCACCTTACCGATCAGTGGACCTGGCTCTCCACGGAGGAAAGGGGAGCCGCTTAGACTCAGGCTGGGACCTGGCGTCAGGAGCAGGAGAGGTGGAATCCTGGCTCACCTGGCTCACACCCTTACCAACTGTGTGACCCTAGCCAAGTCTGACCCACCCTGGGTCAGCTTCCCCACCTAGATAATGAGGTGGCTGGACAGGATGGCCTGTTTAAGCGATCCGAGCCTCAGCTTCCTCCTCGGCAAAACAAGTGACTTGGATTCCACGGCCTCCAAGGCTCCTTTCAGCTCTTACTTTATGATTTTAATGTCCATTCCAGATCAAAATTTTAGGATTAAGAGACCTACTCCTAAAGCCCCCAGATCTGATTCCCTGCTCCTGAAGCTGTCCCCCTTACTCCTTACGCTGTTCTCATAACCCTCACACTGGTGCCCCCAGTCCCATTTCTGACCCCATTACACCACCAACCAATTTTTTCTAATTAGCTTTTAGTTTTCAACATTCACTTCCACAAGACTTTGAGTTCCAAATTTTCTCCCCTTTCCTCACCCCAAGACGGCCTGCATTCTGATTACCCCCTCCCCCAATCTGCCTTCTCTTCCATGGTCCCCCTCCCATTCTCTTACCCCCTTCCCTTCGATTTTCCTGTAGGACAAGATAGATTTCTATGACAGATTGCCTATATATCTTATTTCCCAGTTGCACGTGAAAACAATTTTTAACATTTGTTTTTTAAAACTTTGAGTTCCAAATTCTCTCCCCTCCTCTTTCCCCACCCACCATCATTGAGAAGGCAAACAATTCGATATAGATTATACATGTGTAGTCATGCAAAACACTTCCGTAATAGTCATGTTGTGAAAGACTATATTTCTGTCCATCCTATCCTGCCCCCATTTATTCTATTCTCTCATTTGACCTTGTCCCTCCTCAAAAGTGTTTGCTTCTGATTACCTTCTCCCCAGCTCTGCCCTTCCTTCTATCACCCCCCACCTTATCCCTTTCCCCCTACTTTGCTGTAGGGTGAGATAGATTTCCATACCCAATTGAGGGTGTATGTTATTCCCTCCTTAAGCCAAATCATATGAGAGTAAGGTTCACTCACTCCCTCTCTTCCCCTCCACTGTAAAAGCTTTTCCTCACCTCTTTTATGTGAGATAATTTACCCCATTCTATCTCTCCCTTTCTCAAGGGGCATTTATTAAGCACCTACTATGTGAGAAGCACTGAGGATAAAAGACAAAAGGCCCAAGTCTAAATGGGGAATTCACTGTGTTCATAGGGTAACAATAACAGCTAACATATATAAGCATTATCAGGTTTGCTTTTACATGTATTTTCCCAACAGTCCTGGGAAGGATGGTACTTTAGCACCCCCAGATTACAGATGAGGAAATGGAAGCGAAGAGAGGTTAAGTTAAAAGGAAGGAAACAGGCATTTATTGAGTACCTACTATGTGCCAGGCACTGTGCCAAACACTTTCCAAATATTTCTCATTTGACTCTCACAACAATCTTCCGAGGTAGATGCAATTAATAGGCCCATTTTATAGTTGAGGAAACTGAGGTAAATGGGTTAAGTGACTCACCCAAGGTCACCCAGCTAGTAAGCATCTGAAGCAGGACTGGAATTCGGGTCTTCCTGACTCTAGACCCAGTGTGGCAGCCATAAATAAGCATATACAAAGAGATACGATGTGATTTAAAGGAGAAGGCATTAGCAGCTGGAGGGATGGCTGAGCCTTAAAAGAAACTGAGACACAGATAGGGGGAAGGAATGCATTATAGGCCTGGGGGATGAACAGTTTAAGAATACTGGTAAGGAAGGCCAGATTGGCTGGACCACAGATGGAAGGAAGTGATGTGAGAGGTCTGGATTGGCAGGTTGAAGCCAGCTTGTGAAGGACTCTCTATATCCAACCCTGGAATTTGTTCTTTATCCTAAAGGTAGTAAGCCATCACTCTAGTTTACTGATGTCTTTAGGCTTGAGCTTTGGGAAGGACAGCTTGATATCAGTGTAAAAGATGGCTTAGAAAGAGGAGAAACTTCAGGTTTTGAACAGGGTGAGTGCCCTCAACAGCAGAAGGGACAGTTAGATGGATGGAGGGCTGTGGAGAGGGGGTGGGGAAGTGGGAGGAAGATCAGTTTAGGTTTAGGCTTTTATTGAGGGCCTCACCCTTAGCTTGGGTGAGCTGGGGGAGGGGTCGAATGTTGAAGATGGGGCCTGCTGGGAGGACAAGTTGTCCTTGATCTTAGGAATATGCTGGAGAGGCTGGATTTCAGTGTGCAAAGCACAAGGAAGTGATCTGGGACCTCACCATATGGCATGAACTGAAGGCTCTCAGAGGAAGGAAAGGGGCTGCAAGAAGGGGCATCCAGGAGCAGATGGGACACGAGCCAGCACTGACATCAGAAGAGGGGAGCTCCAAGTTGGTCGATAGCACAGGTTTGGGGGATGGGAAGAGACTGATTTGGATGGAAGAGGGGAATCTGTCGGAGAAAGAGTTGGAGAGGAAGTTGGGGCAGATGGAGGAAGTTCCCCAGTGACGGAGCTTGGCTTCCATCCCGTAGCTGGGACAGGGTCATGTAGCAGAGAGCCTGGCCTATGGAGCCTATGTTCCCTGGATAATTCTGGGTTGGACATCTCATTTTCCTCCTCTGCCAAATGAGGTGGCTGGACCTTCCAGCTCCACTTCTAATATGGTTTAGTCCTTCAACCCTTTTTGAATGAGCCTCAGTGGATTCATCTATGAAATGGAGGGATAATAATACCTATTATTCCCTATGGTTATCCTAAGTTCTTGAGCGAAGTGGTGATTGGGTCAGAAGATGACCAAAGAGGTCAGTGAAGTATGAATGAGAAATGAAGAGAGAATGCAGGCAGGGAGACCAGTCAGGAGGCTGTTATAATAATCTGGACAAGAGGAGCAGCTAGATGGCCATGCCATGATGGATAGAGCACTAGCCCCAGAGTCAGGAGGATGTGAGTTCAAATCCAGTCTTGGACACCTACTAGCTGTGTGACCTTGGGCAAGTCACTTGACTCTGATTGTCTCATAAAAAAAAACCAGGCAAGAGTGGATGACGGCCTGAGAATTTGGCCTCTGACACTTACTAGCTGTGTGACCCTGGGCAAAGGGACAGATGGAAGACACATTCCAGAGGAAGGATGGACAGGCCTTGGCCCAGGGGAAACTCCTCAAGGCCTGTTTTGTTGTTGTTTTTTTTTTCTTTGTATCTCTACTGCCTGGCAGTCAATCAATCAATTCATGTTTATTTATTAAGCATTGGCTATGTGCCACCCATGTACTCTCTGTAGATACAAAGAAAAAGTGAAAATATTCCCTGCCCTCAAGGACTTACATTCAGCACATACATACATCGGTATATGCAAGATACATACAGGGTAAATACATGGTAGACTTAGAAGGGAAGGATTAGTACCTGGGGGGGGGGGACGGGGGACAGGAAAGGCCTCCTACAAGATGACTTGTCTTGAAGGAAGCTGAATGATCTAAGATAGGAAAGTAGGATTGCTTAGAACCTTCCCTACAACCTCAGAATGCCACAACCCCTCCCCCCAACTCTACTCCCAGAGCCCTAAGGGCAGGGGGGCCTCTATACCGCCTCCCAACCCTGAACTCCATCCGTACAGGTGATGCGCTGGGATGGTTCCATGTTCCGGCTGCTGCAGGCGCTGCCGTCCCGTGGTTCCCTCATCTTCCAGCCGTTGCTCATCGCTGGGGACCACCTAGTCCTGCTGGGGAGCGACTTCACCTATAGCCTGGTGTTCCAATATGAGCCAGACGCGGGGCTCCTGAAGCTCCTGCAGGAGCTGGGGCCCCCAGTGCCCTCAGCACCCCGGGCCTTCTCCTTCATCTCTGTGGCGGGCCGAAGGTTTCTCTTCACCGCCAATTTCAAGGGCCCCACCCAAGTCTACCAGCATCTCATCCAGGACCTCAGTGCCTGACCAGGAAGGGATGGAGGCCTCCTCTCCTTGTTCCATGTGCCCAGTGAGGCTGGACACTCTTGTGACTGACAGGCAGCACCTCCACAAGGAAAGAGCCTGGGGCTGGGAAGTCAGGAGACTTAGGGTGGCTGGGCCACATCTGATGTACTGAGAGAGTCCATTCGCTTGTTTTGACCCAAGTTTCCTTTCTTGGGAAAAACAAGAGGTTTGAACTAAATGGGCTTTAAGGACCCCCCACCCCAGTTCTAGCATCCTGTGAGTCTTTGAAAGCTGGGTGAGGATGTTCCTTGGAGGAGTCTAGTGTGGCAAGATGGAGAATGCCATGTTTGAAGAAGTCTTGGGTTCCAATCTTTGCTCTGTTGTGCAGAGCCTGTTTCTTCATCTATAAAATGTAGACAGTGGCAGGGAGTTGGACTGGATAATCTCTAAGGACCCTTCCTGCTTTAACTCCTACGATCCAGAAGTCTATTGGGACCATCCCACAGAACAACCTCAGATTTCGAGCCCATGGCCCAGACTGTGCCCCGACCCTCCTGACCACTGAGGGGACTTGACCTCCTGAGAAACCACACATTGAGTCCCGAGCATCCCAATCAGCTGGAAGCTGCGTCTGACATGGTGGCAACTGGCTAAAGGCACCAGGAGCTGGAGGAATGGCAGCGTAGACCACTGTGGCCAGCTCTGGGCTTGGAACCAGAAGAGCTGGGTTTGAATCCTGTTCCTGACACTAAATTGATTCTGGGCACATTTAATGGCTCCATGCCTCAGTTTCCAGATCTGTAAGATGAGGATTATCCCACTTGTGACCCTACCTCACAGGGGTGTTGTGAGGAAAGTGCTTTGTAAATCTTCAGGCACAGGAACCTGAGTAGTTATTTTTATATGTGGGGAGGGTGGGGGCAGAGGCCCAGAAATGTTCCTTGGGCTTGAGTTGAGAGATGACTGATATTGAGGGTTTCTAGGGTTTTTTTTTTGCTGTGAGGGGACACTGGTGGTTTACAAATGAGAAAGGGAAAGGAAGAGGGGCGTTGTGTGTGGATAAGGGGTAATGGGGGGAAGGGATGGAGAAGCACATCAGGAAAGGGGAGTGGGACACGTGGAGGAGTGAGGGGAAATGATGTTTTCTTATGTAGAGGAAGAGGGGGTTGTACATGAGGGATGATTGGGATCTGGGAACTGAAATGGGGGGATGGAGTGAGGATGGGTGAAAGGGGAAGAGGAGGTTGTGTATGACGGGGTGGTTGGGATCCGGGAACTGAAACAGCGGGGGTGGGGAGGGGGATGGGGTGAGGATGGGTGAAGGGGGAAGAGAAGGTTGAATGTGTTGGGGTGAGGGGAGGAGGGTTCTGGGTAGGAAGTGAGGGTGGGGAGAGGAGCTATTATATGGGATGGGAAATGTATTGTATGAGGGTTGCTGTATGGGAAGGACTGAGAGGGGTGTTGAAGGTTTATGTGTGGGATGGGGGGCTGTATAGGGGAGAAGTGTTATATGGAAAGGGATTGGAAGAGAAGGGGAGAAGGGTATCAAGGGCAGGGGCCATGGGAGGGGGTATTCTGTGTGTGCTTAGACAGCTAGGGGAGGGTGGGCAACCTGAGACACTCCATCCCCCTGCTTTAGGCTTATTCTGCCTTGCCTCCCCCCATCCCTTCCACAACTAATCTTGATCACCACTCTTAAGGATGTCAAAGGTCTCCTAGCAGGTTCACCTCCTAACCATGCCCTCTAGAAGTCCTCCTGTAGAGGCCTGAGCCAGGAGCAGGGTAGGGTACATGGAAAAGGTGGGAAAGGGTGGGCACCATTTTGGTTGAGGGGTTACTCAGAGCCAAGAGGGTTTGTGTCATGGCAACTAGTAATTCCAGGTACCCAGAGTCTTAAGAGGTGAAACCCAGAAGCAGCAAGAAGAGGGTGGCCAGGGCCTGGCACAGGGGGTCCCACACACACACTCTAAGTGGGGAGCCCTTCCTGGGAGAGGGTGTCCTTGGGGCCCTAGGGAGGGTGTCCTCAGGTTGAGGAGGCAAGGAGAAGGTATCTTTGGGGTCTTTGAGGACCCAAGGAGGGTGTCCTAAAGTAGAAAGGATCCTTGGGTCTTTGGGACCCTGGGGATGGTATCCTATAGTAGAGGGGATCCTAGGATATTTGGGATCTTTGATGCCTAGAGTAAGCTGTCCTGCAATGGAAGGTATGCTAGGGTCTTTGAGACTCCCAGGGAAGGTCTTCTGAGGTCTTTGGGACCCATGGAAGAGTATCCTGAGATCCTAAGGGCAGGTATTATGGAGGTATTTGAGGCTCCAGGGGAGGATATCCTGGATCTTTGGGGCTCTGTGGGAAGACATGATGGGATTTAGGGGGCTCCTGGGAAATAAATGGCAAAGTTTGGGTAGTGGGGCCTTTGGGGTCAGACCAGAGCTCCTGTGGGTAGGTGCTTGTCAGGTCTTAGCTAAGCCTTCTTGACTGGGTTATTATAGGACATTTCTAAGCTTTTTTGCTGGGTTACTGTAGGGCATTTAGGGTCTGATGCAAGCTTATGCTGGTGGAGTAGGGCCAACCAGGGCTCAGGATGGACTCTACCTTTATAAACTTGATGGTATTGGGGTTTTCGGGCCACTCTTTTTAGGGACTGTCATAGAAAGCAGAAATCAAACATCATCTTCCCAAGAAAGGAATTTAAGAGAGAAGGAGTTTATGTGAACCTGAGCAAAAAGGGTTGTCCCACCACCTGGGCTTCTTCCCTTTCCACCCCCATCCACTCTATTCTCCCTCTCACCAACCACTTCTAGGACATCTTGAGGTGAAGATCCTGGAATGGCTTAATTAAAAAATAAATGTAAAAAAACCCTCTTCCACCTGGGGGCAGGGACCCCAGAGAGATGATGGGTCAGCATCGACTGAAGGGCGTTGGGCAGAACGGCAAAGATGTAGGTGATGTATAGGTGAAGTCAGGGAAGAAAGAAGAGGTCTGCAGGGTCTGGGGAGGCTGGTGTCAACTCAGCAGTTTACTGGCCGGGCCTAGAAGGGTGAGGAGGAGAGGAGAGAAAGATTAGATCTTCTGGTTTCTGAACTCATTACTTCACTTTTCCTTCTATGTCTTTACACATACATATATTGTTTTCCCACTCCAGAAAAACCCTGCTAAACTTGAAATACATGTCCTAGGTGATGGGATTTCTCCTGCCCTGGGGTTATAGAGAAGGAAAAGGGGGTGGGGATAGGAAAGCAGGTCAGACATAGATCCAGCCCACCCTGCTTCCTTCCAGTCTCCTCAGACAGACACCCCTCAAATCACCGATTTTGAAAGTTGGAAGGGATTCGAGTGGCCCTCTGAATCCAACCCATACCCAACAGGAATCCTCGTTCTGGCCCATCAGGCCCCCATTAAATAATGCTAAGGTTTAGAGTATTAGGAATTTTGGGGTCCCTGGTGCATCAACATTTCCCAACAAAAGGGGAACTTCCCTTTAAATTATTCATTGCAATCGATGTTTCCACGGAGAGGGAATTTAAGAGGATGGGTCTGGGGAGCCGCCAGGATTTGGGTTCCTAACAGGGCCACAGACAGGTAGAAGGATTGGGGCTCCATCTTTCTTACGTGTGCTTCTGGCTGAATTTGCATTTGCATTTGCCACCTGCATGAGCAAGAAGAACAGAACAGGGTGAAGGGACGTAGCCCAGGGAAGGGTCACTGCCCCCTCAGCTTCTCAGATCCTCTGTCCTCATTAATTCCCCAGACTCACTCATGAGAACGATGATGCCCACAGCACACAGGATCCCAGCACAAATCAAGCCACCCACACGTAGGCTGTGCCAGTCTGTGGGAGAGAAGCAGAGATGATTGACTTCTGGAAACCTCTCTCCCCTTCTGCAGAGGACAGTTCACCTTCTCAAGGAAGCCACCTTTGATCAAAAAGCTCAGAAGCGGGGCTACCCGCCTTAGCTGGCGACATATCCTTTTCCATTGATGACACGTTGATTTGTAAGTATTCTTTCCCTCTTCATCTAGACTGGAAGCTCCCTCAAGGCAGGAATTTTCTTTCCCCGACCTACCACTAGAATCTCTCTTTCACCTCTCCTCCAGGCTGCACTGTCCCAAGCAGCTTCCATCCCCTTCACCCCAGGACCCTGGGGTAGGCAAACTCAAGGAAGCTCTTACCGTAATAGAAAGGGCTGTCTTTATCTGAAGGAAAAAAGAGACAGTGAGAACAGGATCAGGAGGGAGGGTGCCTGCAACCTCAAAGAAGTTTGGGAGGGGAGTAAGAAGCTTGGGGGTTAGGGGTAGCTGGGTGGCATAGTGAACAGAACCCTGGCTCTGGAGTCAGGAGGATCTGAGTTCAAATCCAGCCTCAAACAGTTATTAGCTGTGTGACCCTGGGTAAGTCACTTAACCCCAGTTTCTTCCCTCCCCAAAAAAAGAAGCTGGGGGGTAACTCACCAGCTGGATCATTGGCTTCCAGGGCAGGCAGAACTGAGAGAGAGAAAGCAGGATAGCAGGGTGTAGGTTTCTGAAGGCAATCTGAGACTGGTTAACCCTTGCCTTTTAGTGGGTGGCTCTGGGCACAGGCAGATAGCTAGCTGCCTGCTACAATCCTCCAGTAAGGGTGAGTGCTCAGCCTGCAGGTGGAGGGAGGCACAGGTGTGCCTTAGAATGGGAGATCACGCAAACCGTCAGGTGGCCAACGGCATGTTATTCACTTCATTGTCCTCCTCATGGTAAGGAAGAGAGAAGGAAATGAGCCTTCGCCATCTAGTTTGAGGCTCCTTCTAGAGTCACTTACGGCTGCCATTCATTGCTATCCTCAGCCATGTCTAATAGGGCACCCATGTAATTGTCTCCCAGGATGTCAGCATCTCTCCTCTTAGGGACCCAATTTCCCAATTTCATTCCAGCTGCTGCTACTGACTCCAGAGTCTTAGATGCCCTTTCTCAATGTTATTGACTATTTCTGGCTTCTGATTGGGGAGGGCAGGTGTTTCATCTGCCTCTTTGCCCCTCCCTGGGAACATAGACTCCTAGTAGCCCTGGCTTCTTCTTCAGAATACGCTTCCTCTTCCATCTGCCACCTAGTAGAAAAGTGAAGGCCGTTTCTACACTGGTTTCTGAAGTGCTTCCCAACTTGGGCTGAGAGAAATGTGGGAGGATCGGAGGTGGTGTCTTTGGGCTCGAGTGAGGGAGAAGTCTAGGAAAAGGAACAGGTTTTCAGTCTGAAACTGGCACTCACCTGCCATCATCAGTAGAATGCCCACTGTTAACCCATGCATCTTGGAGTTCAATAGGTTGGACACTGTTGGGAGGAACCTCAATGAGACACGTGCCTCTCCTTCTCCCCTCTCCCCTCCCCCATCCCCAGCACAGCAACCTCAAACACATGTACACATGGGCACAACACAGGGACGAAAGTCTTTCTGTTGAACCCAGGGCAGGCGATAAGAAGGGAGAAAGCTGATAAGAACCGGAGAAGGAGAGGGACAGATAAGGGAGCTGGGGGAGGGCAGATGCTGACTGAGTCTCTCGAAGGGGGAAATAGGAGAGCTATGTTATATCTGCTGGAATGGTGGTGAATGGGGTAGGCACGGAAGAGTCTGAGCTAGTTTGGGGTAGGGACACTTGAAAGGGAGGAGTCGGGGGCCAGGTGGCAGGATGCCTGCATTAGGAACAGGCTGAGGTTTCCCTGCTAGGCAGCCTGTCCCACAGACAGCTCGGAGCCTGAACAGCCCATCCCTTCTTTGGGCTGGGGTCCAGAGCCTGAGGCTGGCCGGGCATATCTGTTCTTGGGGGAGAGGGAGGAGGTCGTGGTTGTGGTTGGTTGTGGGTGAGTAACAGAGCTGAGAGGGTAGCTAAACCCCAGGGGGGAGAGGCTGATGCCAGAACTGAAAAGAAGCTGTTCCATCTCAAGGGAGTTTTATGAATTTCTCCAACCTGGATTCACCCTTCTTATTTTTGTGCCTTTGGACCTCCGCCCGCCCCCACCTTCTACTCTCCAGGCCACTTCTACCCTATCCAACAAGTCAGGGCCCATCTGCCTTTGGGAAACCTCCCTACAGTCTCCTTCTGGGGTTAGTATGGGCTTGTGGTACTTCTTCCACCCCTTTCACCTCTTACAATGATGTTCTCACTGATCTTTTGGAGAGAAAGGCAATGTTCTAGTTACTGTTGACTCATGGGATCTCCATGTTGCTGCTAAAGTCCCTGCCTCAGAGAGTTTGTCATGCCCCATTAACGCCACCTCCCTGGGCTATGCCCATTACATTGTGGTCACTGCCTGAGGCTGCCTGGTACTGCAGGGGACCCCTTTACCTTGAGCCCCTCTCTTACTCCAGGTGACTATGAACCACATCCCCTATTACATGCATTACTACTGCCAGAGGGCCATGTTAATATTCTGCATTCACTTTGGTTACCCCACACAATGAAGTGAATTCCTCCTTTACTTCCTGTTAGTCCATATTATTCTGGTATCTTTGACCATGGCCCTGCCTTCCCTATTATTTCATGTTACTGTGATACACTTCATTACTTTTTGTTAATACTGTGGTTTCCTTGTGACTTCGATATACTATCCTGCCTTTATTTATATCACCACATTCCATCCTGGTTTCTGTGCCCAAACCTAGTTCATGACTTAAGCTCTCAAAGCTACAGTGGATTCTACCTGCCTCAGTATCTATATTTATAACTAGGTCTCCTCCATTTAGTGGGCACATTGGGTACCATTTCATTCTAACCATCCCAATCCCTTCTTTGTTCTTCCAACAGACTGAGATGCAGCTCCCCCAAACTTTCTCCATTACAACAGCCATCGTGCATCAGATGCCCTACCTTACTCGAAGTGACCGGCAGCGCTGGCTTTTCTACTACCTGGGTTCCTCTTCTTTATTCCTTCCATATCCCACTGCCGCTTTATTGCAGAACCCTGCTGTTTTCATCATTATATTTGTCCAATCCTTTAAAATCCCAAAGTGCTACCTGTCCCCAAGCTCTGAGGGCTCTGATGCCCAGGCAAAATCTCTCTTCTCCAGTTCCATTCCACCAACTATGGCCTACACAATGCCGGCCCTTCCCAAAGCCCAGGAATGAGGGAAGGCCCTGAGCAGAAGAAGCCAGAAGAGGAGGAAGGTGCATCAGGGGACGAGTACAGAAAGAAAGATAACAGGCGTAGGAAGGTGGAAAGTTTGAGCTTGGGGAGGCAAAGCCAAGGCAGAGGGGACGCGATTCAAAAATGGAGTTAGAGTAGGGGGTTCCTGATGCTCACCTGGACTGCAGGACAGAGCTGGGAAGTAAGAAGCACTGCATCTACTGCAGCTGGGCCTGACCCAGCCTCTTTATACAGAACAGACACGCCCTGGGCAAATCCAGGCAGGTAGGGAACAGGTCTGACTCCCTGGGGCTCTAGCAGAGTTCCCCCCCACCCCCCTTTGCTCTTAAAGGGGCAGCTCGGCTTCTCTTCTCAGAAGGCCTAATCTGCCTACCTTGACCCCATTCAGCCTCTAGGCCCCAACAGAACGGGAGGCTAAAGTTAGTTTCCGTATACATACATGAGGAGAGGAACAAGGGTCCTCTTCCCAGAGCAGTGGGGATCCATTTAAAGGCCTTTAACCTTCTTTGTCTACCTAAAGCTCAGTCCAGTGGGGCCAGCAATAAAGAGGCCTCTTAAACAGACCCCTGAGGAAAGACCTTTGTCACTGTTTTGAAAGATCCAGCTATTACTAAGATCAATAGGCCATGGGCGAAGGAGCAGAGCCTGGAGATCCCTTCTTGGCCCCTTCGGATCAGGGGCTGCCACCCCACCCAACCATGCAGCAGCAAAGATGAAATAAAGAAGCCAAGGAACTCTCTCCCTGCCCCCCTTTCCCCCATAAATATTTTGAATGGCTGAGACAGGCTTCCTGGGCCCTGGGAGGAGAGTGTAAACCGCAAGGTGGAGTGGATGGCAGAAGATTGAGTACCTGGGACCTGGGAGTGGCCTGGGGTGGGTAGATTAAGGGCTGATATTAGGAAACAGGATATATATAGTGTTGAATTAATACTTTTTGACTGACTGACTTACTGATCAACCATTTGTGGACTGAAGTTCTCTTCTCTCATTTCTCCTCCCTGCCCATAAGATTTATTCCCCCTCCTCCCAACATTCCTCCAGACAGGGGTCCATATGGAGCCCAGGATGGCCCTGGCCTTTCCAGTTGGGGTAACCACCGCCCCAAGCTGCTCCTTCCCCACAGAGAGAGCTTTGTTTGGGGGCTGGACTGGGAACAAGGGGCTATTGAGAGTCTGGCAAAGGATTGGGGTCATAGGGAGGGGGCAGGGGCTGGCAAAGGAGAAGCTTCTGTTCCTGCTCTGGTCACCATCTGGAGCTTGGGTGCCCCCACTCTGCCTCCTGGGGCAGGGCCAAGAAGACCACAGGCAGGGGAGAGCTGAGCCAAAGGATGGCCAGGGTTGAGAGGAGGCCTTGGCACCTCTTTGAAGGTTAAGGTGGTGATGGCAAAAGCTGGGAGAGGGAAGGAGTGGTTCTGGAGTAGTTGAGGGGGATAAATGCTTAGCAAAAATGGCCCAGGGAGAAACAAGTCCTGTTACTTCCCAGAAGAGGGGAGGGCAAAGAGAGAGAGAGAGAGATGGAAAGGGAAACTCCCCAGAGCCATCTGCTGTCTGGATGTGGTTCCTCCAAGGCATTTCTCAATTTCTCTGAGTCAGATCCAGCTGGCCAGGCTTTGAGCCCCACCTTGCCCTCTGCAGCAGGGGAACTCAGCCCCCTACTTCTGGAGCCTGAATGGGCTTGAGTGAGTGTCTTGGGTGCTCAAGCACTTGGAGGGCGAGGCTAGAGCCTTGACCTGCAGAGAGATGGGGGCTTGGTGGGGTGAGAGCTGCTGCTTGGAGGAGATGCTTTGGTGGAAGATTCCGAGATGCTGATCCTAAGCATGGCAGCTTCTCTGTACCTGGGACATGAAGGTCCCGGGCTCCCAGGAAAGTCCCCTGACAGTCTTCTTTGCCCAGTGGCTACAAGGAGACCCCAAGATGGCTTGGCCATGGCACAGCATTGCCCTCTGCTGGGGAAGCCCTAGAAATGTGCCACCAGACTTATCTAGACACCCTGCTAGGTCCTGCCTTCCAGGCCAGGGCAATTCAAATGGATACACATTTATTTAGCATCTGCTATATGCAAAGCACTGCGTGCAAGGACATTAGATCCCTGCCCCATGTCGCCTGCCCCCTGCCTCTTGCCCCATACCCCATGTCCCCTGTCTCTTGCCCTGTGCCCCATATCCCCTGCCTCTTGCCCTGTGCCTCACCTCCCCTGCCCTCTTTTCCCTGCCCCCTGCCTCTTGCCCCTGCCTCCTGCCCCATCCAAAGTGGGCCATAGCCTTCCCCTGTTATGCTACAGCTTCCCCACTCTTGGCTAACAAGGTGATCCCCATGGCTCCCTTCTCTAGCCCCATAATAGGAAGGCAATAACGCATGGAGAATGTTGACCTAGCCCACCTCCCCTGATCTAGCTCTGACCTTTCCTAGTCCCTGTGGACTAGAACTATACAGCCTATGTCGGTCTGTCAGGCAACAGGTCTTTAATGAATACCTGCCCTTGAAATCTAGATTGATGTAGTCATTTCATACATTTTATTTCCCCAAATAGGCAACCAATTCCCCCTGAGCAGGGATTGAGTCAGATCCTTGTATCCCCTCCAGCGGAGTCAGGCACAGGACTGGGTCAGGGAACTATTTATTGAATAGATGAATGAATGAATGAACGAATGAATGAATAAATGAATGCTGACAACTTGAGGGGAAGAATAGGAGTGAGGGACACAAGAAGAGATGGTATATTGATGGCTGAGGCCTCTTGGACTCTTGTCTCTCCCTCCCACTTCCCCCACCTTCCCAGCAGTTTGGAGCAGTGTAGGATAGCAGCCAAAGCCGTACTCAGCTTGTGAGTGCCTGGTGTGGCTTCTCTTCTCCTACTCCCCACCCCACCAAGCTTTTGGGAGCCAAAAGAACTATCTGATCCGTAGCTCTTCTCCTTTAGTCTTTGGGTCAGATGCCAGATTCTGGCTTAGGTGGATGCTTGTAGCAGTGTTTTCATCATGACTGGGTTGGATTGTAGGAGAGGTTTGGGGGGGATTTGTTGCTGCTTGGATGATGCTGTTGGTCCCGTTTTCCGAGCTCTGGATGGACTAGGTTCAGATCTGGCCAGTGTGGTTCCTCCACAGACAAATGTGGCCACTCCGTGGTGTCCACAGCAGCTCTGAAGCATCCTCAGGGCTCAGCTCCTGTAGGAGGGGAGGAAGGTGCAAGTCCTCAGGGGAAGGAGCAGGCAGTGTGAGATAGAGGCTGAGCCCCTGACTAAGAATTAAGTCCAAGATTCGGTGTCAGGTCCAGCTCTCTGATACTCACAAGCTGGACAAATTAGGGAACCTTCATCCGTCAGATGAGGATAACAGCAGTACCCTCCCTGAGTGCCTTCATAATGAAGGTCCTCAGAAATAATTCATGTAGAGCCATTTGAGGCTTCTCCTCCACTGACTGACGGTTCCCTCTAAGCAAAAAGGTGCTGGCCTGTTGGTGGGTGGGGCTAAGGGAGGGCAGGAGAAAAGCTTGTCTGGCAAGTTCTGTGGTGGCATCAGGGGCTAAGGAGAGAGCCAGGTTCTATGGTGGGCATGGTACAGCTCAGGGCACCATTTGGTGCATAATAAAGATCTTTGAGGATAGCAGGGACCAGATGCTTGAATTCTGGGAGGGATGGAGATCAGGGAACAATGTGACACAGTGTGAATCACCAGACCTCCAATGGCATCCCACCGCTGTTACTTAATCACCTCTGTGACCTGCGATGAATCACTTAACCTTTTGGCCTCAGTCTTCCTCTCTCCAAAATGAAGATAGGACTAGACACCTATGGTCCTTTCTAGCTCTAGAGCTGTGGTCAGTAGTCCCAGTGGGTGAGGGAGCCCAGTGTGAGAGCACCGAGCTGTCCCTTTCCCCAAGACTATACAGGGTAGTCAGAGGGGGAAACTCACAAGGCAATGCCGACCTTGGTGGCCACAGCCATGCTCTGGGGCTGGGACACAGCTGTATCCCTGAGGCAGATACCCATGGTCACAGACACAGCCCTCGGTACACAAGAGCCCACACTTCAGCTCAGAGCCAGGGTAGGAGCAGCGGTGACGGCAGGCACAGAGCTCATAGTGGCTGTGCAGGGGACAGTGGGGGGCTGTGGAGAGAGGAGAGGAACTGAAGAGTTCCTGGAGTTTGCACCAACACTAAGCAGCTTGGTAGCCACATGGAGCACCTGAGGTCTGAGAGAAGCAGGATGAAGGGCAAGTGCCCTTTCTCCCTTCTCCTGGGGCTCTCTTGCCTTGAGACACTGACAGAAACACCTCGAAAAGTCTCCTTATGGGGGCCGCTAGGTGGGGCAGTGAGTAGAGCACTGGCCCTGGAATCAGGAAGACCCGAGTTCAAATGCGGCCTCAGACACTTGACATTTACTAGCTGTGTGACCTTGGGCAAGTCACTGAACCCCAATTGCTTTTCCTTCCCCCTCCTTGTAAGGCTCTTCTTCCTATGAAGGCCTACAGACTTGGAGAAGTTTCTCTATTCTCTGTCCCTTCCGAATATGGAACGCTGGACCAGTTTGTTGCTTTCTAAGTGACGAAGGTATTTCCCAGGGGAAATGAGCTATGGATTCTTTGGGTCTTTCCTCAGTCCAAGGCTATGCATCTGTACACAGAGGGCGCTCCATTAATAGATGGCCTCAGAGTCAGTCAGAAGAGACCCCTCCTAGCCGTGTGACTGTAGGAAGATCATTTCAGCTCTTAGCTGCAATATCCTCATTGGTAAAGAGGGGAATAATCCTCTCCTTAAAGGGGGACTAACTGATGTGTATATAGCCACATAGCATGACATCAATTCCAGCCCTGGTTATCATTTTGTTAGAGAGGGAGGGCAGCGGTCTGACTGTTGGCCATCATCTCTGTGCTTTGGCTTGGGCCTGGTATTGGGCCTATGGACATGAAGCCCCCAAAGGCATAATATTGGAGCACGGGGACCTGCCCACTCACCACAGAAGGAGGGGCTCCTCCAGTCCCCAATGGTGACATTTGCTCGTTGACAGGCAGCGGCGTAAGTCTGGATGGCTAGGCATAAGACACAGCTGTTGCCCATAGAGAGGCATACATCATTGGCACAGGCAGAGGCAAAGGGTTCTGGGTCAATCTCCATGTGACAGGAGGAAAAGAGCTCCTGGGGGTCTTGGAGGATCCAGCACTGGGCCTTGGCGGGCACAAGCTGCTCCTGGGCCACACATGCTGGACAGCCGTTGGCACAATTGTCTTTACAGCCATAATCCGGCTTCCATTCAGAGGCAGAGTAAATCACTGGGTCGCCCACTGGGGAATCTCTCAGTAGCTGGAAGTCATCACGAGGATCACCAGTGAAGTTCCCACATAGCCCACAAGTGCGGCCCATGTAATTTGGGGGCAGGGTAAGGAAGAGGCTGTAGTCCAAGTCAGAGGTAAACACCAACCCAAAGTCTGTCTGCAGCGTTAAGTGGAACCCATCCTGGTACAGGAGAACGTCACCCATGTTGAGGTTCAGTGGAAGGGTGAACGTAGCCTCATTAACCTGATGGGATGGAAAATGGACAATTTGATAACCACATTCTCCTTCCCCATCTGCCCTGTACCTTCTTAGGTAGGAAGGGAAGATTGGGGAATGTGGAGGCAAGGGGTGGAAAGCCACAGGGAACAGGATTCCAACTGCCTCCTGATTGTCCAAGGTAAGGTCTACTGATGGTCAGGGGGAACCAGACCAGGAGAAATGAACGGACCAAGTAAACATCCATGGGTTGGGAAAGAGTTCACATAGATATTAAACACATACGACACACACACACACACACACACACTCACACACACATATATATGTATATAACTGTTGCAGGAGGTAGGTACCCCTCTGTTTCCTAAGTCCCAGCAATATGACTCTGGTGGGCATTTGCCTCTCCAGACTAAAGAGAAGTACTCTATGGAAGAGGTAGCTGCAGGCCACTCCTCCCATCTCAGGTCAGTTCTGTATCCATGTTTCAGATCACTGACCCTGGTTTTGGCAGTGTTCCAAGATGGAAAGCAGCGTCTGATAGGGAGCCTCTAGCCACTGAGGCCATATGTAAATGGGGGATCCAATCAGCATTCTGCTTTCCCTCACTGTGGATGTTGCTCTGGGCCATTTGGGAAAAGAGGTTTCCTGCCCAGAAGAACTTACCTGGACCAGCCCTGGATTTTCCTTCTGAAGATGGATCTGGGTCCCACTGACCAGGATAAATACCTCTGAGATCACAGATGTGGGGGTGCTTAGGGTGTCCTCCTTCCTGACTTCCACTCTGAAGAAGGGCAGGGCCTTCAAGGAACCACATAGCTCAGAGAAGATATATTTGCAGGTGCCCGGGAAGTCAGAGGGCCTCCGATCAAAGGTCATGTACTGGGACTGCCCCAATGCCTGGCAGGTGCTGGGGATGACTGGGTGGCATCCAAAGATGCCCTTCAGGGTGCCACACCTCTCCCCAGGTCCACAAGAAGAGTTAGAACATCGCACCTCATGGGTGGAGACATCACAGTGGCAGAAATGCTGGCAGTCCTCCCCTTCCCAAAAGGTCTCCCCAGCCAGGTAGTATCTGCCCTCCAAGGTGCAGCCACACTGAGCTGGGGGCACACAGTCAGTGCCACTCAGCACGAAGCCCTGGTCACACTGGCAGCCCTCTTGGCATGGCATTTGGCAGCTGGCACTCAGATTGGGCTCAGCACAAGAGTTGGGGCAAGAGGAGCCACAGAGCTCATAGTGGCTGTGGGTAGGACAGGCCATTTCTGAAAGACAGGTTGGGAAGAGGTTTGAAGGAAATAGAGAAAGTACTTCCCTGGCAGGGAAGTTAGTGGTAGAGAAAGCAGCCTCAGAGAAGACATAGGGAGAAGATCTGGAAGCATTAGGTGGTTAAGGGACCTGGAATGGAGGGAAGATTGGAGGGTGTCCTATGGGGTACCACGGTGCACATATTAAAACAGTAACGAAGTGGATACATGAGGATTTGTGTGAATCATCCCCACCTCTGTACTGAGGAATGTCAACCTCATTTATGGAGACTCCCTGAGTAGAAAATACCTTCTCAAGCACTGGGACAGGGCACGGAAGAAGCAGACCAAGCAACTTTTGATTTGATGAGAGAGCTAGCTCCTACCCCCAGGAAAACTGTTCTAATGAAAGAATCAAAGGCTCCAACCTCAGGGTATCCCTTGTTCTGTTGAGAGAAATATGATCCCTCCCTTCTTGGAGACTTGGGTACAATGGACTATAGGAATGCTTTCTAGAGGTAATTTTGATCTAGCTAAAGAACCAAGGGTCTCATCTGGGAATGGCTACTCACCACATCCCACTTGATGTCTCCAGGGCTGAATGGAGAGTCCATGCCGCTGGCACTGCTGGGCATAGCTTCCCAGCACCTCACATAGTATCTCCTGGGAACCCTCACTGGCACAGACATCATGGACACAGTTCTCCATGTGGATGTGGGCCTCAGTCACCTTGTGGCAAGCAGAGAATGGCCCATCTTGGTCTCTAAGCAGGCCACAGGAAGTCCGGAACTGGTATTGGGCTTCTTTCTCTGGTGGGCACTTTGGAGCCAACCCCTCTGCAGAGCAGTGATTAGGGAATCCTGGCTCCTTCCAGCTATTGGCAAACGTATCAGCATCGGGAATCAATGTGCCATCAGGGCTCCGGAAGTCATCCTGAGGATTCCCATTGAAATCCCCACCCAGACCACACAGGGAACCTGCATAAGTCTCAGGTACTGATACCCACAGGGAATGAGCCTCATCTAAGGAAACAGAGAGGCCGAAATCAAACTGGAGCACAGCGGCAGAGAGGCTGGAAAAGGCGTGGAATTTGCTGCCAGCCAGCACCAGAGGCAGAGTCATCTGGGATCCATTCACCTGCAAGGAAGGCATCCGTGAGAAGCAGAGACCCACTTCAGACTACGCTTGCCCACCCTCCTCACCAAGAATCTTCCTACTAGGACCCCTACCACCTCTCTTCCTTCATTCTTCTGGATCTGAAGCTGCCAGCAGTAGGGGGATAGAGGGATGGCAGGAAAGGGGACCCACTCCAAGACAGAGCCTGTGTCTGGGAGAACTGATAGCCACCCATCCTCCCTTCAGCTCCTGCCTTCGTCTATCTTTTCTGCCCTTTTGGGACAATTTTCACTTTCCTTTCCTACCTTCCCTTGCCCTCTTCCCAGTATTTCCAAGACTGTGTGCTCCCAACCCTCAGCTTGTGCTAGAGGGAATATCTCCTTCCCTTATGGGCAGTGATACTTATAAAGAAGGGGCAGCTAGGTGGTGCCGTAGTGGCATAGAGTGTGGGGCTTGGAATCAGGAAGACTCATCTTCCTGAGTTCAAATCCGGCCTCAGACACTTATTAGCTGTGTGACCCTGTTTGCCTCAGTTTCCTCATCTGTAAAATGAGTTGGAGAAGGAAATGACAAGCCAGTCCAGTATCTCCGCCAAGAAAACCCCAAATGGGGTCACAGAGAGTCAGACACAACTGAAACAACGCAACAACAGCCCACTTGGTCAAGTGTATTTATATAGTGCCTTTGTGTATTATTTCTAAAATTGTACGTTCTCACTTCCCCTTTAAGTAAGCCTTGGAAATAAAAGTCAGAGTCAGTTAGTCAGTGCGGAAAAGCAGTAGAGGGAAAGTAGGGAATGAATGCCAAGTCAAGAGTCTGGTTACAACCAGCAGCAGAAGAAAGTCCAGGCACCAAGAAAGAATAGTGTCAGAGAAGGCCAGATGTAGAGATGATAGCCCTGGGGACCAAGGACACAGAATCCCTGTGGAACTCACTTAGGAAAGTGAGGCCTGAAGCCCCAGACTATGTCCCAAAAAGGCCCAGATGGCCTTATCTTGTGAGAGTATCTAAGGACTGAAGCCACAGCTGCCCGGTGGTCCCTTTGCCCCAGGAAAAGTGAGGCTGGCTCCTCTCCTTCTGCTGTACTCCCTGCTATCTATCCCGCAGTGTCTCTGCTCCAGTGGCACTTTTCTAGCTAACTGTGGCCATCTCCTGAATGATCTTTTTATTTTATTCCACAATTACATGTGAAAACAATTTTTAACATTCATTTTTTAAAATTTTGAGTTCCAAATTCTCTCCCCACTCCCCGAGACAGTAGCCAATTTGGTATAGATGACACATGAGCAATCATGCGAAACATACTTTGGCCATCTCATGAGGGAGCTCCCCATCCTGGCAACTCACCTATAGGGGAGGAGAGAACCCAGGTCTCCTTCCTTCCCACCTAGCTGTGGGCTCAGCTTCCCAGACCCCCCCACCTTTGGCCCCAGTAATTCCTTCTCTTCTCCCTTCCTCTCTAGCCAATTGAGAACAGTCCTGCATAGTCAGAGAGGCGGCTCTGATGGCCCAGAAAGCTACTGGTCTTGGAGTGGGAGGACCCGGATTCTGATTTCCACCCATGTGACTCCAGGAAAGGAATTTTGCCTCTCTGAGTCTTAATTTGCCCATCTGTACCATCTGCCCCTCCAGCATCATTTGGGAGAAAGCGCTCTGTAAACTCTAAAACATTAAATAGATAGCTGTTCATAGTGTTAAACAATGGTTGCATATGTGGATTGATTATTCATGGCTGATGAGTGCCACTCCCCCTGGCCCCCAAGCTGTTCTCCTTCCTTGTTCCTAATTCCTGGATCTGATACTCGAAATGTGAAGCCCTAGAGTCAGGAGGATCTGAGTCAAATCCAGTCTGAGACTTACTAGCTGTGTGACCCTGGGCAAGTCACTTAACCCTAATTGCCTCAAAAAAAGAAGAAGGGAGGGAAGGAAGGAAGGAAAGAAAGAGAAAGAAAGAAAGAAAGAAAGAAAGAAGAAAGAAGAAAGAAAGAAAGAAAGAAAGGAAGGAAAGGAAGAGAAGGAAGGAAGAAAGAAAGAAAGAAAAGAAGAAAGAAAGAGAGAAAGAAAGAAAGAAAGAAAGAAAGAAAGAAAGGAAGGAAGGAAGGAAGGAAGAAAGAAAGAAAGAGAAAGAAAAAGAAAGAAAGCAAGAAAGGAAGGAAAGAGAGAGAGAGAGAGAGAGAGAGAGAGAAACTGTGATTCTTATGCTGAAGACTCGGGAAGGCTCTTACCTCGACTGTCTTGTGTTGTCCAGCCAGGAGGGAGAAACTCTCTCCACCTATATCCACATCCACCTGCTTGGCCCATGAGGCCACCGTGGAGTGCCAGGGCTCAGTCTTTAGCCAGATGGCAAAAGGCGTGAGGTGAGTGTCACAAGTTTGGACCAGGGCAACACGGCAGGCTCCCCGGAAACTGAAGGTAGCCCCATCAAAGGTACGGAGGTGGGGGTCCCCATAGAGCCACATAGTCCCATACTTGATAGGGTAGCAGCCCCTCACCCCTCCCTGTAGACGGCACACTTCTCTGGGCCCACAAGCATGGGGATGGCACTCCATGTCCAGGCCTGGACCCTGACATGTGCACTTCTGGCTGCATGTGTCTGTGAGTAGCACCTCCGCCCCTAGGGGGTAGTACTGTCCTTTCAGGACACATCCACAGTGATCCTGGGGTATACAGATTCCATCCTCTAGGGCATACCCCTTCCGACAAAAACAACCTGCGATGCATGGACGAGTACAAGTGATGCTAGTATTGAGGTTGGCACAGGTGACTTGGCAAGGGGTACCACAGAAGTCATAATAGCTATTGGGTGGACAAGCAACATCTAGTGAAAAGAGAAGAAAGGTAAAGAAAAATTGGGGTGTGAGACAGAGCTTCCTGTCCCCTTTTCCCTCCTGATTTTCCCACCTCAAGAAGAGAGCAGGAGTCCCAAGTTCATGTTGTAAATGAGCTATAGCACATATGCTCAGAACAGAGATAGGAAGGGAGAGGGAGGGGATTGAGATCAGGGACATGATGAGGGCTGGACTTGAGAGCTGGAGGTGAGTATGTTAGCAGTAAGCTTGGGGCTGGGTTTGGGAGCACCGTCATATAAAGTTAAAGCAGCTAGGTGGCATAGTGGCTAGAGTGCCAACCCTGGAGTGCCAAATTTGTACTCAGATGCTTACTAGCTATGTGACCCTGGGCAAGTCACTTAACCCTGTTTGCCTCAGTTTCCTCATCTGTAAAATGAACCGGAGAAGGAAATGGCAAACCACCCCAGCATCTTTACCAAGAAAAGCCCAAACAGGATCATGAAGAGTTAGACATGACTAATTGACTAAAGAGCAACCATCACATAAGGTTAGACCTTAGACCCTCTAGTCCAGTTTTCTCAGAGGCTAAGTGGCTTGGAGTGAGAGATGGGTTGGGGCTTAAAAGAAAAGAAAAAGGAAAAGAGCTTGAGTTAGTGATGGGATGATGAGGTATAGAGTTAGGGTTAAAATGAAGGGAAATGGTGAGGCTGGGGGGAGAGGTTTTTTTTGGTGACGGCGGGAAAGAGTGATCCTTACTGCATCCTAGGCCTGTTCTCCAGTCAGGCAGCTTCACCCTATGCAGGGCACAGAGCCCAGCATAGGCCTCCAGGGCAGCACACAGCATTTGATTGCCTGTCCCGTATTGGCATAGGTCATATACACAGGACTGCACATAGGGGTCAGGCTTCTCATGCCAGTGGCACTCAGCAAAGGGTCCTGAGCGATTGGAGAGGACGGCACAGAGTTGGTTCACCCTGTGCCCATCACGACAGGGCTCTGCTCCAATGACGTCTTTCCGGCAGCTGCAGATCAGGGAAGGGTTTAGTTTCAGCTCCAACCAAACCAAGCTTCCTCTGGTCCCTCTCCCCAGTGCTCCTGAGACCTTGGCTCATCCCTGGAATGCCCTCCTCTCCCTTCTCTGCATGTTGAAATACTACCTCTGCCTCCAGAAAGCCTCTTTAACCATTCCAGCCACATTCCTCTCTCCCTTGTCCAACCTGTAATACATAAGGGTCCAGACCATGGTCTGGTCCTAGAATGCTCACTGTATGTGGGTTAGCCCATGCATGGAATCTGTAACTAGATTGAAAACTTGAGGGGCAGGGCTTATGTCTATCTCTCCCACATTTCCCTTGCCCTTTGTCCAGAATATAGTACAGACTTAATTTCTTTTGAATTCTGAAATGCTCTTGGTTGAACCAGTGAAGGTGAAGAAGACATTTACTGAATCAGCAAATATTCACTGATATCATAATACTCTTCGAAAATGAAGGACAGACAGCAACAACCAATGCCTACTATGGCCACATCTTCAATACCTCTGGTGCCTGAAGTCTGCCCACTGACCCCCTATACCTAATCTGAGACCTTACCGGCTTGCATAGTAAGAAAAGTTCTGCCTTATAATGGTGTCCCCCAGGCTTGATCCCCTTTGGAGCTACGCCTCTGCCTCAGAGGAAGGCAGTGTAGTAGGGGACAGGTGTGACAGGGGGACAGGTGTGATGGGTAGGGCCCTCACCCAGATGGGCTGGCAACAGCCTGCCAGGCATTCCCAAAGGCAGCATCGCTGGAGGCTGGCCTCCCGCTAGGGAGGATCTTGTCATCTTTCTTGTCGCCGTTGAAGTTGCCACACATGCCACAAAGACGGCCCCTGTATCCTGGCCCCACTCTCACAAACAGGGTGTTCCGTCCATTATACTGGATCTCTAGCTCCTCTCCTACTTGGAGGAGCAGCAGGCCCTGCTCCTGTTGTACCCTCGCCTGGGGCCCCAGCTGTACTGGCAGGGTGACTGCATGCCCATCTACCTGGCAAGGGACAGATAGACCCAATCTAAGGATAGGGGTCTTTGGGTTGGCATGTCTTCAACACTTCTGAATAGGACTCCTCATCTGATGCCAAAAATGAGGGGGTCCCTTGTATACTGGGACATACCTAGGGAAGAAGGCATCACAGCCCTCCTTCCGTATTTGGCGAAATCCAATCTGTGGCAACTTTTAAGTATTTCGGTCTCCATGTTCCCCCCTCGAGAGGGGGGTCCGCCTTGCCCTCCTCTGTGAGCCAGGCCATCTTTGTTCCTTTCCCTGCCTCACAGCCTTCCACAGGCTCCTAACACACTCTTGTTAGCTAATAATACTGCTACTAATAATGGCTAACATTTATAATAGACTATCTCTGGCATATTTTCATTTTTGGCAGACTGCTTCTTATTGCTTCCTGACCAGCACATATCTGGGTCATCTTCTTCAGCCACCAATCTCTGAATCTATCAGGTTCAGGATTATTTTAAAGGTGTCTATCTTCCCCAAAGTAATAAGAAAAGTAAATATGCCCCCCGAAATCCTACAAAGCCAGATAGAAATGACTTCCGGACTAGTCGTGACCTTGTCTATCTAGATTGTGAAGAGTTGAGTTTTCAGCCTTTTTTATCTGTTTAGAATCACAGGGATTTCAGAATTGGAAGGAGTGAAAGACATTTGGTTTATCCTATAACTGAGCAAGAGTTCCTTCTATGAAAGCCTGAGCAGGTGGGCATCAAGCCTATGCTTGAACTCCCCAAGTAGGGCAGTGCCCAGTCTCTCCCAACATGACCAATTCTAATTGTTAGGAAATTTTTCCTTAAAACCTGCCTCTCTGCAATTTTTACCTGTTGTGCCCAGTTCTGCTCTCTGAGACCAAACAAAAAAGTCTAATCTAGGGACTCTTAAAACTCAGATGAAGGGTAGGGTCCATATTAGAAACAGAAACTAATTCGAGAACAGATTCAACCTAGTATGAGGATGAGAGCAGGTAGCAGAATTGGGACCAAGACCGGCTATATTGTTGGGGTTCAGGTTGTTCCCTGACAAAGGGGGCCCTCTTCCCACCAATTTTCTCCCCTTTCAATCCCTGCTTACCTTGACTGGCTGGCCACGTTCTAAGACCACATGGGCCTTGAAGTCCCAGTTACTGAGCCACACTTCCACATAGGTCACGAAGGAGACTCTACGGCTGCGGAAGTTTCTGTTGGTAGCCTCCACTCGGAAGGAAAGGTCCCCAGGAGGAGAGGCTTCCTTACATGTGTGGGTCAGTTGATAGGCACAGGTGCCTTGGAAGTGAGCAACAGCTCCATCAAACGTGAAGTAGTGAGGATCCCCAGTGGCTGTGCAGATGCCCATGGGGTTCCTACAGCCCAGCTGTCCAGCCTGCAGGGTACATATCTCCCCTTCAGGACACTGGGCCAGAGCACATCGGAATTGACCAGGAGCATCACAGCTGCAGCGCCGGGTACAGTGAGAAAGCCAGACCAACTCTCCGACCTAGAAGGGGAGTGTAGGTGAAGGGAGAGGGGGTAGGTTGGGGTAGGGGATCCTGTCACTAGCACCTGGTCTCTCCTGGCTGGGGGAGGCTGGGGATGCGCTTCTTTTTATACATGTGGGGTAGAGACTGAAACATGGTGGGGTGAAGGGTGCTGGGCCAAAGTTCCAGGTTGAATCAAGGTGTAGCTGTAGACTAAGGTAAGTCTGAACAAGGACAAACTTAAAAAGAAGTTTCATCAGACTAGAAAGAAAAAAAACCTATACCCACCAAGTATAAGCTCAATATCCCTAGAGTCAGGGAGGGGACAAATAAAGGAGACCCAGGCATGTTTATTAGCTATCTTGACACCCTCCGATGCCGGAAGAAAACATTAGGACAGATAAACAAAGTCCTCCATTACACCATGAGGAGAAAACCTGTAGAAAGCATTCTGTTGAAAGGTCACCTACACTGAGACTCAAAAGGCATTTGTTGTTGTTTTTTTTTTTTTAAGATAAATTACTGATTATTCTCAGAATGTTGTGAGAGCCTGAACCTGAGGACAACTGTGACCTCCCTCAGCCTGCCCCTCAGGCCCACATCAGAGAGATTCCATTGGTAGATGAACCTTGGTGCTGAGCCCAGCTATTGGGAGTGGTGAGGGAGAGGGACGGGAGCAGGGATCAGACTTCTTGTATGGGGAGGGAGAAGAATGAGAATGAATTTGGAAGGCACCTTAGATGTTACCTAGTCCTATTGGCTCATTTTACAGATGATGATGAGGGCCCATGAAATTAAGTGACTTTTCCAAGGTCATATATGCAGTAAGAAGTGGAAGCAGAACTAGAGGCCACTAGGCACAGCGGGTAGAACACTGGACCTCCAGGTGGATCCTGTCTCCATCACTAACAGTGACCCTGGACAAGTCACTTGAACTTCTGCCAGCCTCAGTTTCCTTACCTGGAAAATGGGGATAATAACAGCTCCTACCTCTGAGGATTGTTTTGAGGATCAGAAGAGAAAATATCAATAAAGCACTTTGTGAACCTCCAAGCGCTATATAAATGCTAATAATAATTAATTATTATAATTAATTATTTATTGTTGTTGTTGTTAACCAAGGTTTCAGGCCATGTCCTCTGCATCTGCATGTGGCACTTCCCCAGTGTATCACACCACCTCTCTATCCCACCCCTTCTGCCGGTATGGCTATTATACCTTTCTCTAGATTCCAAACTGACCTTGTGGTAGCGGCCCTCATGCTCACAGCCACACTGGTCAGGTCGAACACAACTGTCCCCACTCCAGAGGTAGCCATCATGGCAGGTACAGCCCTCAGAGCAAAATGAGCTGGCAGGCCGAGGAAGTGGAATTGAGGCACAGAACCGGACCTTGTGGGGGTCTTGGCAGAGGTGATAATAGCTGTTTGCCGGACACACAGGGGCTGGGAAGGGGTGAAACAGCACAGAGGTCAGGGACCCCAACTGGTCCGTGGCACAACCCTGGCCCACACCAGTCCATCCTGCACACGTGCCCGACAAACCTCCCTAAAATACCACTTTGGCTGTGGCATCCCCGGCTCAGAAACCTACAGTGGCGCACTGTTTCCTCTCAGAGCAAATCCAGCCCTCTCAAGCTGTGATTTAAAGCTATTTGTAATACACCTGCATCCAACCTGGCTGCCTTTTTTCCCATCCCTTGTTCAAGGGACGGGGTTAAATACGTATTCCCTCTCTCCTAGCCAGAAGGATCTTCTCACTATCCCCAGAAACATGTGTTTCTCTTCACCTTTCCAAATCCTTCCTGTCTTTCAAAGCCAAATACATAAAGATTACATGGATAGAGTGGATAGAGTGCTGGGCGTGGAGACAGGAAGGCCTGAGTTCAAATCTAGCCTCAGATACGTAGTAGCTGTGTGACCCTGGGCAAGTCACTTAACCCTGTTTGCCTCAGTTTCTTCATCTGTAAAATGAGCTGGAGAAGGAAATGACAAACCATTCCAGTAACCAAGAAAACTCTAAATGGGGTTGTATATGACTGAAATGACTGAACAGCAACAACCACACACAAAAATTTCCTGGGGCTAGCACTACCATAGTGACCTAGGCTTCCCTTCCAAATTTCCTTGGCACGTTTGTCCTTCTGATCCCAATCCGGACTGCATGATGGTTGATCTGTTGCTAAGGAGGAGCACAGAGAAGAGTTGCCCATGGATAAAAATAGACAGGCTTTATGTCTGTATCTCTGGAGAGAATAAGCACACATGGGAGACCATGGACCCTTTTGTTAGATCATACAAGGAAGTCTTGTCTCTATAGCAAGATGATAAAGGTTCTGATAATCAGAACCATGGGCACTACTCATTTTGTTTCCTCTCCTTTTCCTTGTGATGCTTAGCATAGAATAGATATTCATACCCAGTGTGGATAGAAATAAAAACTTGCTCAATAAATGAATGAGCAGTGTTCCGTCTCAGTATCCCAATTCTGCCACGAGCTGTGGAATCCTGCACAAGCCTCTCAGAAGCAGCTTCATTCTCTACGATCTCTGAAAGTCCGTGAGGCAAGAATATCAGGTCGGGCTCTTTTAAAATGTTTTTAGGGAAGGGAAAGCCAAAAAAGATCCAATGCTTTTAAACACTGGCTCTGACCATCCCATTGGAAACTGCTTGGGGCTAGCTCAATTCAACCAGCCCTGATATGATACCTGTGACGTAGAAGCTGTTGCAAGATCAGGATGGACTCACCACAGAAGGAGGAATTCCTCCAGGGGCCAACGATTATGTTTGCTCTCTGACAAGCAGCAGCATATGCCTGGATGAAGAGGCAGAGGACCGTGCTATTGCCCATGGAGATGCACAGGTCATTGGCACAGCTGGCCGCATAAGGTTGTGGGTCAATCTCAGCGTGGCAGGCAGAGAATGGTCCCCGGGGATCTTGGAGGATCCAGCAGTGGGCCTTTCCCTGAATCAGCTGCTTTTGTTTTGTGCAGGCTGGACAGCCATCGTGAGAGCAGCGATCTTCACAGTCCTCTGTTTTCCACTTAGAAGTCAAGTTGTCAAAAAGTTCCCCCCTTAGGGAACCCTTCTGGGGCCAGAGCTCATCCTCAGGATTCCAACTGAAGTTTCCACAGAGTCCACAGGTGCTGCCTTCATAGTGAGGGGGCAGGGAGAGGAAGAGGCTGTAGGTCAGGTCAGAAGTGAGCATCAACCCAAAATCTGTCCATAGAGTCAAGTAGAACCCATTCGGATACAAGATGATACCACCAGAATTGAGACTCAGTGGGAGGAGCAGAGTCTCTCCATTCACCTGTGGAAACAGACAGTAATCCGGAGAAATGGGGGTGGGGGTACAACTTTCCCAGGGATAGTGGAAAGCAGAGATTGGTGAGTCTGGGGTAGAGTATCCACTGAGTATTCTTTAAGATGGACTTACCTCAACCAGACCTGGGTTTTTTCTATGAAGATGGATCTTGGTCTCATTGATCAGGACAAGCACATCTGAGATCACAGATATGGGGGTGCTTGATCTGTACTCCTTCTTAACTTCCACTCTGAAAAAGGTCAGGGACTCCAAAGAACCACATAGCTCAGAGAAGATGTATTTGCAGGTGCCCAGGAAGTCATAAGTCTTCCCATCAAAGGTGATGTACTGCGATTGTCCTAATATCTGGCAGGTGCTAGGGACAAGCGGGTGGCATCCAAAGATGCCCTTCAGGATGCCACACCTCTCCCCAGGTCCACAAGAAGAGTTGGAGCAGTGCACCTCATGGGTGGAGACATCACAGTGGCAGAAACGTTGGCAGTCCTTCCCTTCCCAGAAGGTCTCCCCAGCCAGGTAGTATCTGCCCCCCAAGGTGCAGCCACACTGAGCTGGGGGCACACAGTCAGTGCCACTCAGCATGAAGCCCTGGTCACACTGGCAGCCCTCCTGGCATGGTGTCTGGCACTGGTCGGCCAGGGTGGGGTCTGTGCAGGAATTTGGGCAAGAGGATCCACAGAGCTCATAGTGGCTGTGGGTGGGACAGACCATCTCTGAAAGACAGGTTAGTGGACATTAGAACATGAGAAATACTCCTGGGATCAAACCTGGCCAAGATCCTGGGGGAGACCTGGAGGGAAAGTTGGGGGAAACTAAGTTTACCAGATGATATTCAGTATGTTTGCAATTAAAAGGACACCAGTCTTAGACTCAGAAAATCTGCCTTCAAAAACCAGCTCTGCTTCTTACTAGAGAAGCAAGTCAGTCAACAAACACTTACTAAACACCTACTATGTGCCAGGCATTGTGCTAGGCTCTTGGGATACAAAAGAAGGCAAAAGACAAGCCCTGCCCTCAAGGAACTTATAGTCTAATGGGGACACAATAGGCGAACAACTATGCAGAAACAAGATGTAGAGAAGGTAAATTGGGGGAAGGCATGTCAGAGGAAAGGCATCAGCATTAAGGGGGACTGGGAAAGTCACTAATGACTTTCTGGGTCCTCTGTTCTTCATCTATAAAATGAGGGCTTCAGACTACATTCTCGCAATTTTAAAGCTTATCCTGAAAAACTCATCATGAATAGATACATTCAGGAATTTCTCTAAAGCCCAACCTCCTCTTGAACTTGTTTATAATTCCAGCCTTTCCCCTGCATTTACTCCCCTACTTGTAAAGCGAGTCTTCCTTTGTCTTGTTCTCAATGTATTTCTTCTAGCCTCCCGGAGCGCCCCTTCATTCTAGAATGTGGGCTTCAGTGGAAGCATCTGCTTTACCCTAAGCTTCCTCAGGAAGCTTCAATTGCGTAAAGCAAGATTCGCCCATATCCTTTCATCCATCCAGCAGAAGCATCTACCCAACTTTGTGTGGTCTAGTCATATCCCACCAGCTGGCTCTGGTGACTGATTAACTGAAAGGGGATAGACTGGTCAGGTATCATGGGCTCATGGCCAGTCATCATCGAGGTTCCTATGGCATTGGGGTTGGTGCTCAATCCCCACACCAATGGGCTAGGAGAGAGCAGGGGGGAAAGATTAAAGCCACATCTGTTTGCCTTTGGGGTTCATGCTACCACAGTGTTTGTTCCCTGACTTGGCTGAGGTTAAAATGAGTACTCTCTCCCTGAAAGAACATGCACACATCAGCCAAGGAAGAGTGTGCCAGCGTGTGTTGAATTGAACCAAATTTAGGAAATCTTGGAGGATCATGGGACTTAGAGCTGGAAGGTACCTTAATGGCCATCCACTTCAACTTCCCCATTTTACAAGGAGAAAACCAAGACCCCAGGGATACCAGTGTCACACCGGTAGTGGTGGTGAACGGACTTGAGTGTATGGTGCTGGTTATCTGACCACCCCCTGCCCCCAATTCGGGCCTCTTTCCACTAGACCACCACTGAATACATTACAATGAGACGGGTGGTAGTGGAGAGAGAACCCTGGATTTGGAGATGGAGGCAACAGTCTTCTTTCTACCACATACTAGGAGTCAGTAAGCATTTATTAAGTTCCTACTGTATGCCAGACACCATGCTAAACATGGCATTGGGCTAAGTTCCTTCATTTCTCTGCCTCAGTTTCTATATTCTCATCAAGGGGGAATAGAATTTGTCCTTCCTGCTGGAATTAAATATGGCTCAGGGCAGTTCTCTGCAGATCTCTGATAGGATAACTCTCCACTTTGGTTTGTGATAAATCTGGACTAAGAGGGCTTCTCTTGGGAGATTTTCTTTACTTCTCTCCTGGGGTATTTAATTAATTCATCAGACATTGTATATGAAAGTACTTGGAAAAATGTGACATCACAAGTATATAATGTGCTATTGTCTAAGGAAGAAGTAAAGTTGGTTTTTATATTTCTTATGCTTTGGTTAACAATCATTTGGAGGGTAGAGGTGGAATGGAGAGAAAGAAACAGTGAAAGTCAGAGAGAAAAGATGAGAGACCTCTGGGAAGCAGGGGAGGGCAGTGTAAGAGGACTCTAGGGGAACCAGGGTTAATGGTCACTCACCACAGCCCACCCGATGTCTCCAGGCTTGGATAGGGAGTCCATGTCGCTGACATTGCTGGGCATAGCTGCGGAGCACCTCACACAGGGGTGTCCGGGCCACCTCTGAGGCACAGAGATCATGCACACAGTTCTCCACATGAATCTGGGCCTCAGCTACCTCATCACAGGCATGGAATGGACCATTCTGGTCCCCAAGCAAGCCACAAAAATCCTGGGACCGATAACGGGCCTCTCTTTCTGGTGTACATCGGGGTGTTGGGCCCACGGCAGAGCAGTGGACAGGGGACTCTGGGTCCTTCCAGCTCTCTATGAAAGCACGGGCATCCGGGAGAAGTGTGCCACCAGGACCTCGGAAATCATCCTCGGGGTTTCCATTGAAATCCCCACCCAAACCACATAAGGAGCCTGCATAGGTCTCAGGCACCATGACAGAGACATAGTGTCGCCAATCATAGGAGACCAAGAGACCGACATCTGTCCGCAGCACGGCCCCTGTGCCACTGAAGTAAATGTGGATATGCCCCCCAGCCAGGTACAGGGGCAGATTCCTCTGAAATCCATTTACCTGGAGAACAGGAAGAATATCAACCTGGAGGGTCTCCCCCTCTCCAGAACCCCCTGAATCAGCTGCACTCTAACCCCTGACCTCCGGTGCATCTGCCTTGGTTTCTCTCAATCAGCTGAAAACTCTCCAGGAACAGAGACTGTATCTCTTCCATGTGGTGTGGGAGGGCTCTGTCTTCCCTATTAGACTGGGATGTCTTTGTTCCCCTAAATCCCTTTAGATAGGATGTCACTCTAAATCTCTAGCAGGACAACAAATGGGCAGAAATATATGCGGGAGCTAACGAGCAGCCCCCTCATAAATTCAGCCCCTGTGTAAAATCAGTCTGGGAGGAAGGGCCAGAAATGGAAAAGTTCATGGGAGCTAATGGAGAATACTGTCTGTGAGGGGCCTCTCTGGGTATGAAGGAGAGGAAAAGAAACAGTTCCTAAAACTCTGCATATCACCCAATGACCTGGCCAGCCCAAGCTTGGACCTGTCTGATACGCGGGCCCCTGCTTGGTCCACACTCACCTGTACCTTTCCTGGGGCTTTGGCAGCCATTACGATCTGCTCTCCATACACATCCACCTCAACTTGCCGCGTCCAAGCCACAGCGATGGAGTCTAGGTGTTCATTGTGCACATGCACAGCAAATGCAGAGGGCCACCCCTGGGCCCGGCAGCTCCGGGTCAGTGTGTAGTGGCATGTGCCCTGGGCTGTGAAGGCCACCCCATCAAAGGTTCGGTAATGGGGGTCACCTGACACCCAGATGCTACCATTGCCCCCAGGGGTGCAGCCCCAGACTCCATCCTGTACCTTACACACTTCTCCAACCTTGCAAGCATAAGGGTGACAGTGTACTGGCTGCCCAGGACCCTCACATGTGCACTTCTGTCTGCAGTCATCACTGAGCTCTTGGGCCCCCACTGGGAAGTAGCGGCCATGGAGAGAGCAGCCACAGTGGGCCTGGGGGATGCAGGCCCCGCCACTAAGGAGGTGTCCAGCATCACAGGCGCATCCCTCCCGACAGGGTCCTTTACAGTACAGTGGAGCCAAGGAATCCAAGCAGCTGGCCCCACAGGCACTAGTACAGGCCTCATAGTGGCTGTTCTCTGGGCAGGAGATGTCTGGAGGACAGAGGGGAAGGAGATGAATCACTTGGGAGACAAAGCAGAGCAAATGAGAGGGAAGGCGGGAGGGAGGGAGACTTTGGTGAGAGAAGGAAGGGAGATTCAGAGATCGGGAGGCAGAGACCTAGAGAGATATTAATAGCTGATCATAAATGATAATAATGGTCGTTGATATTCATGTGGGGTTTGAGGCTGAGGGTCTTTGAGGCACCCACCCAGTTGCCCTCCTCTGAATGCTTGCTAGTTTATCTTAACCACAGCACAAACTAAACACAGCAGTCCAGATGAGGTCTGATCAGGGCAGAGGACAGAGCAACCATGGCCTAGCTTTTCTTAGAACCCAGATTGCAGTGAATGTAGTCCCAAATCACATTAGACTTCCTAGCTGCTGCATTACCTTGTTGATTCATAATGAGTTTGCCATCCACTCACCATGCCCCCTATCCTCTAGATCTTTTTCAGACAAATTGTCATGCAATGCAGTACACTGAGGCTAATGACTAGGTGTCAGACCAGGCCAAACATGGGGGAGATGGATGGGCCTTGCAGCCCACTGACCCCCCCCCAGCAGTGTCCCTCCCTTAGTTGGTGGTTCCTAATCCTTGCTTTTCTCACCACAGAAGGTTCGGCTCCTCCACGTGCGCACAGTGAGGTTAGCAGCCTGGCAGCTTCGAGCATAAGCAGCCAGGGCCTGGCAGAGGACAAGGGGCTCTCCTTTAGCAATACACAGTTCCTCAGCACAGCTTTCCACAAAAGGCTTTGGGGAGAGAGTTTGTGCACAGGCAGTAAAAGGCCCTGGGGATGCCTCCAGCAGGCCACAAGCCTCGCGGCCTGTGTACAAGGCAATCTGATCTGGGGGACAGCTTGGGGGTCCACGTCCGCATGACTTGGCTGTTTGCCAGCTGGTAGCCAAAAGGGTGGGATCCTGCTGTGGGGTCCCTGAAGGGGTCAAGGCTTCTGCCCCACACAGTCCCTGCACAGTGCTACCCAGCGTGGCTGGCACAGTGAGTGCTAGGCGCCCTTCCTGCACCCACAGCTCCAGGCCAAAGTCAGTAGTGATGTAGGTGGCAAAGCCACTGATGTGGGCAGTGATGCTCCCCTGGAGCAGCTGTATGGGCATCAGGAAACGGAAGCCATTCACCTAGGAGACAGGGAAGGATGGGGCTCAGAGACACAGGCAGGCCAGAAGGCAAAGAGAACTGGAGCACACTGGGGTGGGGGGAGATCGTATAAAATCAGTCTAAAGGATGTTTTAAAGACATCAAGAAACAAAAATGAGCTAAGAGCTCTCTTGGCATAGAGAGACCCGAGTTAGAGACCAGAGTCCAATCCTGCCATTCTATTCTCCATCCCCAACACCTCCCACTCACCCTCCATATATGCCCCCCATTTCCTACTCCCCAACCCGACCCCCCCACCATGAGACCCCCCCTACCATCAGGACCACAGAATTTTAGTTTGAAGAGACTTCAGCAGCCACTAGGCCATCCCCGAAAGGAGCCCCCCCCCACTATCCCATGCCCAACAAGTGACCTGTTACTTGAAGACCTTCAAGAAAGGGGAGCTCACTCCCTATGGAGGCAGCCCCGTCCACTTCTGGACAATAAGGAAGGAAGCTTTTTCCTGACCTCAAGTCTAACCTTCCTGCCTCAGTTTCCTCATCTCTAAGATGGGAATAGTAACAGCCCCTACCTCCCAGGCTTGTTTTGCGTCTCGAATCTTTGCAAAGTACGTTGCAAACCTCAAAGCATCATTATTATGGTTACTGTTACCATTATTATTTTAGAAATTTGCCTCTGTGACTTCCATCCATGCATGGCTCATGGTTCTGGCCAAGCATGATCAGTCTAATCTATCCTTCCACGTGCTATACTTCAAAGGCAGCTGTTATGAGTCCCCTGTATCTTCTTCTCCAGACTAAACAGCCCATTTCCTTCCACAGATCCTTATAGGACATGGACGCTCAGCCCTTCACCCACCTGGCTGCCTGCCTCTCAATGCTGGCTAGCTTATCGGAGTCCGCCTTAAACTGTGACACCCCTAAGTAAACACAGTACTCCAAATGGGGTCTGATCACGGTGGAAGACAGAGGGACCATGACCTCGCTGTTCCTAGAATCCAGACCGCAATGAATGTAGCCCCAAGTCACTTTCAATTTCCTGGTGGCTACATCACCCTGTTAACTCATAACGAGCCTGCAATCTGCTAACCACAGCCCCCCAGTTTTTTAGACAAATTGTTGTCCAACCCAGTACTTGTGAAATGGATTTTCTGAACCCAAGTATGAGATTGGCTAAACTTCATCTTGTTAGATTCAGCTCAATGTTCTAGCCTGTTAAGGTGTTTGAGGAAGCCTAACTCTGACATCTCATGTTTTCCACCCTCCAACCCAGGGCTTCCAAGATTAGTTTTGTGGCTGCCCTCACAGACGAGGCAGGAGCTATGTGTGTGTCTCCCTATGACATCCAGGACTCCCCGAGGACAGGGGTTGTGTCCCATCAGCCTCAAGATAGGCTTGTGTACGTGTTGGCTGCTTAATCTATCTCACAGGGTTGTCTCAAGCATCATATTTTATAAAACTTTAAAAAGCAGTGCTCTAGGGTTTGCAAAGCTACTTTAAATTGCTAGGTAAGTGTGGGTTATCATTATTTCGCTATCATTATTAATAGGAGCATCAAATAATCATTGAATTTGAGAGCAGGAAGGGACCATCCAGTGGCCATCCAGTCTAGCTCATGCCTGAATGAGAATCCCCACTAGGGAGTAGCTAATGGGTGATCATCCAATGAACACACACCAGTATAACAAGACTCTCATTGAGGGGAAACTCAGCCACCTCCTGATTAAGTTTTTCTGGTTTTCCTCCCTTTTCCACAGTCCTCAAATACAGGCTCACCAGCACATGATCCGCTGTGCCATTTGGCACCACGATCTCCTGGCCATGGGCCAGGAGCTGCAGCTGGAACCTCGGCATCTGGCTCGTTCCCCTGCTTTCCACCTTAACTTGGAAGCCAGTCACATTGCCAGAGACCTGGGCCAGGATGTATGCACAGGGCTGGAGGTGGAGCAGGTGCCCAGAGAAGGTACGTAGGTGCCCATTGGGCCCCAGCTGGCATGAGGGCCCCCAGTGGGCCTGGCAGTAGAAGAAGGGGTAGGAGGCATGGCACTGCTGTTCTGCCTGGCATGCTTCAGGCCAGCATTGAACTTTCTCTTCAGTCGGGCATTTGCACCGGTATCCGCAAGTACTGCTGTTCCAGAAGGTGGCACCAATGGGCAAGAATTGTGCTGAAGAAAGGCAGTGGGATGAGGCACTTGGACATCTGGGTCCCTGAGGGCACTGAGGCTGGGGGACTTGGGTTAAGCATTGAGGATGGATCATCTGGGTTCCTGAGAGGAATGGCATTGGGGGAGCATGGGCAGGGGGGGCTGGGTCCCCATGGTCACTTACCCTTGTAGATGCAACCACTTGGGACTGTGAACTTGTCTGTTCGGAAAGCCCACAGCCCCGGAATCCCCATGTTGCTGGTGGATGTTAAATGGATGATGGCAGATGTCCTAGAGCCGGGGATGTTGAAATAGTCCTGGGCTGTGCCACCATTGAACCCAGCCTAGGGGAAGTGACCCGGATGAGGGAATTAACCAGAACTAAATGCTTCCCCACCTGAAGGTCACTACTCCTCTGGGAACCTTTGGGTGGAGGGCATACCTTTGAGAGAACCCAGGATACCTGTCCCCACCTCCCCATCCCCCGATCAATCCCTTGATCTCCACCTGTGCCGGGGTACCTCCCAGGCCATTGTGGGGGTTCCCTCCATTGACCACTCCTGTTGTCCACTGTATATCCCCATAACACAGAAGAACATAAGAAGCATTGGTGCCCAAAGCCAGCACTGCCTGGAAGGTGTTCACCTGTAGGAATGGGGAATGGTGTGTTTATAGGTGGAGTCCACAGGGTGCCTGCTGGAAGAATAAAAAGGATTCTGTGGCCAAGATCTAGAGAGGGAGGGGCTATAGTGGGAGCAATGAGACGGAGTCTTCTCTATCCTCCATAAAGATTGCCTAGCTTTATACCCCATTCTAGGTTCAACCATTCACTTTTGCCTGCTTCTGTTTCTCTCGATTACTTTCTCGTCTCTCCCAATCCATCTGCCTTTTTTTCTGTCTCTCTATGTCTCTCTTCTCCTATCTCTGTCTCTCCATCTTTCCTCATCTACTCCAGTCCACAGACCTTTTGAAACCTCAGACGCAGAAGGGCCACCAAAAACATGCCGGCCCTTGGGTGTCTGGTCCTCCCATCCTCCACCTTTTCCCCTTCCTCACCTGGTGATTCTGGGACCCGTAGAAGGAGACCTGGTCCCAGGTAGCCACAAACAGAGAGTGAAGAAGTGTCACTGGGGAGCCAGGAAAGGCAGTGGCCAGTTCTCTGGAGGCACGGCTAAGCAGCCTGGGCTGCTGACTCTCTCGATACCACACCTGCCCTCTATGGACTGTGGTTATATCAGCCCAGAATGGGGCCACAAATGCCCAGCCATTGTCAAGAGGGAGGGCACGAGGGGTGAACTGGGATACTGGCACCTCAAAAGAGATCAGGCCATTGGTGTTCACCTGTGTGGGGTGATGGAGAAGTACAGGGAACAGAAATCAGGGAGCAAAGTGGAAAGAGGTGAGAGGTAGTGGGGACAGGGGGAGAGGGGATGAAAACCATTTGAGAAGGGGTGGGGGCAGGAGAGTGAAGAAGAAGAATCTGAGGAGAGGAGGGGACTTGGAAGAAAGGGAGAGAGTGGTGCCACAGGGAGAAGTTGGGGAGAGGAGGTGGCAGTGGAATCATGGGGCCAGGAAGCGCAGGCAGGGCAGAGATGGCCAGGGGAGATGGGAGGGTCGTAGCTGAAGGAGCTTTCCCAGACTCACATAGACGCCTTTGTAGGTGACTCCAAAGAAGCTGAAGGGTTCAGAGAGTAGGACCTTTGGGGAGTAACCATCATCTGTCCTGGAGATACTCTGGTCTCCATGCTCGCGGCCGAAAGGATACAGAAGGGTGGCTGGGGGATCAGGGGCTTCTCAGAGCACAGAAACAGCCCTTCCCCTCAGGGCTTCAGGGCAAAAAGCCCATGCTCCAGGAAGCCTTAACCACACTCTGCTTTGTGTCAGATCTTCCCAGCCCTAAGCATCTATAGACTGTTTGCACTGGGCGTCTTGGCCCTTACTGTTAGTTGTTGTGAGCAGATGGCCTGATTTGTTTGTGTCCCTCCATGCATCTTGCCCCAGACAATGTATTGCACTGTCCCTATCCTAACCTCACCCCCATCCCCCAATAAGTGGAATCTACCCCCATTTGGCTAGGGACTTTCCAAGAGCGTAAAAGTCATGTTCCTCCCAATTCTTCTTTGCCCCTAGCCCCGCAATATGTCCAGGACGGGGTTGGAGAGCAGACTCCCTGCTCTATATCCTATATCCCCACCATTCCTCCCTGTCCTTGGGCCCCAACTCACCAGCTGCATCCTGACCTTGGGCCAGGGGCCCCTGCAATGCTGAGGACAGCAGGAAGAGCAGAGAGGGAACAGTAGGTGAGCTCTTTCCCTATCCTCCTTCCATAGTGCTGAAGCTCTCCCCCCCCACTCCCATTCCACACTCACCCACAATAAGCAGCCAGATCATCCCCATGGTCCCCCTGATCCCAGCTCTAAAGGGAGAGGATTATATGCATCAGTAGATGGGGTGGAGTCACCCTGGCACCTGGGGTGGAGTTGGGGTCCTGGCCAGATAATTCATTGACTTGGATCAGCAGTTCTGACTGCTGCCTTCACCTCGACGACTCATTTTCTATTGTTCTTGAGGGCCATGAGCTACAGAGGGCCCTGGGAGGAGGGGCAAATCCTAGTTCCCATCGTTTGTGGCCAAGGCAGAGCCAAGTAGGGGGGAGGGAAGGTGAAGATCAAGGAGGAAGAGATATTTAGGTACGTAGGAGAGTTGTGTCCTTAGTTACCAGAGAGGTAACTAGGACTGGCATCCATGGGAGAGGCGTGTGTTTTATAGACAGGAAAAGGGAGACCTGAGATTTTCAACTTCTTGAGAACAGAAATTAAGTAATTTCTTTGTGTCTTTGTATTTATTCCCAGCATTTAGAATATAGTAGACCCAAATGTTTGTTGAGTTGAATAGAGAAAAGTATGGATTTTTTTTTAACTCTTTGTGGTGAGGAAGCTTCCAAGATGGGCTTAAAATTCCTGCCATGACCTGACTGGAGTATTGTGTGTAATGTTGGGGACTGAGGTCAAGGGAGAGGCAGAGTGGAAACTCTTCTATTCCTCATTCATTTAAGATTTTCTAGGGATTTCTACAGACAGAAATTAAAACACTAGTTAGAAGAGGGGGCCTGGTGGTGGTGGGGTAAATGAAATAAGTGAATCCATGGTTATCCTCGTAGTCAGGGAAATCAGGATTATTATGACCGTGCCCATCTCTTCTTTCCCAACTCTCCCTCTTCTTCCCTTCCCTTCCCTTTCCAAGGAGCCAGGTTTCTGGCTGCTTTCCTCCCTGCCAGTCCTCCTGTGAGGGCTCAGGTTAACAATTAACTCCCAGCAGGACTCAGTGTCCTGGGTATTGACTTGAGGGAGGCTGGGATGTCACTGGAGAAGATGGCTCTAATCTTGGACAAAGAGATGAGAGGGGATGGCTAATTCCTTGGTCCCAGTCCTTCCCATCTCCTGCCTTTATGGGCACCCTGCCCCCAATCTCTCAGCAAGAAAAGGCTAAGAGCCAGCTGCATGTCTGAGCTTCTCAGAGTTTATTGGGGGATCATGATTTCAGCAAACCCTTGACCTTCCTTGGGGAATGGGACAGAGAAGCCCTTCATCTTCTCCTGGTAAGTCCAACCAAAACAATCACTCTGAGCCCCTGTAAAAAAAATTCTTCCAGTCACCACAGAGCACTAGATGGGAAGGAAGGCAGAAGATGAAGCCATCCTAATTTCATTCTCAGCATCTTCTTCCCTTCTCCTACAACTATAGCGTCCCTCCAGGACCCACTTATTCCTGCCCCACCCCATCCTCATAACCCCCCACCTTTTCTGTAGAAGGTTCTCTGACTGTGGTCCATGTATTTGGGGGATGCCAGGCTCAAACTGAACATGGGGTTTTCACACATGTTCTGGAAGCTGTAATTCTCCACCACCAGCTCCAGGGCAGCACTGTCCAGATATACCTGCCAGGAACCTGGCAATGCATTCTATGCTCCCTGCAAGGTCCTGGGGTAACAGGAACCAGGAGACTGGGGTGAAGGGATGCTGGGCCTAGGGGAAGCCTTGGGGCAGGGGCTTAGTGCTCTATTCCTCCAGGAAGTGTCTTAACCCTAACCTAACCCCAACCCCCAATTGAACCCCACTTGGATGTGGTCCTACTCTTCCCTGACTGGGCCTGTGAGGTCCGGCCAGCTCCCTAGCCCTTGAGCACATCTTTCCCTCTTCCAAGTCTACCCAAGTCTTGCCAGTCTTTCAGACCCAACTCCCTCCTCAATGAATCCCTCCTGACCTCTCAGGCTCCCTTCTCTGAATACTTCTGTCCCTACCACTGATCTGGCAACTAACCAAGTCTGTCTTTGGGACATCCCTCCTCTAACTCCTGGGGTATGCAAGGCCTCCCAAGCATCCGGGGATATTCACACAGTGTTTCCCCTCCCAAATTAATTTCATGCTCAAGTACCCTGGGCTCAGGTACTGGTAATATGAAAGTGAAGAATGACCTGGTCCTCATCTTCTCGGAGCTAACAGTCTGTGGGGCCTGGGCACTGAAGACCAAACAACGAGCATTTATATAATATTTTAAGGTTTACAAAGTGCTTTACAATATGAGACAGAACAGAGGGCAATAGGGTCAGAGGTGGGAAAAGATGCTAGGAAATTTGAGAAAGCCCACTTTTAGCTCTGACGTACCAGGGAAGGCTAAGTTGTCGCCAATTAATCTGTAAAGTCCTTGAGGATCAGATGAAATCTGATCCAGCGTGACGCCCCATTTCAGACTTGAAGTTTTATTAAAACAGAGACTATGCCTCCCCCATCAGGCTCAGGGTTCCTGGAGCATGGGGGCCCTGTCTTCTATGCAGGCTTGCCCCCAAGGGCGTACACAGGGCTAGGCCATGGTGTTGCTTTGATTCAGGAATGTCCTAAGGCGGTTTAGCGGAGGGGCTTAAGAGACAAAGTTCAAGGTTGCCTTCTTCAGCTCCTTATAGGTGATCAGCAGAAAGCTATTCTGCTCTCTGAGCCCCAGCCAGCCCTTCACATGGTCAGACCAGGAGCCATAGACAATGGAGAGGGAGATAATAAAGTGAAACCTGCCCAGAGACCCTCCCCTCCCCGCCAAACCCTCCTTTCTGCCAATCCCAATCAGGAAGGCACCAGCCCCATCACCAGCTCCACTAAGGAACTCCTCCATGAAGGCCTCTGGGCTCTCTGGCTCTCAAAAAAATTTCATGATCTTGGAAAAGTGAAAGACCCTTGGGTCTTGAACTGTGTAAATTACCTGGGGTGGGGGTGGGGAGAGCCATGGTTGTCTGGGGTGCTGGAGTTGGGGAGGTAAATGGAAAAATTGGAAGAAGGTCTTGAGCAAGACTGCAGAGACTCAGGATGAAGTCCTGGGCTCTTGTCACTAATTCAATATTTGGCAATATTTCTGGGCCTTGGTAAAATTTGGGAGTTAATTAAAGTGACTTCCAGCATTGGCATTCTGCTATTAGGGATGGCTGTCAGGATGCCCAGGTTCCTCATCTTGGCCCCACTCTGAAAAAAGCTTCTTGGGAAAAGGCTGAATGGGGAGATATGAGGACAGGAGGCAGGGGCTGCGGCCCTAGTTCATAGACCATTTCAATCCAAGGAGCTCATTCCCAGTTGGACCCAAGAAGTGTCTCCCATGGAATGAATAAGGCTTAAGATCTCTATCATTCAGAAGCTGCCTGAAAAGACAGGGAAGAAAGGAGACCAAGCCTCCCTATCTGGGTCCCAAATTTTTCTAGTCCTTTCTGCCTGGGCCCTCAGGGAACTGACTCCCAGCACCCATCTGTCTCCCTTGCTCCCTGCTCCCCCCTTTCTTCCCAGGACTCCCCTGTTCTGGGCCTGCTCCCAGCCCTGAAGCCTTACCTGACTTGGGGAAGGGGATGTTGAAAACATTGTCATCTAGTACCCAGAACTCTTCTTCCACAAACCTCAGGGTTTCAGGATAGTGGTTAATTTCCTGAAACAGGACATTCTTGTAGAGAAAGTATTGGCCTAGCTTGCTGGGGGACAGTGAGGATGACATTGTATTTCATGTGTCTGGCCCAAATGCCTTGTCCCAAACCCCTCTTCCTCCCAGATCCCAGCCCCAGGGCCTCAGAGCCTCCTCCACCCTTGTCACCAACAGAGTGCTTGGCATCTGGGCTGCCTGGGAGGAAGAGAGGAATTTCTTTAAAATTCAACTTAATCCTCTTACCCAAGCCCAGCTCAACCATTCAGAGCAGGCAAAGAATAAGAAATTGGGTCTCTTGGTCCAGCTCCATGGACCCTGCCTCCTCCTAATAGCTTACTCAACCCACTCCCGGCCAGGACCTACCTGCCCCAGAAAAGAAGAGCAGAACCCAGGCAGCCTTGGAAGAGCTGAGAGAGGGCTTGGATTGCCTTTGCTTCAATTCAATAAGAGAAGGGGGGAAGGAATAAGCATTTATGCAGCACCTGCTGTTTGCCAGGCACTGTACTCAGCTCTTTTAAAATGTTAGCTTATTTGATTTCACAAGAACCCTGTGTTATTATCTCCTGTTAAGAAAACAGACCAAGAGAGGTTAAGCGACTTACTCAGTGTCTGAGGCTAGATTTAAACTCAGGGCTTCTGGACCAGCTGCCTTTAGTAAAAACCTGTCATATACAAGACCCACTGCTTAGTCCTAGACAGCTGAACTAAACACGAAGAGGAAAATTCCCAGAATCACAGAATTTTGAAGTCTGAGAGACCCCAGGCATCTTCCTTCTAGATGCAAAAAAAAGTTCCCTTCCTCTTCTTAGCTGCCAGCTTCAAGCTTTGTTCTAGGGAATGTATGGGAGAAGTTGGGTTGTGATCTGTCCACTCACCACTGCCCGAGCCCTATATGATGATTTCATTGAAATCAATCAGTGCGGTGGACTCAAGCCCATGAGTAATCATTTCTCTGTGGTGTTTCTATTCAGGAGAGTAAAAAAAAAAAGCCATAGGTTTCCATATATAAAGCTAAAGAGGACCTTACTGGCCAACAGGTTCAATGCTCTCATTTTAAAGAGGAGGAAACTGAGTCCTGAAGAGGTTAGATGACTTACCCAAGATCACACAGGTAGTTGGCATCAGAGGCAGCTTTGGAACCCAGGACCTGGGACTACAAGAGCCAATGCTGATTTGGAGGTTTTAGTCCTAGGTGTCTGGGAGGAGAGTTGGGAGAAATACAGGGCACATTTTGTGGTACATAGTAGCCACTTAATAAATAGGTGTTGATTTATTGGTTGACCAACTGACCCACTGACCACTGGCGTTTCGTCTCCCTATTCTCAGGCCGGTTGAGTGAAGAGTTTATTTATAGCAGCTTAGGGGGGATAGGTGAGAAAGAAAATTTTGCCTCGGAGACAAGGTCAGAGGAAGTTAAACAGGGAAGAACAACTCTATACCTTGAAATTATTCTGTTTGATGTTACCTTTTTCTTCCATTAGTTACCTGGGAAGTGGCATAATGGGGAAAGCCAGGTATCTGGAGGAGATTTGAGCAATAAAGTCAGAAGAGCAAGAGCATCTTCAGAGAGAAAGAATGCAGTCATCCTTCCCTGCCCCTAAAGCAACTGGGACAGGGGCACCATTAACCTCAATGGATTGGGACCATTCAAGAGGGCAGTTAGAGGCAGCCACAAATGGAGTCAGAATGGGCAATTGTCGATAATAACTCACCTTCACATAGCACTTCAGGTTCTCATAAATACAAGCATTGTCACCCCCATTCTACAGATGGGGACCTGAGGCCACAATACAGCTACTGAGTGTCTGAGGAAGCTGTCTTTTTAAAACTAAATTTGAAAATTTCAGTGAGCAAATATCCCTCTGTTGAAAAAGGAAGAAAAAAAATTGAAATCTTGTTACAAATCTACAGTCAAACAAAACATATTCCCATGTTGACCATGTGCAAAACACATATGTTTCTTTGTTTAAAAAAAGAATCAAGTTGGCTAATGGCTTATCTATTTTTTAAAGCTCCTAGTTTTATTTATTAATTTAATGTTGTTGGGGTTTTGTTTTTTGGGTTGGTTTTTTTTTTTGCTTCTGATTTTGTTAATCTATTCTCAGATTTTCAGGATTTTTGTTTTGGTATTCAGGTGAGGGAGTGTTTTGTTGGTTTTGGTTTTTTTTTTTTAGTTGTAAGCCCAATTTATTGTTCTGCTCTTTTTCTTTGTTATTGACGTAAGTGTTTAGAGATACAAATTTCTGCTAAAGTTGGTTGCTTTGGTTGTATCTCTAAAATTTTGCAACGTTGTCTTATAGCAGTCATTATCTTTAAATCGTTGGTTGTTTTTAAGATCTGTTCTTTTCCACACTTCTTTAGGATTAAGTTAGTCTCCAATTAATTTTTAGATTAATCATTTCTTTAGAGGCTATTGAATATTATTTTTGTGTTCAGGTACAAAAGAGATGTGTTTAATATGCCTGATTTCCGCATTTGGTTGTGAGATTTGCATGTCCCAATAAATGGTCAATTTTCATAAAGATTTCATGCACAGTTGAGGATATGTATATTCCTGGAGCGCAGAGCCAAGATAGCAAAGTGAAGCTAGCATTTTTGCTGAGCACTCCCAATACACCCCTTTAGACAACTTTAAAAAGCACGTCAACCTGAATTCTATGTGGGATAGCCAAGAAAAAGCCACAGTGAGTCATTTTTCTAGCCCAGAGAAGACTAGGAAGACAGAAAGAGATGTCTTTGGACCCTGGGGTAGGAGTCGACTGGGAGCAAGATGCAGCAAAAGCAGCTTCACCTGTAGGGTTTGCAGGTGGTGGCAGCAACAGCAGTGGTACCAGGAGCCCTCAGAGTCCAATAAGGGAATTGAACACCTGGTCAGAAAGAATTTCCATGGGATCCATGTGCTAGCATTGGACTGGGGGTTGCCACCCATTGCCCTAATACCTGGTTCCAGGGAAGAGAGGGGTGCTTGGGGTCAAATGGGAACAAGAAAGGAAAGGGTAAGGACTAGAACACGGACCAGGACAGCAGTGAACAGACCTTACACCTGCACAGCCCTAATTGCTCCAGGCTCCTCCTCCTTTAGACCCAGACCTCAAGGCAAGCCTAGCACGTGCTGGAGGAGAAGGCAGGAAAGGCTGAGGCTCTTGTGAGGCACAGGCTGGTTGTCATGGTAACCCAGCCCATGTGGGGACAGGACCTCCGAGGAGCACTGGAAAGGGCCTTTGCTTCTGTGGTCCAAACCCAAGCCCCTGCTGAGGAGCCCCTCATCCATGCTGTGGCCCCTCCCCCACTCCAGTTCAGCCCAGCCCTGGGTGTGAACAGGGAGGTCTTGGGATCCCCACAGAGAGGCTCCTCTTGGGAGAGCAATGGCGGGGATGGGGGGGCAGGAATGAGGAGGGAGAGACAGGGAGTTGGGGAGAGACAGACAGAGAGGGAGGGGAGAAGCAAAGACAGAAAGATGGAGGGAGGAGAGAGAGAGAATTGGATAGATAAGGTAAGACATTAAGAGAGAGTTATAAAGTGGAAGAATGAAGCTAGAAAAAGAGTAGATGGTTGGATAGCTATAGATAAATTGTTGGATGGATGATAGAAAAGGCAGGATAGGATAAATGAGAGAGAGAATGGGTTATAAGGACTTATTATGATCCAGGCAGTTTCAAAAGCAGGGAATACAAATTTAAGCCAGGAAGAAAGGCAGTGGCTGCCCACAAGTTTATAGTGTAATGAGGGAGCGGAAAAGGGGTGGGGTGGGGAGGCCCCCTCACTCGGACCCTCCTCTGAAATGAGCAGGGTCCCCTCCCATCCTCTCTCCTGTTCTTCCCAGGAAGAACCCCTGGTGGGTGGAGGCATTGCCAGCTGGAGGAGGCGGCTGAGGTGAGGCGGGAAGGACTCAAGGGAGGTAGGGGCTGGCCGGGTTTGAGGTGAGCATGGCTGTTGTGGGGACTCACTCTCAGCACCCTGGTTAGGCTCCAGGAGTGTTATTGTGGGGTCTTTGGGCCCCCAAAGGTGCTTGCAGGGTGTCCTGGGATCTCAGATCCCTGGCTGGGCTCACAGGGTTCCCATAGGTGCACATAGGGAGCACCTGGGGGTTTTTGCAGTTTCTGCGGCTTTTCTTCTGGTTTCACAGACATGTTCTGCATTCCCAGGCCCTCTGGCAGGCATCACAAGCTGTTATTGTGGAGTTGCTACTCCCTACCTCCCCTGCTGTGCTCCCCTCCCTATCTGGGGAGTTGGCTTGGGGTTACTGAACCTGGGCTCACCCAGCTGGTACAGTGTGTGAGGTTCCTGGTTTTTGTTCTGATAATCATGGACCATGAATTCACAAAGAGGAAGGGAGGGAGGACAAGAGGGAGTCTGAGCCTCTGGGGTGGCCTGAGCTGGCCTTGGTGCATTAGTAATCGGAGTCTCAGGAGAATTCCAGGGAAGTGAGGTTTATTACTGTTCTCCAAAACAGAAACACATCTGTGATACATTTTAACCCTGTGAGAATTATTTCTGTAATTACAGTGACACTAGACGCACTTATATTTTCAGCAGTTAGAGGTGGGAGGGTAAGGTTTATGCTGAGAGACGTCAAAGCTGTGTTCAAGATTTTTATTGGGGGAGCAGGTAGTTGTTTTTATTGGGATTCCTCCAGTTTGTACTGCATGGCCCTGTTTTAAGAAACCCCAAGGCACATCTAATCAAAACCAGTTTTATTATTCAAAGTAATCACCAAACATTTCTGGGAACAGAGGGTAGGTGGGGCAAGGAGCCCAAAATCTGGTCCCCACACATCCCAAGACAGTATTTACATGGGGAAGGGGAAGAACAGGACTCATGGGTGGACCTGAGTAGGGGGTTGCCCAGAGAAGGGCAGGCAATAGGCCAGGGATAGCAGCAACATGTGTGGGATGGGGTTTAGAAAATCCTGGGGTGGGGCAATCCTGACCTGGTGCGCTCCCCCACATTTTCTCCCCTGCCCTTCAGAATCCCCAGGCCCTCCTTGCCTCTACAAAGGAATCCAGGATGAGGCTCTCTGAGCCATAGATTGTCCTTCACTGCTAGCTGCTGGGGAGAACCCCAGGACCAGCAGGGATACAGAGAGGAGGAGAAGCAGGTCCCCTGGGAGAAAAGCAGGGGTGTCAGAGTTGGTTCACGATCCCACTGTCCTCGGAGTGAGTCTGGGGAGAGAAGGTTAGTAGGGAAGTAACAAGTGAAGGAGTGGCAATTTCTTCCTCTCCCCTCCCCTGCCCTTCCTTTCTCCTTCCCTTCCCTCTCCTCTCCTCCCCTCTCTTCTCTTCTCTCCCCTCTCCTCCCCAATCTTCCCCTCCCCTCTCCTGTCCTCCCCTTTCCTCCCTTTCCCTTCTCCTCCACTCCCTTTCCCCCCTCCCCTCTCCTCCCTTCTCTCCTTCCCTTCCCTCCTCTCCTCCCCTCCCTTCCCTTCCCCCCCTTTCCTCTCCTCCCCCTCTCCTCCCTTTCCCTTCTCCTCCCCTCCCCTCCCCCTTTCCTCCCCTTCTCTTCCCTTCCCTTCTCCTCCCCTTCCCTTCCCCCTCCTCCTCTTTCCTTCCTTTCCCTTCCCTTCCCTTCTCCTTTCCTCCCCTTCCCTCCCCTCCCCTCTCCTCCCTTTCCCTTCTCCTCCACTTCCATTCCCTCCCTTCCCTCCCCTCCCCTCTCTTCCCTTCCCTTTTTTCCACTTCCATTCCTTCCCTTCTCCTCTCCTCCCCTTCCCTCCCCTCCCTTTACCTTCTCCTCCCCTTCGTTCCCTCTCCTCCTCTTCCCTTCCCTTCCCTTCTTCTTTCCTCCCCTTCCCTCCCCTCCCTTCTTCTCCCCATCCTTCCCTTCCCCTCTCCTTCCCCTCCCTTCCCCTCCCCACTGTCCATGTAGCCCTTCCAAGTCCTTGTACCCCCGGCAACTTCTCTCACTAGTCCTTCCCTTCTTCTGCTGTAAACTGTAAGGCTGGAACTAGGTCATTGCTACTGGATCTTGGTAGAAAGTGGGTGCTGGGTTCCAGGGGGAGACACTTACTAGATATTTAATGCATGCTTAATGTCTGTTCAGTGAATGAATCCTCTTGAAATAATACAAAATGCCCTCTCATTCCATAGCCAATAAATCAGTGGGGAATGAGGACCTTCATTTTAGAGCTGGCCTCATCACAGAACCCCTCGCTTACCTAAAATAAGCATTTCAAATTCAACAAGCAGTGATTAAGCACCTACTGTGTGCTGTCCTGAGGGCCTGGGGGAGATATACAACCCTAGGGTCCCTGCTGTCATAGTGCTTATGCTCTGCTGAGGAATGTGACATGAACTATCATCCCCAGGAACGTATGATAGATTGCAGCAGAGAGGGTCACCCAAGGGGTTAGGTGAGATCTGAAAGGAAAAAGTCTTCACTAATGGAGGAAGGAAGGTTTCAGAGAGGAAGGCTGGTGGGATGGAGACCAGCACCTCTCTCTTCTGTCCCCTTCTGTCTACTCAGACCTACCACAGTCCCCTTAATTCAGGCCTCATGGCCTGTGGCCATCTCCCACCACTGTGCTTTTGCCTGTGCTGTGCTGTTCTCCATGCTTGGAATGCCTACCTTCTGAAATGCTACCAACCTTCAAGAGGCCTTTTCTTTCTGTTTTTCCCAGCCCACATCACTTTGTAACTAGTGTCTTTTGATTTGATATTGGCTTATCTGGAACCATGATGTATCCCCTTTAAGAAAAGGGACCTAGCACAGTAACTGACAGTGATTTGTGACACATCATAGATGCTTAACAAATGCCTATCGATTGATCAAAGACATGAAGGTGAGAACGTGCAGGAATGTAGAGAGGAAACTTCTGTTCAGTTATTTTCTCAGTAGAGCCCAACTCTTTGTGACCCCTCATGGGTGTTTCTTGACAGAGATACTGGAGTGGTGTGCCCGTTCCTTCTCCAGCTCATTTTACAGATGAGGAAACTGAGGCAAACAGGGTGAAGTGACTTGCCCAGGGTCACACAGCTAGGAAGTGTCTGAGGCTGGATTTGAAGTCACAAAGAAGAGTTTTCCTGACTCCAGGCCTGGCACTCTATCCACCGCACCACCTGGCTGAAAATGTGGGTGGTAGTGGAAGACCCTGAAGGTGAGGCTAAGGAGTTTGAACTTTATTCAGTCAATGATAGGGAGCTACCGAAAGGTTTCAGGTGAGGAGTGACTTGAGCAGCAAACTCAAGATTGCTGTGACCAAAAGGTGAATGAATGGAGGCAGAAAGGCCTGTTGGACGGCTGTGGCACTGGAGCCAGACAGTAACAAGGGTGGCTACGCTGTGCTCATGGCTGTGGCAATAGAGAAGAGGGGACGGGTAGGAGGAGGAACGTTGTGAAGGCTTGCCCCCCTTTCTTCCTGGCCTCACTTTCCCACTTTCTCTTGACATTTTAGCTGGAGAGAATGAAGGAAATAGGGGCTGCAGGGAAGGGTGAGCCCACTTTTGCTACTTCCCTCCCACCCTCAGTACCTTCATGGCTCGGTAGATCCACTCCTGGTATTCTCCGACGTTCGTGTAAACCCCAGGCTTGTGGGCGAGAGCACAGCCTGTCCCCCAGCTCACAATCCCGCAGAGCCTCCATCGGGGAGTCCTGGAGATAGAGTCCTCACACACAAAAGGGCCCCCGCTGTCTCCCTGCGGACAAACAGAGGGCAGGATGCCTGAGTTCTTTTGGAGGAAACAAAGGGCTGGCACCATGAGAAATGTCTCCAGATGCCCCTTCCTTCCCCCAACCTAGCCAGTGCCTCCCATCACTCGACATCATTTGGGATCTCAGCTTCCCTTGATGTGATTCTTCTTGCTGAGTTCTGTTTTTTCCTTCCACTCAAAAAGGAAGCCAATTTTGGACAAGAGATGCCCAGCCCTGGCCTGTGTCCAATGAGAGACTTGACAAAGGCTTTTGGGTGCTTGTTGCTGCTAATGAATGAAGAATATTCAGAGTGGGGGTGGGTGGGAAGATGGGGTTGGGGAGGAAGGTCATTTAGCTGGGCCTCAGGAGTAAGCTGCTTAGGTTTAGGAGATATCCCTGGAGTACTTCCCCACCTGGCAAGCATCGATGCCCCCCTCTGTGTAGCCAGCACAGAACATTTTGGGTTTGATCTGGTTTCCGTAGAAGTCAGGGCTATTGCAGACTGCATTGCTGATGATAGGAACCCGTGCTTCCTGTAGCATATTAGCCTGTTTCCCTGTAGGAATGGGGTGGCAGGGAGAGAAGCAATGTGAGTGATGTGGCTCCTCCATCACCCCTCCTGCATAATTGTGATGGTAAGGAGCTCCTCACTTTTCAAAAACAGTGGGCCTACCCTTGCCCACCCCCTTTGATCCTGCTCCGAGGAGGAGAGCCCATAGTCAAGGAGTATGTGTCTCCCTGACCTCGTGGCCAGGGAGTATCTTTGCTCACCATAATACTGAGTGTTTCCCCAGCCTGTGACTGTGCAAATCTTCCCATCCACCAAGGCCTGACCGGCAGCTGGGAGGCAGACAGGCTGGATGTATTCTGTGGAGGGAAAGAGCCAATCCAGCCGGTGTTCAGCTGCCTCCCTAGAACCAGGCATTTCGTCCCCGGGCCCCATCCTCACCCTCCCACCCTGACTCCCAAACCCCCACATTCCTTCTGGGATGCACACGTCTGTTTCTTTTCCCTCTGTTCTCCCAGGACCCAATGACTTAGCTCACCAGTGAGGGGCAGAGAACTGGAAAGGTGGACCAAAGCAATATCGTTACTGTTCTCTTCACTGTTGGGGTCCCGGAAAGGGAGGTAGCCTCCATGATACACCACGGCCTGGACCCCAAGCTGGAGTCCTTGGGTCGATGCTTGGGCCACAGCACCCGCAAACACTCTCCACCGTGACACCACCCGATTCCGCCTAGTGCAAGAAAGAGCAGGATAACTTCCTCTCTTTCATCAGTTTGTCTTTGACTAGAAACTACATTTGTATCTTAGAAGGGATGTGCCCAGCTCAGAATACCACTTGGGCTCTTAATGAAGTCTTGGGGTGTGATAAAAAGGATTTTGTAGTTCCTGGCTCCCCTCTTTTGCCCATGTTCTACCATCTCCCTTGAAATTCAGCACTTCTTCCTTGTGACAGACCCAGGCCCTACAGGGAGGGCACTCACTCAGGGAAACAGTGGGCAGCAGTCAACACCCACTCTCCGGACAGCAGGGATCCCCCGCAGAGGTGCGAACCGTCATAGCGCAGACTGACCTGCCATGGCCAGCGGCCCAGGCTGGCGTCCTGGCCTCCAACGATACGGTCTACAGGCAACTTCCTCCGGCCACAATCTAGGGACAGATATGTTCAGGCCACATCCCAAACTCTATACCCCTGGGGAAAGGCACATGGCCCCCATCCTCAGGCAGGGAGGAGATGCAGCCTTTGTTTTCAGGGAATCCTGACCTCAGGTGAGTCCATGACTTGGGGTGACTTGGGAAAGGCCATTTAACCACTCTCTGCCTCAGTTTCCTTATTTAAAATGAGGAAGTTGGACTACAAGGCCTCCTTCTGGCTCTAATAATCTGGGATGGGGAGACACAGTCCATACCCTCAGGGAGCTCTGGTTCAAAGAAAAAGGAACAAAATGCCATTTGCGATGTTCAGAGAATCATAGGGTTAATTGGGTTAAGTTTTATTGAGCTCTGAACTGATTTTGGAAGGAGAGGAGATTGGTGAAGAGGATATGGGATGTGTCTGAGGAAGGAGGGAAATGTGGTGGAGCTTGGAAGTGGGCCTATTGGGGAAGGGCTACAAGAGACTGAGACCCTAAGGGGTGCCCCTCTTTCTTCCTGGCAACAATCTTTTGTCTCACTCCACAATGACCTGTCCCCAGTTCTGCACACAGGGGGAACTTAGTTAATGGTGTGGGTGGGGGAGGTCTGTGAGAAAGGACACATGGTTTGGGTGCTTACCTTGGCAGAGGGTAGCTAGGAAGAAGCCTCTGGGACAGTCACTGTCAGAGAGAGAGGAGGGCTGGTGAAGGGGGAAGGGATAAGGGACTTATGTCCATTCTTATTGTCTTTTAATCTTGCCCACCAGACCTGGCCCCCTCTCTCACATCTCCTTTTCCATCCCAAAGATCTAGGGAATTCTAGACATTATGTGTGTGCCTCGTACCCATTCATTTACATAGCACTGTGGTTTATGCATTGTTTGTATGGGCATGAACGTGTTTGCATTTTATTTCAGTATATATAGATTAAGCATCTGGGATGAACAAAGCCATGAACTTGTCACTCACTGGGCGGGGGATTCAAAGATGAATAAGAAACAGTCCCTGTTGTCAAGAAGATTAGAGTCTGGTAGAGGAAAGAACACACATGCTGAGAGAAATACCATAAGAATGAGATGACAGTGAGAACATAGGAGAGCTCGGATAGGCTGGAAGGACAGGGGAGGCAGGAAGAAAGGCAGCCCAGGCATGAGCAAAGGGACAGACCTGGAAAAGAATGAGAATGAATCCGGGGAATGGGTTGAGTCCAGGTGGGCTGCAGCGTAAGGTCCACAAGCAGGAGTGAGTGAGGCTGCCAACACAGACGAGAGGCAGGTTGCAAAGGGTTCTCCAGTGCCAGGCTAAGGAGCTTGGACGTTACCTGGTAGACGGGGGAAGCCTGGGCATAGCAATGGAAAGGAAAGGATGGATATAAGAGATCACAGAGAAGGAACTGAAGGGACTTGGGTGACTGAGTAGTGAGGGCCAGAGGTATCAAAAAGGATTCTGAGATTTTGACCCCAGGGGCTAGGGAGAATGGTGGTGCCATTGACGGAAGTGGGGAAATTAGGGGGAGAAGATGAGCTGACTTCAAGGCCAGCTTTCTGTCTGCTTTGCTATGATTCCTTTCAAGTGGTTAGGGCACTGGACTTGGAGTCAGGGAGACCCAAGTTCAAGGCCAACCTCAGACACTTAACACTGACTCTGTAACCCTGGGCTACATCATTTAACCTCTATCTGCCTCAGTGTCCTCATCTGTGAAATGCGGATGATAATGACACCTACCTACCTCCCAGGGGTCAAGTGAGATCAAATGAGGATCCATTTGAAAAGTGCTTCATCAATGGGTGCTGCTGTGGTGACGATGAGGGAAGGAGCCAGAGCAGCCATAGTCAGGGGAGAAACAGGAGTGCAAATCTGTGTGTCTAACTTTGTCTGCAAGTGTTGGTTTAAACAGGCCTGTATGCTGATGGCTGTGTCTGTGTCCTCATGGGCCTCTCTTTTTCTGTGTGGGTCTGTGTATCTGTGTTTCTCTAGAGTGTCCTGTGCACCGCCTTACATCAGCTCTTCTTGTCTCCTGCCCAGCCCTTCCCCATTTAGCTTCTCCTCAGCCCTGGGTCCTTACCATTTTGAGATGACCTCTGACAGCCTTTGGGCATAGGGTAGCCTCCCCTCATCCACACAAAAGTAGCCAGACGTTCCGTTCGTTCCAGACACCCGGACATCCAGTTCCTTGTGGGTCAGAGACCTATGAGGCAGAGGGGGTGGGAACAGCAGCCCAGTTCTCCCCCTGGCCTCGGCCTCCTCCCCTCACAATGCCCACCCCTACCCAATGATACCTGATGAAGCCCATCTCCTCACAACTCAGGCTTGCCACTCTGGAATTGGCTCTGGAGGAGCAGAGCAGCCGCCACGTCCCCTCAGTTGCATCAAACACAGTAAGCCGCAGGTCTGCCGGACTCACCTGTACTGTGGGGGCAGGGATGGGAGTGGGCGGCAACAGGCTGGCGATTAGAAGCTGCATGAGATCTCTGGACGCTTTGGGCAGCGTTGTCTCAGCAAGAACAAGCCCCCTTCAGTGTTTGGCTAGTACCCTGACAGTGAGCACAGAGGAAAGCGAAGCCTCCCAGTCTCCACGAATGGCCTGCCTTAGGCTTCCCATGGCTCTGCCCCGGGCAGCCTGTGTGGAGCCAGGAACTGGCCCTGACTGTGCTGAGGACAGAATCTGGCCAACACACTCAGCAGGCATGCTTTCTGAATTGCCAGACATTCTGAAGTGACAAGTCTAGTAGAAAAAGAATGATTTAAGGGGGCAGGACCTGGGTTCAAATCCCAGCTCTGCCACTTTTGACCTGTGTGACCTTAGGAAAGTTAGGCCCCCTCTCTTGACCTCAGTTTCTTCTTCTGTAAAATGAGATCATTGGACTAACTGGCCTTGAAGGTCCCTTTGAGTTTAAAATCTGTCATCATCAGAAAAACTATCTCACCCTTATTCTATTAGTGTGTCTAGGAGGACACACATTTAAGGGAAATTGGAAATACGTGTTGTACTTTTTTAACAGAAAGTCTATAAACTGAAAGTCATTTTCTTAGTTTAAGAATACAAACTATAGGGGTGGAGCCAAGGTGGCAGCTGGAAATCAGGGACTTGCTTAAGCTCTCCCCCAAATCCCTCCAAACACCATAAAAAAATGGCTCTGAACAAATTCTAGAGCTGCGGAACCCATGAAATAGCACAGGGAAGCAGGGCTGCAGCTCAGGAGAGCCTGCATGGTCACTGGGAAGGGTCTATCACATGGTGCTGGTAGCGGAGTATGGCCTAGCATTGGCCAGGACCAACAAGAATATACACTGTATCATGTATAGCCATGTTTGGCACGGTTAGGAAGGTGAAGAGAGCTAGGTGGCACACTGAAGAGAGCACCGGGCCTGGAATTACAAAGACCTAAGTTCAAATTCAGCCTGAGACTTACAAGCTGTGTGACCTTGGGCAAGTCACATAACCCTATTTGCCTCAGTTTCCTCATCTGTAAAATGAGCTGGAGAGGGAAACAACAAACTGCTCCGGAATCTTTGCCAAGAAAACCCCAAGTGGGGTCACAGAGAATTGGACACAACTGGATAACAACAAAGGGTCACACGGTTAATGCATCAGAGGCAGGACTTCATTCCCAGGTCTTCCTGACTCCTAGGCCAGCCCTCTAGCCGTCATGCTGCACCCGCTCTCTACCACTCTCCTCATTTATTTTGAGCTAGATTTGATCCAAATCCCTCAGCATGATCCCTCCTGACCTCCTCTGATCCCTGGCTTTCTCCTTCCATACTGTTGGTCCAGTAGGCCCAAGGCTCAGACTTGTGAGCCTCTTCAGAAGGCCTTACCCTGCCTCTGACTTCCTCATGGCCTTTCTTCTCCCTCTGCACCCCATCAGGACATTTCTGCTAAGCCATCACTTGGACTTGAGAGGCTGGCCATTAGAGGCAAAGACCATAGGGCTTAAGGGTCAGAAGACCCAAGTCTGAGTCCCAGCGCCTTCACCTACAAGCTTTAGCAAGGGCACCATCACCTGGAGCCTGTAAAACTGGTGTGCTAACATCCATCCTGTCTACCTCACAGGACTGTTGTAAGTGTCCACTGAGATAGTGTATGTGAAGCATGATACAGACACAAGGGGGGATTATTACCATTGTCTTTTATGACTTTCTAAATGTCCCCTTTGTCACAGGAGTCAGGACTTCCTGGCCCAGAGTTGTCTGAGAGAGGAGACTTTCTACCTGTAGCACTAATCAACCTGGGGGGCACTGGGTCTATGTTGTTGGCTGACTAATAGTGAGATCCTAAGAGCTAGGTGGAGGGGGGGGGGGCGGGGCAATAGAGTGCTCCAGATTCCATGGATAGGCAATAGAAGGAAGTCTAGGGTACACTCACCCGGGTACAGCACCTCCTGGTCACTCCTCAGCAGCACAGTCACTGTGGAAAGGACAGAGATGAGGAGGGGACTGGGAGGGTGGGGGGCAGCAGGGAAAGGTCAGGTGAGGGACAGGACATGCAGGAGGGGGTGGTTGTCTGTCTCTCACCAATGGCCCAAGAAGCTGCTCCGATCCCTGCCAGGAGCAGGAGGCCCCCTGCGATGACCGCCACAATCTTGGGCAGAGACCAACACTGAACCTTTCGGCCACCTACAAGCAAATACAGTCTGTGTGCATCATTCATTGCTCCCTCGTTTAGTAATCTGGCTCTGAGACTTCAGGATTCCCCCTCTTGAGAACTCAGGCCCTCTCCTGAGCTCTTCCTTCTTCAGCCAGTCCTGGGCTGGGGGCCAGACCCAGTCACCACACCTCACCCAGCTCTGACTGGCCCTGCTCAGTTTTCCCACCCTCCTCCTCCTCCTCACCTCTCCCCAACATGTCCTGTTTCCAAGGGGATCCCAAGGGCCCTGGAAAAGTGGTTGGGTCAGTTTCCCTGAGCAGCTGGCAAGAAACTCCCCAGACCACCTAGGAACCCAGTGTCCTTTCAGGAAGCTCAGGGCTCTTCTCCCTTTCTTTCCAGGCCCTAGGTGTCTTGCTTGTTCCACCTAATACCTTCCTTGGGATGGGGGACAAAGTAAAAAGGACTCTTTTGGCCAGCCTGGTGTCCAATGTGTGTGGAAGAGGACGTGATGGGGGAGGTGTCAGTGACATTAGCTACCTCCACACTCTCTTTTCCCTGGCATCCCAAAGATTTGTTGTCATCGAGGGGTCTTCACGTTGTGTTCATCCTACATATCTCAAGCTTTTCTCTCAATTAGGCCCTCCCCCCCCCCTCCCCGATCCTGGCTCCCTCTGGCTTTCTAGTGAAGCCTGTCCTGGAATGGGAATTAGAGGTGAGTCAGTGACCTTTGGTCCCTGGCCTTATCCCCCTGGCTCCCTTTCCTGATGTTTGTCTTCCTGATGGATCACCCTGTTCTCAGCCATAGGAGCAGACAGCTTCACCCCCAAGGTAGCAGGAGCCAAGCCCCACACTGGGTTTCAGAACCTTCCCAAGGGCCTCTGCACTCAGCCCAGATGGTATCTGCCTAGGACCCTGCACCCGAGGTCCAGTGAGGCAGGTGCCAATGTCCCTCTCCTCCTCCCTGGCTGGGATCAACAGTCCAGCTTTCTCCCCCTGGTGGTCATGTGTGGTGATGACAGGATAGTGGCTAGGCCTCTTCTATTCTACCCTTCCCAAATGCCCCTTATTTCCAACTTTCCAAACCTCCAGTTAGTTTTTCTGATTTTTTCTTGAATTTGGATCCGCTTTGATATAGACTTGGTAGGGATAAGATACAAAGTTTTTTGTAAACCCTTGAGGCACTATATAAGGCTGCTAGGAGGAGCCGTAGTGCACAGAGTGCCAGGCCTGGAGAGAAGACTCCTGTTCCTGAGTTCACATCCAGCTTCAGACATTTACTAGCTGTGTGACCCTGGGCAAGCCACTTAACTCTGTTGGCCTCAGTTTCCTCATCTGTAATGAGCTGGAGAAGGTAAACTGCTCCAGTATCTTTGCCAAGAAAACCCCAAATGGGGTCACAAATGGTTAGACATGACTGAACAACAACAAAGGCATTATATAAATGCTGGCTGATATTAGCTGAGAGTATTTCTTTACAGAGCTTAGATTGTCACTTCCAACCCTTCACTTTCTACCAGCGATCTTTTTTTTTTTTCACTGTTGTCACATACCCTAAAAGCAGGGCAGGTGGTTGTCTGCATTTTGTCCGAGGTCCCCTTCCCTTCTTCAAAGGCAGCAAGAAAGGGTACGCCCTTGCCACCATAGTTCTCTAAGCCCTCCTTACAGGCCCTGCCATGTCTCATTCTAACCCAACCTAGACTCAGTGCCCTGGCCAAGCTCCTCTGCTGCTTGTCCTAACACACCCTTGTCTGTTCTGGCCTCTATATCTCTTCATGTTTTCTTACCTGTTACTCTCTTTGCTAAACCATGTCTGTCCCTTTCCAAATCAGCCCATAACCTATCAGAAACTCCTATTCGGGAAGCCTTCCTCCATTTAACTCCACACAACTCCTAAATCCAGATATGAGAATTGATTTCTGTATCTCTCTCTGTATTTTTGGTCTCTTCCTGTGTCCCTATCCATTTGCACGGAAGCAAGGCAAGGGTCAAGACCTTGCTTCTTCCATCAGACAGGAAGCTCTCTGAATGCTGGGGCCATATGCCTTCTCAGTCAGAGAAGGGATCTTTTAAAGCTAACAAGTATCTCCGCTTTTGTCTGTTCTCCCCTTCCCCCCAACCTCAACGGTTCTGTGCACTGAGTTCTCATTACTCAACTAATACACTTTAGCTGGGAAATAGCAACTAAATAGTGCATTGGATAAGAGCGCCGGACCTGGAGACAGGAAGACTCATCTTCCTGAATTCAAATCCAGCCTCAGATGCTTACTAGCTGTGTGACCCTAGGCAAGTCACTTCACCCTGTTTGCCTCAGTTTCCCCATCTGTAAAATGAGCTGGAGAAGGACATGGCAAACCACTTCAGTATCTCTGCCAAAAAAAAAAAACCCCAAATGGGGTCACAGAGAGTCGGACATGACAGAAAATGGTTAAATAATGACTGAAGAACAACAAGCCAGGAAATGGTTTGGAAATTCAAGCTTAGAAGCGGGTCTGTGGCCTCATTCTCTAAACGGGGGGAAAGGAGGGGAAGGAAAGAAGATGCTGGCCTTGACCCTGGATTCGGTGCTTTCCCAGACGCACACCATCCAAGGCAGCTGCTGTTGTCCAGAGTCGGGCAGGAGTAAGAGGACTGGGGTTGAGGTGGTGATCAGATCCTCGTCAAAGTCCCTGAATATCTGGGCCCTGATTTTCTTATGTATAAAGTGAAGAGACTGAGACAGATGAGCTCCAAGAAACCTGCCCATTCTAAATCTTGGGACCCCTCTTATCCTGAGATCTGTTCCCTGCCTCTCCAGACTGAGTAGCTGCTGTTGAATCTGGTTCTCTTAGATTCTTTGTCAACGTTTCCTCCTCTTCTCGGACTGAGGTGCCGGGCCAGTCAAGCAATAGAGATCCCTCCTTCAGAATTTCTGGAAAATGAGGAATGGCTTGGAATTTGAGACTTGGGGCTTTTGCAGTCAAATGCTTTAGGGGAGTAGCACCCTGGCCTCTGTTAGATTCTGAGCTCAACCTGTTGTTAGTAAAGGGATATAAAGTATTTGTGGAAAAATCACTTATTGGTTGCAGGGGGGGATGGAAAGTAGCCATATAGGGCAGTAGCAAATGGGGAAACTAAGGCACAGAGCAGAGAATGTTGTAAAGGATATTGAGAGGAATAGGAGACATATTGTGTAAGACCTTAATGGATGACTGATTAATGGTTAATCTGGCAAGGAGCTGGAGTACCATTGGGGGAAAGTGGGGGCAGGATGAGATGGGGAGAGTGAGGAAGCCAGATGGGAAGGACTTGGGTGCTGGGGGCGGGGGGAAGAGACAGGTCAGAAGCCTAGAAAGATGGGTTCTAACAGTAAGAGAGTGAGATTGAGAGAACTGGAGAAAAGAAACCCAAGAGATAGGAAAGGGGAAAGTGGGGGAGACTACAAGGGAGAAGGTAGAAGGGGCATAAGTTGGGGAAGACACTTACTCTCCTTCTCAGCCATGTCACCACTTTCAGTTAATGATTCCCCCAGTGAACAGTGGTGGCTGTCACAGTAGGGCCTCCCCCCCTTGGGGAGAGAGGCAAGTGAAACCTGTGGGGACACATAAAATAGATGGGGGTGGGCCCTGAACCTCCTTGGCACCTAGAGGCCCCCAGTTCTCTGGATTCCACCCCCCTCCCCACAGTACCTTCCCAGACCCAGGTATGCCCAGCTATAGGATTGAGTTCACCTCCCTCAGGGCCAACGTGAGGGGCTGGGCCTCTTGCCCAGAGCATGCCGTGATCACGGGCTGGCCAGCCTGCCAGCTCAGAGGATCAAGGACACAGGCAGGGGAATTGACCAGGGAGATAGGGCACCAGGGTCCAAGGTGGGGAGCAGGAATTAGAAGGAAGATATGGGGGCTGGAAGAAAGCAGGCTGCCTAGGCCTCAGGAACACTGAGGACCAGAGAGAGCCGTATGCCGGGGCACCCAAGGGAATAAGCGGCATCAGTGTCCTGAGGGACCGTGTGTTGGTAGAAGGGGATTGGATGCTGAGTCCCCGAGGAAAGGGGACAGATACCTCATTCCCTGACAGAAATGGGAGCTGAAGAAGTCGCACACTGGCTCCCCAAAAGATCAGAGGCGGGAGATGCTTGGTCTCTCAAGGGAGTAGAAAAAGGAGCCTGGGTGGGGGTGAGGGGAGGGATGCTCATGTTGTTGAGAAGTATGGGTCTAAGCATTACATTGGCTGGACCCCTGAGGGTGCAAGAAGACTGACTTTTGTATTCTTCCGGGCCAGACTGGGTGGGGATTTGAGAGAGAAAGCCAGGATTAGATGGTCCAAGAAAAGGCCAAGGGTGAGACAGCAGAAAACCTGGACCTGGGGATGAGTGTGAGGGCCAGGGTACCCAGTGTCTGAACAGACATTAGAATGAGCCTGAGGAGGAAATGCGGACTCGGGCCCAGGACTGCAGGGGGTGGGGGAGGGAAGCTTGGACCGTGAGCACTGCCTTACCCTCAGGGGTCCCTTCGGTGAAATCTCAGAGCTGTTTTCCAGTTTCTAGGGGCCACAGCTGGACCCTGGCAGGAGCATGGTGTCCCCAGCTGGGGGCCAGGAGCCTGGGTCCCAGGTAGGGCAGAAACAACAGCAGCCTTGAGCTCAGCCAAACTGGCTCACCTGAGGAGGAGGGGGCTGGGGGTGGGGGGAGGGGAAGGGGCGGGAGGAAGGGCGGGGAAGAACCTGGCCAATGGGAGTGGCTGCTGTTGGAAGCCACCTGCCCAGTCCCAGGCCCCTGGGCGCAGCTCGAGAGGGCTGGTTCTGGCTAAGGGCAGCAGACAAGCTCAACCTTTCTCCTCTTCTTTCCTCTTCTTTTTCTGGCTTGGCTGGGGCTCCCACCCTCGATGGTGCTGCTGCTGGTGCCGGCCTTCTCGGGGCCTTTGTGCAGAGGTGGAGGTTTGTGTAAACCTGAGGTGAGGTTGGGAGTGGCTGCTGAGCTTCTGTACAGGTCGGGATGTGGTGCAGAGGGGCACCGGGTGCTGGGGTGGGACTGAGAGCTTTCTTTTGTCGCCCCTCGGGTCCCGGGACAGAATGGGTAACCGATTCCCTCGGCCCAGCCCCAGGGTAGGCCCGAGCCTGGCCGTTGTCCTCTGCCCCCTGCTGCCCTCCCATCTCTGCTTTCCCACAAGTCACGGGGTCTGGTTTGCTTTGGCAGCGCCTTCCTGAGGGGGCAGCCAGCGACCTCTGGAGCTGGGGAAAGTCCTGTGGCCACGGTGGAGGGCGGAGGGAGGGAAGGAGAAAGAATGGGTTTGAATTTGGGGACAGCCAGCCACAGATCTCCCTGGAAACATGAAGACACACACCCGACAGGCAAATGCATTCCTCCCCGTCAGAAGTGTGGGGAACCACATCCATACGCAGCCAGATACATCTCTTCATTGCCAGAAACAGACCCTTCCATAGCCAAAGACATACACCCACATAGCTACATATGTATTTTCATAACACCGTATATGTGAACACACATAAATACACATGTTTGATGATGGTGAAGATGAGAATCAGGACTTATATTTATAGCTAGATCCGAACCAAGCCCGGGCTCCTGCACCCAGTCTCACACCCGTCCACAGCCTTCCATCCAGCACTGCTCCATATAGTTGACAGCAGAAAACACCAACCTTGCAAAATCTTCCTCATCTCTCACCCCTCCTCATGTTACACAGAGGCCTTTCCAGACACCGTTCCAATCTGAGAATTTAGGATCCTAGAGCCCGTGGTGCCTTAATTCTGTCTGAACAGCCTCTAAGTCAGATCCTGTGGGGATGAGCTCCCACTTCCCACCCTCCACCCAAATAAATCTGGCTGCTGCTGCGGCACCTGTTGGTTTCTACCTCCGTCTCTGCCTTTCTCTTGCCCGTGGCCCCCTTCGGCATTAATGAACACAACAACAAAGACGTTAATCGGGTAATAAGCTACTGCTTCAGAGCTGCTTTTGAACTCTCCAAGTGGGAGTTCTGGCCTCCCCTCCCACAGGCTGGGAGCTGGGCGGTGCCTCCTTAGCCTGGGAGGAAGGGAGCGGTCCCTGAGTGCCCATCCCCACCTCTCGAAGGTAAACGGTCCACAGGCTGGCTCCTCTCCAGAACCGGCTCTAATGTATTGTGGCTGCCCTGCTAGGAAAAAGACAGCAATCGACATTCCCTCAGGCATCCTGGCACCGCCCTGTGCCTGCTCTGCAGACTGTAACTGAAGCACAAGGAGGGAGCTAGGGCCCCAGAGCAGAACCCAAGCGTCTGCCCCATCCCTGGCCCTTCCCTAGCATAAAGCCCCACTTGGAGGTCTGATTTACCTTTCTGAGCCTGACTGAAGAGGGAGACCGAGACTCAAGTCCGAGCGTTTTTATTTCATGAACAAAACTACAACTGTACAGTTACTAGGAAGGTGAAGTCCTCCCCATCCTAAATGCCCACAGATCTGAGGCTGGTGAGAAGGGGGTAAGGGCAGGATGAGCCGAGGCTGAAAGGAGGTGGGGGGCAGAAGTGGGGGGAAGGTGCAGCTAGTGTAGAAGAGAGTCCATTGCCCCTTAGCCCTGCCACACACTAGGGCCAGAGGATTGCTGAGAAGGGACCAGGAACATGGGGCTTTGTCCTGAGGCCTTGGATCATAAGGTCCAGGCTTCCTGGCCCCCCAATCCTCTATTTCCCTGTCAGTCATGTGTGGTGAATGGCTAGGGGAGGGAGGCACGGGGTTGGGGGACGGGCCCCAGGGGGAGGGTCCCTGCATCCTCAGATGTGGCAAGGTAAGGTGCGAGGCCAAAGCGGCAAACATGTGCAAATCAGCATGAGGAGAGAAGGGAAGGGATGAGATGTGCACCGTCCCTTCCCCCCTCCCAAGATCAGGCAGCAGAAGCAAGGTGGGAGTGGTGGCCATATTGCTTGTTTCATCATGCATTTTGGTGAGTCAGGAGGGCCCCCACCCCCAATGTCATATCTGGTGGGTAGAGGAAGAGGCGAAGGTAGGGAGGCATGGGCCAGGGGAACATCGAGGCCCCCTTGACCCTTTGTTACAGTATTAGACAAAGTAATGGGCAAGCCCCTGCCCCCACCTCACCCTCCTACCACTCCTTTGGCATGACTCTGCCGTGCATGGAGGCTAAGGAGCTTTCTAGGCCCCAGGAGGGGTAGATACCCCCCTCCTAACCCATCAGTCAGGGGCAGCCCTTTCTTGAGGCAGAGACAGGGAGCCCGGAAGGCTAGAAGAGAAGGACAGAGGAAAGAGAGTGAATGACTAAATCATGCTCCCACACCTCACTCCCCTCCTCAAATTCTGTTCCCCCTGCCTTACCCTGAGCTATTCAGCCACCTGGACCCCTGTGCAGTTCTCTTTGCTCTCTGAAGTGATGGCCAGGTACTCTGAGCTGTGGGAATCAAAGGTCAACCATTGGTCACCATAAAAGAGTGCAGCACAGTACCCCAGTTGAGTGAGGGCACCATTGGGACACACGGAAAGTCAGGTTTTCCAAACCCTTTACCTAGACGACCCTTCTAGATCACACCATCTGTGTGCTGTGCTCCTCTCCCAATCCCAAGGCCTGTGTGACTGTCAAAGCCAGCTACCTGAATCTACCTGAGATTATTCTTTATAACCATAATACTGAACTCTATCTCAGTCCTAAACTTTAACCAACCAAATAAATATCCCCATGGTCCCCTTGGTGGCAATCTGTATTTGAACTCCCATAACCTGGACTGTAACTATAAAACATACCCCCAACCCTGACCTGATCCTTAACTTTAAACCAGTTTTACCCTAAACTCAATCCCAAATATAAATCTATCCCATCCCTAGCCCTGACTTTGTCTCTTAGGCTTTTCAGGGATTCCCAGGGAAGGCCTCACCCACTCCCCATTCTGAACTCACGCATTCTCTTGGGCAGCCGCTTCAGTGGCAGCAGCAATCTTCTTATAGCAGTAAACCATCTCAGCCACAAGCCAGATGGTCAGCACAACAATGAGCACATACATCATGATCTCAGACACAATGGAGGCCATGTCCCTGTTGGCTGCAGGGGGGTAGGGGCAGAGTTAGAGGGACTGATGGCATGGGACGCTATGGGAAATGGGGTAGAGGTCATCAGGGAATGTTGGGTTAACTCCTCCCCCCCCCACCTCATCTTACCTCCATTCTTACCCAAGCCCCATCAGCCCCGTACAGAGTGAGGCCAATTCCTCACTGATCTCTCAGCATGGGCCCCATCTCTATTTGTCTGTACTGAGCAAATATACTTCATTCGATCTGGCTCTAATGCAATTCAGTTGGAAACTGCCTTTCACACTAATTGGTCTCCATACATATGTCTTCTTCCAATTCTGATGCCTTATCATGGCAGCTGGAGGTGTCCCTGGGCTTTTTAAGGCCTTATCAACAGCACATGAGCTTGGACTGGGCTTTGAATGGGGCAGCTGCCCCAAGGTCCCTCTCTCTACATTGAAGCAAGCCTACCATCAGCCTGGCTCATGTGGCTATCCATCTTTCAGCAGCAACGACTCTCAAAGATCAACCATGTCAAAGGATGGAGATCAGCTTTGGTGTAGGGAGTGCTCCCACTGACCAGTCATGGATCCGTGAAGTCTCAAGTACCTGCCTCATAGACCCAGTCAGATTTCGTTTCTGCGGGCAGAGCCCGTGTCTCAGGCCTCCCTGCGTCTGCCCTCACCCCCAGCATGGGACACATAGCATGTGCTCAGCCAACACTTGTTTATTGAGACAGAAATACAGAAAAAGACAAATGAGCCGGGAGGAAGGTGGGACAATTAGAGGAACCACGTTGGGGACGGGAGGCCGGGTAAGTCCAGACAAAAAAGAGAGTTGAAGGGAAATGTAATTCAAGGCCGCAAATGTAGGAAAGAGAAGGACAGATGGGACCCAGGCCTTACAAATTCATAGATTTCACCGGATATTAAAGTGGGGGTGGGCCTGAAGGAACATAGATGGTCTGAGCCCTTTATCTTACAGCGGAGAAAAATGAAACCGAGAGAGGAAAAAGGACTTGCCCAAAAACAAGAATGAAGGAACTCTCTTTGAAGCTCAAATAAAGTCCAAGCACAAGGAGCCACTACTTCGAAGTGTGGTGGTGGGACAGGTGGAGAATATTAATAGGTTCAAAGGAGTTTGAGAGAAGTTACGACAGCTATAGTGGTTTATGGGATTCAAGGGAAATTTGTGGGGAAACTGAGATGTTTGGGGAGCATATCAACCTCATTGCCTCTGAAAGGGACTATTGTACTTACCCTCTAACTGGTCTCCAATCCATCCTCTCTCTACTCAACTGCCAAGGTGGTTTTTCTAAAGCCTAGGCCTCTCCATGTCACCCCCACCCAATGGCTCCTTCTGACCTCCAGGATTAAAGTGGCATCTAAAGCTCTCCATATCCTGGCCCTATGCTCCTCCATGAACTCTACATTCCAGTAATCCTGGATTTGCTGGGGTTCCTCAAGCAGCATATACACCTGCCCTCACCATCCACATCTGGAATTCCATTCCCTCTCACCTCTACCTTTTAGTTTGTCCCCAACTTTCTTTAAGACTCAGCTCAAATCTCACCTACTACAGAGGGTCTTTCCTGGTCCCCATGGTCATTCCTGCCTTCTCTCAGAGAGTCTGCTCTGTAAATATTTTCTCTCTGCCTAGAGCATATCTCCCTGGTGCCTGATACATAGTAAGTACTCAATAAAGGCTTGTTGGCTAACTGATTTCTATAATCTTCCTTGGGCAGGGGTCTGGGAAGTGAAGGGACGTAAAACAACTGTGGTCTTCCCAGACCATCCTTTGGTGCTTCTGTCATGGGACAAAATCCTGGGCTGGAAGGGCCATGCCACTTATCTGCATGGTATTCTTAAAATATAGGCACATATCAAGAACACAAAGATAAAAGAAACAGAGAGGCTAAGAGACAGAGACCAATGCAGAGACAAAGTGAGTTAGATTAGGAGAGAAATACATTGATTGAGAGCCAGAGAGAAAGGGAAATGAGCTAAGAACCTCACCACCCCCACTGGGTAGTCTGGGCATGGAGCCAGCATCATCCCACCCAGACCATCTGTCTCCCTATTTGATGTTGGAGAACTGTAGGTTGGGATTCATAGGGTGGGGGGAGAAGGCCTGAGGAGGGGGGATGATTACCTTTATCCACCACCTCAAGGTGGATCTTCTTGACGACGCTGGTGTTATACTCATAATTCTCAAAGAAGAGAAGGCGGTAGACATGGCACTCATAGTCACCTGAATGGTTGTAGGTGACATTGGTGATGAAGATGGACAGGTCTTGCAGATCTTTGCTGCCTCGACTCCCATTCCACACCACACGACCCTCAAACCTCTCATCTTCCTCTAACTGCAGCATTTCATTTTCATAGCGTAGGATCTGGGGGGGTCCAAGGCAGGCTGGTCACCCTGGCTCTAAAGCCAGCTCAAACCCAATCCAATTCCCAATGCCAATCCCCCCCAAATTATCATTCTTACTGACCTTGAATTCTGGTCCCCCAGGTCAAACCCTAACAGGAACCTTGCCCTAACTGTATACCTCTCTCCCCTAATCCCTCCCACCTTGACAAATTCTTCAGTCCCCTTTTGACGGAAAGTCCACTCCGTGAAGGTCTCAGCCACAGTTTCGCTTCGTCGCTTGCATGAGATGCATAAAATCTTGAAAGTCATTCCATAGACAGCCTCTGTTTCTGAGTCCACCTCCACACAGCCCCCCCAGACCGATGACACTGTAGAGATAGTAGGATCAGGCAGGAGGAGAAAGGAGAGGAGATTTAAAGCCCCACCGTAAACCTCAGGCTCTTGGATATATGTGGAAAATTTGGACTAGCATCTGAGCTAGATTCCTCAGGGGACTAAGTGTTATTGCCTTGGGCTGAGTGAAGGAGAAGTAGCAATATAGATTTAGAGTCAGAGAATGTGGTCAGAGATCAGAAATTCCAATTCTGCCACTTATTACCTGTGTAACTACAGCCAAGTCACAAGTGTCTAAGCTTCATTCAGTTTCCTTATCAGTTGAGTGACCTCTAGCTCTAAGTCTATGATTCTTTGGTTTTCTGTGCTCATTCCCTGGTCATGCTTGCACCAGCCCCGGTTTTGTGTTGAATTATCTGGAAGGGAAATCCTCTAGTGGTAAATAGACTGAGTTCTGGAATTCACTCTGACACTGACCCCTTGTATGATTTGGAGCAAGCTGTTTTAATCTCTCCAAGTTTGTTTCCTCATATCAAATGCGGATAAGCTCTTCCCCAACCAACCCCATAGGAGTATTGGGAGGACCCAATGCTATCAGGAATGGGGGAAGTGCTTTGGAAGATCCGATGTGTGATAAAGGTGAGAGTGTTTGCTCATACAAGAGAGTTGTGACCTGACACCCTCCCAAAGTGCTGAGACTGGTTAGCAAGCTGATAGCATAGTGGCCTTTAGGCAAAGCAATTCCAGAATCAAGCTTAGAGCAAAGGGGAAATACATTGAGTCGAAAACTAGCCTTAACAACTTGTTAGTCACTGTATTTCAGACAAACCTATTGCAGTAGAGAGAATCAGGTCAGGGTCAAATACAAGGGTAGAACTAAATTCCAGAGGCCTAGAACCATGAAACCTCAGGACTGGAGGCAAAAGATGTGATTATGAGACGGTACAGGATAGCCTGACATCCAGGGGAGGAATAGGTCAGCATAGGAAGGTACTTTCCTCATTCATGGCCAGGTGCCAGGACAGGACTCTGGCAACAGGAGTTCTAGGGGGATAGGGGTGAAGGTGGGTCACAGCAAAACATGACAAAGCAGACCCCGAATGTAGGCTGGAAGGCGCAAAGATTCCAGAAGTGCTGACCCCAAAACATCCTCAGGCTGGAGTTCATCGGATTGGGAATGAGAAGCACCCGTAGAGATCAACAGATAAAACCCTCTCATTTTTATAGACGAAGCAGCAAAAGCCTAGAGAGCTGGAGTGATTTATCCAGGAGCATTACCACACAGAGGTAGTAAATAGCAGTCAGAATTTGAACTCAGGTCTCTGCAAACTCTGTGCTTTCTTCACATTAGTGAGTTTAGAATTTTTTTTCTTGGAGACTGATTCAGAAACTTTTACTCTGCGACAACCTTTTCTCTTCGTGGCTGTCTATAACGAAAACTTCCTTCCCAGGGTGGTTAGTTTTACCTGAAGAAATTCGAGTTAAAAGTTGCCTTTGAAACATCATGCCCCTAGTGGCCAACAGGGTATGATAACAGCAGAAGAGCCCAGAGAAGAAGCTGGGGAGATGGAGGAAATTCTGGGAGGGTCAGAGGGTTGGATTAAGACCAAGTGAATGGGTGCCCCCACTTCTGCCCCAAGACACCAATTCCGGGTCCAAGCCAATACCTATATCACTAGGACTCCCTTAGGCAAGGATTTCATCTTTCTCTATGCAATGTCAGTAACTGTGAGGATAGAGGTTGTTAGCCCTGCCCTAAGGAAGCTGCACAAATGAGCTGGTCTCGTTCTTTTGCCTTTGGGGGCTCTCTTTCTCTAACAGACACTGGATACAGTTGGCTCGCCTCAACAGGGATGCTGAAGACAAGGACTAGAGCTGCCTGTTTCCCTTTTTCATTGTGTTTGTCCTGAATAAACATGAACACGAGTATTTTTTTTTTTTTTTTTTTTTTTGGTGACTGGAAACCAACTAGACGGAAGGGGACAAGCTGCTAGGAGCCGAGTCTATCCCTAAGGCAGGGACTACGGAAAAAGAGGTCATGGGGGACTAGGCCTCGGAACCAACATCCAATTCCTCCCCTCTCCCTTCGAAACAACTCTGGCTCCCTCAGCCTTTCTCATTGGTCAGTATCTCAGGGAGCATGGGGATGGAAAAGTTGCATACCTCACTCAGTTCTGGCTTTTCTTGACTCTGCTTTTCCTAGTGGTGGGGAGGCAAGGCATTTGCTAGCTCCCCTTGGGCAACTGGCATGGGCTTTGAAGCCCTGCAGATCAGCCCAGGTGGCCTCTCTGCTCCCAGTGTCCTGGTATGTCAGTATTCCAGGAGAAGAGGGGTAAAGGTGAGGGAAGAGTTGGTGTCTCATCTTTCGGGGGTTATCACTTCTGATCTTCTTTCAGTCTCTAACCCTAACCTTCTCTTTCTTGATCTTTCTCCACCTCCCTCTCCCTTTCTCTCCATCTCTCTTCCTCCCCCCTCTCTTCTATCTATCCATCTGTCTGTCTGCATCTCTCTCTTTCTATCTCTCCATCTTGATGAGTCTTTCTCCTCCTTCCTCCCCCTCCCCCACCCTTACCCCATTCTTGGGTGTGGGTGTCACATTACAGATTGCAGGACTCCCAGAAGCAGCTGACACCAGCTCTTCTTCCCCCAGAGCCATTCCCGAAGCCCGCAGAACTGCTTGTTCGCCCACACTCCCCTTCTCTGTTGCCCCAGCTTTGTCCCGGGCATCTTTCCATTTCCGCCCCCCACCTCGAGAAAAACCTCAACTCCAGAGATAGGAAGGGCAAAGGAAGGGAGAAACCCTTTTCCTTTCCCCCCATTCCAGGGGACGAAGGGGAGGTCCAGGAAAGAGGAGAAGGTTCTGTCTCTAGTTGGGGAGCCCTACAATCTCTCCAGTGACACCTGCCGAGACCCCACTCTGAACCCGGCAGCAAGTCTCCTGAGGGCTAGGGTCCTCCGAGCCTCGTCTAGGCGCGCCTGTCTGCTTGGGAGTTCTTTGCCAAGGTGCCTGTTGGGGAGGGGTCTTGCAGTGTGCCAGGGAACCCATTCTGAAGTCCCCGCGGCCACTCTAGGAAGTTTTTAGCCTTGGTCGTGGGGAGGAACTGGCTCTACCTCTGCGCCCCAACCTATTTGGTGTTTGCCACTACCGTCCCCCCTGCCCCCCGCCCAGCACCCTGCTCTCCTCAGACTCACCCAGCGTCATCCAGAGCAGCATCCCCGGGAACAGCCCCATGACGCCCGCCGGCCCGGGGCTCGGGCTCGGGGTGTCCGCAGAGAGCGGCTCGATCCCGCTCTCCTGGGCTCAGCACCGCCCCCGGCCCGGTATTAATAGCGGCGGGAAGGAGGCGTCGGCAGCGCGTGGAATGTCCCCCGGAATGACCCCGGCGGGCGCAGCTGCTGTTGCGGCTGCGGCTGCGGCTCCCGCTCGGGCTTGAGCTCCGCGCTGTCACCCCCTTCAGCAGGACCGGGCCCGCGGGGGGGACGCGCCCCCCCGCTCCCGTTACCGGCGGGGGCTCAGCCCCGGAGCCCGGTGTCCAGGCATCCCAGCTGAGCAGGTTGCCCCTGCCTCCTTGCCAAGGGCTACGGGATCACGCCCCAGCTCCCCTGCTCCCCCCCACCCCCTTCGCGACCGCTACTCGTCTCTCTGCCCCGCCCTGGACCGGGGCACATCTAGATGCCAGGAACCCCAGGCAGCTGCAGCCAGATGTTGAGGAAGTGGGGTTCAAGGCATGTCCGTGGGAAGAGAGGCTCCCGGCTCTACATGCACCTTTCCGAACCGGGGTTCCTCTGTCTCCTGCGCACTGCAGCGAGAGGAGCGGGGGGGGGGGGGGGGGGGAGAAGAGATGAAAAAGAGCCGCGGGGGGGGGGGGGGGGGTAAGGGGGACGGGCCTGATGCATTGCAGCAGCACTGCTGGGCCGCCCCCCCTAAAAGGTCTGCCGGCCTAGTGCTACTTAGGGAACTCAGAGGCTCCGCACCCCACGGGACCTTTTCAGATCGGGGAGGGGCTGACCCGGTTTCCATAAGGATCGACATCCTTATTCCCAGTCATAGACAATTTTGCCTGAGTGTCAGGGGCAAGAAAGAACTGGAGACTGGGGACCAAGAGGCCTAGGTCCTGGGGATGGCTGGGATTTAGAAGAGTCAGAGACACCCGACCCCTTGGCCCCTCCAGCAGCTGACTCTATACCTTCCCAGTACTAGACGAAATTCTGTGGCAGGAAGTAACCCGACATCTTTCCGGACTGGTTCCCCATCCCTGGGCATGGGGCCAGGACTCTGAGGGCTCCGTGGTCAGTAACCCCTGCCCTTCTCTCGGGCTCAGACCCAGCCCGTTTAGTTTTAGCCTCTCATCTCCAATCAGTGCTCTCCCCTAGCTCCCATAATTTTCTGCCAGTCAGTTGGACTCCTCAGTCCTACAAGGCCTGGGGCAGGGTATGAAGGTGAATATCACATTGACCAATAGAAAGAGGTATTGCCTGGCTCAGGTAGTTTCCTTCCCTCCCTTCCCCACAGGAGTTGGGGGGAGTGGAAAAAGCCTAGGACACAGAATCAATGCGTCACTCCATGACCTTGGAGAAGGCCTCTCTTTTCCCTAGAGCGCAGTTTCATTTACAGAATGAGAGGGGTGGACTAGATTGGACCAAAAAAACCCAAAGTCTTGTAAAATTCTAATTTATCTGAGTTAACTCAGACCCTAGACATAGAAGCCAGGGCAGTTTAACAAGAATGAACACTAGGGGAAAGCACTGTTTGTGGAGCTGGATGACATTGGCTCATGGCTCATTTATTCCATTTAACAAACTGAATGACCAAACGAGTCTATTGACCTCTCTAAATTCCAATTTTCTCATCTGCAAAATGGGCACAATTGGCCCATACCCTGATCACAACCTGTTTTGATGTTTCCTGATTTTCTCTTATTGTTTGGCCTTCCTTTTCGAAGAGGACCAATGACATCAGGAAGGTGACGTTCTGACTTGCAAGCAAACTGGATTTAAGTGAGGCAGTGCTGTACAAAGTCACCAGCCTCATTGTCTCTTCCAGAGCCATTTGGGTCCAGTGGCGAGATATGGATCAGGATGACTTCAGATGGCTCCAGATACAGCAGGAGACCTTGGCCTTTTTAAGCGAAAGTCTTTCCCAGGTCTCAGTTTGTCTGAGGCAACACCCATTCAGTGATTAAGGCTAGGTTAGGAATAAAAAAAAGATTTTCTAATTTGTATGACAATTGTCTATGACAATGGGAAGAATATTGAACCTGTCATCAGAGGCCTTGATTGTGAATACTGGCTGTGCCATCTACTACCCATGTGACTTTAGGCAAATTATTTCACCTCTTTGGGTCTCGGTTTCCTCATCTGTTAAATTACGGAGTTGAATTCAGTGACCTCTAAATACCCCTTCCACTTCCAGTTTTAAATCTACAATCCTAAAAATCCTCATTTCCCACCTGAGCCACCTCCTGGACTGAAGTGGGTCCTGTCCTTTTTTGCTCTCTGAGGAGGGAACACTCTCACAGATGAAATCACTATTCCTCCATCTCTGGACAGTCTCCTGCGGAAAAGGCAGATGCAAAGTTCCACAGGGTGGACAGGCATGAAGTTACGGTTCTGTCTCCCTGGAGGAAGAGCCCACATGATTTCACAGATCCCTTGAGGTATAGAAGTAATGTTTATGCACACCTTACCAAATAGGATGGAGGACTGAAGGAGAGAGGGTGTGAAGAAGTCCTTTGTAACTGTTAATGTCCAGTCCTGTAAGTTCACACTGAACCAGACTCATGCAAGGGCCCTCTACCCTCCACTCCAAGGTAGGCTACTCTGGAATTCCTGGACTCCCCCACTGCCCCTCGACCTGAATGGGCTCCATCAGGCCCAGGTGTGTGGGTGGGAGCCAAGTTCTTCTTTGCATTCATCCCCAAAGTGGATGCAAAGGATTTAAAAAACAAATTATGGGGTAGTTTGGGATGATCCTCTGCTTCTGGCATTAAAATACTGCCAATTCGAGAGATGGGAAATAGAAGAAAAAAACTGTTTAGGAAGAGTATAGATGAAATGAGAGAGTACGTAGAATGTTTTATAATTCTTTAAGAACACCATGTAAATGTCAGCAGTTATTACTGGGTGTGTTTCTGGACAATGGACCCCTTTCGGTCAGTGAGGACCCCGCTGGGGAGCTAATGTCTACCCTGTTTCCCCTAATTTGGCTGGTTCCTTGGCTCAGGACCCTTGGGGTTGAATTTCTGATGGATTTATGAGGCATAGTGACAAGATATCCATGGTGCTAGGAGTTAGATGACCGGGGTTCAAGTCTGTCTCTATCACTTGACTAGTCATCTATGAAGTGGGGGTAATAACCTATAAAATCTACCTCAGTGCTGTTGTGAGGCTCAGCCAAGGCCATGATTGTAAACTTTAAAGCGCTATGTAGGGTGTCCCAAAATTCAAAATTCAATACCATAAATTGAAAACCATAAAAGTCGCAGCTTATTCCTGCGGTCTGCTTTGTCATGGGAGACTTGAAAGAGTTTTCTGTGGAGCCAAGACTTATTAACTGTCCCCTTACTCCACCCCCAACATGTCCCAGTAGCCTGGCCTTCAAATATACAACATTCCCTTGGTTGCCTCAAAATCAGCCCACAAGAACATTTCCGACCCTTTATTGGGGCTCTGTTTGCCCCAAATAAATATAATACATTAGACCCCATCTCTGGGGGGAACACTAGACAGTCAGCCTTCCCCTGTCCATAGGACTCCCCACCCTAGGTCTGTCCCCCCTCCCAGGGGCAGCTTGACTCTTTCCAAAATAAATTACCCAAAGGGAAAAAAGGAGGAAAGGAGCTGTAGAGAAGGCCCTTGCAACCAGCTCCAGGATCATCTCAAGTATCATCTGGGAGAGGGGTAGAGAGACGGTTGTTGGAGGCTGGAGACGGCTTGAGGGGGCAAAAATATTGTTCTCTCCACCTCGCTACTGCCCCCAGTGTACCCTCCCCAGGTACTAAAGTGCATCACAGTTCTGCAGCTGAAGTGTCCGACCGTTCTCCCCGACATAGGGGGTACAGGGGGTGGGGGAGGGTTGAAGACTGTTCTGCAAAGGGAGGAGAGTGTCTTGTGGGTATCAAAGATAAAGGGATTATAGGTGTGAAGTGAGGAAAAGGGGACACAGCAAGGGACTTAGGAGGGGTTGGGGGGAAGCAGGCATCCAAAGGGTCCAGCACTGGTCCAGCAGTGGCAACTGAGGCTGTCCATCTGTCCATTCGTTAGGGGGCAGGTGGAGGGGGAGGGGGGCGGTTCTCAGGAGAACGCATTCTCTCCAAGGGGCTCAGGGTCAAAGGGGGGTTCCGACATCTCGATGCCCTGGTGGAGTTTCTCCAGGGAGAACTTCATCTGCAGGGAAAGCAAACAGGTCATGCATGGGGTGGGAAGAAAAAAGAGGGAGGCCCAAAAAATGCCAGGGAAGGTTTGGGAGGATAAGACTTCTCCCACTGGCTCACCTCATCCAGCAGCTCCACCGAGGCCCGGAGAATCTGCCGCCACTTGTGCACCTCCACACTGTGGAACTGCTTCTGGAGGGCCAAGATTTCTGCCCACTCAGCTGCCGTTTGAGGAAACTTCCTATGGGGAGAGTTGGGGCTGAGGCCCAGAGGGAGAACCAGGTGGAGGAGAGGACACTGCCTCTCCCAGTCTGCTCCCCTCGCTCCTCCTCCCCATTCCCTCCAATCCCATCCACTCCACTTACTCTTTGCCCAGAGCCAGGCTGTGCCAGGCCTCAAAGGTGTGGGCTGTCCGCTCCAGCGACCAGAGCCGGTAGAAGAGGAGAGCATTTAGAGCAACCAGGATGACAAGGCTATAGGAGGCAGAGAAACCGTCAGTGGTCAGAACAGGCCTGGAGTCAGGAGCCTCGGGGCAGAAAGCAGGAGGAGAGGGGGTAAACAAAGGTCATGGGTCAGGAATCTAAGCATGGTCAAGCATGAAGGAGGGCCGGGACCAGTCCAAGGACTCCTCCTAGGCCCAAGAGGGGCAGAGAGCAGGGGAATGGGGGAGGGGGAGGCAGGGAATCCAATACTTTACCTTACACAGATCCTAGGGATGCAGGGAGGAAAGAGTCAGAGACGAGAAACGGTGAGGACCTGTCTACCCACCAGAGGATCATAAAATCTAAGGTTTAGAGCTGGAAGGAACCTCGAAGTCCATCTAGCCCCACCCCCCTCATTTTACAAATGGAGAAACTGAGGCACAGGAGATAAAGTGGACTGCTCACAGTCACACAAGTAAGGGGACTCGAACCCAGGGGCTCTGACTGCAAAGTCAGTACCTTTTCCATTGCACCTATATTTCACACACACACACACACACACACACACACACACACACACACACACGCCCCTCCCCAACTCACACAATGCTGATAATAAGGAGAATTCCAGGAATGCCTGATCCAGGGCTCTGGTCTAGGGAGGGTTCTGAGAGTCGAGAAGCGATTGAGCCTATGGGGAGAAAGACAGAAGGTGAGGGAGAGGTAAGGAGGCCTGGCCACCCAGGACCCCATAAGAAAAGCAAACTGGACTGGAGGTGAATAAGAGCCTTAGAGCTGGAAGAGGCCCCAGAAACCATCCCAGCCTATCCCTCTATAGATGAAGAAACAAAGAAACTGTAAGGTCTCACAGGAAGTGAATTTATCAAAGCCAGAATGGGAGGGGGAGGTGGAGAATGGAACTCTTCAGCATTGGCATGCCCTCCTGATCTCCCCAGATCTCCCATCTCCCCAACACTCACCTTCTGCTCATCTGTACTCATGTCTTCCCTGACACCTTCCTGCCCCATTCCATTCCTCAGCCTTCCCCAAGATCAGACCCCCCACAAAAGGCCATCAGACCATCAGTCCATATGCACGAGCTGACTCTCAGAAGTCAGCTCAAAGATCCCACCCCTCTCCCAGGACTTCTAGTACCCTCTCCAGCATCCACAGTGCACAGGATGCCCTTTTCATGGCTCTTGATACTAGTAATATCTTTGGAGAACCTTGCTTCTTCTTAGATATATCCTGTCTGGTTGTCCCACAGAGAGGGCCTCTTGAGGATAGGGACATTTCCTTTTCCCTGGAGTGGATGGCCCACACCTTTGAGGCCTGGCACAGCCTGGCTCTGGGCAAAGAGTAAGTGGAGTGGATGGGATTGGAGGGAATGGGGAGGAGGAGCAAGGGGAGCAGACTGAGAGAGGCAGTGTGTTCTCTATCTGATCAGGTCCTCTAAGACCTGTTCAGAACCTGATCCATGGTACTAACTCACTGCCTTCTATCCCCCTCAGGTACCTGAAGGGTGCAGGCCTCCCCGAGTACAAGTGTCCGGATCAGCATGGGCCGGGGTCTCCCCATGGTTCCTCCAGCTCAGAGGCCGTTTGCGTCGTCTCAGGCCTGACAGCAGCCCCCGGGCCTCCTTCCCACCCTCTTCCAGGGACACTTTCTCTGCTTTGGAGAGTTCTCTCTCTGGTGAGGAGGAAGCAAACAGAATTATACCTGAGAACTGGGCCCTTTTCTACTCTCAGCCCCAGGGCTCCCTTTGGAGGATCCACAACGGGGTCACGTAGATCCAGTCCGGGCTGCTCCAGGGTCCATGGCTGTTCCCAACGAACCTTTGCAGACTCCCCTCCTCTCATGCCCTAACCCCATAGGATCTCAAGGACTGCTGAGACCATCACCCATAACCCTGGCACCTCCCTATCTGCTAATCCTTTCGGGTTAACTGTGCCATGTTTGGAGTTCTTCTGAAGGAGCCTTTACTAATAAATTAGGAGAAAACAAAACCAAAAAAAAAAAAGAGCAAAGAAAAAAGAGCATCACAGAAGAAAAAGAAGAGAGAGAAAGTGTGTGTGTGTGTGTGTGTGTGTGTGTGTGAATGTGAGTGTGAGCACGATTTCTATTTCCTTACATTTGGCTACTGAAGGACTCGGTTGGCCTAGCCGAGTACCTCCCACTCATCTCAGCTGAACTAAGGTGGAAAAAGGGTTTTTACATGTCTTTCCATTGTGGGGAGTGGGGAGGGCCACAGAAGCTGTCTGAGGCCTACAATTCCAGAGAACAGATGTGTCCCATTAGCCTCGGGGCCGAGGAGGAGGTCTGGAACTCCGGTGGGACAGAGGGGGAGCTGTGGGAGTCTGGAAGTCCCCCTCACCACGCCCTTCCCCCTCCTGACCTCTTCTTTCCTCTGACTGCCCCAGCTTACCCAAGTGGTGAAAATAATCTTCGATACCACTCCAGGAGTTCTTCTCGATGAGGGACTTCACCAGACTCCAGGGCTGCTTCCGATAACGGATCTCTGAGGACACACTGAGTAGGGAAGCAAGGAGAGAAGAAGGGAGCCAGGGCTTGTATGCCAGAACACCTCCCACCTTTTTTCAGGCTCAAATCAAAATTCCCTCCAGGGAGTCTTGCTTGACTCAGAGATCACAACTGTAGAAGGGACCCCACTGACTGGCTAAACCAACCCTACTTCCCCAATTCCTCATTTTACAAATGAGACTGAGGGAGACTGAAAGAATTGTCCAAGGCCATGGGATTGCAGACTCACAGGAGGAAACAGGCTGGGGAGGTTTAGAGACTCATGACTCGGCTCTTCTACTCCCCCCATGCCCTGCCTTTGCTGTGTGGCTCTGCAAAAGTCCTTAGGGCAGATTCCTTCTTGTTCTGCCCATCTCCCCTTTCCTGGGGTTCCAGATGTCAGATCCCTGTCCCCCTTGCTCAGATTGAGAAGTCTCTAATGACAAGGTCATGCCTCATCCCTTGAGGATAGGGAACTAAAAACATAAGCAGGACAGGGACTCTCTTTTTCTCTGTCCCAACTAACAGCTTGACTTTCTTTCTCTCTGTCCCAACTAACAGATGAATGAACCTGAAGGGAGCCAAGCTTACACAAGCCTGGTATGAGACCTCAGAGTGGGAGCATGGTAGGGGCTGAGGTAAAGAAGGGAAGGGAGCTGGCGTTGATATTTCTGTGGTTACCGGAGGCGGGTCTTGTTTCTGGCCAGGCTCAGGATGCAGTATCGATGAGCGGTGTAGAAATAGTCTTGGTATGGAATGCCCTGAGTGAGGACCTCTGAATCCACCACACAGCCCCCACCCTGAGGACTCCGTCGGAACAGGGTCTGTCAAGGGGGAGGGGAAGAGAAGAACATGGGTCAGCCTCTCCCTATCCTCTCTCCCTCTGTTTTCACATAGCACCCCACCCACCCCAGGTCTCATGGTCTCTTCATCCTGAGCCCCTCAAAGCATCTCTGTACCCCACACCACCTTTCTTTCCCAGGTCTCTCTTTTCCTGGTTCCTCCTACTCCCCCACCTTCCAGTCCCAAAGTGCCTTCTTTTCCCTTACCTGAGTCTCCACCACTGCTGCACTCTTGGGGCCCAGGGGGTTGCTGATGGGGATGGTATAAGACAGAACTCGGCTTTGGTGACACTTGCTCTCCCCACTCCATGGGGTAAATGTCACATCTGTGGTGGAGGAGAGGGAGTGAGCAGCAGTCTATTCTTTGCCCCTGACTGCCTTCATCCCAAACCCTAGGCCAAGAGAAGGCAGCTTCTTCCCCCAACCCCTCCACCAGGAAGCCTTCCTAAAAGAAGGGTTTCTTTGCTCTGGTCTCTTAGCAGGTTGGAGTCATGGTCCCCTTGGGAACATTTGGGATGGGAGAGAAGAACAGTTAGAAAAAAGAGGGAGCTCTTGGAATTATCCTGGATCTTGGGATCCCTCGATTCTCCCAAATCTGAATCTAGGTCCCTGGCCCTCCCTGGCTCTGCTGTTTATCCCAGACCCTCCTCTGCCCTCAGTGCTGACCAGTGAACTTTCGCTGCTGGAGGAAGCCCTGCAGGAAGGGGGAATCAGAGAACAGCATCTGCTGCAGGCGGTCAGCCCCCATGTGGAACACGCAGTTGATGAGGAGGCGGCCAGAGAGGTCCGGTAGGAAGGAGGTCAGGTCAGCTGGGGGAGGGGAGGGAAGGGTAGATGTTGGCTGGGGACCTGGGGGACACAGCCCATCAGGGAGGAGGCTGGAGAAGGGGCGGCATTCCTGCCTCACCTTCCTCCGTGGCTGAGGAGGAGGAGTTACTTGTGTCTGTCAACATCTCTTCACTGGGCAGCAGATCCAAGGGGGCCAGAGGGGCTGGACCATCAGGGGGCATCTCGGCTGGAGGGGGCTCAGTCACTGGGGTTACTGTTTGACTGGAGGAGGCATCTGGTTGACTGTCGGTCTGCCTTTCTTTATCCTCCTCACCCTAAGGAAATAGGAACTGGGTTCAATCCTCCAGTCCTCCTTGACTATTCTCCACGTCCCTTCCCAGGCCTGAGGGAGGGACCCTGGGTCTACCACAAGGGCCTAGGAATGACTGGCAGCAGCAGAGTTACAGAATGTAGCTAGAAGGGGCCTTGGAAATGGTCTAGACCATTGACCAAAGCTCAGAGTCCACACTAGTCCCCCTTCTCTCCACTAGCACACACAGCTCTAGGCCAGGCCCTCATCCTCTCTCATCTGAACTATTCCAATAGCCTTCTCATCAGTCCTTCCCTACTCCAATCCATTCTCCACTTGGCTGCCGAGGAGTCTTTCCCTTTAAAGCCCACATCAGCCCCTCGCTCAATAAACTTCAGGGGCTTCCTATCGCCTTGGCTTGCTTAATATAGTAGATGCCCATTGACAGAGTAAGCGATTTGTCCAAGGACACAGAATCTTAAGAGTTGGAAGAGACATTGGTGATCTGCTTAGTCAAAGTCTTCTGTAAAGCAGGAGTCTCCTGATAATAAACCCAAGTATTGGTGAACTAATAACAGAGCTGTGCCTGGACCCCTGGTCCCACACTCTCTCTACCACCATCCATCATGTAGGTCCACCTGCCTGGCTAGCTCATTCTCTTCCTGCTCTTCAGCGTGACTCACCACATTGTCCCCGTCGCTGCTTGCCTGGGAGGGGCAGGGAGTGAGCTGGGTCCTCCGGGAAGCTGTAGGGCTGGGCTCTCGGCTGAGGTCTGGAGACCTACGGGGCAGGGTCATATCACTCAAGGCAATCACATCCCCCACCTCCTTGTGGCCCCTGTCAAGAAGAGAGAGGGAAGATCAGTCTGTGCCTGAGTCCCTGCTGCACCCAAGACCTGAGGGGGCTGCCCTACCCGCTTCTCCTCTGCCCCCATCTTACCCCAAACCATTCAGCTGTTGCAAAGGGCAGACGTAATCTTCATCCTCGCTGGTGAGGCCGAGTTCTGCCCCATAGCACTGATGTACCAGGTGCCACAGCTCCCGAGGGGACAGAGTCTGAGGATGGGGGAGGGGTGTGAGAGCCTTCCACTCTCTCTTGTTCCCAGGGGCAGGAGAGCTTTTCTCCCTCCTGCCCCACTGACCTTCTCCCTGTAACCTTTCCCCCCAAGCCCCTTCCCATCCTGCTCATTAAAAATGCTGGTCGCTATTTCCCCTCTTCTCCATCAGGGGGAGCCCTCGGTCCACCCAGTACCAGGCATCTCTTCCCTCAGCCTCCCCCAACCAGCCCCTGGTACCTTGTCCAGCAGGGCATTCTGCCAAAGGCGGAAGATGAGCAGGAAGCAGCGGTCTCGGGCCCCAAAGGAGGTGAAGAAATGCTGGGGGAGGTTGAGCAAGAAATGGTGTGAAAGAAAGAGTGGGTGTGAAACCGAGTCTTCCGTCCTGATCTAAGGTTCCCCCAGACCTCCCCTTCACTCTGTCATCAGCCTGGAGATCTTCCTGCTCACCTATTCAGGGCTCTCCTCGCAACTTCTTCCCTCTAGCCTTCAACACCCCAATCACCCCTTAGACATCTACTTCCCTATGTCCCTCCCACTATTGTCCACCATTCCCCAACTCCTTCCCCTAACTCATTCCTCTGTTCTTTATCACCCTCCCCAATACAAGTCTCCCGAAAGTCCTCCTATTTCCCAGACACCCTTCCTTTCTACTGCCTACCAGCACCCACATTTGGGTTAAGATGGGGTCAGGGAGAAGTGGGTAGGGCAGCCCCCTCAAGTCTTGAGGGCAGCAGCTTTCCCTCCCAATCCCATTTTCCCCATCCTATCTCTACTCTCTACACTCTCCCTCCATCATCCACCCTAACCAGGCCCCCTCACCTGGACTACCCGAAATTCCTTTCTAAATTAGCCTCCCTGTCCCAAGTCTTCTACTCCAATCTGATCTCCGTAGAGCTGCCAAAGTGACTTTCCTAAAGGGTAAGTCTATGACCCTCACCAACTCATTAAATGTCAGTGGCTCCAGAATTAGATATACACCCCTTCGGCCCATTCCCATATTTCTATTCTTCTTACTCCATCTACACTGTAATCTAACCATAGCAGCTTCACTTGCTGCTCCTCACATGACACCGCCATCTTCTGGGCCTTTGCAATGGCTGTGCCCCCAGGGCTAGCATACTCATGCTTCTCACTTCCATCTCTTAGAATCCTTAATTTCTTCCTTCAAGATTCAGTTGGAGCACCCCATTTTACATGATGTGCTTCTGAATCAACCTTGCTACTGCTGCCTTCTCAGGTTACCTTCCATCTACTCCATACCTATGTTATATAGTTATACATGGTGTCTCCCCTATGCCAGCCTAAATTCCTTGAGGGCAGGAAACATTCTGGCTTCTTAATCAGATTTCCCAGCGCCTACCATGGCACTGTACATGGCACATCCATTAATGCTCATTGACTCGCCCTGAATCTCCCATGCCCTAATGCCTTCTCCTCCGCTGCCTACTTTCTCGCTCTCGGTGCAGATCTGGATGGCGTTGGGGATCAGTTTGGCAGTTTTCTCCTTCTTCAGGCATGTCACTTCCTTCAGCTGGATTGAGATCTGGGAGAGCCAAGGGGGAAGATGTGGGAGGGGGTCTGCTAGCATGTATGTCTCTATATTAACACCCTCTGCAGCCCGGCCTCCCCTGCCCCTGCCTCAGCTTTTGAGAGCTGGGCCCAGGCCCCAGGCCTCACCGTGGTTTCCCAACGGAAGATATTGCTGTAGAAACAGATCCAATTTTCAGAGAGGTAGAGGCGGCCTTGAAGAAGGATATCCCTCTGCAGGGCACAGGAGTAATCTGAGAGCAGAATGGACAAGAGGATGGCCAGCTTAGTAACCTGAGCCCAGGAACCAGGAAGGGAGAGGAAAGGCCAGAAGTGAGGAGGGCAGCAGCCTGGCAGGGAGACAGGGCACAGGATGAGAAGGGGAGGCTGGCAGGGAAGAAGAAAACCAGATCTGGACAGCAGTGAAAACCAGGCAGACCTTGGATGTCTAGGGCAGAAAAGGCAGAGAGGCTTGGGGACCAAGAGCCCCAAAGAGTTCCCCTGTCTTGTTCTTACCCACAATGAGCCGCTCAGCCTCAGGAAGTTTACTAAAGAGCTTTCGGAAGTCCTCATTTCGCTGTTTGTAGGTGGGACTCAACATCTGTCAGAGAGAAGGGAGACCCAGGGAGTTTGACCAGGGTCACCCCCTTCTTCACCTTCCCCAAGTTCTCCTGAGCCTCCTGAGGCCCAATCAGATAACCAATCAACAAGCTTTTATTAAGCACCTACTATATGCCAGGCACCACATTAGGTACGGGGGATATAAGTAAAGAATGAGTCAATCGCTCAGCTACCTGCTCCCCATTCAGCCCCCTTCCAGGCTTCAATTCCAGCCCAGTCCCCAGCCCTACTTCTCATTTTGCATCTCATTCCAGCACCTATCCCTCCCTCCTTCCCTTTTCCTTTTTTCTAATAGATCCTTCCCCTCTCTGTTCTCTGAATGCTTTCCAGGTCACACTTTCCCCCTCATTTCTTTCTATAGAGGACTGCACCCAATGGGATGTTTTAATTCCCATCACCCATATTTCCACAGATACTTACACTGTACCAGCTCTGCATTTTCTACAAGAGAAAAGAGGGAAGTCAGTTTAGGTATCTATCCCTCTGTTCTTTTCCCTTTCCTATACCTCTCCATGCCCTCACCGTGTTTACCGACCCCTCCCCTTTCTGCTCGCCCTTCTGCATTTTTTCCCCACCCCACAACATGCACAGCCCAGCCCTGCTCAGACCTTGCTATTTCTGATGAAGTTTCTGCTACTAAGTGACTGGGTTCCAGGAGTGCTTGCCCCTCCACCTTTCTCTGAGGAGCTGTCAGAGCCCTTCTCAGACCCCTTCTCCACCATGGCTCCGGTGTCCTGCTCCGCAGGTGGGGACCGGTTTGGGGGCAGCAGCAGCAGCCGCTTCCGAAGGGAAGGGGAGCTGCTGGGGGTGCTCCGGGCGGAGTGGGGGGCCGTGCTGAGGAAAAAAAATGGGAAAATTGGGTTGAGTTCTCTTTCCCCTCTTAAACCCCTGTTAAGGTATCTAGATCTTGAACCTGGAACCCAGCATGCGGCCCTCAGTGCCCTAAGAAACTGGAGAAGCGCTCTAGTACACTGTTCATTTTTATGACAATAATGGCTTGTATATACATATATATATATATAATATATATATATATATATATATATATATATGTGTGTGTGTGTGTGTATATGTGGCCCTCTGCTCAATATCCTTTATCTCCCAATCTCCGCCCCAAGTCCCTTTTCCCTCTCCCAGGAAGGATCATCTCTCCCCACTTCAACACTTCCTCCCGCCAGTTATAACATGGTCATCTGGTGCCCAACTTCCAGATCAGGAACTCCAGAGATTGGCAATCAAGAGGAAACAGTCCTAGTCTGGGCTCTGAACTACCTCATTGTGTGATCTCAGACAAATTCTCCCACTCTTACGGCTACACACAGAGACATTCTTGCCACGACCTCCAATGTTCCACTTCTACCATGATGAACTCTGAAATTACCTTCTAGGATTCTATCTTTCCATCTGCTTTATGACCCCCAGCCCCATTCTTCATCCTCGCCATGATCTACAATCATCCCACCCCTTGGTTCTTTCTCAAGCTATCACTTATACAGTGGCCACACTCTCCTTCCCTCCCTATTTCAACTTCCTGACAAATCAGTTCAACCTCACACTGTTTTCTAGAGTTGAGTCTCTTTTCCTCCTTCTCCTTCAGCCAAGACCCAACGCTGGATCTGCCTCCTTAACTCTTACTCATATGCTATAAAATAGAACCGAAGAAAACCACCAAACCATGTTGACTGCGTCCACTGATAATTCATGTTACATAATTTCAACTTACTGAGGCTGGGAAATCCTTTTACACCTCTCTAATCGACTGACTATCCCACTCCCCACAATAGTTTTTCCAAACCTTTTCATTCGTCCTCAAGTCTTCCACCCCTGCACCCCACCCCCCAGCTGAAGACTGCCTCATACTTCACAGGAAAAAAAAATGAGGTCATTCACGGAGGGCTCCCTGTTCCTCCTTCCTCCTCATCACATCACTCAGCCTTCTTCCTCCACTATCTCCTCCCTCACCCGTCTCACAAGAACAGTGGCCCCTCTTGCCTAAGCAAACCACTCAACATGCACAAGTGATCCCATTCCTTCCTGTCATCTCTGGCAGATATCACCCCACTCATTAATCTTCAGTCTCTACTCATCTACTGACTGTTTCACTGTTGCCAACAAACATGCCCGTGTCTTGCCATTCTCAAAAGAATCTTCATTTGAGTCATGTATCGCCACTAGTTATTAGACCATATCTCTCCTTCCTTTCACGGCCAAACTCCTAGAGAAAGCCGGCTACAATAAAATTGCCTCTTGACAGAAAGATGACGAACTTAATATGCAGAGCGACATATATTTGTGAGCATAGCCAATGAGGAATTTAAATTGCTAGACTATACATAGTTATAATGAGGGTTTGGGGTTTTTGCCTTCTTATCGTTGTTCAATGAGGGCAGGGGGCAGGGGGAGGGACAGATTACTAATTCATTTAAAATTAAGTAAATACATTTATTTTAAAAAAATAAAAGGTTCCAGGTAAAAAAGAAAAGGAAAAAAATCATCTGCAATCAGTAATTCCTTTCTCCTGTCACTAGTTTCTAAACCTTCTACAATATGGATTCTGATACCACCATTCAACTGAAAATATTCAAATATTCTCTCCAAAGCTACCAATGACCTCAATCCTATCCTTCTTGATCTTTCTGCAGCCTTCAATGGTGTTGACTACCTACTTCTCCCAGAGACATTCTTCTGTCTGGGTTTTCATGACACCGGTCTATCCGATGGGTCTCCTCCTATGTATCTGATCACGCCTTCTCAGTCCCCTTCGCTGGATCTTCTTCCAAGTTCCACTCGCAGTGGGGTGTTCCCCAGGCTCTCCCCTTGGCCCTCATCTTCCTGAATACTCTCTCGTTTGGTGTTCTCATCAACTCCATGGGTTGTTATCATGTCTATGCTGATGACTTTCAGAACTGTTTATCCAGCCCTAACCTTTCTCTTGAGCTCTGGTCTCACATATCCAACAGCCTGTTGGACAACTGGATAGCCCATCTCCAACTCAACAGGGTCCAAACAACTGATTATCTTTCCCCCAAGCCCTCTCCCTTCCCAGCGTCCTTACTATTGTTGATGGTACCACCATTCCCTTAGGCATTCAGACTGGCAACCTCGGTGACTCAAATCCTTACTTGTGTTGACTCCATATATCCAATCTCTCGCCAAACTTGTCATTTCTACCTTTATATCTCTTGTATATGCCCCCTTCTCTCCTCCAACACCGCCATGACTCCGGTGCAGGCCTGAATTACTAGTATAGCCCAATGGTTGGTCTTCTCACCACTAAAATCTCAGCTTCCACTCAGCTGCAAAATTGACCTTTCTGAAGCACAGATTGGGCCAGGTCACCTCCCCATTCAATAAATTCCTCTGGCTCCCTACCATCTCCCAGATCAAATATAAAATCCAATGTTTTTCTCAGTCCTTCTCTTTCCTGAGACCTCTGCAGCACTAGACACTTTGAGCTACCCTTTTGTTCTACATACTAGTGACCCGTCACCTCCTGGTTTGCCTACCTGTCTCCTTTACAGTCTCTTTGGTGTGATTTTCTTTTTTTTCTTTTTTTTTCAGAGTGAAAATTTTTATTTCGAAATGGCCAATGCAAAATTTGCTTTGCTTGTCTATACACGTTTGTAATAGGGGGTGGGGTTTTTCCTCTCAGTTTGACAGGGAGAAATACAGGTGTGGGAGGTAGAAAAGGGGAAATTTTGTGGATTGAAAATATATTTTTTAAACAAAGAAATGTATAATTCAACCCAAACATGTCGGTGAACTATATATCCTCGATTGACCTAGTACTAGGATTGTACTGCAAAGGAAGTCAAAGACAAAAGACATTAACCTTTGGTGTGATTTTCATCCACGGATCACCAGCCTTTTCTTCTCTACACTTTCTCCTTATCAGCTCCTTGGGCTGGGGTGGGCCACAGATTCCCCACCTCTGTCCTAGGGGATCAACTATCATCTCATATATTTGTTTGCATGTTGTCTCCCCATTTAGACTGTAAGCTCCTCAAGGGCAAGGACTATTTTTGCCTCTTTTTGTATCCCTAGAGCTTAGCATAGTGTCTGGCACTTAGTAGGCACTTAATAAATGTTTTACATGGATGACCCCAGAACCAGCATAGTGTGGTGGACACAGTACTAGACTTGGAGTCAGGAAGACATGAATTTGAATCTTGCCCCTGACACTTACTAGCTGTGTGACCCTAGTCACTTTACCTCTCTGGGACTCAGTTTACTCATCTATAAAATGTCGGGGTTGGATGTAATGACCTCTGAGGTCAATCAATGCTTCTGTGTTCTAGATATTCTAAACTCACTTCTTAAAGAGGCCTATTCACTGAATGGGCGTTACCTCACTCTAAGTGAGACCCTGAAAAGGCCTTAGCCTGAAAGGGTGAGGGTCTCACATTGCATCCTGGGCCATCTCCAGTCGTCCTGGTTAATATCAGGCCACTGGACCCAGATGGTTCTGGAGGAGAAAGTGAGGCTGGTGACCTTGCACAGCCCTCCCTCACTCAAATCAAAGTCAACTGCAAGTCATGTCATCATCTCCCTGATGTCATAGTCCTCTTCAAAAATGAAGGACAAACACAACAACAATTCTACGCCAGTCCTGAACTGCAGGCCTGCATCACCAACTGCCTGCTAGACATCTCCATCCAGATGCCCCATGGTCATCTTGAACTCACCATGTCCAAAATGGAATTCATCAAACCCCTAGAAACAACTCCTTCACCTCAAAATACTAAGTATGATCAACCTCTGCAGCTTCTGCCCTCCCAAGTCCTCCTATAACTTTACTGTGGGAAGTCCATTCAATGTAGTAGAGCCTTCTTTGCTTCCCTGTGATGGGGTAAAGATACCAGTGGAGCACATAGTCTACCTGCAGGTTGTTCCCTTGCTCCTGCCACATGACCAGCCCATTTTCTTTTCCAATAATGTTATTTTTTATTTACCTCCTTCACTCTCATTCTTTTTTTTTCTTGCTAAACCCTTGACTGTTATGCATGGCAACTCACTCATATCACCTACCATGCTCCTCTCTAACAGCTCTCTGAATTCTTAATCCTCTGAAGATTATATGTAGGGTTCCATAACTTACAGCAATACAACCACAGCTAAAGAATATTGGTCTTAAAAATAACGGGCCTCTGCTTTCATGGAAAATTTTTGAGGTCACTAAAGGAGATTTGCAATTTCTCAGAAGCAATTTAGTTCCTTCTCCTCCTGTTTAATTCTGGGCTCAACTTATGTTCCATATGTGTACTGACGGAGGAGTTCTCTAGGTTGTCCATGTAACTGAATATCATAGTCTGTACAATGGGTATTTTTCATCCACTTGGTTTTTCCTGTGTGGATGAGTAGGCCAAACTTATTTAAGTAGGCAAGAAGGCTCATGCAACCACATGACATCATCTGTAAATGGGAGTATTTGGAAAATCTCATCCTTTATAGAATATCCCTGTTTGCTTTGGATTCTGCCTAGATCTCCTCCATTTCAATGGTGGACCTTACTAATAACGAAAAAATCTCAGATCTTGTCAATATTCCCAAAGAGGTGACTAAAAGAAAAGCAACAACCACTGAGCTCCACTCTTACTGTTCCATCTACAGAAAATTAGACGAGATTAGAAGGAAACAGATAAGGCTTTTACAAGTGATATTGCACAGTAGACCACATCTTTACCATCACACAACTGACTGAAAAGTGCAGAATACAAGACCTCACTGTGTTTATTATTCTTGATTATGAAAAAGCATTTGATTTAAGAGAACAAGAGTCTACGTTCATGTATCTTCCCAAAAGATGGTCTCCATGCCTACTTGAATGCTAGAATAACCAAGACGACCTTGTTCAAGGACCCTCTGATGATGAGTTATCAGATGAGATCTAAAATGGAAACCAGCGCCATTGCCACCACCCCTCCCCCTGAATCTCCCTGTTTCTGTAGAGAACACCATCATCTTCCTGGGGAATCATGTTCACACAAGCTGAGAAACATCCTAGACTTTTCAGTCTCCCTCAACTCCTGTATCCAAGCAGTCACTACCTCCGGTCAATCTGACCTAACATTCATCCCCTTCTCTCCACTCACACAACCATTCCCCTATTCAGGCTCTCATTGAACCCAAATTGGACTACTGCAATCACCTCTTAATTGGTCCTCCTGCCTCCATTCTTTCCATTTGGGACAAACCAACCTCCACACAGCTGCCAAACTGATATTCCGAAAGCCCAAATCTAACCAACCAAGTCACTTCCTTGCTCAAGAACATTCAGTGGTTCCCTATTGTTTCTGGGGGAAAAAAATAAACTCCTCCGTTTGACACTTCACAATATAACCAAACTAACTTCAAATTTCTTTCACAGTTCAGCCAAACTGACCCATGTCCTGTTCCCTGAACATGAGCTTCCTGTCTCCATGCTTTTGTACATGCTGGCCTCCATGCCTGGAATGGTTTTTTTCTTTTACTTCTGCTTCTTGGAACACCTGGCTCCCTATAAGCTTCAACTCAAGTACCATTTCCTAAAAGAGGCCTTTTCTGATCCCCCTAGTTGTTAGGGCACCCTCCAAACTATCATTTTGTGTTTGTTTTGCATGTATTCTATATTTATTTAATTAAATTCATTAATTAACTAAATTCCCTCAATAAAATGTAAGCTCCCTGAGAGAAAGGGCTGTTTCATTTGGGGTTTATATCTCGTAAGTTTTGGGTAAATTCTGAACACAGTATCTGGCACATAGTAGGTGTTTTAAAAACACTTGTTGAATTCAGTATAAATTAACAACACTAAAGGGTACCAGAACTTAAATGAAAGGCAGTGATCAATAGCTCTATATGTCTCTAACTGTCTCTCCCTGCTTCCTTGTCTCTCTCACTATCTCTATCTCTCCTCTCTCTCTTCATGTGTGTCTCTCTGTCTGTCTCTGGGCAAAGAAGCAGGAGACTGTGAGCATGTGATGCGGTAGGTACATGCTGTCAGATGTGGTCACTGTGTCCATTGGTTTGAATTCACTGTTATTTCTTGTTGTACAGGAGTCTATTGGGGAACGACTGATGAAAACATCAATAGAGTACGTTTTTAAAGTCAGCAGAGCAGCAGCAACAAAGGGACTGGATTAGATGACCTGGAAGGGCGCTTACTTGTACCAATCCCAGAATCCAAGCCTGTTTCCTCATTTGTAAAATGAGGCTGTACCAGATGGCCTCAGAGGTTCCTTCCAGCTCTAGAGCTAGAGATTGCTAGGAGATAGGAGAAGAATTGCTTCCTCATGGCTTCACCCTGCAGTCTCCCTCCTTCTGCCATTCAACTGTATTTTAAGCTCTATGGGGAAGGGGAGGTTGAACTCGAACTCTCTACTGTGATTCTTGGGGAAGTGGTACAATGTAAGGTAGGGAGAGGAGGGGATGGGAGGGGAGAGCAGGAGAGGGCAGGGAAATAGAGGGAAAGGGGGGAGGGGAGAGGAGGGGAAGGGATGGGAGGGAAAAGGAGAAGGAGGAGGAGGAGAGAGGACGGGGGATCACTTAATCACTTTAGGACTAAAAAAAAGACAACTCATAGGACCTCAAGAGTTCTAGGAAACTTTCTCTTTATTTCATCTAATAAAGCATGTAGTAGGGGCTTAACAAATGTTGATTAATTGACTGAAAAAGAAGATACTGTTTTCTTTGGTCTGGTGTGAATGGTTAATGCCAACAAGGACACATTCTTTCCTTTGTAACAGTTTGAACATTCTCTTTCTATTTTATTAAGTTCTATACCTGCTCTTAATTAAACTGCTTTGTAAGAAATTTATTCTGGGTCAGGTAGTTCAGAAGGAGAGAAAGAAGATAGATAGATAGATAGGTAGATAGATAGGTAGACAGACAAACAGATACATACATACATACATAGATGGATGGATGGATGGAGGTAGATAGACAGACAGATAGACAGATGAATGGATGGACGGATAAATGGATGGATGGATATATGGATAAACAGACAGACAGATAGATAGATAGATACATACATACATACATAGCTACATGGATGGATGGATGGATATAGATAGACAGACAGACAGACAGATGAATGGATGGACAGATGGATGGATATATGGATAGACAGACATAGATAAACAGATAGATAGACAGATAGATAGATAGACAGATAGATAGATAGACAGATAGATAGATGATAGATAGATGTCATCTATGGAATTGTGAGATACACATGTCCATCACTCAGTGATGGTATGTGTCACACACTTGAGTGAATAAACTGCAGTCTCCCTGTTTGCCTGTATCCTGGGGTGGGTTATTTGGGCAGTAGTCAGTAACGACCCTGAAAATTCATGCATGACCATGACTTTCTGACTCCACTCACCATCCCTAGGAATTTCCTGGCCAAAACACTACAGTAAGGTGGTTGTTGTTCAGTTGCTTAGTCATGCCCAACTCTGTGACTCCGTGTACATTGTCCTTGGGGTTTTCTTGGCAGAGACACTGGAGTGGTTTGCCATTTCCTTCTCCGGTGTCTCCATTTTACAGATGAAGAACTGATGCAGATAGGGTTAAGTGACTTGCCCAGGGTCACACTGCTAGTAGTGTCTGAGGCTACATTTGAACTCAGATCTTCCTGACTCCAGACCCACTGCCCAGTCCTCATTTACAAGCTGTCTCCCCTTATTAGAATGTAAGCTCCTTAAAGGCAAGGACTGGCTTGCTACTGCTAGCTGTATCTTCAGTGCTTAGTATACTGCCTGGCCAATGGGAAGTGCTTGATAAATACCTTTCAATTCTTTTATTGTAAATTTAACAAGCCTTTTTAAACCTTTCTATCTGCTAGACATTGTACTAGGTGCTCAGAACACAAAGATCACAAAAACCAAAACAATCCCTGTCCTCAGGAATCATCTATTCCATGGGAGAAACAATGTACTCAGATAAGTAATCACAAATGCAGATTAATAAAAATGTATCACTGAGTAATTTCTAGAGGTCAGGAAGGCAAGCCCAAACTACTGGAGGAATCAGGAAAGCCCTCTTCAGGGAGCTGGTAGTTGGCTGAGCTGAAAGGGGGGGAGGAGCCAGGAGGATAAGCATTCCAGCTATGGGGGCAGGCTGCAGAAGATCCTGGCCATCAAAGCTGCTCACCCCCGAGGCAGTATGGGGGGCGGGGGTGGGGAGAGTGGAGCAGGGGCAGAGATCTGAAGTACAGGAATTTCGGAAACCACAGAGTAACCTTCAGATCATAGATACTGTAGGCTCAAAGACGGTAGGGGACCTTACAAGATCATTTGTTCCAACGAAGAAACTGAGGCCCAGAAAAGGGAAGTCAGTAGTGGGTCTGTTGGGGTTTCAGTATCAGATTTTGGTGTGGCTGATTGCCAGGGAACTTTTATTTCAGACCACTAAATGGTGAAAATTCCACTGGGGTGGGGGGTAGCCTCCTCCCACATTCTTTGTTTGGGATAATCGAATGATCTGAAATAATGATCATATCTTATCTACATAACAAACCCTTCAGCCTGACTGCCCTACCTCTCCAGTCTCCTCTTCTGATGTCCCCCCATAGAGCCCATCCACTCCAGCTCTGTTCACACTATGGATGCTACTTTTGCTCATTTCTGCCTGTTAAAATACTGCCCACTTACTAGCTGTGACCCTGTGCAAGTCACTTAACCCCAACTGCTTCACTAAATATGAATGTATATATATATATATATATATATATATATATATATATATATATATATATATATGCTGTCCGGCTCAAGTGGTCACTTCTGACCACTCTATCCCACCCCCATCCAGGAATGATTTTTTTCAAATTTGGCCTCTGACACTAGCTGTATGGCCCTAGGCGACTCACTTAATCCCAGTTGCCTCAGTTTCCTCATCTGTAAAATGAACTGGAGAAGGAAATGACAAAACCACTCCAGTATCTTTGCCTCGAAAACCCCAAATAGGGGTCAGGGAAGAGTCAGATCTGACTGAAATGTCTAAACAAACATTTATATATTGTCTGAAGTATGCTTTAACTCTACTCCCCTTTCATCCAACTGCCCACAGGTGACAGAATCGTGGGCTCAAGCTAGAAGGGACCTCAGAAGCCAGCACTCCATGTTACCAATCAACCCCAAAGCCAATTTGCCTAAAACCAAGATTCTTAGTCATCCCCCAGATCTGCTCCGTTGAACCTCACTGTTTCTGTCTGGGTTACCACCATTCAGCCAGTCCCCCAAGTCACCATCTCTTGCCTCCCTTTTCCATATACAACCCATCAGGCCTGTCCACCCACCTCCCATAGAAAGTCCTCCCCTTCTATTCTCGCTAAGGGATAGCTTAGGACAGGCAGGCACTCATTCTGACCTCCCTGCACCTCGGCAAAAACCTTTGAATGGGTGTCTCCACTTCTGTTCTCTCTGCTCCAATCTAGCCACATATCTGGCCACGCCACTCCTCTGCTCCAAAGGCTTCTGCAGCCCCCAAGGCTCTCTAAGGAAAGATTCAAGTTTTTTGGCTGGCTCTCAAGGGCCTTCACAATCCGGGTGTCAACTTTGCTTTCCACTTTCAGTGGACGATTAATGAGCATTTAGTAGGTGCTTGTTTGGGAGGACAGAAAGCCTTTCTATTTAGCTCATGAATGAATGAATAAGCACTTAGTAGGCACTTACTTACTCTTAGTGCTTCAGCCCAACTAGTCAGTCCTCTGAGTTCCCGTCCATCCCTGTCCCTTCCCTCCCTTTGCATGCAGCATAGGCAACAGGAGAGCTGTTCTTTACTTACTTAATTCCTTCCTCCTTTAAAATCTAATACAAATGGATGTCTCCTAAGATATCTCCCTGGGCTCGACTAGAAAGCAATTAGAACACTGGGCTTGGAGTCAGAAAGATCTGGGTTCAAATCCAGCCTCAGACACTTATTAGCTATGTGACCCTGGGCAAATCACTTAGCCCCTATTTGCCTCAGTTCCTCCTCTGCAAAGTGGGGGCACACTAGAGAAGAAAATGGCCAACCAGCCCAGCATTCTTACTGAGAAAACCCCATGGACAAAGTCTCTTTGGTCACGTAGAGTCACACAGGAGTGAACAACAAGACGACTCCTTTCTTTCTATGACCATTTTTAAAGCTCAGACCTTCCATCGTCCCATCTTCCATTTAGGGTGGTATTGTGGCTACCTGGGTTTGTGCCTCTTGGGAGGTGAAGGGGCCCAGATATGTGATGTCATCGGAACAGGAAACCCTCCAATGAAGAGGCTCCTACCGAAGCAAACATCCCTGCCCTGCTACTGAGAGGTCGAGCAGCTCCCCAGCTGCCACACAGCCAACCAGCAGGACTAGAACCCAGGCCTTCCTGGCTCCTGGTCCTGGTGTCCCTCTACTATGCCATGAAGCCCTTTCCTAACCTCTTAACAGATGGCACGTCATGTGTTAGGCTCGAGAAAGCCTCGTCTCCTTTGGTCCCTTACGGCAGCCCGTGAAACTGAGTCTCAGGCATGGTTCCAGAGGAAATGTCAGAGACAGAACTGGAAACCAGGTCTAGACTCCTGATCACAGGACTTTCTCACTATAGCATGCTTCTCTCTCCCTGCTCCCTTCATACCAGAGTAAGCTCCATCATGAGGATGATAGTGATAAATTATAATAATAACATTTAACTATGACTGATGATCATAGTAATAACTAACATATAGCATCCACTAAGTGTTAGGCATTGTGCTATGTATTTTACTACCATTACTACTACTAGCTAACATATAGTACCTACTATGTGCCAGGCATTGTGCTAAGTACCTTATTACTACTACCACTAGCTAACATATAGTGCCTACTACGTGCCAGACATGCTAAGTGCTTTACTATTACCACTACTACAAATGATGATGATCATAATAGCTAACATCTATATAGTGCCTACTGTGTGTCAGGCACTGTGCCCTGTGCTTTACAAATATTACCTCACTGGATCCTCACAACAACCCTGAGAGATGGGTGCTATTATTATCCCCACTTTACAGATCAGGAAACTTTAGTAAATAGAGGTTAAATGACTTGACCAGGGTCACACAGCTAGGAAGCATCTGAAGCTGGATATGAGCTCAGGTTTTCCTGACTCCAGGCCCAGCGCTCCATCCACTGTGCCACCAAGCTACCCCCATAAGAACATGGATCATGTCTTATCTAAACTTTAGATTCCAACCCTCCCTGTCCCCCCCATCTCCAGCCTTGACAAATAGAACAGTCTTACCACATTGATCCCCTGCTGAAGAAAGCTCCCTAGTCCCTCCAACACAAATAACAAACTCTTCAGACTGGTATTCAAGCCCCTCACAAGCTGACTCTCTCCAGCCTTTGCTCCCCTTTCCATAATCTCCATTCCAGCCTAGGCTCTGTGTGCCCCATACTTCAGCTCACCTTAGAGGCCACAGTTCCCTCTAAGTTCGGCAGCTCTACAAGTCACACTGGTCACTAGGTCTCAGTACTCTGTCCCTTCTGTCCTGATCATGTGATCTTAGATCTGTGTGACTTTCCAAGGAGGTGGGAGGCTGACTCCTCCAGGGCAGACCCTGTTTCTCACTGCTCTTCACGCCCTGTGCTAGGCACTTCAAAAATGCTCCCCAGACCACATCTGGAGTGCTGTGGTTTGTCCTAAGTAGCACCACATCTTAGGAAGGCCACTGGTTAGCAAGAGAGTCTAGTCCTCAGCCCACTACCATAGGAGAACTGAAGAGCCCTGAGAGCTTTTAGCCTGGTTAGGAGACATAGGGGAAGCTTTCCTCAGGTCCCTGGAAGGCATGTCAGGTCATCAAATCCAGTCCTCACATTTTTCAGATAAGGAAACTGAGTACTGGAAAGGTTAAGCAACTTTACAACAGTTACACAGGAAATAAGACTTATCTGAAAAAGGAATTGGCTTCTTGTGTCCAGCCTGCAGACACGGAGCAAAGGGTGGAATTTGCAGAGAGGCTGATTTAATCAGAACAGGACTTCACATATGGTTGTTGCTGTTCAGTCCTGTCCAACTCTCTGTGACCCCATTTGGGGTTTTCTTACAAGGATACTGGAATGGTTTGTCATTTCCTTCTCTAGCTCATTTTACATTTAACTGAGTTAAACAGGATTAAGTGACTTGCCAGGGTTACACAGCTAGTAAATGTCCAAGGCTGGATTTGAAATCATGAAAATGAGTCTTCCTGATGCCAGACTTGGAGTTTAGTCTACTGACCACCTGCTGCCCAATATACAGTTGGCAGTTAACAAATTGCTTGTTGGATCAGAGATATGAACCAGTGCAGGCCCCTGGACTCATGGGGAGTATAGGACAAAAGGTCTTCGAGTAAGGCATCTGTACTTGGTTACAAATCCTTCAACCAGGACCATAAGCTAATCCTTAGTTTCCTAATCTGTTGCTTTGTTAACATGTCTCCCCTTCCCTCCTCTGGATCCCACCCCAGAGAAAAATTGAACCGGGAGAGAGTGCCCTTCTGAATGCAAGACACCAGGCTAAGCTGAGAACCTCTCACACTAACCTAAAACATTCTTTCTGTCTGGTTTCCATCTCTTCTGGACATGGGATGTATATGAACTGAAAAGGGTTCCTTTCCCTTCCAGTCTTGAGTCAGTTAATCAATTCAATCCAATGGGCATTTCTTAAGCACATATACACACAAGATAGATGTATATATATGGAGAGAGGGAGGGAGAGAGAGAGAGAAGGAGAAGGAGAAGAAGAAGGAGAGAGAGAGAGAAGGGGAAGGAGGGAAGGAGAGAGAAGGGAGAGAGAGATAAAGAATGAGGAGAGAGAAGGGGAGAGAAGAGAAAGAAAGGAGAGAAAGAGAGGAGAGAGAAAGTGAGTTACAAAATAATTGGGGGCATTGGAAAAAGCCTCATATATATGGTAACCCTTGAACCTCCAGAACATTCCAGTTCTATCTGGAGACAGTCTGGGCAAGGACAAAGAGGTAAGAGATGAAGGGCTATGTACAAGGAAGAACAAATAGGCCAGTCTGGCTCAAACACAGAGCATGTGGAGGAAGGCTGTGGAGAGGGGAGGGCAAGAACAATATGAAATTAATCTAGAAAGATGGGCCGGAGCCAGGTTACAAAGGCAATAAATATCCAAAAGAAGAATTTGTATTTTATCTATTGGGCCATAGGGAGCCAGTGGGATTCTTGAGTAGGGGAATGCCATGGCTGGTTCTGTGCCTTAAGGAATATGCATAATAACCAGAAAGGTCTTAATAAATCAGTAGGGAAAATGAGAAGTAGGAAGATCACTCATCCTAGAGAAGTGGCTCTGATAGGAAAGAACTCCATGACCCTGAGCAAGTTACTTTACCTTCCTAAGCCTGTTTCCTTCTCTGTAAAACAGGATTAAAACTACCTGGTTTTTGAAAGGACTAAAAAAGTTAACGTCTGTGAAGTGCTTTGTAAACCTTCAAGCTGTGTAAATATCAGCTTTTATCAGGATAGAAATTCAAACTATTATTTATTTGTTTTGGGCTGGAATTTTAAAATTGTTTATTTTGTGATTTCATGGGTGTAGTGGTACTCTGAGATAAGGAAGGCTAGTCAGTGCCTTTAAGAGCCACCCTGGGGCACTGGAAAAAGGCTTTAGAAAGATGGTCTCTCCCTCTCCTTCCCTCTAGCCACCTACCAAGGCCAATGGACTCCACCTCTACATCCTCGCTGCTCTCTGCCCCTGCAGCCACCACCCATCCCTAAACCTCATCACCTCCTCAGATGCTAATTGGTCTTTCTGCCTCAGACCTCTTCCCTCTTACTGATCCAGCATCCCGATTGATCACCCAACAAGGTGATTTTCCTAAATTGCTGATCTGACCATGTCACCCCACCCCACCTCACCCCCTTCCTCTGCAAACTCCAGTGACTTCCTACCACCTTCAGGATCTAAACTGTTCCCTCTCTCCGCACCTGCACCTCTAGAGATCTCCTTACTTCCTCTTAAAGACTCGGCTCAAACACTACCAACTTTCACGGATCTCACCAGACTAGTGCCAAGCTCCTTCTTCTCTAAGGTTACCTTGTATCAGACCTGCATGTGTCTTGTGTGTGTGTACGTATGCATGTATCCCATCTCTCAAATTGGAAGGCAACCTCCCTGAGGGCACAAACTCTTTGGCTCTTGTCTCCTATCTTCAACCACTAATACGGTGCCTGGGGCAGAATAGGTATTTAATAAATGCTGACTGTTTGAGGTTCAAAGCTTTCTCCAGTCTGTCCTCAGCTTACCTTTTCAGCCTTATTACAAATTACTCCCTTTCATATATATATATATATTTTTTTGATCTGGTCAAACTGACCTTCTTACTAATTCGGGCCCTGGAGCCAGAAAAGACCCAAGTTCAAATCTAGCCTCAGATACTTCCAAGGTGTGTGTGACCCTCGGCAAATCTCTTAACCCTGTTTGTCTCAGTTTCCTCATCTGTAAAAATGAGGATAATAACACATACCACCCAGGGTTGTTGTGCTGATCAAACAAGATTATATTGATAAAGTGCTTAGCACACAGTAGGCTTTTAATAAATGCTTGTTCTCTTCCTTCCTTCTCCATGCTTCTACACTGCCCATTCCCCTGACTGGATTGCTTTTTCTTCTTAAAGGGATTTTCCCCCCCTTATAGAATACTTAACTTTCTTTAAACATTTCCTACATGAGACGTGCATGTGTTGTGTATGTGTGTGGACAAACATGTGTGTGTGTGTGTGTGTGTGTGTGTGTTTGTCTCTCCTGATAGGATTGAGGGGATAAACTGGTTTTTGTACCTGGTATGTAGATAGTACTTAATACCCGCTCATAAATTGATTTCCTGACTCAGAGGCCTGCTCTCTACCCACTATACCACATTGCCAATAATAGTAACAATTGTTGGCTATTGTTATTATAAAATCTGGGGCTCTCTGGGATTAGGGATCAAGCAGCCCCAGGTGAAGGAACACAGGGTTTGCACTTCGTGAAAGGCAACTCAACACGGCATGGCATCTAACCAGGTACTACATTTTGGAGGATAGCTTCTCATCATACTCTCCACATCCAGTGTCTGAACCCTCCAATTAGGCCTACACAGGCTTCACTATTAATCACAGCTCTGATCACCCACAGATCACATTATTCTAGGAACATACTGGAGCTTGTCTGAACTTCTCAGGCCTGGCATTCAAGGTTTCCACAACAGCCTCCAACTTACCTCTCCAGCCTTATCTCTTGAGTCTCCCCTATATATAGACACACACACGCCCTTTTCTCTGAAGTGTACCTTCTCCACACCAAGTTCATTCATGGACCATGGTTCTTCTACCCCCCACCCTACCCCCCTTTATTTCTTTCTAAATCTATCCATCATTCAAGGCCCTTCCTAGGAGTTTTTCTGTAGCCCACACAGACCTCTTCATCCTCTGACCTCTTGACCTTTTCTGGTCTAGTTGGGCAATAGGTTTTGGTTTTCCTTTTGTTCTCTAAACCCTTCAAGGGTAGAGAAAGGTAGCATATGCCTCCCCAGCGTAGAAAAACCATAGTAGTCAGCTGGACCTTGGATAACAGCTGCTGAGTACCCTAGTGGTCAACACCAATGACCTCTCTCTGATAACCGGGCCCAGGGTTCAATCCTTCAGCTTCTCCAACAACAGGGGGTGGGGGAGGGTCCCTATCCCCTCCCTCCGAATGGGAGCCAGCCTCTTTTGTCCTCATCCACTCAGGAGGGCCAGAGCCCTCTTCTTACTAAGGAAGATTCAGCTCCCTGGACAGTGGATGGGTAACTTCCCCCAGATAACAACTCATAATAAATGTCCTAGAGAAGCAGAGAAGGAGATCAGCCTTCCTAGGGCAAAGACAGAAGGTGAGTGTGCTTCCTGGAGTGGGATGGGATTCCCGTCTGAGGAGGGGGATGGGTGTAGCATTGTGGGTAGTGTGTGAACATTCGTGTTTTGGGGCCCTTGTGAAACATGGCAGACCAGTTATGGGGAAAGGGACAGGTTGTGTGGAAAGAGACCACGATAGGACCCAGACTTCCTGACTGCCCCCAGCTTCCTGTTCCTTAGGGGCTCAACAGGCCCAGAATAAAACTATTCCCTGTCAGAATCACAGGTACATACATATGCTCAGCCACTGAGAACTTCACAAACTCAAAACCCAAGGCTCCCTCTAAAAAAGGCAGATCTGTCTGAAATGTGTTACTATAAGAATGGGACAATGTAAGTGGGCCCAAGAGGCAGGCCTCCTTCCTTCCTAACACCCATCATGATTCAAGGACATGGAAAGAAGGACCCTGAGACACAGAGAGGAGGGAAAAAACACACAATCATACCGTTGGGGAGATCCAGACATAAACACACAAGATCCCAGATACACACATCCTCCTTTCTTCCATGATCGCTACCCACCCTTAGGCTTCCCTGCAGTGCTAAGGACACAAACACAATGTGGGGCTCTCTTCTCAGCCCCTTCCCAGTAAAAAAAGCCCCCATCCCCTACTACAGCTGCCTCCTCCCCTGACAGCTGCTCCCCCCTCCCACTGCTCCCCTTTCCCAGCTGCTACGCTGCCCCCCTCCAGGGGCTCTGACAGCAGCCTTAGCTCCTAATCCTCCATTCTCCTCTCTCATTTCCCAGCCCCCCACCCAGGGCAAACCACCTCTCTGCCCTCTCACCCCCACCACTAACCAATGCCCCACCGTTAAGTAGGCAGCTGCTCTCAGGCTCACCCCACAGATCTCTGCACGTCTCCCCGAAAGGGCCCCCCAAGGGGTCTTTATCTCTCAAATCCTTCCTGATCCCTCCAGACTGTCCCCCCCAATCCCTTCCAGGGATCCCAGACACCATGCCACAGGTCCCTGCCCCCTAAATCGCTCATAGCCCCCACCCCACCCCCACAGGCCCCCGCCCTCTAATCCCCAGAGAAGGACCCCTTCGGTCTTCGGCTCCCAGATCGTCCTCCTCCCGTCCATCCCCCCCCAGCCCCTCACCCCACTGTCCTTACTCAAACATAGCACGGAGCGGCCGGGCCGGGCGGGGCTCCTGGGCGCGTGGGGAGTGGGGGGCCCGGGGTGGGGTCGGGGCGGGGAGGGGGGGACGGGACGCCCGGGCTGGGAGGGCTCCGAGCCCCGCGGCCCCGGGGAAGGGGAATCGGCGCCCCGCTTCCTCCGCCGCCCGCCCTCCCTCCCGGCAGCACAAAAGGCCGCGGAGCCGGCGGCGGCTACACCCCCCCCCCCCAAGCGTCACCGACCCCCCCTTTCTCCCTCCCCCTCCTTCTCCTCCTCTTCCTCTTTCCCCCTCCTCCTTCTCGCGTCACCAGCCCCGCCCCTACGGCCCCATCATGGGGAGGGCCGGGGCGCCCTCCGCGGTCCTGGACACCTGGGTCCTGGGGAAAGGGTGGGGGGGCAAGACCTGGCCAGGAACTGGGGGCCCCTCCCTCCCCTCTCCCCTGTCCCCGCTGGGCGCCACACCGGAAATGGAGGGTGAAGGGAAACTCCGGGGGCAGGAAGGGGGAGGGGAGACCAACCCGCCCCCCATTCCACTTCGCAGCAGACACGCTTTAGCTCGGCTGTGTCTGTCTCTGTCTGTCTGTCTGTCTGTCTGTCTCTCTCCCCGCCCCCATGTCTTTCTCGCTGTCTCTTTTTCTGTGCGTGTCTCCTCCGTCTTTCTCGATCTCCAACTCTGTCTGCCTCGTCTGTCTCTCCCTTTTGCCTTTTTTTCTGCCTCTCAGTCTGTTTCCGTCTTCGTCTTTGTCTGCATTTGTTATTTCTCTGTCTCTGTGTCTCTCCCGTGTCTCTCTTCTCTGTCTCTGTCTTTGTCTCCCTCTCTGTATCTCTCGGTTTCTGCCTCTCCAGAGTGTTCCTCTTTGTCTTTCTGGCTGCTCTGTCTCTCCTTCTTCCCCGCCTGTGTCTCTCTCCCTGTCTGTTTTTCTGTCTCTGTCTTTCTGTATCTCTGTCTCTGTTTCTCCCTTGGTTTTTTGTCTCTATCTTTCTCGCCTTCTCATAGCTCCTGGTCTCTCTCCCCAGCTGGGCTCTGGAAGCACTTTGTTTCCCTGCCAGCCTGACCTATCTCTTTCCATCTCTGTTTCTCCCCAGCAGTCCCATCTGGGTGACTCTCCATGTGCACTCTCCCAGGCTATCCAACTCTATGACTCTTGTTTTGGGTCTTTCTCTTACCTATTTGACTGTCTCTCAAGCCATCCTATCTCTGTGACTATTTATCCCTGTATTTCTACACAGCCATCTTGCCCCATACCAGACCCCAACATGTTAGAGGAGCAATGAGAAATATATCATGTTCCCTCCCCCACACACAAATTGCCCTTTCCCTTAGCTCAAAGTGGGAAGCCATGCACAGGCCCCTATCAGTCTCACCTTTCCCCAGCTGAATTGTCTGTGTCAGGGGTCCTTGGCCTGCGGAGGTACCTGGGTGGTGGAGTGCATGGGGGTGTCTCCCCTTCGCTGGAGGGCGTTACCTGTATGGTGGGCATAGGCAGGAGCTCCCAGTGGGCCAGTGCCCTATCCTTTACACCACTGTCACCATGATTCCTCCGATGCTTCTTGGGTGGAGGGGTGGGTGAGCTCTGGGCTGAGGAGACCTCTGCCTCACCTAGCAAGGGTGCCCAGGGCAGCAAAGGTAGGAGATCTGCCATAGGGGGAGGCAGGGGAGAGGCTCTGCCGCCTGTGGTCTCCAGGGGGAAGGCTGAGGATCTGAGGGAAGAAGAGAAAGTGCAGAGGATGGCTGAGCTTCATGAGGCAGAGACTGAGAGAGACCACGGAGCCTGCCCTGTACTACACTTCTGATAAGGAAAAAGAATTTCCCACCCAAACTTCAGGTGCTTGCCTTAACCCATTCCACTGAGCAACATGGCAGAGTGGATAAGATGCTGAATGTGGAGTCAGGAAGACGTATTCAAATCTTATCTGACTGTGTGACCCAGGACAAGTCTATTAACCATGATGGGCCTCAGTTTCGTCATCTATAAAATAAAAGTGTTGGACTCAATGTCCTCTTCCCCCCTGTCCTATGCCAAGCCTCCTCCTTCATCCCCTTCATCATCCTCCTCTTCCAGTAAGCCTTACCTGCTTCTTAATCGCACCCTCCTGATCTTGTTCCCTGAGAGCTGCAGCCACCAAAAGCTTGTTGACGTCTGCTCTAACCAGAGATCCACGAGGACCAGGACCTGGGAGCCCTTGATATGGAGTGACCACGGAAGGGGAAGGGGACAGTGATATGACAGCTCTCTTCCCACTCCCAAATTGGGTGAGATCTCAGAGTCCCTGGCAGAGGACTTGGGCAGCTCCTATAACGGAACAGGGCTGGCCGAAGCTGGGGATGTCCCTTCTCTGTTTGCTCAGTCATACTATAAACACAGGGACTCTACATTCCAGCTGCCTGCCCTGGTTGCCCTCCCTACCTCTGGGCAGCCCTGGGAGGTTAGGCACAAGAGGGGAGGAGGGGCAGCCTCCTCTGCCTGGACTCACCAGTTTTATCTGAGGGTTTCTTTGGGGTTTAGGGGGTGGCGTTCGTTATCTCAAAGCTAAGGGGAAACGGTTTGATATAGACTTCTGGATTTCTGAGGCTAAAAGTATAGAAAGCTATCGAATGAGCTGCCTGGGCCAGACCTGTTTTTCTCTCTATCCTCCCCACCCCAAGATTCTCCAGCCACCACTATTCCCTCAAGGAGGAGTTACTCCTGACCTTTGTTCTCACAGGGTCCTGGTTCCCAGCAGCTATCCAGTACAGAGGGAGAGGAAGAGAGAGAGAGAGAAGTTCCCTCTGTCCATGAACCAAGAAGGGAATCTTTGGCATTAGGATTAGGATGACCTTGAAGGCCCGGAAGAGCTTTTCTGGGGTCGTGTTACTCTCCAGACACCTCCCCCCTCCACATACACACACCTGTTCCAGAGACAATCTACCAGCTGTCTGTCCAAGAAGCAACAGACCTGGGGGAGAGGGAGAGAGAGAAAGGGACAAGGTTGGAAGGGGCTAGGGTAGGGGAACCTGGATCATCTAGACTCTGAGCAAGAGGTTCGCTGCATTATAGAGTAAGAGGATCGGAGTTATGAGGAGCAACTTAGAATCATAGACCATGGGATATCTAGACCTAATAGGGGCCTCCCTCATTTACAGAGAAGGAAACTGAGGCAGACAGAAGCTAAGTGACTTGCCCAGGGCCACACAGCTAGTAAGTAACTAAGGTCAAATTGGAACTCAGGTCCTCCTGACTCCAGGGCCTGTGTTCCACTGTACTATAGTAGCTTAAAATCCAATTAGCTCAGAAGTCAAGATATTATCCCATGATGTCATTGATCCTGTTTGAAAACAAACAACTACAATACCACCACCATCACTACCACCATCACTATTGCTACTCCTTTTTTTAAAAGAAAGATCTAGTATACACTCAGTTTGGCATCCAGAGTCCTCCATAATTTAGCCCCAACCTGTCTTTCCCGTCTAACATTCCACTATCTCCTTCACATATTCTAAGCCTTGGAATCAGAGCCACAACTAGGACAAGACAACGAGGGTATTGTCCCCCGAGAATTGACTTTAGAGACCCCAACAGCACTCACAAACCTCCAACACAGCAAATAGTTAATAAGAGTGATGTTGCCGGTTGTTCATCCCTGTTTGGAAGAGGATCAATGACTTTGTGGGGTAATGTCTTGCCTTGCATATCAATAGGCAGTTGCCAGATATCAGACTGGGATGAACTCCTCCCCAGGAGGGTGTGGCAACCTCCTCAGAATCGACCCCACCCTGAAGTTCAGTCTCTGGGTTCTCTTCTTCCTCACCAAGGAGCAAGGCCTTGTCCTTTCCCTCCACTAAAGGTGTATTCTTACCCCCTTGCCTTGGTTACGGTTTGCAGAACTCGCTGTGGGCCCCAAATCTAGTTACGATTGCCTGGAATTGGATTACTTGCTGTTTCTTGGAATATGCCTTGTGCTTTTCCCTTTGCTTTTCTCTTCCTCATCCAAAGCCTACCCAAATTCAAACGTCACCTCTACCATGAAGATTTCTCTGAGCCTAGCTTTCCACTGTGCCCTGCCTCCTCTGAAGTGCTGTAGCCATCCATTTGTCCTGATTCTCCTTTATCCTTATTCCTCCCACAGAATCTCATCTCTAATTGCCTGCTGGACAGTTCCACCTGAATGGCCCTTCAAGCTCAGTAAGTCCCAAACTAAACTGATCATCTCTCCCTCAAAACCATCCCTCCTCCCAACTTCTGCATTCCTATTGAGGACACCACCATGCTCAGGTTCACTCCGGGTCATGAGCTGGCTGTCCTTCTTGACACTTCCCTCCTTCCTACCCCACCATATTCAACCAATTGTCAATTTTATATTTGTGTCTCCGCCACTTGGCAAATAGTAAGCTCATGATAAATGCTTTCTATTTATTCTGTTAATTCGGTGTCTATACAGCCATCTCTTTCTAATGAAATCCAATTCTCTCTCAAGTCAGGACTTCACCCCATGATGTCATTGGTCCTCTTCAAAAACAAAGGACCAACAAGTCACCTTTTTCTCATTTACACAGAGATTTCTCTAGTTGAAGCCCTCCTATCTCCTCTACCCTATACTATTGAAATAGCCTCCTGATAAGTCCTCTTGATAACCATTCTCTCCCCTCTCCAGTCCCTCCTCCCCACATATCCAAAGCATAGGTCAGAATGTGTAACTCTCCACTCAAGAACTCTAACAGTCTCTCTAGGTCCTAGGATAGAATCCAGCCTCCTCTTAGGCATCTAAAGCCCTCTATTCTCTGACTCCAACCTGCTTTCCATCCTTATTGGACATTGATTCTCTCTACTTACTATGGCCTGGTTGTTCCAACATCTCTGTCCTTTCCCATATTTCTGTCCTTTTGCACAGTGGTTCCCAAAGTGGGGGATACCTCCCCCTGGGGGGTGCTGGAACCATGGCAGAGGGGGGGTGGCAACAGTAGAGTAATTTTTTTTAAAGGGGGAGATAGGCCAAATAAATTTGAGAACCTCTGGGACTTTTGCCCATGATTACAATTCACTCCCTCCCCATCTCCCACTGTTAGAATGTCCCAGCTCAGGTACCACACAAGGCCTTTCCCAGTCTTCCCAGGTGACAGAGTCATCACCATAACCCAAGGACTTAGACTGACTTGGAATTCACTCATCTGGGTAACTTCAGTTTCCCACCAGAAGAATGGGAGATCCTTAGGCTCAGGAAGTAGTTTTGTTCTTGCCTGTGTATACTCAGTGCCAGGGCACATAGTTGGTGCTTAATAAATGCTTATTGATCTAATGAGGACAGGAAAGGCATCTTTGTGTCCTGCCAGCACCTAGTATAGGGGCCAGCAGGAAGTGTTCAAGAAACTGGATTCCCCATTTATGGAACTGAGAATATGGAGGGTTATGTGTGTGTATGTGTGTATGTGTATGTGACAGAGACAGAGAGACAGAGAAAGAGAGACAGAGGGAGAAATAGAGACACAAAGAGAAAGAAACAGAGGGAGAGAGAGAAAGAGAGAGACAGGGACAGAGAGAGACAGAGGGAGAAAGAGAAAGAGAGACAGAGGGAGAGACAGAGAAAGAAGAAAGAAGGAAAGAAAGAGAGAGAGAAAAAGAAAGAAAGAGAGAGAGAAAGAAAGAGAGAAAAAGAAAGAAAGAAAGCCAGAGAAAAAGAGGAGAGAGATGGAGGGGAGGGAGGCATGTGTACAGTATTGACATATGGGATGTCAGGGAGTTGGGAGTGTGGGATAATAGCCAAATCAGAGGTTGGAGAGTTAGGAGGGATCTCAATGGCCATCCATCGAGTGTGGCCCATACGCCAAAGGGGTTCCCATTCTAATGTACATGACAAGTAGCGGTACTGTTTCACTTTGAGACATCTCTAATGATTAGTCAGGCTTTCCTGCCATCGAGCCTCCATTGGGCCACTTTGTCATGTCCATCTTTTGTTCCTGGTACTGACCGCTGGGGCCAAGTAGAATAGAGCTTAGCCCTTCAACAGAGGACAACCTTTCAAATACTTGGAGCACGGATCACCTGAAATCTCAATCCTCATCCTGATTGGCTCAGTTTTGTCTACATAACACGCTTGCCTCATGCCCAGGGCTGGAGGATGAAGCACTAAACTCCTCCCAAAGCCTTCCTTTATGGAATGCTCAGAACTTTCAGCCCTTCTTGGTTTCAACTCCAGGGAACATCCTGCCTCCCTTGCCGCCCATCTCCTAGCTTTTTAGCCGTTCTTTATGTGTCATGTTCTTCCATTAAATTATAAGCTCTTTGGGGTCAGGAACTGTCTTCTTATTTGTATCTCCAGAGAAACCAGGCTCAGGCACTTACTAGCTGTGTGGCCCTGGGCAAGTCACTTTACCGTCTGCCTCAGTTTCCTCATCTGTAAAATGAGCTGAAGAAGGAAATGGTAAACCACTCTAGGATCTCTGCCAAGAAAACCCCAAATGGGGTCATGGAGAGTTGGACAGGACTGAATGACAATCTCCAGCATTTAGCACAGTGCCTGGCACATGTTAGGTCCTTGATAAATGTTCATTGAATTGAATACTATCCATAACACTCCATTAATCTTTTTTCCAACCTGAACAAACCCAGTTCTGTCAATCTGACATGAATTCAAAGCCCGTCACCACGCTGCTGCCCCCCTCTGAACGCTCCCCAGTTGATCAATTTCCTCCCTAAACCATAGGACCCAGAACTCAACAAACAACCTAGATAAGGTCTGACAAAGTGGGGCTTTCTCCCCCTCCCTGGAATCTGTTGTTCAGTTGTTTTCAGTCACATCCGACTCTTTGTGACTCCATTTGGGGTTTTCTTGGCAAAGGCACTGGAGTGATGGGCCATTTCCTTCTTCAGCTCATTTTACAGATGAGGAAACGGAGGCAAACACGGTGGAGTGACTTGCCCAGGGTCACACAGATACAAAGTGTCTGAAACTAAATTCAGCAAGCTCTCTTTCTAACTTCAGGCCAGGCACTCTCTGCACTATGGCGCCACCTAGCTGCTGCCCTAGAATCTGAGCCTCTCCTAAAAGCGATTGGAGACTGCGTGAGGCATTTTTGGCTGCCACCCCACCTCTGACTCATCTTGAGCTCACAGGCCACCAAAACTCCCAGGTCCTTTTCAGAACAACTACCGTCTATCCATTCCTTCCTCGTTTTGTATTTCTGGGGTTGATTTTTTTTGCACCCAAGTTCAATACTTTATCCCTTCTGGTTGGTCTCCTTCTTTCAAGCCTCTCTCCACTCCATTCCATCCTTAACTCAGCTAGCAAAGTGATTTTACAAAAATACAGGACTGATCATGTTCAAGAAACTTCAGCAGCTCCTTAGTACCCCCAAGATCAAATATGAAATCCTCTGTCTGCCTTTTAAAACCCCTCATAACTTGGCTTCTTCCTACCTTCCCCATCTTACACCTTACTCCTCTCCAAATACTCTTGGCATCCAGAGACACTGTTGTCTTTGTTGTACTTTGTTGTACGCAGGACACTCTGTCTCCTGACTCCATGCATTTTCTCTGACCATTCCCTACGCCTGGGATTCTCTTCCTCCTTGTTTCCATCTCCTGGCTTCCTGCAGCCTCAGGCAAAATCTCATCTTCTTCAAGAAGCCTTTCCTGATCCCCTTAATTCTAGTACTTTCTCTTAATTATCTCCAATTTATCTTGTGTCAATAGCCTGTTTGTACCCATTCGTTTGCATGTTGTCTCCCTGATAAGAGCCTCTGGTGGACAGGGACTCTCTTGTGCCCTTTTTTTTAATCCCCAACACTTAGCATAATACCTGGCACGTAGTAAATGCTTGATAAATATTTGCTTACTTCAGTTATTGACTGAATTTCATCTTAATCAATTCAGCCCAAGGGTTTTGCCTCTTAAGATCCATTTGGATCCTGACTCTGTCATCCAGTGTATTAGCTTTCCCTCCTAACTTTGTGTCATCTGCAAATTTGATGGACAAGCCATCCGTGCCTTTAAGTCATTGATAAAATGTTAAACAGCTTAGGATCAGGTACAAATTTCTAGGATACTCTACTGAAGACTTCTGCTATGGTGACACTGAATCATTCACAAATACTCTTTGAGTACAGTTCTGAAGTCATCTGATTATATTCTTGTCCAATCCATACTTTCCCCACAAAAATAGTATATAAACAAGGATATGCTGGAGCCAGCTCAAACCAGCTCACAAGAGCTGATTGTTAAATGTTCAGTGTGAGCATTTATACCTTGGAAATCAGCCATTGCTACAAATAAGGTCTTGGTTTATTGTTTTGTTGATGAAGAAAATCTTAATTTTAGATTAAAATTAAAAGTATGTCCTGAATATTTTTCTTGGGGGGAAACCAGTTGTTAAACATTTACTAGTACACCCCTGAGTACAAGACACTTTAACTGAAGTTTCCCTAAAATCCAGCATTCCCCTCATCTACCAACTCAGTAGTACTATTAAAAAAAAAAACAACTGAAACAGCATTGGCCTGGCATGATATATGATATATGCTTGATGAAGCCATTATTGACTTCCCTTTCTAGATATCCTTTCCTGAATTCCCCCAGGAATCAAAGGGAGGTTCTGTTGAGGGAGAAAAACCCAGGGATTCAGGAATCCCAAAACTAAAGTTCCCAGGACTGGAGTTCCCAGACGGGGCCACTGAGGGGGAGTGCCCCTCAAGGACCCAAGTACTAGAGAGGGTTGGGCTGTCTGGAATGAATTCACCATCTCAAGCATTCTTTAAGTCAAGGTGGCAAAGATTTATTACGCTTTACAGCGGGCAAGAGGTCTCAGGGAGCCTGCAAACTTACAGGGCTACAGGGAAAGTTTTTATAAGAGATTTAGGGGTGAAACATGTCAATTAGGTGTTTTGGGGTGGGATTAGGGTGGTTAAGGGATGGTCAGTTCTTAAAGGAACATGCACTTTTTGTATCTACTGCTCAGGCATATTACCCAGAATTCACTGGGAAATAGACAAATGGGCGGGGGCTACTAGGGGGTGTGATTTTGACCGTGAAACATCACTAAGTTAACTAACAGTCAGGGCTGACTGGGAATATCTAGGTGGCTGTCATCAAATGTCTTGTTAGACAAAATAAAACGTAAGAGAGTATACATTTGACTATGTCTAGGATACATATCAGTAAGGTCAATAAGTAGTAAATATTGTCCTAACCCAGTGCACAGGGAGTAGATAGGCACAGCTGCCTACTGTGAAAGGAGTAGAGATAAGTGTGTTGCTGGGGCATGTTGCCCTTGAGCTAGAGAGACAGTATTTTGAGGCTAGGGAGAGATGTGATTTTAGAACTGGATGTGGTTTTGGAATTGGGGTTCAGACACAGGCACCCAAGCACCCCATCAGTTCTGTAATATAACTAGAACTGAAGTATGTAGGATCATACAGTCAAAGTGATAGAAAAGATTGTGTCCAGTTCCCCTCATTTTACAGGTGAGGGAACTGAGGTCCAAAGAATCATAAGTTATTAGATTTAGAGCTGGAAGTGACTTCAGAGGCCAAGAATTAGGTTCCAAATACTCTCTGAAACTCCTAACTTACCAGAGCCCAAGGGAAGGTACCTTTCAATGGCGAAAGCTGGCTCTTTAACTGCTGGTTTACTGGCTAGATTTCTTCCTCAAAGACCAAGCCTTAAACCCAATTCACTCTGGAGCTCACACCTAGCACGGAGTGAATGTAAATAATAAATAGAAATTGTTTCTCTTTGGCCAGAAACCCTGAGGGTCTTTCCCTCCTAGTTTGATTTTTTTTTTTTTTTAGTTTTTGATTAAAGGGGCCCATCCCTTGATTAACTTCTTAAAGAGGCCTATTCACTGAATGGGTGTTACCTCACTCAAAATGAGAGCCTGAAAAGACCTGAGCCTGAAAGGGCCAGGGGTTTCCCAATACATCCTGGGCCATCTCCAGTTGTCCTGGTGAATAGCAGGCCACTGGACCCAGATGGCTCTGGAGGAGAAAGTAAGGCTGGTGACCTTGCACAGTCCTCCCTCACTCAAATCAAAGTCAACTGCAAGTCATGTCATCATCTCCCTGATGTCATGGTCCTCTTCGAGAAAGAAAGACAAACATAACCTGTGAGTATCCTCTCCCTCTCCCTCTCCATCCTCCTCCCCCTCCCCTCCTCCTCTCCCTGCCCCTCCCTCTCCCTCCCCTGCCTAAAGGAAGGTACATTTAGATGGCCCAAGGCTGCCTCCTTAACTTTGGGTTTACTGGCTAGATTTCTTTCTCAAAAACCAAGCCTTAAACCAAACTCACTCTGGAGCTCATAGATTGGACAATAGGTCCCTGCTCCTAGCCTGGAGTGAATTTAAATAGTAAATACTAACTGTTTCTCTTTGGGCCAGAAACCCTGAGGGTCTTCCCCTCCAAGTTTGATTTTTTTTTTGAGTTTTTGATTAAAGGGGCCATCCCTTGATTAACTTCTTAAAGAGGCCTATTTACTGAATGGGCGTTAACCTCACTCAAAGTGAGAACCTGAAAAGACCTGAGCCTGAAAGAGCCAGGGTCTCCTAATGTATTCTGGGCCATCTCCAGACATCCTGGTGAATATCAGGCCACTGGACCCAGATGGCTCTGGAGGAGAAAGTGAGGCTGGTGACCTTGCACAGCCCTCCCTCACTCAAATCAAAGTCAACTGTGAGTCACGTCATCATTTCCCTGATGTCATGGTCCTCTTCGAGAAAGAAGGACACAACATTGCTAGGTGCAAAAGGCCACACGTAAGGACCTAGAAGGCCACATGTGACCTTAAGCTGCAGGTTCCCCACCCCAGTTAGACATGTATTACATAGTGTAGCCTCCATGCTGAATAACTGGCATAGTAGGCCAATAGATACTAATACTGAAAAAAATCATACAATCAAAACTACATCATAGAAACTGGTTTGACTTGTAAAGCAAACAATACACTGCAGAAAACTGTTTTTTTAAATTTCAAAATGTTTTCTTCTCTAGTGGATACCTATGGAATATCCTAGACAAAAAAAAAAACAACTCTGCAACCAATTGAGTGCAACAGCTGTCCCTCTGATTCCTCCTAGGCCAGCAAGAACCTTGACAACTGGGCAGCCATGTTAAAAGGATATCCAGTTAACCTACATGTTGGCATATTTTTGTATGAGCGTCTTCCAAAATGGGAAAGTAAAGATCATTGCAAACGACCAGGGAGACACAACCAACCCAGAATACCATTGCCTTTGCCATAAACCTAACATTTGATTGCTTGATGCTGCAAAGAATCAGGTTGCAACAAAGCCAACTAACAGGGTTTTTGGTTTTTTTTTATGCCAAGCATTTGATTGGTTTCAGATTTGATGATGCAATTGTATTGTCAGACAGGAAGCACTGTGTTAGCACTGTGTTTCCTGGTAGTAAATGGCATAGGTGGGCCTGAGGTCCAAGAGGAAAGCAATGGAGAGACCAAAAGCTTCTGTCCAGAGGAAATACCTTCTATGGTCTTGATACAGAGGCAAGAAATCTCGAAGCATGTCTAGGGAAGACTGTTACAAATACAAATGACTCCAACGTCAGGCCATCAAAGATGCCAGAACTGTAGCTGTTCTCAATGTGCTCTGAACAATCAATGAGCCAGCTACTGCTGGTATTGCTGATGATAGGTTCTTTGACCTTGGAGGTGACTCTTTTGATATCTCCATCCTCACCACTGAAGATGAGATCTTTAATTCAAGTCACAGATGAGGACCTCCTGTGTGTCGATCCAAGTACATCAGTGAAAACAAATAGGTTATCCTTCGCCTCCATATAGCTTGGGGATGTTTAGAGCACATCCTCTCATCTAGTAATGAGACTGGCCAGTATTGAGATTGGCCCTCTGTAGTTTTTGACTTCTATCCCAGATAGAATACCCATTTTGAAGAGCTAATCATTGACATCTCCCATGATACATTGGACCCAGTGGGAAAAGGGTCTTCAAAGGCTGAAGAGAGGTCAAGAGAATTTTTTTTTAAAGATTATTGGATTTGACAATGAAGAGAGCAGCAGTTTGGGTTGAATGATGAGGTTAGAAGTCAGACCACAGAGAGTTAAGAAAAGAGTGAGAACGGAGGAGGTAGATTTTGGCCTTCTCAAGAAATTTAGCCACAAAAAGGAGAAGAGAGGACAAACGTAAAGAAATAATTATCTGACTCTAAGCTGGGAAGGAAGATACTAGACATCAGCAGGAAGAATTGGAGAAGATCTGCAACCCTGTCATTACTCAGCTGTATCAGAATGCAGGGGACATCTTAATAACAATGTCTGGTGGATTCCCAAGTGATAGGGCAGCCTCTTGCTCTAATCTCTCTTACCCTTGGGTTCTGTGGTCATTGACTCCAGATCTTCTGATCTGGCTTCCCATCATTCTCCTGCTTCAAAGTAGTGATGATGAAAAACCCCGAAATCCACCTTTCCATCTTGTGTAAGAGCTATAATTATTTTACAGTAGTCCCATAGTCCCCAGAGGGTTCTTTGTTTCCCCAGCAATAAATTACAAAGTCCCAAAAATAGTCATATTCAAATTAGTTTTTTTGTGGAGAAATGTATTTCTTCTTCTAGATCTTCATCAAGGTCACAAGCACCACAGGACTCTATCCTGGGCCCTTTTCTTTTCTTTCTCTCTGCTCTTCACTTGGTGATCTCAGTAGCTCTCACAGATCCACCTATCACCCCCATGCAGATAATTCGCAGATCTATTTATAATAATAAAGCTAACAACATTTATGTAGCACTTTAAGGTTTACAAAGCACTTTACAAATATTATTTGAATACAGATATTTGTGCAGGCTCGAAACCTAGATGTCAGCCTTGACTCTCCATTCTCTTTTACTGGGTCCAGTTCAATCTGTTGCCAAGGCTTATTGATGCTACCTTCACATCATCTCTTCTATGTGCCCGCTTTTCTCCTCTACATCACCATCCCTTTGGTGCCAGCTCTCATCACCTCATGACATCACCTCAATACCTCATATAGCTTTCCTATCTCTATGATCTAATACCACCAGCTTCCTTGCTGTTCTTCCCATCTCTCTAGCCTATCTATTTACCTATCATTTATCTATCCATCTATCATCCATTTATCTATCTATCTATCTATCTATCCTATCTACTTACCAGTCTATCTATTTCTGTCTGTCTCTCTGTCTGTCTATCTATCTATCTATCTATCTCTACACTGCAGATATTTTCAGTGGCTGGCCTCCATGGCTGGAATTCTCTCCCTCCTCACCTCCATACCTTGGTTTCCTTCGGGACCCAGATAAAATCCCACCTTTGAGAAGAAGCCTTTCCTGATTCTCCTTAATACTCATGCCTTTCCTCTAAGATTATATACAATTTATCCTGTATATATGTTACATATATATATATTTGTTTTCATCTTTTCTCCTCATTAGACTGTGAGTTCCTTGAAGGCAGGACCTTATTTTTTTTTTTGGCTTTTGTATCCCCCGTATTTAACCCAACGCTGGGCATATAGCAGATGTTTAATAAATTCTTACATCTCTTGCCTCTGAGCTGCTTTCAAATAGGTCCTTTTAGGACTTATATGTACAAAAATATTTATGACAGCTCTTTTTGTGGCAGCGAAGAATTGGAAATTGATGGGATGCCTATCAGTTGGGAAATGCCTGAACAAGTTTTGGTTTATGATTGTGATGGAATACCATTGTGCTACAAGAAATGACAAGGGGGATGATTTCAGAAAAACCTGATAAGACTTTCATAAACTGATGCAAAGTGAAGTGAGAAGAACCAAGAGAACATTGTACACAGTAGCAGTAATACTGTATCAATTGTGAATAACTTAGCTATTCTCAGCAATACAATGACTCAAGACAATTCCAAAGGACTCATGATGAAAAATGCTCTCCACCTCTAGAGAGAAGTGCAGATTGAAGCATAATTTAATTTTTTTTCACTTTCTTCAGTTTCCTTATGCCCCTCCCCTTTTTTGGCAATGTGGCTAATGTGTAAATGTTTTGTATGATTTCACATGTATAATAATCACATTTCTTACCTTCTCAATTGGTGCAGGGGAGAGGGGCAAGAGGGAGAGAAAATTTGAAACTCAAAAGTTTTTTTAAAAAGAATGTTAAAATAAATAATACATTTTTTTAAAAAATATGATTGGTTTTCTTTGTAGGAAAAAACCAAACACAAATAGGTCCTTTTAATACATTTGTCTGAGGAGCTGTTTTCTCTCAGGTCCTCAGAACTGTTTCAAGCTGCTTTTATCACACACATTTTCTTTTTCTTCCCTTTTTAGTAGGTAAGAAGTCCACATTAGAAAAGGAGCAGTACCTTGCAATTCTATTCCCAGACCCAAGAGCAATGCTTTCTTGAATACAGTAGATGTCTAATACATATTGTTTGAATTTTCAGTTTTCCTTAGACTGGGGTCCAGAAAAACCTTGCAAAGGTTTCCAATTACCCCCCCCCCCAAGCCTGCCACACACACACATATACATACAGTACCCTTTCTCCTAACCTAAGCCAATAGGAATGGTAGGAAGGATGGTATTAGTCACCCAGGGGATGAGCTCTCATAACCTTTTCAGCATCCCAGGTTCCTACACCATCCAAGTCAAGGTAATAAATGTCTATTGGATGTGCCCTCCAACTACATCTTTTTGAGGACAGTCCCATCAAATACCTATGCAATTCAAAGCATTATGAATCATTCCCTTAACTGCATTAGGGTCTAGGATATATGGGAGGGGGGCTTCTCTTGTGTGGGGAGGAATCAGGGATGTAAGGGAATGGGATGTGAAGGACAGTGTGTGGATCTGGGATATGAGGAGTGCATAGGGAGGGGTCAAGGATATGAAAGGGTCTGGGACAAGAAGGGTATGAGATATAGGGGGGCATCAGTCATGTGTGTGGGTCTGGAATGTGAGGGGAATGGGGAGGTCAGGGATGTGTGGTGTGTAGTGTTTGGCAGAGGGAGGTGTGATGAAAGGGGTGGGGGTCAGGGACGTGAGGGGGTCTACAATATTAGGGGCGCTTGGGTATTAAAGATACAAGTGGTGTGGGCCATCAGGGATGTGGGGGAGGTTGGAAATCTGTGGTGGATTTATGGGGAGACTCAAAGACGTGAGAAGTGAGGAATCAGGGGTGTGGCGGGTTTAGGGCGAAGGAGGTCGGATGGATGAGAGGAGTTGGGGGGCTTCCGTAGCCTGTGTGAAGAGTTCAAGGAAGTGAGGGATTCTTCAGTGTGCGGGGTCAGGAATGTAGGGCTTGTTTGGGCAAGTCTGAAAGGTGGCTTGTGGGCGCTGGGGAGGTCTGTAGCATGGCTGATGTTCAGGCATGAAGTTGTGTACGGGTGACTTCATGGCACCTATTGACTCTTCTACTGTCTCAGACCTTAGGTGACAAACCTGCGGCTGCTTTTCTAACAAACAACAAATAAGGGGGCTACAGGAACACTCATTTTTATGCTGTTCCCTTTTGGGCTTCGTGCAAAAACAATTCTGTGCAAACATACAGCTGGGCCCTGATTTGGAAATCCTGAAAATCGTTTGTACAATTGTAATTATATTGATGTTCATATCGTGTAAGATAACTCATTTAATAAAGTAGTACTTTGACTTAAAAAAAATGGGCAGTTAGGTGGCGAAGTGAGTAGAGCACTGGCCCTGGAGTCGGGAGGACCCGAGTTCAAATCAGACCTCAGACACTTGACACGCTTACTAGCTGTGTGACCTTGGGCAAGTCTCTTAACCCCAATTGCCCTGCCTTCCCCCCTCAAAAAAAATGTGGGGTGCAGGCTAGCTGGAGGTCACCGATGTGCATAAGAGATACAGATGTGGGGTATTCGAGGCTGGGCACCAGGGATGTGAGTCTGGGAGCAGGTCAGGAATGGGGGTGCAGGCTCTCTGGGATGGAGACTGTGAATTTGGGGGAGTCATGAATGTGGGGTATGAGCTATAGGTGTGTGTGTGGGAATCACATCTGTGGGGTTAGGGGTCGCTAATGTGGGCTGGAGGCCATGAGGGGGAGGAGTCCCCTAAGGGGGTTAAAGAAGGTTAAGTTTCAAAGTCCCACTGCGTGCTTTTGTGGGGAAGGAACTGGGGCCACCCCACCCCCATCCCCTACGAGGATTGGCAGGCTGGGTTTTGGCGGGAGGGCAATGCCTCCGCCTACTCCTCCACTTTTCCCCACCCCTTTCCCGTCTGAAGCCTGTGTCACGAGGCTCTCAGAAACTTTCCAGTCTCCCCTACTCCCCAGAGTTGATTGGTCAGCTCTCGGCCACCTCCTTCGAGGATTGGTCGGCTGGGTTTTGGCGGGAGGACAATGCCTCCTTCTCCCCCTTCTCCCCCCCCCCCCATACAAGCCTGTGTCTCGAGGCCCTCAGAAGTGTTCAGTCTCTCCGAAGTTTTCAGTCTCTCCTACTCCCCAGCGCTGATTGGTCAACTCTCAGCCGCCTCCGTCGAGGATTGGCTGGCTGAGTTTTGGCGGGAGGACAATGTCTCCTCCTCCTTCCCCCCCCCCCCCCCCCCCCGCCCCAAGCCTGTGTCGCGAGGCTCTCAGAAGCTTTCAGTCTCTCCTACTCCCCGGCCCTGATTGGTCAGCTCTCGGTTGCCTCCGTCGAGGATTGGCTGGCTGAGTTTTGGCGGGAGGACAATGTCTCCTCCTCCTTCCCCCCCCCCCCCCCCCCGCCCCAAGCCTGTGTTGCGAGGCTCTCAGAAGTTTTCATCCTCTCCTACTCCCCAGCGCCGATTGGTCAGCTCTCGGCCGCGTCCGTCGAGGATTGGCTGGCTGGGTTTTGGAGGGAGGACAGCGGCTCCGATTCCCCTTCTGAGGCGTGTGGCGCGAGGCTCTCAGAAGCTTTCCAGTCTCTCCGAAGCTTTCCAGTCTCTCCCACTACCCAGCCTTGATTGGTCAGCTCTCGGCCGCCTCCGCCGAGGATTGGCTAGGTTTTCTCGGAGGGGGGGGCGCCCCGTCCCGGCCTGAGGCTCCTCTGGCTCTCTCACTTGTCACGTGCTGCGGCTGCTTGAGGGACTTGGCAGCAGCCAGAGCCGCCTGGGAGAAGCCCCGGCTGCCCCGCGGGAGCTCCGTGGGGACGGCCGGGCCTCGGCTCTCCTCCGAGTGTGACAGCCTCGGTGCAGGAGTCCGCCTTGCCGAGAGTGCCCGGACGCTCCCTCTCCTCAGGGTTTGGTTCTCAGAGGCCCCATTCTCCCCTCGGCTCCCACCTGGACAGCTGGGCTTCCTCCCCCAGCTCAGCCCCCCCCTATCTTCCCCTCACTCCCAGACCCCCAGGATGAGCAGGGACAGCTCCTCAGACGAGAGCCCCGAAGAAGATGAAGGAGAGAAAGGGGAGCCGCGATGTCAGGTGAAGTGCCTGATCACTGCGGGAGGGGTAGGGCAGGGCCTTGGGTCAGAGGTCGATGGGGCCCCTCAGAGCCACGCGGGGGCCGAATGGGGAAGGACAAGGACGGACGTGGGTGGGACGGCCCCTTCTTCCTCTCCCCCTTCCCCGTTAAAGGAAAGCAATGGGAGGAATCCTCCCCTATCCCCCGCCCATCCCCCACCGAGGCTTTGGCTCCCCGGTTTTCTCCTGACATGCGGGTGCCAGCCCCCAGGCTCATCCAACCCCTACTGGACTTCGCCACGCGGATGCCCTACTTGCTCCTCGCCGTCCACACTGTCCAGTCACCGGGGTCGAATCCCCAACCCTCCTCCTCTCCCCTCTTCCTCAGCTTCCCGGCCCCCACTTCTGCCATCAGGCGCCAAGGTCTGTTCGCGCTAGCCCCTCCCCCAACGGCCCTGCGGCACCAGCCCCGTCTCCCCCCGGTCAGTGTCCCTCCCCCACCCAGCCTTCCCACGGCGCCCTTCGCCATCTGTTTCCAGACCAGTTCCACGCCAGTCCTTGTCCGGTACCCTCTGTGCCATCCACACCAGCCTCCTTAGCTTCCCATCTACCACCTCCTTGCACCCGCACCTTCCCCACCTTCCTTCCTCACCTCGGCCTTACCTTCCGTCGAGGCTCAGACTGCGCGCCGCCGCCCGCCCGCGGGAAGCCTTTCTGTCTTCCGCGTCATCCTGGGCGTTCTCTGTCTCCCCGAATCACCCGGTGTTATTTGCGTCTGTTTACACGCGGAATCCACCCCTCAGCAGACGACAGACGCCTCATATTCTTCATTTGTGTCTTTGTGTCCCCGGCATCCGGGAGATAACGCGTGTCCGTGGGGTCGAACTGTATGCCCAGGACAGTGTCTGGAAAAATCCGTGACCATTGGTCCGGTCTGACGGATGGAGGCGAGGACGGAAGAGCGCGATCCTTTCGCTAGATGAAGATGGCATCTCGCCAAATGCCCGGAGAAGTCCGGGGGTACCTGCTGACACCTTCTAGTATTTTCCCTTCCCTAGGGAGAAGACACTTTCAAGGACATATCCGTGTACTTCTCCAAGAAGCAGTGGGTGGAGCTGAGAGAATGGGAGAAGGTCCGGCTGAAGAACGTAAAGCAGAACTATGAGGCAATGATTAAAATAGGTAATAGAAGAAAGAACCTGGCTAAGTGGGCCAACACAGAGAAAGGGGTTCGCCAGCTCAGCCCACACCCACCTTCCTCCTCCACACGCTTTCCCAGCTTCCGCAGTTCGTGACACACTCTCCTTCTTTATGCAGTGATCTCCTTTAGGATAGGACCCGTGTCTTCAGGGTTATTGTTTTTGGGTTTGGGGGTTTTGTTTTGTTGTTTTTGTTTGTTTGTTTTTTTGCATCCTCTTGATGTTTGCCCAAGTTCAGTCCATATTTTTGCATCCCTTACAGTTTCATGAGCTTACTGGTACTCATCTCCCCACCCTTCAATGCTCCACTGTTGTTTTTCATATAGGTGAAAATGATTTGGTTTTCTTTCAGGTCTCAGAGCCTCTCGCCCAGCTTTCATGTGCCACGGTAGGCAAAATAAGAAAGCCAAAGTAGAGGAATCTGGAGATTCTGATGAAGAATGGATACCTAAACAGCTAGGTAAGGACAAGATATAGTGGGGCCTGTTGGGGAGGTGACTGGAAATAAATGAAAAACCTAACTTTCCTCCTCATCCTGCTCTTAGGAACCCTGAGGTATAGTGCTTCTCTCAAGTCCTTTGAATAAATTAAGGATTGATTAAGGAAACACTGTTAGACTGCAATTCTTCCAGAAAGCTTTTTAAGATCTGATTTCAGTTTGTATTGGGCCAAATCTTTAAGAAGAAAATTGATTAACAATGTAACTAATTAAATGAAATTAATTAAATTAACTTGTGGTTAATTAAAAATTAAAAACCATAGGTTTCCTTCCTAGTTGGTGGGGGTGGGGGTGGGGAAGGGAGGCTCCAAGGAAAAGGGGTTATCCTTTTGCTATTTCGGTGCATTTCTAAGGACTATCTTTTAATTTTTTTTTAGAATTTATTATGATTTTATTTTTTTTTTTTTAATAACTGAGGATGACCTTTTTAATCATATATGCAAATGGTAGCATAGAATGTACAACAGAATCAGATCTTTAGGAGGGTAGATCAAATAGTCGTCCAGAATCCAGTAAAATGGTATATAGTCACTGATGGTCAGTGTAAGCAAGATCCGTTAATATAACTTAGTCCAACTTGATGAAGCCGATGTCTTTTGCGTACTGCCGGAAGCACTGGCGGCACATGTTCAGGCCATACTTGCGGATCAGGCCATGCCGGTTCGAACAGACGCGGCACGACCGAGACCCCTGGCCAAATTTGCGAGGGTGACTCCAGTAGAGCTGCTGGTGACCCATGGCGCCACTAACAAGGACCGGAGACAAAAGCTATTATGATTTTATTAACACACAAACTGATCCTAAGCATAAAATAAACATAATTTAAGATGCATATATTTGTAACTTATAAAAATAAGCATTAATGTATTGGGTGGGCTTGTTTTTAGGTACAAAGTTTCTCAAAACATGGTATCTTTCTAATGTGGAAATATGCCATACGTGATTGCACATATATAAGCTATATCCAATTGCTTATCATTTTAGGAAAAGGGTAGGGGAGAGAGGGAGGGAGAAAAATTTGGAACTCAAAATTTGGTAAGACTGAATGCTAAAAATTGTCTTCACATATAATTGGAAAAATACTATTTTTGGGGTTTTTTATTTAATATTTTAGTTTTCAACATTGATTTCCACGAGATTTTGAGTTACAAATTTTCTCCCCATTTCTACCCTCTCCCCCATTCCAAGATAGCATATATTTTGATTGCCTCGTTCCCCAGTCAGCCCTCCCCTCTTTCACTCCACTCCTCCCCAACCCCTTTCCCCTTACTTTCTTGTAGGGCAGGATGGATTTCTATGCTCCATTCCCTATATATCTTGTTTCCCAGCTGCATGCAAAAAACAACTTTTTTTTTAAGCATCTGCTTTTACAACTTTAAGTTCTAAATTCTCTCCCCTCTTCCCTTCCCACCTACCCTCCCTAGGAAGGCAAGCAATTCAACATAGATCGCACATGTATCATTATGTAAAATACTTCCACAATGCTCATGTTGTGAAAGGCTAACTATACTTCCTTCCATCCTATCCTGTCCCCCTTTATTCAGTTTTCTCCCTTGACCTTTTCCCTTTTCAAAGGTGTTTGCTTTTGATTACCTCCTCCCCCATCTGCCCTCCCTTCTATCATCCCTCCTATTTTTATCCCCTTCCCCTTACTTTCCTGTGGAGTAAGATACCCAATTGAGTGTGTATGTTATTCCCTCCTCAAGTTGGATCTGATGAGAGTATGATTCACTTATTCCCCCTCTTTCCTTCCAACAGAACTGCTTTTGCTTGCCACTTTTACATGAGATAATTTACCCCCTTCTATCTCTCCCTTTCTCCCTCTCTCAATATATTCCTCTCTCACCTCTTAAATTTATTTCATTTTTTTTAGATATCATACCTTCATATTCAACTCACCTTGTGCCCTCTGTCTATGTTCCCTTCAACTCCCCTAATACTGAGAAAGGTCTCATGAATTACACACACCATCTTTCCATGTAGGAATGTAAACATAACAGTTCAACTTTAGTAAGTCCTTTATGAATTCTTGTTTACCTTTTCATGATTCTCTTGATTCTTGTATTTGAAAGTCAAATTTTCTATTCAGCTCTGGTCCTTTCATTGAGAAAGCTTGAAAGTCCTCTATTTTATTGAAAATCTATATTTTGCCTTGGAGCATTATACTCAGTTTTGCTGGGTAGGTGATTCTTGGTTTTAATCCCAGCTCCTTTGACCTCTGGAGTATCTTATTCCAAGTCCTTTGATCCCTTAATGTAGAAGCTATTAGATCTTGTGTTATCCTGATTGTGTTTCCACAGTATTAAAATTGTTTCTGGCTGCTTACAGTATTTTCTCCTTGACCTGGAAACTCTGGAATTTGGCAACAATATTCCTAGGAGTTTTCTTTTTGGAATCTTTTTCAAGAGGCGATCGGTGGATTTTTTCAATTTCTATTTCACCCTCTGGTTCTAGAATATCAGGGTAGTTTTCCTAGATAATTTCTTGAAAGATGATGTCTAGGCTCTTTTTTTGATCATGGCTTTAAGGTAGTCCAATAATTTTTTAAATTATCTCTCCTGGATCTATTCTCCAGGTCAGTGGTTTTCCCAATGAGATATTTTACATTGTCTTCCATTTTTTCATTCCTTTGGCTCTGTTTTACAGTATCTTGATTTCCCATAAAGTCACTAGCTTCCACTTGCTCCAATCTAATTTTTAAGTTAGTATTTTCTTCAGTGGTCTTTTGGACCTCCTTTTCTATTTGCCTAATTCTGCCTTTCAAGGCATTCTTCTCCTCATTGGCTTTTTGGAGCTCTTTTGCCATTTGGATTAGTCTATTTTTTAAGGTGTTATTTTCTTCATTATTCTTTTGGGTCTCCTTTAGCAAGTCATTGACTCGTTTTTCATGGTTTTCTTGCATCACTCTTCTCTAACTTGCTTTTGCAAATCCTTTTTGAGCTCTTCCATGGCCTGAGACCAATTCATATTTTTCTTGGAGGCTCTCTTTGACTTTATTGACTTCTTCTGGCTGTATGTTTTGATCTTCTTTGTCACCAAAAAAGGAATCTAGAGTTTGAGTTTGAATCTGAATTTGAGTCTGAGTTCGTTTTCACTGCCTGTTCATGTTCCCAGCCACCTACTTGACCCTTGAGCTTTTTGTCAGGATATGACTGCTTGTAGAGTAAAGAGTACTTTGTCCCAAGCTTTAGGGTCCAAGCATTGCTGTTTTCAGAGCTACTTTTACTCCACCGTCACCCCAGGCTCTGTCCCAGCAGCACTCCTCTTCCCCCAAGAACCGCCAACCAGGACTGCAATACAGATCCAAGCAGGGCACAGCAAGAGAATCTGCCTTTGTGCCCACAAAGTGTTCCTTGACTCCCGCTCTGATTCGCTGCTAGATTCCTCCCACAGTGTAAGCCAGAGACTCAGGAAGCAGCTGATGCTGGAGTTCTGCAAGCAGCCTCAGAAGCTTCCTGCTTCTGCTACCGCCACCACTGCACCACCTCCTCCACCCCCAGAGCTGGCGGCTGGACCTCTCTGAACTCGATCCTGAAGTTTCCCCCTAACCTGCTTTTTGGCATTTGTGGGTTGAGAAGTCTGGTAACTGCCACAGCTCACTGTTTCATGGCCCTAAGGCCTGTTCCGGCTGGCTGATTCCAGGTCTGGTCTGTCCCAGCGGCAGCCCACACTGGGCTGCCCTCTGCTCTCAGCACCAAGTGATAGACCCTTCCCGGCGACCACCCAGGCTCTTGGGGGCTGGAGACCTGTTTCCCCCTGCTATTTCATGTGTTCCACAGCTCTAGAATTTGTTCAGAGCCATTTTTTACAGGTGTTTGGAGGGATTTGGGGGAGAAGTTAAGCAAGTCCCTGTTTTCCAGCCCGAAAAATACTATTAAAATGGTAACTTTAATGACACCACAACTCATAATTCTTTTTTTCCTCACAATAATCTCTCCTACTTCTTCCCTTCTCCTCCTCTCCTCACATCACTAAGCAAATTTTTAAAACTCCAAAAGACAAAACCCTCAATATGTACATGCTTCTCCCGGCAAAACAAATTCCCACATTGGTTGTGTCCAAAAATGTATATCTCTTTTGATGTTTTAAGTTTGTCACCTCTATGGAGGAGGTAAGTGGCATGTTTCATCTTAATTCATTCAGACTCATCATTTCATTGATCAGAATTTTAAAATATTTCAAAATTGTTTTCTCTATAATGTTATAATTGTATAGATTGTTCTCCTCCTCTCTCCACCAGTTTATAGAGGTCTTTCCATATTCCTCCAAGACTGTCCATGTTGTCATTTCTTATGGCACTATAGTATTCCATTAATTCATATCCCACAATTTGTTTAGCTATTCCCTAATAGGAGACCCCTTAGTTTCCAATTCTTGGCTGCCATGGAAAGAATTGTTTTAAATATTGGTATATGCTTAGGGAGGACCACCTTTTTAGTTTTCAATCTGTTCTTCCTTCCCTTTGCTTTGGATTTCTAGAGGGCTTTTATCCACAGTTTTCTGCCTTACTCCCAAACTTTCTCACCTGTCCCGAACACAACAGATATCACATGATTATTTGGAGCAAATTTTTAGCTTTTACTTGTGAGGAAAAGCAGAAAGTGTTTAATATGCAACAACTCCCCTCTCTTTCCCTCCATTGTCCAGAAAGTTCTATAAGAGCAAAGAGCTGGTCTTCCTAGATACAAAAGAATGGTCTAGGCTAGATAAAGACCAGGAAATAGAGCAGATCACTACTTCCCAAACTTTCCTGGGGCCAGGGAACACTTACCCCACCTACTCCTAAGAGGCAATATCATAATGGAAAGTATATGAGACTTGGAGTTCAAATTTGACCTCTTCCATTGATTAGATGTGTGACCACAGGCAAGTCACTTCACTCTCTCTGAGTTTGTCTCCTTTCTAATACGGAGATAATCACATCTGTTCTAATGACCTCCTAAGTTTGTTGGAAGGATCAAATGAGATGTTGTATGTAAAGCACTTTCCAAACTTTAAAGTTCCATACTAAGGTCAGTTACTATTAATGACCACTCGTAGAAACCTGTAGAGAGATGGTGTGGATAGATCCCAGAATACTGGGCAAAATGTCCTGCTGCGCGCTCGTGGCAGAACTTGAATTAGAATCCTATAGGCTGGGCTTTCATTCTTGGGGAAAATAACTACATTGATGGAAATCACAAATTCATTGGAATATTGGAGTAAAAATCTGTCCAGAATGAATTCTTGGGGAGAATGGTGCAGATAAGGCCTAACGAAGTTATGTATTCTTTTGGTTAAATATATTTAGAAAATTATTCATTGGTACTAGAGAAGAAAATATAAATGTGGTCATATCTGTAAACATTAATACTACAAGAGTCTAGCTTGCAGACTACAGTTTGAGAACCAACGAACTAAATTTTCAAGGATAATCTGTTAGCCATGTGACTTTATTTTTCTCAGACACCTCATGAATCTTTCTAGGGCTTGATAATGGCTACAAATCAAAAGTTCCTTTTATTTCTCATTCCCTCTTTAGTGAAAACCCTCCGGTTCCCATCAAGAGTAAAACAGAAGACACACCTAAGGGTGAGTTTCTCCCAGAATCTTGTGGTAGGGACATCTCTCTAAGGAAAAGTTGAATTAACATAACAGCAAAAGGGGCAGTTGTACAAGGTACCCTGGGTTTGAGGGACCCACAAATATCTTCTTTCTTATGTAAGGAGGGGTGGGATTTGGTCACAGATGGTGAGTTATGTTAATGTGTTAACAAGGAGTTAAACCCTGTTTGCCCTTTATGAAGTGTGACTATTTCTCTCACACTGCATCTCTGTGTCCCTGTCTGTTTGGAGATGTCTGGAAACAGTCCATCTATTCCCTGCCGGGAGCATTTCAGCTGTACTCCATTCTCTTAAGCTGAGGAACTCTTGAACTCTGTTGGATGGTGGGATATCTCTTACTGGGCTAGTAGTTCTACTTCAGCACTCCATGATTGGGAAAGACAGAGGGAAGGGGGCAGAAGACAGAAAAAGAGAAAAATCCCCTCTCTGCCTCCAGAGACTCCCTGGGATCTTCTGCTTCTGGCTCCAACTTTTAGACTACCAAGTTAACAACTCAGCCTTTTTAAGGGCCATTGGAGCAACCAAATTTTCAGCCCAGCCAATGTTATTGCCCCTTCCCACTCAGTTATAGAGAGATATTCCCACTGCGTAAAAGGATGATAGGGTATTACTACCTTTTTAACACATTAACACCTAATCATCTGTAGCTAGTGAACTGAGCTGGGGGTAGGAGTGAGGGGAGGGAGAAATCTCTCCTTATATTCATGGCAAAATTAAGTATAATTGTGATTTTATATATGTATATATCAGACATAATAAGCAGTGCTGTTTGCAAGAATAATCCCAAAATCTGAAATAGTTTTAGAAAGAAATTTATTAGGTCATTCGGTAGAAGAGAGTGAGACAAAAAGGAAATGTGACTCCCTCTCCTCCAGGCTCTGGATTTTGACAAGGGTACCTGCACACAGTTAAGCAATTTTTCCAAGAGGATAAATTGAAAACAAGATAGATTTAGATGGATATCAGTAAATATAAACACTTGAGAAAATTTTGACAAAGCCAAAACACAAAGGAAGCCCAAAACACAACTTTGGGTGGATTCAAAATAAGACCTGGGTGAGGGGACCCAAACAAAGACTATGTGGGGTGGATCTAGCACCTTAGGGAACCCAAAATTCCTTGTAACCATCTCTGGAATTCCTGAAGAGTTACTGAGATCAGGGCAACATTCTGGGCTCAAACAATTTCTAGTCACATACAGTTAGGTCTAAACAAGATTAATAAATGATAAATAATAATCCACAATTCCTTCTTTTAGGTTTAAAGCCCAACATTCTCATACCAGCAAAAGCATAATTACAAATGCAAAAAGCTAGGTTATGATTTCAAAGGGAGTTGATTAAAAATGACCCCACTCGATGGCATTTTTCTCACTACTTATCTCATCAAGAGCTTGATGGGATTCCTTTAAGTTGGAGTAGGGGCCAAATTGGTGACAAACTTTTCCCAATGTCTCATAATCAGAGGGATCAATTTGAGTAAGTCTCAGGGGCTATAAGTCAGGGAGCTTAAATTTGCACTAGGAAACAAGTGTACTGTGACCATGAACATCACAACAAAAATCATAATCCCATGTTTCCTTCAATGTCATAAAAGCTGAACAAGCTTAGCTTAGCAGAGTTATAATTTCATACATCTCTTAAGGGGGCAGACCTTGTTAAACAGACTCTATAGGTAAACTAAGTCAGGTTACAGATTAAACTATATTTAGAGGGTTAACGATGGATTGATTGAGAGGGGAGATTTACCACCATTTAGCTAGGGTAGCTGACAAATAACTAAATCACTTTATGAAGCTCAAACTTCCCTTTGTCAAACAGTTAACATTATTATTCTATAAGTCAAGTTTTGGTAAGATGAAGTTAATAAAAACAGAAGACAGACTTTCACTTGACAAAAGTTTCAGGAGTTATAGCCTTGATCCCTGAACAATAAATAAAACGAATATGGGCATATCTTTGTTGCAGGCAAACATAAATCCATGAAACAAAATAGTCAAAATAATACAATAACGATCATCAATAACATAAAGTCTCCTTGTTCTTGACCACCTACTCCCAATGTCCATGTAATCGGCACATTTCACTGTGAGTCCCAACCATCATATGTAGTTGTCTGATTCTTGGAAACAGCTTCCCTGGGAAATTCTGGAATAGGCCTTGTTCGTAGGGCAGCTCTTAAGGGGGTGTCTCCTAGTAGGTCCATTTCTCTGGTTTCAAGTAACTTGCAGAGATTCCCTGTTTAATGTTACTAAAATCTGCCAGTAACAAGGACCTAATATAATTTAGCACAACCTCCTAAATTTGATGTTCCAGTAACTAGTTCATGTGGTGAAAACTAGCTCAAATCATATAGAGCTAATTCTATTTACAGCAGAGCTATAAGAAGAGCACCAAATTAAGAACTCATAATTCACCTTAAAGTTAAAAGAATTTCAGTTTTTACATAACGCTTGTTCTTTCTGGCCTTACCTGAACCCCATATCTGATATGGACAATGCTATCTACAGGTTGAAAGAAGAATCTTAAAAAAAGATCCATGAGGGCCTGACTTGTAAAATGAGTCCTTCTGTCTCTTAATACTATCAGAAACTTCAAAATAGGAAAAAAAACATGATTTTAAAATTTCTTTACACTTATTATCGCAATTTTATATGTAAAATATTTAATCCAATTTAAAGACCTTATTACTTAAAACATCTTCATGGCTTGTGTATCCCATTAGAAACATTTCGGTGTGTGTGTGTGTATGTGTATTTTGGTTCTTAGAGACAACAGTCTAATCTCATTGCTTTCTCAAACTGAAGCTTAGTGCCCCAATACAATTCAAAACTTTTACATTTTTATTCTATTTCCCCTTTTTGAGGCTACATATTATCCTCATATCATCCTGAAAGAATGAGATATTTTATCTTATTCATTCATATGTAACTATTAGCAAGAGGATAGCAAGCCTAAGAACTTATTTACCTAGGTGCTTCAATATGGAGTTGACCGCAAATCCAGATTAAAAACAGTAAGATCTTTCATACTTTCATCCTCTTATGGTAACTTAGAGATGTTCTGGTATTAATCTATTAATTAATAGATTTAGCACTACAATGACAAAAACTTCTACAGTTTACCTGCCCTAATTATAGAAATTTGCAATGAAAGGAAAAAGAAGCATGGTTATAATTAATATATGACATATAATTAATATCTGATATAATTAATATCTGACATAATGGAGAGAAAATTCCCTTGGCTTTGTTTGATTCCAGGTAAGAGTTCTAGTTAGCAGCCAGTCATGCATGCAAAGTTCCACATTATTCACGTGATATCATAGCCAGGCTCAGAATTAACCAGGTGGGAACACTTCCTGTTCAGAAAGGAAATAGCACAATGGGGAAACTGAGTCAAGAAGCTCCTACCTTTGCCTATGCAAGGTCATCCCCTCAACCTTTCCAGGTACAAACATCCACCTGTAGCAATTCTCAGACTTCATTCCTTTTGAACAGCACAAGATCTTTCCCTTGAATGGTGGAATATTGGCTTAATGACAATTTTGACAGTCATACCTGAAATTGAAACTCAGAACAATATCAAATTATAGTCCCAAGAGATTTTACCTCGAATAGAAAATTTCACTAATTGCAGGTTAGGGTTAGGTTATTGCTTTTTTCATGTTGCAATAACAATAAACAAGAAACACATATAAGTTGTTATCTCATTTATGCTTTCTAGTTTAAATCTATCCTGGAGCAGAAATTATTAGGAATTAAGAATAAACACATTCTGGAATTTCACACATACAGTAAATACATGATAGTTCATTCAAAACCCAGAAATATACTAGCTTCCAGATTAATGGATGCCTATATTGCCTATTAACCCTCAAGGCAAAATAAAATCTTTGAATCTAAGATCTGTTGCTGCTAAGTTGATGGTGCAACAATTTGGCTAGCAGCTGCTGTGGGGGTGAAAGACCAACATAAACCCAACAACAAGAACGCTGCCAGCACAGGTTCTTTTGATCTGCTTTACTAAGGAAAATAATGTTAGGGGGTTAACAATCTATTTCAATCCAACATACAAATATCATTCACTTAGTTCAGGGGGAAAAGCCAGCACCCTGAACTTCAGAGCAAATACAAACAAATTGCAAACATACATTTATAAACAGACCAAATACAATTCATAGTTACCAAGAAACCATCAACATCTGAGTTCAGCTGGGAGACCCTTACAGTGGCTGCCCAGAGTCCCATGCCTCCAGGAGTGAGAGCCTCCAAGAGAACGCCAACCTCTGGGTGTATATATCTTGTTCAGGGTCAAAGGTGAGTCACACACGTGACTCAACCATGTGACCCAAAAGCATCACAAAAATGACTTAAACCCATTGGTCTAAAAGCCTCTAATGTCACAAACATGTCACCCAAACCCATGTAAACTAGGCTTTCCCTTGAGGCAAGGAGGTCATCAAGGACTCAAAGGCCAAACTCTTCAAGGGCATTTGATTGAATAAGTGCTAAAAGCCCATCTTAATTGCCAATACAGTTGACTCAAAGATGTAACTTCAATACATACTATTTATTAACAGGTACAGTTTCATAATTTTCATAAGCAATGGGCAAATAGTCTATCAGAGAAAACTCAGTCTTTACTGCAAGGAAACTTGTAAGTTCTTTAGAACTTTAGAACCTGTTGTCAGCAGCTTCTCTCACAGGTCAATAAGATCTTATGACCAAATAGAAAGTGCTAAGGAACCTCACAGAAAAGCACAACTTAAAGAGGTCTGCAACACTTTTTTTTACCCTCCAAACAGTAAGTTATTATCCATTTTAAAGCAAAATATATCCAATTAAATGCTTAACAGTTTTAAACTTTGTGACCACATTACTTAATAGTTAATTCAAACAGCAGGTAGACTTAAAAAGTGAAGTTTATTTTCTAATGATAGAAATATATCACTCCATCAGTGATGCCAGAAAAAAAAGGAAAGGAAAAAAGGACATTGAAAATTTTAAGTATTCAGAGGAATACAGAAGGTAGTTCAGAAGGAAACAATCAGGATAGTTTTGAAAGTAATGTGTTAAATTTATTATATACTTTAAAATTTCAACTCCAGTTTCTCTCCCTAGTTCTAGTTCTGCATCCCCAATTATCTATTAAAACTTTCACACTTACTGTCCCAGAGACATCTCAAACTCAACAGGTCCAAAACTAGAAGAACATCTCATGTTGAATTCGCATCTGTTCATCATCTTTCTCTCCAAAACCAGCCCTCTACCAAAATTCTCTATTTTTATCAAAAATGCTGACATCCTTCCAGTCTTCCAAGTGCATATCTTTTGTGTCACCCTTCATTCCTCACTCTCCCTCATCCTATATATCCAAGAAGTTGCCAGATCTTGCTGTTTTTATCTCTCTAACATCTCTTACAACTTACTCCTCTCTACTCAAATAGCCATCACCTTAGTTCTGGCGCACATCACCTCTCTCTTGGATTATTGCGGTGGCCTCCCAGTCTGTATCCTTGTCTCTTTCACTCTATCCTCATATGTCTACCAAAGTGACTTGGGACAAAGTGTATATGTGACCATTGACTTTGCTCCTCATTGCTTCTGTAATGAAGTATAAATTCCTTTTTATTTCTACAAGCATTTATTATCTCTGCCTCTATTGTCTTCTCCCTCCCAATTGAATAATGAAAGAAAGACAAAACCTTCATAACAAATATGCATAGTACAGCAAAATAAATTCCCACATTGGCCGCGTCAAAACATGTATTTATCATTCTGCAGTTTGGTGCTACTAAGAGAAGAGGTGCTGGGGTATAGACCTGGTAGTGGTACGATTGAGTCAAAAGGCAGGCATCATTTAATAACTTTCTGAGCATATTTCTAAATTGATTTCCAGAATGGCTGCACCAATTCACAGCTCTGCCAACAGTGCATCAGTGTGCCTGTTTTCCCATATTTCCTCTAACCTTTGTCATTTTCCTCTTTTGTTATTTTTGCCAATCTAATGGGCATGCAATGGAATCTCAAAGTTGTATAATGTACTTTTTAAAAAGCAAGCAGTATGGAATATAGATTAATGATTTCATGTATAATCTTCTTTATTGTGTTCTGCTCTGTATATAGAAATGCTCCTAGGTTTGGTTTGGTTTTGGTCTTTTTAAATTCACAACAACAACAACAATGCCCCACCCCCAACCAAAAAAGACAAGAGTGGTTGAAAGGAGAAGCTAAACTTCTTTCCCACCTCAAGCCTGGGGATCTGAGGGAGCATAACTGGAGTGACTTCTGCTCTTCCTGAAAGAGCACAGCAGTACCCTAGCTAAGGATTGTAACTGACATGGAGGTGGTAGAGACCATAGCTGCTCATGTAGGAGCAAGCTGAGAGAGAACAGTGACTGACCCATCCATCAGAGATGCTGTGTCCTAGGAAGACCAAGCCTAGCTGAGCAGCTGGTACAGATCATATGCCCACTGCTGAACTTCATTAGAACTCTTCCAAGAGAGATGGCACACTGAGGCCCTGGGGTTAGGAAGAGTTGCCTTGGTCCCCTGGGTATCTCACTTTAGTTTTATACTCACTCTCCCCACGGGCATGGGATATATTTATGAGAGAATTGGTCCCAGTAAACCTGGGTGATGTTTGTAACTATGTTCGATGGCATTTGAATCAAGGCCTTTGGTAAGAGCTAATTGAATCTACTTATGCCTGATGGAAGCTCTGGAACTATAGTTTTAGGAAGGTGGTGCCATTTGGTATACCCTTAAATGCCCTCTAGGGGCCCAACAAGTGAGTATGAGTGCAAGATCAGTGAGTATGCTGTGAAGGGGAAGGGATGTGGTAGTAAAGCTGTCCAGAAGTGGAATGTGCTTCACTGGAAGTGTTAAAGTAGAGGCTTGGATAATAATTTACCAGGAATAGATGGCTTGTCAGGGATATTGGAAATGGTATTCCTGTTCAAGTATGGGTTTGACTAGATGAGCTCTGAGTTCATTTCCAACTTGCAGATTCTGGGAAATATAAGAAAGAGGAAAATGGAAGGGAACCAGAATTTATTAAGCTCCTTCTATATGCCAGGCACTGTGCTAAGCACTTTACAAATATTATCTCATAACAACACTGGAAGGTAGGTGTTATTATTATCCCCATTTTACAGATGAGGAAACTGAGGCAGACAGGTCAGACAGCTAGTTGTGTCCCAGAGTGGGTTTGTGCTCAGGTCTTCCTGACTCCAAGTCCAGCATATTCTCTGGTATTCCACCTAGATGCCTCAAAAAAGAAAGAAAGCAGTAAATAGGTAAACCCCATCATCAATATACTTTTATCTTACTGGCCCTGGTGCTGCTCCCAGTTTCTGTCCACTTCTTTGCTGCTTATGATGCCCCAAAGCTTTAGAGGACTCTGTGATCACAGGCAGGGAATTCTTCCCAATCCGTGAATCAGCCAGCATTTGTTGAACACCTACTCTGTTGTGCTCTACCCTGAGGATACAGAGACTAAAATGAAACAGTCTCTGTCCTTACATTCTAAGTGAGGAGACAAAATGTACATGTAAGTTCATACAGAATATATACAAAAGGAAGATAAGCTGATTTTGGGAGGAGCAGCTTGGGGCAACAGGAAAGGCTTTACGTAGAAGGTAGCACTTGAGCTGAGTTTTGGAGGAATTCAGGTATTCAAAGAGGCAAAGGTGAAGAGTTTCCAGGCATAAGGGACAGCCATTTCAAGGACCTGAGATGGGGAATGGAATATCTTATGTGAGGAACAGCAAGTAGGCCAGTGTGGCTGGCCCTGGGAGTGATGTTAAAGAAAGGTCAGGGGTCAGGTGTGTTTCCCTCCTATTAAATTCTGTGTATGGTGGCGGGGGATGGAGAAAAGTGTTGGAGTAGAGAAAGGAAATCTTTTGGTTCTTGCCTGTAAGGGAGTCCTCAGTCTGAAAGGATAGACATAGGTCCCTGCCCTCAGTTGAATAACTCCTGGTCTGCCAGTGAAACAACGTCTCCACCTTCAGAGAATTCCAAGTAGAAGACAGGACAGACATGAAAATTACTTAACACTAAAGAATAATCTCAGTAAACTGTAGAATAGAGAAGAAAATCAGTAAGTTAAAGTTATGTAGTAAACCAAACCAAACCAAACACTGGCTTCGCAGTCAGAGGACTTGAATTTGAATCCTAGCACTATTCTTTAACGAACAGGTCATTTCACCTTTCTCATACTCATTCTCATCTTTAAAAATTAGGAGGTTGGACTATATGATCTTGAAGGTATCTGCCAGCTCTGACTACTATGATCCCATTAGGAAAGTCTTTCTGAGAATGAGGAGCTTCAGTGGAATTACGAAGGAAATGGATTGACAACAGTGCTTCTACTCTATTTTGAATTTCTGAGGACTACCTCTTCAGTCTCTAGCCTGCACTCTCCCCTCTATGATCAGTTTCTGTTGTTCCTTTTATATCTTTCTCCAGACTCAGATTCATTTCTCTCTTCTGGTTCTACTCCCTCCTCCTACCCCTAAATCCTTATTTAACTGGCTACCTCTCCACAACTTCCCTTCCCATCATAAATTTCCACAAATACCTGGTTCCTTCTTTCTCTACTGAATCATCTACCACCCAATGTTCTCCATTTCCTCTCACAGGTTTTGATGAGTCCTCACATATCGCCTCTCTCCCAGCCAACTCCCCCCACTGCTATGTTCCTCTTCAGTGTTCTTAAAAGGGGATAGAGTGGATAATGAATACTAAAGAGGGGAGTGAGATGAATAGTATGTGTTTCCCTCAGAATAAGGAGCTGGCCAAGGAACCAGCTGACCCCAAGGCGGAGGGAACGATGGATTTATCTGAGGAGTTGAAGATAGTTGTCATGAATAACCTGACCATCTCAGAAGTCAAGAAACAGATGGGTCAAATGGATAGAAGCTGTACCATGAACCAACTGACAGAGGGAAAATTGGGTAAGAGGAAGAAATTCGGAAACTAATCCCTCTAATACCCCTTTCTGAATTCCCTATTCCTGCCTTGGTTGAGATCTCACATGTTTGTGACAGGTTTAGGGCACATCTGGAACTGAGGCTGAGCTCAGCAAGGATGTCTGTAGCCAAATGAGAACAGATGGTCAAGGCTAAGTGGTTGTCCTTTTATGAAGGAAAAGGATTAAAAATCTGAATGTGAGAGAGGTGGGCTAGCCTGTGCCTGACAATGGATCATGAAATAGCTATAGACAATCAGGGACCATTCTTGCCCTGCCCCTGCCCCTGCTCTTCTTAGAACTGAAAATAAGAGATCCCTGGAGGGAATTTGGGAGAGAGGTATGTTTTCTTATTTGACAGAGACCACTTCTTTGCCTTTACTTTATTCCCACCACTGCTGTCACTGACCCTGTTCCAGAGTGCAGAAGAAAGGAGGTTGAAGTCCATATCTATAATTTGAGGGAACGAAAGTATCAAGTGTACCAAGAAATCGGGGTCCCTCAGGATGATGACTATCTCTGTGAGTAGCCCTCCCATTCCCCTCTATCAAACATTTACCTTTTCCCAGTGCCAGAATGCCAACCCTTCCCAGGAATCAGCCCCATGCCAGATTTCTCAGGGTCAGGATAAGCATTGAGTAATGATGCCATCTAGTAGCCTGTACTTCATAGTCATACTTCTTCCCTCCCCAGGGGATTGTGGGCTTCCAAACTAATACCTAGTTTCAGCTGTTCCTAATCCTGGTCTCCATTGCTTGCCTTCCCCAGTCTGTGAGGAGTGTCAGACTTTCTTCCTTGAAACCTGTGCTGTTCATGGGCCCCCAAAATTTGTCCAGGATAGTGCCATGGTCAAAGGACATCCTTACTGTTCATCCATCACCTTGCCCCCTGGGCTGAGAATTGGGCTTTCAGGGATCCCTGGTGCAGGACTTGGTGTATGGAATGAGGCCTCGAATCTACCCCTGGGTCTGCACTTCGGGCCCTATGAAGGGCAAATGACAGAGGATGATGAGGCTGCCAACAGTGGATACTCATGGATGGTAAGATTGACTTCCACTCTTGCCCTTTGGCCCTCTTCTTCCTCTCCTCAACCCAGTCCCTATTCTTGTAGGGCACTGCTTATTATATGAATGTAACTCAGGCTGATGATGCCAAGTATGGCTCACCTGGGTCTTTAAGGCTCTGTCCTAGGTAGTGGTTAGAAGATACATAGGAAGGAGAAGACCAGGTCCCAGCTCTCAGGTCACTCCTGATCTGATGTGGGAGACATAGCTTTCACCAAGTGGGGATTCCTTTCCCTCTATCCTGTTACCACAAGGCATGACAGATACATGCAAAAAACCAAGCACCATATCAGCACATTTAAGCTATCAAAGTGTAAACCGAGTCGGTTTCACCTGAAACGATTCAGAGTAAAGGGATGGCAGTCTGCATATGAAAATACAAAGATTTAATGTTATTCCCTGAATTCCAGATCACCAAGGGAAGAAACTGTTATGAGTATGTGGATGGGAAAGACGAATCTTGCTCTAACTGGATGAGGTGAGAACAGCTGGACTCTAAAATCTAAATAGGTTGGCCTCCAGGGAGGTGATTTGGCTCCCTACCAGACTGACCTCTATCCTATCTGCTTTTCCAACTTTGGCCACCTCCAGGCCTTTCCTTTCTTTACCCAATAACCTCTTTACTTATCTTGGGTCTGGAAAAAAAAATCCTATCCAGTTAAAAAGTACTGAGTGCATGTAGCTTGAGGCTTCTGAGATAGTCTCTGCCTTCCTGCCCTCCACCTCCACCCCCACCCCACTGCCCACCCCATACAATAGTCAACAGTTAAAGAGCCTCAGTGGAGTATATGATTAAGTAGAGGGAATAGCTTGGTGGTGTGGATGTATGGGGCATGTGTGAACATCAGGTGACAAAGGTCCATTGGGGTGAGACCTTTATGGAGGGTACTGAATGTTTGGATGAGGAATTAAGATTTGCCGTGGGGGTGGCATGAGAAGGTTGTGTTTCAAGCCAGTGTTTCCCCTTCCCCACATGCCAACCTCAGGTATGTGAACTGTGCCCGAGATGAGGAGGAACAGAATCTCGTTGCATTCCAGTACCACAGAAAAATCTTCTACCGAACCTGCCAGGTCATTAGGCCTGGTTGTGAACTCCTCGTCTGGTATGGAGATGAGTATGGTCAAGAACTGGGCATCAAGTGGGGGAGCAAATGGAAAAGGCCCCCCACTGCTTTGAAAGGTGAGCAGCTGTGTCCTTTCTGCACAGGACCTTGGGCACAGAAGTTGATAAAGCATGAGTTATATTAAAGACAATAAGCATCTTCAGATTTCCTGCCCATGACAGAATAAGACCTGATTAATCCAGATTCTGTTGATTAGCAACAATTTGGATGACAATATATGACTCAGGGGCATGGGGAACAGAGTCTAAATCTGTGATTTCATCTCTGTAGAGAACTCCCAATGTATAAACTCCTTCGTCCAGGGCTCACTGGCGACTTGTCTGTAATTTATGTCTTAGTTGCCTGAGGACCGTGAAAGTTTAAGTGACTTGCTTATGATGTACCCAAGTCAGAGGTAGCGCTTGAACCCAAGTCTTCCTGACCTCAGCTCTCTTTCTCTGACACCTCTTGTATGATTTTTATTCAGCCAAAATATTAAAATAACTTTTTCCTCTGAATTTTCCTCTTCATAGATCACTATTCTTTCCAACCAAATCCTCAGAAAATTAAAAATTCCTTCTACTTCCAGTCTAGGAATTTATTTTTATGTAAAAAAACTTATATTTCTAAGGTAGGCCCCCCTGCATTACCATTTTTTCATCAACTTCTTTTCACTTAGAGGTTATTTACCTTATAACATACTCAGAGGTATCCAAGTTGCATTCCTTTTGAAGTTTTTATAATTCAGCCTTTTAACTGATTCAGACTAGTTTTCTCCCAAGCCTGTTCTTCATGGCCTATTATATATACACTGATTTCCCTTCAGGTCTTCTTGGGCCCAGCCTTCTCCCTAGCCCCTTTCCCAAGCTTGGAGTTCATCCCTTTCTGACTCAGCCTCTGAGAATCATTAGTTTCCTTCAAGATTCATCTCATGCACCACTTGCCACATGAAGCCCTTCCCAGTCCCCCAGCGGCCAGTACCTCTCACCCCCAAATTCCTCTGCATCCATCTTGTAGAGAGTTGTCCTCGAGCCTGTTGCCTCTCCCCAGTCTAAGTTTCTTAGTAGATGTTCTACCTTTGTCTTTTTTTCCAGCACCTAGAGTGCCTAGCACATAATAGGTTCTTGAAAATACTTGTTGATCGACTATGAATTAGTGAGGTTTATACAGATGTTAGAAATTATGGCCATGTGCTTATCAACAAACATGTACCCACACATCAAAAAACCCAATTCAATTGATTTTCCCACATAGATGCATGCAGACTTTTGACTTAACTGTATGTTCCTGGCTATCACAGACGTTAGCTGTGGGTGCAGTAATGGCAGCCATTGCAAGGTAGTGTCTCCCACACTGCACCCCTGTAATTGGGCAGACTCCTAACTGCTGAAATCTTTTTTTTTTTTCAAATCAAGGCCATGGCCACGCAGTTTGAATACTGATATTTCAGTATTTCAGAGCACTCTGATTTCAGTGTGTACTTCCTCCACTGCTGCAGATTGTTGCCTCACTGTGACTTTAGCAGAAGGGACACACTTTGCAGCCAATCTGGTTATGAGCCCATCAGGACTTAGCTTGGTTGGTCCAGTTTAGGGGGCACCCAACAAGCCAAGGCTTGTGCTCTGCTGGCATAATCTTTGAGAAGCCATGAGGAAGCAAGCATCAGTGCAGGATGCTAGTGGAAGAATCATAGGAATAACTCAAATAGGATGTTACAATTTATAAAGTATAATTTTTGCGAGCCTAATTTTACAGATAGGGAAACTGAGGCTCAGGGAGGCTAGATGTGCCCAGGGCCAGAGAGCCAGGATTTGAATCCAAGTCTTTTGACTCCAAGGACTTCAAAATATTTTTTGACACAGCACATCAGTTCAGACAGCTCCTACTGAACATCACATGCGGCCTGTTGGAATTCTACTGCAATTGGTACTTCTTCAATGCTGTATTTCAGGACCTCTCTGTAGAGTATCCCACTCATTGTCCAGTAGCAGTCACTGACACCACTGAAGAAATAGTACCTAATGTGCTCTTGGATGTAAGGGTAAAAGACTATAAGCAGGGTCCCAAAATGACTGGGTCCCATGGAGCAGAAGTTTCCCTCAAAAATTAATTCAGGTTATGCCTTGTCTTAACCTTCCAGAGGATAAATGTCAACTTTATCCAGACCAAGTCCCATTATGGTAGCTTAAGTGAACTCTGTTCTAGGAAGGCTGGGCGAGGGGACACTGATCACCAAAGGTAAGAGTTGTCTTAGCCCCACATGGCTCCTCAAGGAATACAAATGGGTGACTCAGAGATTGCAAGATGCAAAGCATGTTGTCTATCAAGACATTTTTTCAGAGGAACATGAGAATGATAAGGGATGCAGGACACGACACAGGGGGACAACGGGAGGCTCTGCAAACTTGTCATTAGGCGCTGAGGAATGGCTCTGGCTCAAATTTTTTTTTACTTCTTCAGGGGAAAGCCCGGGAATCCATCTTTGCCCTTCCTGCCCTCTGGGCTTCTCCACTCATGCCTTCCTCAGTCAACACATGCTGCTCAAACATCCCCCTCAAGTATTCCTGGATTCGGGGAAAGGAAGTAATTATGGGCTGGGCGAGCTCCATCCAGACCAGCTGATTCCACCTGGTTACAGCTGTGTAAGTCACAAAACAGAAACATCACGAAAAGAGCATCCTAGCTCCTTGTGCAGGAAGACGAAACAAGTGGATCTGGGGGAAATGCTCAGCCTACCTCAGAGTCCACAAGTGAGGAAGAAGGAAAGCAGCTCTGAGGAGTGGGATCTCAGCAGGATCCAGGGGAAGAACACTAAACAGACCACACAGGCATTCCAGGAGGGAGATAAAAAAGGGTTTGGGCCATACAAGAGTGGTGAATGCAAGCAAGGATTTACCTCCAAGTCAGTCCTCATCACACATAGGCGGACACACTCGGGAGAGAAGCCTTATGTATGTGAGGAATGTGGGCGAGGATTTACACAGAGTTCAAACCTCATCACACACAGGCGGACACACTCGGGAGAGAAGCCTTATGTATGTGAGGAGTGTGGGCGAGGATTTACACAGAGTTCAAACCTCACCACACACAGGTGGACACACTCAGGAGAGAAGCCTTATGTATGTGAGGAGTGTGGGCGAGGATTTACACATAATTCCAAACTCATCACACACAGGCGGACACACTTGGGAGAGAAGCCTTATGTATGTGAGGAGTGTGGGCGAGGATTTACACAGAGTTCAAACCTCACCACACACAGGTGGACACACTCAGGAGAGAAGCCTTATGTATGTGAGGAGTGTGGGCGAGGATTTACACATAATTCCAGACTCATCACACACAGGCGGACACACTTGGGAGAGAAGCCTTATGTATGTGAGGAGTGTGGGCGAGGATTTACACAGAGTTCAAACCTCACCACACACAGGTGGACACACTCAGGAGAGAAGCCTTATGTATGTGAGGAGTGTGGGCGAGGATTTACACAGAATTCCAAACTCATCACACACAGGCGGACACACTTGGGAGAGAAGCCTTATGTATGTGAGGAGTGTGGGCGAGGATTTACACAGAATTCCAAACTCATCACACACAGGCGGACACACTCGGGAGAGAAGCCTTATGTATGTGAGGAGTGTGGGCGAGGATTTACACAGAGTTCAAACCTCACCACACACAGGCGGACACACTCGGGAGAGAAGCCTTATGTATGTGAGGAGTGTGGGCGAGGATTTACACAGAGTTCAAACCTCACCACACACAGGCGGACACACTCGGGAGAGAGGCCCTATGTGTGTGGTCAAGGATTTACCCAGAAGTTTGACCTCAGCATATGCAGATGAACACACTGAAGTGGGACATCTTATAGACATGTCAAGGCCTATGAGCAACAGTACACTAATTTGCCAAATCTTATCAAATATAAGCATAGACAGCAAACATAGCCTATGAACTAGGTGACACACACAGGGAAGAAATGGGACTACTCTTCTCTGGTCACCCTGAGACAGCATTCAAAAAGCCAGCCTGATCACTGCCTAATCATTATTCTGAGTAGGGGGGAAAGAGTAACTGAATAGGCACAAGGCTCCCAGGAAAAGGATTTGAAGAGTTAGGGACCAGTCTGAGGTTTAGTTTGGAGGGATTATGCTTTTCCCTGTGTTTCTGTTAAGTGTTTTATTACAATAAACTTCAAGTCTTTATGCCTTATCACTAAGAAAGGAAGGGAGCTGGGGGAAGTTTGGTGGAGGAGACAGAAACCAAGAGAAAGACAAAGAGAGATGTTAGCCTAGGCTTAACACCTCATTGGGACTTGGCCCAAGTGTAGATTCAATCTTGTACATTTATTGAAGAAAACAATTCCATACATGGAGAAAGAAGGAGACTGGCCCCTGGGAACTGTAGATGTACCTGGGGAGAGTAAAACAGAAGCCCCTGGACCTAATCAGGGGTCACTTGTAGAATTCATGTTCCTGCTCATCCTTCTTAATGACTGTTTTGTATGCCTTCTCAAAATCTTTGGCCAGCACAATATATCGATTCTCACGAACAGCTAACATTCCACCCTGGAAGAACAGGGAACCTGGAGTTAATACATGAGTCTTCCTCAAACCACACCCAGATCTCAGACATGTATATTTGAAGGGAAAGGATGAAAATGCTTTCTCTTTCTCTACACCCTGAGACCTGGAGAAGCCATGCTGACAGCTAAGAGGTACCACAGTGCAGAGTTCTGGGCTTGGAATCAGGAAGATGAGTTTAAATACACTTACTACCTGCATGAACCTGGGCAAGTCACTGAATTTGTTTACCTCAGTTTCTTCAATTGTAAAAATGTGGATAACAACAATAACTACTTTGCAGAGTTATTGTAAGGATTAGAGATTATCTGTAAAATACTTGGCACAGTGCCTGTCACATAGTTGGCGCTATATAAATGCTTTGGAGAAGAAAGGGCAAACCACTCCTGTATTTTTGCCAAGAAAACCCCAAATAGGGTCACAAAGAATCAGACACAACTGAAAAAGAACTGAGCCAACAAAAACATAAACGCTTATTCCCTTCCCACCCTGTCTCATTTGTGTGTCCAACCCTGAACAAAGCATAGCAATTAACAAATGATTTTTGAATTACTGAGATGAGGGAGAACATGGAAGAAACTAGGGGTAGGTGATCTAAATACATCTGTTAAGGCAGAATAAGGGTTCTGATGGGGAGAAAAGTCACTCACCTCCTGACAGATAGAATTAATATCTGCTCCAGAAATCTTATCTGGGCGGGCTACATCTAAGGGAAGAAGAGTCAAGGAAATGGTTCTTTGAAGAACACAGAGGTTGGCAACTAGTTCCTGGTTGGACTGCCCTTCATCCCCATTTTCTCTGTGTAGAATCTAGAGCATAGTGGTAAAGATCGGGTGACTTTTTACCACTAGGGGTGGCAGGTGGGGAGCAGGGAATAGGATGTACACAGGTAAAGGGAAAAACTTCCTCCCCATATCTGTCCTTAGAACAGGATACAATCTTCCAGATCAACCTCCTCTGAGAGGTTCATCTTGCTGGTGATAGTAGAAAAAATTAATCTTTTCTGTCGACGGTCAGGCAATGGAAACTCAATCTTACGGTCAAGCCGGCCAGGCCGGAGTAGGGCAGGATCCAGAGTGTCTGCCCGGTTTGTGGCCATGATCACCTGGTTTTGGAGAAGACATCTTACCTGCTTATCCTCCAGACCCCTCCCTTCCCAAAACTTCATATGGCCTCCCAACCACCTTTTTGGCCCTGCTCCAATACCCTTCCTGTTTCCCATCCAATCTTCTAACCTTGACATTGACATTCTGGTCAAATCCATCCATCTGGTTCAAAAGCTCAAGCAGGATCCTCTGAACCTCCCGGTCAGCTGGAAAGAAGGTCCTACAGTAAGTTCAACAGGCTTCGATCCTGGCTTGGAGTTTGGATCCCAGCTCCTAGTCCAAGTTCAGAACCCATCCTCCCTCCTGAGCTCCAGCAGCAGATTCACTCACCCCCTGTTTGGGCATCAAATCGCTTGGTGGCGATGGCATCAATCTCATCAATGAAAATGATGGCGGGTGCATTCTCTTTGGCCAAGCGGAAAACATCCCGAACCATTCGAGGTCCCTCACCTAGGTACTTCTGCACAAATTCTGAACCCACAACCCTGATAAATGCAGCTGGGGGGCAAGAGGGAACAAAATCACACCTTTACCTAAGCCTGGAATTCTCATCCTCCCCTGGGTTCCCCTACCCTAGGAGAGGAGGTTCCAAGTCTAGTTGTAGCTTCTGACTAGGGAGAAGGGGAATAAGCATTTATGAAGAAATCTACTATGCTCTAGGCATTGAGCAAATACTGTAATTTGATCCTCATGGCAACGCTGGAGGGCAGTGCTTATTATTATCCCCATTTTACAGTTGAGGAAACTGAGGCAGGCAGAAGTTAACTGACTCGCCATGGGTCACACAGATATTTACTAATATCTAGGGCTCGATTTGAACTCAGGTCTTTCTGACTCCGAGCCTGGCACTCTCTGCACTGTGCCACCCAGGCGCCCTATAAGAACAGGAATAGGAAAGAAAAACCTATTGGCCATAGAATTTATAGGGCTATCATGCCAGAACAGAGTATTTTTCAAGGCTCATAGTGCCTCAGGTCCAGAACTGTTGAATCAGAGTCTGGCTGAAAGAAGAATGGAAAAAGGATAGCGGGTAGAGAGGAATCAGAAACTTTCAAGCTCCTTCAAGACAAGAATTGATTTTCCCCCTCTTCTGTCCACCCAGCTCCCCACCCCTAATATCCAGCACAGGTACCTGATAACTGCTTGCTGTCAAAATGAGGAGACAGTAAATCAAAGGGATGAAATCAGATAAAAGAATTCTCTATTTGTGGGTGAAGGCTTCTCACCTGTCGTGTGATGGGCTACTGCCTTTGCCAACATGGTCTTTCCACAGCCTGGGGGCCCGTACATGAGCACCCCTCGTGGTGGGTCAATTCCAATCTGAAACCCCAGGGAAGAGCAAGTTAAGGAGTCCAAGCCAAGGTTCCAAATACTCCAACTTCCCCCTTTTCATTCTCCTCACCTGCTTATAGAGCTCAAAGTGGGTCAATGGGAGTTCCACAGCCTCTCTCACCTCCTGCTTCTGAATATCCATGCCCCCGATATCAGCATACATGACATCAGGCTTCTGGTCTGGAGGGACACATAACCTTAAGACTTGGCCCTGTGAAGTCAGGACTCTGTTCTCTCAGAGCCTTTCAAAGTACAAGGCAGAGAGAGCTGGGTTCAAATCTCAGGGCTTACCTGGGTAACCTGAGCAAGTTACTGAAACCTCTGTAAGAGAAGTGGACTACATGGCCTCTTAGCTCTCCTCCCACTCTAGCTCCATCATCCCTTGGCTTAAGGGAGCAGGCTGGGTCAGAGATCAGCAGGGGTAAAGGGAGGCTGCTCTTCTCACCTGAGGTCAGCATCATGATGCTGCTATCAGCTTCTGGGGGCAGAACGTCCACCAGAGCATTGCTGTGTTTATGGAGGGCCACGGAAGCATTGGGTTTCAACAGCTCCCTGTCGATGGTGCTGAGAATCCGGACGTAGTAATTAGAACCTGGAGAGAAGGGTAAGGAGGCAGGAAGGGAAAATGAGGCAGAGAATGACCCGCTGGGCAACAGGGTAACTTGTACTGGGGAGAAGTTTTCCACTGGCCCAACGAAAGCCTCAAGGGTTCCCCTCTGGCTCCCCACGGGCCTTGGTCAGTCGGGGTCTGGGGAGGGGCAGGGCAGTCCAACTGATAGAGGGGTCCCTCAGCTCTAGAACTCCCCAGCTGGAGGGCGCGGGGCCCAGGGTTACCGGTGGTGGAGCCCACGATGGCTGTGTTCTGGTCCACGGCCTCCAGAAACTGCCCGATAACCAGGGGGATGCTCTGGATGCGCTTCACCTCCTCCTGGGCGTGCAGGAACTCCTTCTTGAGGTTCTTCTGTTCGTCCTTGATGTACTCCTCCTGCACCTCCAGGAACTCCAGCTCCTGCTGCAGCTTCTGTAGGGACCACCAAGGCGGCAGCAGGTCTCAGCGCCGAAGCGGTGCGCGTGGCCCGGGGGCGGCGCTGGATACTCGCGGGGCGGCGGGCACCGGGGGCTTCCCCTCCCCGGGAGGTGGCAGGGGTCCCCGCGCTCACCTTGTAGCGGCTATACAGGTCCTCCAGGTCCTCGGGCTCGGGCCCCAGGAAGGACAGGCCGGTCTGGGGCCGGGAGATGGACAGAGCCGGCAGCTCATCCTGGGGGCCGGGGAAGAGGAACGAGGGCGGTCACCCGGGGTCCCGGCGCACGCTCCTCCGTGCCCCCGCCGCCACCGCCCACTCCCGCCCCCCGCCCCGTTCTCCCCCAGCTGGGCCCGCTGGACCCCTTCCCGGACCTGCGCCTTCTCCACTAGAATGCCGATCTCCTCCATAGCAGGCGGGCCAAGCCTGAGCCTCCGCCGGAACTACCTTAGTCATTGCTTCCGCCGCCGTTCCGTTACCGGAAGTCCAGCTTCTCCGCAAGGGCCTGTGGGAAGTGTAGTCCACCCATCGGCCCTCTTCTGACTGGCTGCTTCCTGGGAGTCGGGAGGGCGTTCCTCCGTGATGTCCGTTCCAAGCCGACCCCCTCCCGGGTCAGTCCGCCCGCCCCGGCCTTTCGCACCGGGGCTTTGGGACCTCTAGTTCCCCACTCGCCCCACCCGCACTTCTGGAGTCACTGGGAGGTGAGAAAGAGCTCTGGAAAAGCTCCAGCTTCCCCACGGGAGGGAGGGGGCGCTGAGGCGAGGGGGGGGGAGGGGGAATGGGAAGAGCGGAGAACTGTAGGAAGGCGCATGCGCGACCCCCGGGAAACTCGCGGTAGAGGCCCTGGGCCCGGGTCCGGAGACTTAGGTTCGAATCCCACCCTCGGCACTTTGTAGCGGGGCGCCCCTAGGCAAGATCCGTAATCTCTCCAAGCCTTCCGTTTTCTCCTGTGGCTTGTAAGGCTCAATGACAGCCCCTGTGCCCCGCCCCCGTGCTCCCACCCTCCTCCGGGAGGACCCTAAGAGCGGTCCCTGGGTTCCAATCCCGCGTGCCCACTTACTGACTGCTGGTCCTACACCCTTCCCCCAGAACACTTTGTGGTCCTCCCAGGTTTTATTTTTTAATTTGATAATTGGACTGGGACAAAGCGTTCTTCACCTCACCCCCACCCCGCCCCCTTGCTCCGGACCCAGGGGGCCTCGCGAGGTCACTGACCTCCCCCAGTGTACAGCGGCACCCCCTGCCAGGTCCTGGCCGAAAACCTCCCCCATTCTCCCTCCCACCCCTCAGTGCCCCTCCCCCTCTCCCTGGGACCCTGGCGTCCTCCACCCTTCCCAGTACCGGCTGCCCTTCCCCAGGTCCTGGTGGGTCTCTGCTGATGACCCACGCCCCCTGGGGGTCACTGCTGGTCACCCCCACCTCCTGGGGGCCACTGCTGATCACCCCCACCCCCGGTGGGTCACTGCTAATTACAGCCAACCCTAGTGGGTTTCCACTTTCACTGGTCCTGGTGGATCTCTCCTTGCTCCCACTTCTAGACTCCTTCTCCCTATTCCTTGTCCTTTGAAGGTGAGAATATCATATGGGGGCATATGTGACCCCCACACCTGGTTCCTTCTCCCCTCCAACACCTCTCATTCTCTAGTATCACACCCTCTTCCGTCATAGGAGACAAACACAGGTAAACACACCGACTTCACCATTTGTTGGTCAGGAATCACAGGAGGGCTCCTCACATTAGCAGGTTCCCTCTTGATCAGGTCAGATGGGAAGACAGGAAGGGAGTCATAATAAAGGGTTAAAGAAGCTTTCTTTATTCTAGTCTAGTCTTCTCAGGAGGGGTTGCTGATAATGGGAGCACCAACTCCTGCAGCATTCATTAATCACCCTTCTAAAAAGACAGGGAACAATCCCTGTCGCTGGGGCCAGTAGAGACAGGTGCAGCCTTCCAGCTTGTGCACTCCCCTGAATCTCCCAAGGCTCACTGTGGGCCGCTCAAGGCAGGCACATGCATTCCTCCACACATTACCCAAATCCCAAAATCCCCACTCACTGCCCAGTCTAACCCTTGATTTATAGGGCAGCAGACAGAGGGCACATTGCCAACAATAGCCTCACAGGTTAACTTTAGCAGTGTCATCATTCAGTACAAGCGTAGTCAGTATCACTTTAGGTTATCCCCGTATCTCCCTGCCCAAGCGTGGTAGAGAGGTTTACAGTCCGGATCCTGGGAAATTATATCTAGAAACCTTGAAACTATAAGAAGAATAACAAAATCCTCCTTACTTAGTCTGCCTATCTCCCCCTCACTCTGCAGGTCCTTGGGCCCCTCTCTCCCTATTTCTCATCCCTAGGCAGCACCCTGCTTTATGGATTAGCTACCAATGAAACAGGAGGCAAGAAAAAATCAGGCCTCTAGTAAATGAGAGACTGAGTCATGAGTCCTCCGGGAGGATGCCTGAGCACCAGGGATGGGTCTAGGAGGTGGCCTTTGGGGAGAATCGTGGCATTAACAGTGCTGCAGTACCACCGCACATCCCAGAGCTTAGAAAAGATGCTTACGGAGGGAAAAAAACACATGCACATGACCGTTCATCTCAGGGGCTTGGTGTTTACTGGACAGACATCCAGGAAGGCTCCACAGAAGATAGGCCTCCGAGAATGAGTGGGAATTTAGCAGCTAAAGAAAGGGTGAGTGAAGGCAGGCGTGCCTGGCATGGACAAGGTACAAGCAAAGGTACAGAGTCCGTGTGTTAAGGGTGTAGAAGAAAAGTACCAATCTTAGCAAGCATTCACTTGGTGTTTTAAGATTTGCAAAGCATTCGACAAATGTTACCTTGCTTGATCCTCACAACAGCCTCAGGTAGGTGAGGAAACAGGCAGGCAGGGTGAGTGATGGCTCAAGCTTACACAGATAGTAAGTATATGGGGCTGGATTTAAACTCAGTTCTTCCTGACCCTGGGTCCAGTGCTATGTGCACAGTGTATCCAGTGCTGCCCTGCCCCATCCCGCCCCCAAAAAATCAGCATTCTGCATTTTTGGCACAAATTTGTCAGACATAAACTTATTAATTAAATTATTATAAGACTCGGCTTAGAGATAGAAAAGTCCAAAGGAATAGAACCCCATACTGCTTTTGAAAATCTCTCTGGCTCAAGCCTTTGTCTAGTTACAATGTCTAGGGTCCACAAATAAAGACAAAATTCCGTCATCAAAGTAGGAGTACAAAGTTCAGGTGGTAGTTTTGCTTCAAACTGGTTAGACCTTTTATAAGAGTGTAATCTAAGTGCAGGACATGGTCATTCACATCAGACCGAGGACCTCAGATAAAGATATTAAATACATATACATGTACACACACACACACACACACACACACACACACACATATAAATGTGATTTCTTCACATTTTTAAAAGGAGATAACCTTAGAGGCTGCCTGCTGTCCCACCCCCTGCATGATCAGACATCCCTTCTAAGATCGCCAGGGCTAATTATTACAGAGCTCTCATATTAAGTCTAAATATGCTTCTCTGTGCCTTGTGTTCATTACTTCTAGTCCTGCTCTTTGGGCCCAAGCAGAACAAGCCAAATTCTCTTTCCCCAGGACCCCAAGTCAGACAGCCCCAGACCCCTCACCTAATTTTTATATCCCCTTGTCTCCAATTCTCCCACAATCATGGCCATCTTCCTGTGGACTCACGTCCCCCCTGTTTGTCTCTGTCTTTCTATCATCTCTTTACTGTTGCCTTATCCAAAATCATGACTGCAAATCCTGCTCAAAAAAAAAATCACCTGAAGCATTTTATACCATTCTCTGTGTATCTTTATGTCTTAAATGTATGTTTGTTGTTTTTGTGTTTGGGGAGGAGGAGGGAACATGAGGTGAGTATAGAAATTTTTTCCTATCCACAGGGACACCTCTGCTTTTAACAGAAAGGACGAGGTAGGGCTGCCATTGTCCACCTGCCTCCCAGAGGTGGGGCTGGAACGCTCAGAGTACCGGCACTGTGTGGGCCTCCAGGTGGCGCTCTAGCACTACCAGAATAATAGACAACTTACTAGACTCAGAGCAAAGGTTCCTAACTTATTTATTTTTTTTTTGGTGAGGCGTGGTTATTCCTTGGCTTTTAGTAACCCTGACTCAGTATAAAAGGAAGTAACTTCTTGTGTTTGCCATGCTTACCCACGAAGCAAATAAAAGTTTCTCATGAATAAACCTTTATTTTGTTCACATTGACAGTTTTTAGTATCATAAAATTGCGAAGTGTTTATCAGAACACAGTAGCGTAAATTACTTAGCCGTTGACCCTGTTGCTTGTCAGCCGGTCGTCTTATTTTGTTTGAGTTTTTAGAAGATATTGATGGGCAGCCTCCATTTTGATCCTTGCTTCGGATTTGATAGAGGGAAGAACCGAGAATTCGGATTCACAGAGCTAAGTTGTTAGAAATGGAATGAAAACTTCTGGAGTACGTTTAGTAAGACTGGGAAATGCTTCTCCAAGGTTTACAGTTTTGTAACTTTATTCATCAGAAATCAAAAGTTGTCCTGGGACTCACTGAACAAGCTACTTATGCTTGTATGGTGGGAACTCCAGTTCCAGGGTACGGGTACAAAAATTATCAAAAAGCCATCTACCAAAGTGGCTTGTCTTCCATTACCTCCTCTCTCCACCTCCCATCCTGTTCTCAAAGAAATTCTAATCCCTTTTCCAACTTCAAGACACTTTTAAAGATTACACACTCATTTTATTGGTCAGAATGCCTTTAATGAAGTCAAAAGTTAAAAAAAAAAACCTAAAATTTCTCAGTGGTTGTGGTCAGAAAGGCTTGAAATTTCAACTTCTTAGTATTTGCAGCCACTAACATTTAGATTTGCAGTCTCAGTCACCTTCCCCAAGGCAACAGACACTCTTTGAGGTCAGGGAGGAAGGATTTCAAGACACACCCAAGAAATAAAAAAGAGTTACAAAGTGAGAATCACAGAGTTGTAAGGGAGGATGGGGGTGGAGGGGCATGACTTAAGTCATCCAATCCAATCCAGACCAGGTGCAAGAATCTCTCCAACATCTCTGACAAGTGGTTATCCAGGTTTTACTAAAATAATAAGAGTTTGCACTTATACAGGATGTCCCAAAAGTCACAGTGCATTTTAAAAGCTTTAATAGTTTTAAATTTTTGTGGTTTGCAAAGTGTTTTACAGGTTAAGCACCTTGTCCATTTTCACATGTAAGTGTCTGAGGCAGGATTTGAACTCAGGTCCTAGTTCCAGGTCCAGCACTCTCTATCCACTGCACCCCCTAGCTGTAGTTCACCTTCACTGAATGATGTGAAATCACCTTCCCTCTTCCAGCAACCAAATCATAATGCTATAGAAGGAAGAATATATTGGTTTTTTTAAATCTCCTTTTCAATTTTCCTAGAAATATGGAGAAATAAATGCTTCTCTCATCCAAAAATCCTTTCCCAACTTTTCCCTGTTTGAAAGTATTCAGAAGGCCAAGAAAAGACCTTTCTTAGGGAAATGGACTAAGAGTAGAAACTAGACTTTGTACAAAGTATCTCTTGCCTAGTTAAGAATATTACCTCCCCTTCACCAAAGGATGTTGAGCCATCTAAAAACAGGCTCCTTTCCCATCTTGAGGAGCAGTTGCCTAAAAAGGATTATGGTACTGAATTGATAGGTGAAAGGATTCCCTTTCAACATCTGAGGGGAATGATCCAAGAAGGAGCGTCAATGTCAAATTATATTTCAGCGAACACATCATGATTTTTCTTCTGCAAGATTCCTACAAAATTAACCTCGGCTGACCTTGGAGGAGGGGAATGTTCAAGGACATGGCGTGGGGAAGGAGAAGAGAAACTATACCAGTTTGAACATTTCTCTCTCTAGACTAGAAATGACATGGATATTAGATTCGTGTCAAATTGAACGAAATTGTTTCTGGAAGATTTGTGCCACAGTTCTGAACGGTATTAATATTTTTTCTTCAACAGCAATGACATTTTGGGATACCAAATGCTTTTTAACTCAAACTTCTTTCTGAAGGAACAAGGAAATCTACCAAATTTAGTGACAGGAAACTACTAAATCTGAAACAAGAACCTTTATTTAGATTGAAAGCCACTGATCCACTGGGGGCAGAGGAAACAATCAGCCTTTCATGGAAGTAAATAGCAATCCGGGCTGGAGCAGGTGGCAACCCACCACCCTGATATCTGCAGGAATTTGTGTGTGTGTGTGTGTGTGTGTTGGCAGAGGTCTTGGAGACATGATGGGATTGCTGTGGTATACTCTGGGGACCTGGTTGAGTCTCCGCCACATATATGGAGGTAAGAGTCCTATAATTTCAGATTTACAGGTGAGAGGACAGCTTCTAAGATTGCTAGTTACAGAGGGTACAAGACAGAAGATCAGTCTCCACCAGCTACCTGGGCAGCACAGAGATGTGAGATCTCAGATCACTTAGTTGGATGTGGCAGCTCCCAGCTGGTTTGTAGGTCAGTCAGTCTGCCAATAAACTTACGTAGCACGTGGTATGTGCCTGGCATTAATGGTAATGCCCGGAAAACATGGAAATAGCGCTGGACCTCAAGGAGCACACAATAAGAAGCTGAGAGGGGTAGCAGAAGCGACCCAGTGTGGGTTACTTGATGGATTCCAATCCAAAGGAGTACAGCCAGGTGGGAAATGAAGCGGTGCTTGGCCTGGAAGTCCTCTTTGGGAGGAGTTCTTTGCTTCATCCTCTGGCTCTCCAAATTGGGGTGGGGGGGCAACTTTTTTATATATATACATATATATGTATACACACACACACACACATATATATATATACACACACACACATATATATATATATATATATATATATATACATAAGAGGTCCCATTTCTGGATCTATAGGTAATGCTTCACAGTTCCCAGGGATTCTAGGGCAGACTAGCTAAATAGGTGGCAGAAATAAGACCAAAAGCTTACCTTTGTTATCTGTTGCCATAATTTTTGGAAATGGAAAAAATCTCTGCAGTTTAGGGACATCAGGCAAAATAGTGCTAAGTAACAAATTACCTATGTAAGAGATATGAAGCCATTAGTAGGTTCACCTAACAGGGCTCTTTTGTCTCTAAATAGCTTGACTTCTGCCAAGGAAAATGACCTTGAGGCATGTTCTTTTAGTGAAAGAATAACAAAGACTTTGCTTTAAGGAGTCGGTTTTCTCTTGTTACATTTGCAGAAAGCAGTATCAATACATTCTTTATAAGAAAGGGTTTTTTTTTTTTCAGTTTACAAAAAGTCCTCTAACAAACACTTCTTTATGTATTATAAGAATATGCTCCAACTCCCAACTCCTCTCTGGGTTGGTTCATTTACCCCACCTGTATCCACTCTGGCCAAAAGAGAAAACAGTTACTATTTATATTCACTCTGAGCCAGGAGGGTCCAAAAAATGACCATTAAGTGGTGCTTGGGCAGGGACCTTTTGTCCAATCCATGAGATCCAGAGTGAATTGGGTTTGATGCTTGGTCTTTGAGAAAGAAATCTAGCCTAAACCCCAAAGTAGCTAGATAGCTTTCAGCCATCAAAATTTACCTTCCTTCCCTTGGGCAGAACACCCTCAGGTTGAGGGAAGGGGAGGAGAGGAAAGGGGAGGACAAGCTAAGTTGTCCAACTGGAGTTGGACCCCTGGGTCGCCATTCAGGCAGCTCTGACTACTCACAGCTTATGGTTTGTCCTTCGTTCTGGAAGAGGACCATGATATCAGGGAGATGATATGACTTGCAATTGACTTTGATTTGAGTGGGGGAGGGCTGTGCAGAGTCACCAGCCTCACTGTCTTCTCCAGAGCCATCTGGGTCCAGTGGCAAGATATAGATCAGGGTGACTGGAGATGGCCCAGGATGCAGTGGGAGGCCTTGGGCTTTTTAAGCTAGGGTCTTTTCAAGTTCTCACTTTGGGTGAGGCAACACCCATTCAATGAATAGGCCTCTTTAAGACCTTGAGGGTCTTTCCTTCCCAGTTATTTATTAAAGGGGCCATTCCTTGACACTATTAACTATCATGAAACATTTGGTAAACAAGAAGGCAAAAACAAGAATAACTTATAATTACTCCTTTGAATCTAGGTCACACTCCAATGCACACACCCACCAATGCACACAGTATCCGTAGGGGATAGTGGGCACAAACTTCTAGACACTTAACAGGGAGATAGGTGAATAAGGAATGGCCCTGAGCTAACTCATGACTCTGATTGGGAGACCCTGATATCTTTGGTCTTCATAAAAAACAATCTCTACATATTACCTGCTCTGTAGGGCCATGTCTGAGCCTCTCCACTCTCCTGATGTTGGAATGGGATGCTACCCTTCAAGCTGCTTCAAGGTCTTTTAGTGACAGCAGAGATCCTAAGCCTAAGGTCTTCAGAGACATTCAGGTATTTCCCCCCTTAGCTGGGGAGTGAGACATCTTTAGTCCTCTCAGCCAAACAGTACTCAGGTCTGCTCACCTGCTTCTGAGGCATCTTCCCATTTCAGGTTATGTTATATAACATCTGATCATGTTGTATTACATTATATTTTGCATTATGGCACAGCAGCTTAGGCTCTCTTTTTCTCAAACTAATCTTTAAATTCTGTCTTCCGTCTTTGACTAACTCTTGCCTCAATCCTAGCTTCCCTTTTGTCCAATGACTCAGCCAGTGAGAAATTCCTATTTGGTTACCAATGATAGGTAATTTACAATCTTTCCATAGCTGGCAAAATGTTCTAGTGATCCTGGCTTCCTCTTCCAAGTCCACACAACAATCATAATAACCCAGTAAGCTTCTGGGAAGCAAATTACCTGGGCTGCCTTTCTCTGTCTCTCAGCTGTCTGCATTCTGCCCAAATAAGGAGGGGCTGCTTTTCTCCTCACACAAATGTCTGTTTTCCTGCCCCCTTCCAGTACATAAAAATGTCCAGCTAAGAAAAAGGAGCTTTTTTACACTTGGGTGCATTATGCAAAGGGACATAATTGAGACAGTACAGAGAATGCATTGAAGTGGTCAAAGGGTTGTGGGCACTGACCTAGATGGGGTTAACTGCCTCACTGCTCAGCAGTGAAACTTTTGCACTTCTTGGACTTTTTGAGATTGCAGAGAATTAGAAACAAGACAGGACATCGTTGCTTGGGAAATGGATTAAAAGTGTGTGTGTGTGTGCGCGTGCGCGCACGTTCCTCTTGACTGCCTGTGGCTCCTTTGCTGCCTGTACACGCTCCCATGTCTCCCCATTCTCCAAAAACCTTCATTTGAGCCTACCTTCTTTGCTAGCTATGACTTTTTATTTCCTTTCTTTCTCTTTCAAACTCCTTTAAAAAGCTCATTGTTACTACTGCTGAATGCCCCCATTTTCTCTCCTTGCTCCCCTTCTTAACCTCTCACAGTCTGGCTTCTGACCTCGTTATCCCACGGAAACTTTGCCCTCCGAAGGCACCAACAATCTCTTCTTTGCCCAATCCAACCTCTTCCTCTCTGTCCCCATCCTTCTTGACTTCTCTGCAGCCTCCTCTGGTCCCCTCCTCCTGGGACGTCTCTCCTCTCTGGGTTTTCATGACACTACTCTCTCTTGGCTCTCTTCCTCCATATCTGACCTCTCCTTAGTTTCTTTCACTGGATCATCATTGTTTTTGGGTCTCCTGTCTCTTTTCTCTGAGAAGGAAAATTATTTGGGCAGAGGAAGACAAAAAGCATTAGATCATGGCAGAGTGTCCTTGGTCAGCCTGGGTCACCAAGCCAGCATGAACTACTTCCCAAGACACAGAGAGAACTGGTGGGTGAGATTGGTAATCCACTGTTTTCAGTAACTGTGAAAAAATTGCATGAGAACAAAGGAGTTGCAAAATATGGAGGACAAATAATCTATTTTTCCAAAACAGAAGATGGAGTCCTCTAATTATAGGCCGGGGGGAGTGGATTTTTTATTCCTAACAACACCCTAGCATGATCCTTTCTTTTCAGGGAAGGATTTGTGATGTGGTATGGCTTTGTCCTTCCAGACTCACCTTATTTCCTTTCCAATCGAGTTATCAGGTTGGGGAATCAGGAGAATGTCAGAGACATACCTGACTTTCAGCAAAGTATTAGACAAAGTCTTTCATGTCGGCCACATGAAAAAGAGGAAAGAGTTGGGCTGGCCTCAAGTGAACAAACATAGACAACAGGGTTTGCCTTCAGTGACTTGATACATACGTACATATACATACATACACACACACACACACACACACACACACACACACACGAGCTGAACGTGGAGGATCTCATGTCTAACAAGTATAGAGGATGGGTAATTTTACAATGATCCGTATAGCGTGAGAATATTTACTTTCCTACCTTTGTGGAGTATTCTTGTGTATGCACAAGGTGGTTGGCAGGTTTGGCTTCCTCTTAAAAGGAAGAAGTGAAAAAGCTTAAGGACCATCTCTCCCTCACCATGTTTTCAGGGAGCATGAAATAGTTTTTGAAAGAATAAAAGAAGCCATTTAAGGTCAAAGAAAGAAAAGGAAGGAAGGAAAAGAAAGAAGAAAAAGGAATCCAATAGAGAAGAATCCTGATCTCTGTCATTAGATTAGAGTGAAGAGTGAAGCAGAAAAGGAAAGATTATAAATTTAGAGCTGGAAGAGCCCTGAAAGACCATCAAAGCCGACACTCTTACTTTACAAATGTGGAAACTGAAGCAGAGAGAAATTAAGCGATTACACAGTGTAAGTTTCTGAGGTGGAGTTTGAAGCCATGTCTTCCTCCACATTCGGTTCTCCATCTACTGTGCCAACACGACCTCTCAACAGAAAGGATGGTGGAACAGTTGGAGCTAAGTAATAGGCACAGATACTCTGTTAGGGAGATGGTGTCTGAGACTGCCATCATGAGGGAGGCAAGATGGCATAGATGGCACAGTGGATAAGGCGCTGGGCCTGGAATCAGACTCATCTTCCTAAGTTTAAATCCAGCCTCAGACACTTACTGCCTGTGTGACCTTGGGCAAGTCACTTAACCCTGTTTGTCTCAGTTTCCCTAACTGTAAAATGATCTGGAAATGGAAACAACAAACCGCTCCAGTATCTTTGCCGAGAAAACACCAAAATGAGGTCATAAAGAGCTGAACATGACTGAAACAATGACAGCAACAAAGATGATACAGTAGACAGAACAGCCATTTAGGTGATCAAGGGCCTGAGTTCAAGTCCCTCCACTGCTGAGTAACTTTGGGCAAGTGTCTCCACGCCCTGGGTCTCGGTTTCCTCCTCTTTAAAATGAGGGCGTTGGATTCAATGGTCTCTGAGGACCCTTTCAGCTCTACATCTCTATGATCCTACGATTTCTGGATCGTGGGATAAAATGAATGTAGGGATTACTAAGGAAAGATATTGCATTGAGGTGGGCAAGCTGGCTGCTTTCCATTTTGGCTTGTCCCTGGTCATGCCCTTGGGAAGGACTTCTAGCCATTATTCTTCCTTATCACACCTAACCTTCTCTCTCCAAGGGATGCATGGCTGCTGCCACCGCTGCCTACTGCAATTGAGCAAAATGGCAGATGACTGAGTTGCTGGAGTGCTGCAGCAGAGATGGGGCCATTGTTGAGGGTGCAAGATGGATCCACCACCAGAGGCAAAGACAGTATGAAGTTGAGTGGAACAGAGAGCTTGGTAGCATGTTCAGATCCCTGGGTTCTCCCTTCAGAGGCCCTTGGGCTCCAGAAGCACAAATTCTTTTAAACCTCTCGTGCCTTTCAGGGTAGAGAACTTAGTACTCTGGTCATGTGTCATGGCTATATCAGAAACACATTTATTGATTATCTAAATCTAAGCATATCACCACCACAACCTTCACCGTTTGTAATTTTATAGTAATCATAAAACCAAAAGTCAAGATTACATAGGGGTATAAAGTTTAGATGAAGGATTTTAAGTAACTCAAAGATAATAACTTAACATCCAAGAGTTCCACCCTAAACTTTGACTTGGTTTTTCTTTACAAATTATTTAAGCCTTTGATAAGAATGTTACAAAAAAGGATTTTAGACTGGGAGAGAGTATTTGTATCTCAGTCAATAGGCATTTATTTATTAAGTACTTAATAGGATACCCCAAAAAGGGCAAAAATACAGTCTCTTTCCTCAAGAAAATAATAGTCTAATTAAGGATTCATTATAGAAATAACTGAGTATGTACAAGATAACTAGAGTATAAGGAAGTTCATTTCAGAGGGGAAGACAGCAGCAGTGGGAGACATAAGGGACACCAGGAAAAACCTCTTGGAAAAATGAGCTTTGAGTTGGGTTTTTAGGAAAACTAAAAAAAGGCAGAGATGGGGAGGGAAGGAGTTTTAATATAGGAAGCACAGAGATTCAGATGGATGGCATTGTAGCTAGATCCCAGAGTGCATAAAGGGAAGTAAAGAATGTAAAAAGACTGAAAATATAGGAAGAGGCCAGGTTATGAAGAGTTTTAGATGCCAGATAGAGAAATTTGTATTTGGTCCTGAAGGAAATAGAAAGCCATTAATGTTTACTGACCAGGGAGGTGACGTGGGCAGATCTCTGCTTTAGGAAAACCACTTTGCCAGCCAAATGGAGGATGTGTTTATTGGAGGGGGGGGGAGGGGAGGGGCAGGGAGGCAAACAGTCCACATGAGAGCTTGTACTGGGCAGGTGGTTGTGTGACTGAAGAGAAGGGGGATGTGTGGGAGTGATGTAAAAGTGGAAATTAAGAGATTTGGCAGCAGATTGTGGATGTGGGGTGAGTGAGAATGAAGAATCAAGGAAGACCTTTTGGCTGTGAGCTTGGGGTATTATCAGGTTTATACCTCCAGGAAAGTTCTGAACAAGGGTGAACTTAGTAAGAAACATGAAAAATCCTGTTTTGGATGTGTTGAGTCTGAGTTGCCTATGGGACATCCAATTTGAAATATTCAAAAAGCATCACTGTATTTGGTGGTGTGGGACTTGAGCTCAGGAGAATGGTTAGGGTTGGACATGAATAGCCATGAGAATCATCTGCCTAGAAATGATCATTGAACCCATAGGAACTGACGAGAGCACCAGCCATAGAGTATAGAAGGAGAAAAGGACCAGAACGGAACCTTGGAGGACACTTGGAAGTACAGTTATGAAACATGAATGGCTTGTGATTATGCCCCCAATTACAGAATTTTCACAGGAAAGGTTACCTTCTCCCATGCGGTTCTCAGACATGTCCTGAACCTTTATACTGCAAACAAAGGGACACAAGGAAATATGCAAGATGTACCAAAGGTGTTTAGGAGTAATTAAATCAGTCATATATAGTCTTAGTTGTTTTTTTTTTTAATTTTTTGAGACTGGGTCTCCCTATATCATCCAGGCTGAAAGTACAGCAGCTACTCATGGGTCTGTTTCCAGTACTGACCAGCATGGAGACTTCAACCCACTCCATTTTTCTGATGAAGCCCAATTCATATCTCCTTAGGCAGCCTGTTGGCCCTCCACTCCTAGGGGTTGATCATATATAAATATGCATAAACTTAGTGCCAAGTATAGGACGGGCACCAGAGTGACTTTAACTCTCTTGCAGCTTAGAATTCTTACACTCATGCCCAGCTCCAGATGTAATCTTTAACAGAACAAAAGAATAGATCAGATACAAGTGTCCATTATTCTCAGCTGAGGTAAGTCAGGGAAATGGGATAAAAACCATGAATTTCTCCCTAGCTCCCACAATGTATCTAATGTGTTGCTTTTTCTGTCAGTACTCTTAAATCAGTGCTTCTCTGGGTCTCGACCCCATATGGAGTCGTGTAACTGAATGTGGGAGCCATAGTAAAAGGTTTCTGCACACAAAACGACCAAAAATTAATTCAGAATCAAACGTGTAATGAATCCGAGGTGTTTCCGGCAGTGCTTGCCCGTGTTGCATCGAGCAACTTCGCTGCAGCCTTGGTTCTAAACATACAACATGCGCACTTTGCACTGCACATGCTATCATGCCACACAACCCCAGCAAACACCACCAGAAACACCTCAGTTCAGATTCAAGATTAGTGTATGTTAGGAACTGCAGTGTTTTTACTGTACATACAAAATTGTTAAATGATTTTGGTTTGAGATTAGGACAGAATTTCTAACAATTTCTGAAATGGCCCTAAATATACTTCTGCTGTTTTGTACTATGCATTTATGCAAAGTGGCATTCTCAGAATTGACAATTATAAAATCAAAATATTGATCAAATCTGAAAACTGATGAAGATGCTCTATGTCCAACAATGTCAAATATTCTGCCAAGATTTAATTCTTTATGTAAAAATAAACAAGCATATCCATCTCATTAGTATGTCAATTTGCTTTAATCTTTAATAGTAAAATTATATGTATGCCAAATAATTGTTTGAAAATAAATTTTTTTACGATTTATGATCAGTGAATGTTTGATTTGTACATCTATTTTATGTACCTATATACCCAGGGTCATATAAAAATTTTTCAGACAAAACGGGATTGCTAGTGGAAAACGTTTAAAAAGCCCTGCTCTAGACACTTGAGTAAACACCTGCAATAAAAAATATCTTATGCCTTGCTGCTTCCCCATTAACTTTTGTCTTCCCAGAAGTGTGAATTTAAGGAGGGGAACTCATGATGTTCCTACAATAGCAGCTGCTGCTCCACATAGCTAGGGAGAAGCCCTGCTACCTCCTCTTCCTATGTACTCTCCTTTTTACTTTTTGGCAGGTTTCCTCTTTTACTTCTACCCCAGGCCCAAACTATATATTCCTTTGTCTAAGGAGAGAAGCAAAAACTTCCAATTCCCAGAATCCTATTCAAGTCTAGGCCATTCTTCCCCCTCCTGCCCAGTTCTCCAGAAAGAATGACATTCCTCCTCAGAATTGGAATTTTTCAGTCCCTTGCAAAACCATATTTCACTGACCTGGCATCTGCACTTCTACAACATAGCCTCCAAAACACATTATTGCTTAATAGAGAAAAGGTGACTAACCCAGCAGCTGGCTCACCTTCAAGTACCACGTGCAATAAACAGATATTGTATTCAATAAACTGCTTCTGTGACTACAGGTCTAAGTCATAGGACAGGGTCCACCATAGGTAACAGAGTAAAATTAGATCAGTCGGATGCAGTCTTGAATAGAATAAAAGGATGCCCTAGAAAGTATTGCTAGTCTAACCTAGCTGAAGGAATACAGGAGAAAGGAATAAGCATTGCCAGTCCTAATTTTCCCCACAATCTATGTGGGGAATTAAAGCCACCTATGTGAGCAATCTTGATTAAAAATAAAATCTTATCCTCTGCTACTTGCCTTTTTAGATATCACCTCTGCAGGATCTCCAGAGGTGTAGGACGGAAGAGGACAGTCCAAGTTGCTACCACTATTCCTACTTCCCTGCTGCTCAATGTACTGGGAGGGGAGTCACTGCACCTCCTCCTCTCTGTTCTCACTCCTTCTCCCTCCCCTTCTCCCTCTCCTTCTCTCTCTCCCTATCTCCATCTCTCTCTCTCTCTCTCTCTCTCTCTCTCTCTCTCTCTCTCTCTCTGTCTTTCTGTCTCTCCCTCTCCATCTCTCTGTCTCTGACTCTTTATCTCTGTCTCTCTCTGTCTCTGTCTTTCTGTCTCTCCTCTATCTCTGTCTTTCTCTCTGTCTCTGTCTTTCTCTCCCCTGCCCTGCCTCCCTGCTTAAATCCAAGCTTCACAGAACATGTCCCCTTAATATAAAGATTTGTTCTGTAAAACTTGGACTCAGCCACAAGGCCACACCCAAAGACCTAGAAGCTCAAGGCTGAGGCTGCAGGTTCTCCACCACTGAACTACAGAATTATAAAGCTTCTCAGATCTGCAAATAGCAGGAGATTCTGCTATGGGGGCAGCTAGGTGGTGAATAGAGCACTGGGCCTGGAGTCAGGAAAACCTAAGTTCAAATCTGGCCTCAGACACTTGCTGTGTAACCCTGGGCAAGTCACTTCACCCTGTTTGCCTCAGTTTCCTCATCTATAAAATGAGCTGGAGAAGGAAATGGCAAACCACTTCAGTATCTCTGCCAAGAAAACCCCACATGGGGTCACGAAGAGTCAGACATGACCAAAAATGACTAAGCAACAGGTGCTTTGTCCAGTCGACTCAAAGCCAAACCTCTTCTCACAGCAAAGTCAATTCGAAACCTGTCTTTGCTCTTCATTTTCCCTCTCAGAGTTGGCATAGAGATCAAGCAACCATTCCTGAGAGCTTTATCCTTTCTCAGGTGTCAGATGATCTTCAAGAGCACAAGCTCCTATAACTGTGCATAGGAGTAGGATGCAGCTCCCCTTCAATACACAGCCTTCTCCAGCCTCTATTTCCAAAAAGAAAGGTCCCAGAAAAACAGCTGCAAAGCCTTCCTGTTACCTCAGCCCCTGTAAGGTTTTAGGTCTTGGCTACCCCACACAGTTTTTTTCTCATAGCTTTCTATATCTTCTTTTATTTATTTATCTTTAAAATTTAACAAAAATCTATATTCTCTCCTTCCCCCACATCCCCCATTAAAAAATGAAGGGGAAAAAATCCTTTGTAACAATATCTATAGTTAATTCTAATATTGTCCATGTCAAAAAACTATGTCTCATACCTCTCAGTCAGGAGGCGGACGTACTTCATCCTTAGTCCTCTGAAATCATGGTTGGTCAGAGTTAAGTCTTCTAAAGTTGTTTGTCTTTACAATGTTGTTTTTTTGTCATGTGAATTTAGGGCAGAATTTGGTCCGGTGGTACACAGCAATAGTAGGATGGGTTGGGATGTTTTATTGATGCTCACAGTCAGAGAATAGGAGGCCATGCACAAATGTCATCAGTTCAGTCTGGTATAAAGCCACATGTGGCTCTCACCCCGCTCATGCCATGGAGCAGCATGCAGGGCAGAAGCCGGGATCAGAAGTGGGATATTAGATTTCCAAGAAGGGGAATGGGGATTGGTGGGTTTTGCAGTGGGAGTGAATGCAAAGGAATGCTCCCTCTACTTTCAATCTGTACAGGTATCAAGAACACAGATCCTGAATAGGAAAAAAGGGGTGTTACTGAGAGGGCCTCAGGCTTTATTATTGACAACTCTGTCAAATCAGGCCCCAAGCGGCTAATACCATGAACCCAGAAGAGCCCAATTCAGAAGATTTGGGTCTCCCTTTGCAAGGAAGAAAGAGACATTGACTAGGAATAAAGCAATTGATCGTAAGGACTCTTTAGACTCATAATCTTATAATTCTTAAACTTCCTTGGTTTTCTAAGTCCTGATGAATCAAATTCTCAAACACATAGCTTGCCTCTTTGCCAAGAATTCCATTTTAAAAATTTTTTTGGTACTGTGACCAAAATTGTCCAAGAATTCTTTAATAAGTACTTCAACCCACAGAAATTTGAGAAAAGTGTTTTATTATATACCCAGAGCATGAGCCCACAGTATACAAAAATAAACCAGTCAGCCCTGAACAACAATGTCGGCAACTTTACATAGGCTTTGGTTGAATTGGTTGGATGGGCAAAATGGAATTTTAAAGAAGGCCAAAGGGGAAGGCAATGATTTACATATCAAAGAACAGAAATTGGAAGGGGAAGATTTATAGCAACTTAAAACGAGAGACTAGTCAACAACCACTAAGGTTATAGCTAGAGTTTGCAAGTTGTTACTGTTCAATGTTTCAATTATGCCTGAACCTTGGGGATCCTGTTTGGAGTTTTCTTGGCAAAGATACTGGAGTGGTTTGCCATTTCCTTTTCCAGCTCATTTTACAGATGGGGAAACTAAGGCAAACAGGGCTAAGTGACTTGTCCAGGGTCACACAGCTAGTGTCTGAGGTAGGATTTGAACTCAAGTCTTCCTGACCCAGCCCTCTATCCACTGTGCTCCCTAGCAAACTAACCAGTCAATCACCTGAGCTAAAATGCGATGTCAGCTTAACTCTGCAGGCTTTACCTATTTATATGACCTGCTTATCTTAAGTAAATGGTATAAGAAAATTAAGCCAAAAATTCTCTTATCACTGGACTGTGTAATCTGGGAAAGCCCTTCTCTCGTGATGTCATTGCTTCTGCTTGAAAACAAGGATGAACAATGTAATCTGGGTCTAGACTCAAGTACTGGGGCAGAACCAGGGTTCAGGTTTCAACTCCTTACACCAACCAGAGTCATTTAAATTCAATTAAATTAAATTAAATTAAAGTTAGTTCAATTCAATTGATTCAGTTGAATTCAGTATAAGGGCACAGGAAGGTACTGATGCAGTCTTCCATATGGGGTGATGCTATGCAATGGAAGAAACCCTCTCTATAATTCAGAGCGTGCTCAGACACTGTAACTGGCTGCTGCCTGCTGACCCCATGATTACAGAAGAGTCTTTTTAATTGACTGTGCAGCCCAAATTTGGGTGCATGCAGAGGATACTATTCACCCAGGACCATCCTCTGCCTTTTGGCTCTTCCTAGACTGGCTGATGTACAACAAGTTAAGGGGGCCCCTAGTGGGAAGAGAGGCCTCACATCTTTATTTCACTTACTGGTCTGTTTAAACACTTGGACCTGCCTTTGACCCAGAGCTGAGCACAGTGTCTGTCACATAGTAGGCACTTAATAAGTGCTGATTGATTTATAGATTGACTCTGCTGAGTCTATTCTGCTATTTGTGTGTTTTTAAAATATCTCTTTGGCATTCTTGTTTGGTTTTCCTTTTTTTTTTTTGGCATCACACCCACTATCCATACACACACACACACACACACACACACACACACACACTCACTCACACAACTATCTTTCCCAACAAAAGAGAGTGTTCCCTTTTAACAAGTAAAGCAAGATAATTTGGTACTTGGTCTCATCTGAAAATGTATGTCCCATTCTGCACCTCCAGACCACCACCTCTTTGGGAAGAGATGGGAAGCATACTTATTTTTAGTTCTCTGGAGTAATGGTTTTTCATTGCATTGGCCAGAGTCCTTGTCTTTCAACCCTCTTTCCTTTACAAGATTATTCTCATCCTTCTGCTCACTTCACTCTGCATCAATCCATTCAAGTCTTGCCAGGGTGCTCTGAAAGTCTCTTTTTGTCATCTATTACAGCTAAATAATATCTCATTATATGCATATACCGTAGTTTGTTGAGTTGTTATCCTTTTGATAGACACTTGTTTCATTTTCAGTTCTTACCTACAAGAAGTGTTGTGATCATTTTTTTTGCACGTGTAGCAGTTACACAGACCAACCTCTCTTTCGTATAGCTCATCCCTCACTTGAGGGATGTGTATATGTGTGTGAGTATATGAGTATGTGTACATACACACACATACACATTCACATGCACATACACACACATTATCATTACTTGACCTCTTACCATATTCACGCTCACTATTCTGAGTCTGAGGATAATCCAGGGATAAGTTCAGATATTTCTTCATTAACTATTCCTTTACAACATCTTTATCAACAATAAACCAATTAGTTTGGAGTTTTCACCACAGTCTAATCAAAGTTGTTTATTTAATAAGCTAGAGAAATTATTTTCCCCATAAGCAGTTGTTCATATCTTTATATATCAAAACCTCTAATCTCCTAGGATTAAATAAATATTGAAGTTACTGGCTACACAATTCATTAGCAATGTAAACCAATAATAAGGAAATCTATAAATAATTATTTATGTTTTAGCTGTGAGAATGAGTCATGGTCAGACTCACCTCTAGAATTCGCTGTAACTGCAGATGACTTCTTACTTCTGGAAACAATGCGCCTTTCTTCGTTTCGATCAGGATACTAAGTAAGTCTCTTCTAATAAAAATAATAAGAACTGACATTTATATAGTACTTTAAAGTTTGCAAAGGATTGTACATCTATTAACTAATTTGATCCTAATAATAACACGTTTATTATTATCCCCATTTTACAGATGCGGAAACTAAGGCTAAGAAAAGTTAAGTGACTTTTCCAGGGTCACAAAGCAAAAGTCTGAGGTGGGATTTGAAGTCAGATGTTTTGGGTTATTTTTACCCCTAATCAAACACTCTATCCACTGAGCCACCTCGCTGAGAATTCTTTACAAGAATTCTCTTCACCCTCTTTGCAAGATGAAAGTTAATACAATTCTATCAAGAAATAAGATTTCTTCATATTCTTTTTCTGTGTCTTCTCTATTGATTCCATCACAGGAAAATGGCCTCAGCATTAGAATCATAGAAATCTTTTTATACTTTTTTTCATAAAATAACAATTAAGATAATTTTCCCAAGAAAGAAATCGTTTCTCATCTTCTTTCTCTTTGTTTTCCCCACAGTTTGTTTCAATCCATCTTTATTAACTTTCTTCTCTTTTTCTCAAAAACTGCCAGCCCCAGGTGCCAAATTCAAACATTTCATTTGGCTATTAAAGATACGGTAACAGTAGCTACAATATTTGTAGAAGAAGCTTTTGAAACAAGTGCTACATACCTATTGTGTCCTTTTCCCCCTTCTAACTTTGATCTCTTTGGGATGTGTATCTCATAGTAGTATTGATGAGTTAAAGGGTATGCACAATTTAGTGACTTTTTGGAAGTATGGTTTCAAATTGCTTTCCAGAACAGTTGGAAAAAGTCACAGTAGCTCAGAGTGCCTGCTCTCCCACAGTCCCTCCAACAACTGTGATTTTATTCTTTGTCATCTTTGCCCATCTAGAGGGTATAAAGTAGAGCCTTAGAGTCAGGAAGAGGTTTAAAAGTTGGGCAGCAGGAATCTCTATTAAGTATACCTTGACGATGATTATTTGTTTCAAGTGGCTTTGAAAGTCATGTGTAGGTTTTACTATATACTTTTTATGAAGTAAATAGTGTGAAATGAGGATTCATGGTTTCACATAAAAATTCCCTTTTTCTTTTCTTTTGGAAATGCTTTGATGTTGAACTTCAGAATAAAAATTAAATTTAAAAATAAATAAGTAAAATATACCATCTGCCTCATAGTAGTTAGATGATTCCTAAGAAATAATAGTGCACGTGTTGTCAGATGTAGACATTCTATTAAATGCTTTTACTTAATTGTTTTTGTCACAAGTGAAAATTCCATGGTGGACTTGGGGTATACAAAAGGGTTGACATAACTGATGAAAAGACAAGAGGTGTCAATGATATTTATTTTATTTTTATTTTCAGTTCCAAATTCTTTCCTTCCTTCACTCATTGAGAAGGTAGGAAATACAATACCCATTATATATAATCACATGTAATTATCTTAATTGTTATTTTATGAAAAAAACGTAAAAAGATTTCTATGATTCTAATGCTGAGACCATTTTCCTGTGATGGAATCAATAGAGAAGACACAGAGAAAGAATATGAAATCACACACACACACATATGTATGTATACATACATATATATATATATATGTATATATAGTCACATTAGCCATATTCTGAGAATGGGAGGGAAACAACAAAAAAAAAAAAGAAAAAGATATGCTTCAATCTGCACTCTGAGTCTATCAGTTCTCTATGGATAGCCTTTTACATCATGAATCCTTTGGCACTGTGGTGGATCATTACACTGATCAGTTATCAAGTCTTTCACAATTGATTATCTTTGCTATTACTGTGTAAATTGTTCTCCTGATTCTGCTTACTTCACTTTAGATAAATTAATATGTCTTCCTAGGTTTTTTTTGAAATCATCCCCTTCATCACTTCTTACAGCACAATAGTATTCCATCACATTCATATGCTATAACTTGTTCAGACATTGCTCAGTTGATGGGCATCCCCTTAGTTTCCAGTTCTTTGTCGCCACAAAGAGTTGTTATAAATATTTTTATACATATAGGACCTTTTCCTCTGATCTCTTTTGGATACAAACCTAGTAATGGTGTTGGGTTTTGTTTTTGTTTTTGTCCTTTCCTTTTGGAAGAGAACCAATGATATCACCAGCCATATCTTGACTTTTGCATGAACTGGCTTTAAGTGAAGCAGAGTTGCGCAGAGTCTTCAGCCTCATTCTCTCTTCCTGAGTCATCAAAGTCCAGTGGCAGGACAAAAGTCAAGATGACTGGCAGTGGCCCAATGGCATCTTCAATGCCTGACTAAGCTCTGAGCTCCACGGCACCTGCTTCAGCTGCCCTCATGGCTTGTTGGAACAAATTATTCTCATCCATTCATTAAGCCAGGAAGTCTTCACATGAACATCTCCCTAACTCACCCATAGGTTTGAGGCCCATCAGTTACCTTCAACCTGGTTTAGCCCATTTGCCAAGACAGTTTTACCAGAGCATGGCACCTGCACATGCTACAACTTCTTGGAGCCACAGGTAAGAGTGGGGGAATCAAGTGGACACCAAAGGTGGATGAGCAGCCCTGAAAAGGGCTTCCCAAGCCCTCATACAAGAGGAGCTAATTCTTAAAGTGGATAGAGCGCCGGACCAAGAGTCAGGAAACCTCGTCTTCCTGAGTTCAAATCTGGCCTCAGACACTTACTAGCTGTGTGACCCTGGGTGTCACTTCACCCTGTTCGCCTCAGTTTCTTCATATGTGAAATGAGCTGGAGAAGGAATGACAAACTACTACAGTATCTTTGCCAAGAAAACCTCAAATGGGATCACAAAGAGTCATACATGACTGAAACGAATCAACAACAGCCTAGGAGTGGTATTGCTGGGTAAGAGGGTGCATACAGTTGTATAACCCTTTGGGTGTAGCTCTAATAATTCTCCAGAATGGTTGGACCAGTTCACAGCTCCACCAACAGGGCATTAGTAAGTCTATTTTTCCACATCCCTTCCAACATTTATCATTTTCCTCTTCTGTTATGTTAGCTGATCTGATGTATATGAGGTGGTAGCTCAGAGTTATTTTAATTTGCATTTCTCTAATCAGTAATGATTTAGAGCATTTTTTTTTCATGTGATTGCTGGTAGCTTTGGTTTTTTCTTCTGAAAACTGTCAGTTCATATCCTTTGGTCATTTATCAACTGGGAAATAGCTCTTACTTTTTACAGTATTGACTCAGTTCCCTGTATATTTCAGAAATGAGGCCTTTATCAGAGAAACATGCTGTAAAATTTTCCCCCATTTTCCAGCTTTCCTCCTAACTTTGGCTGCATTGGTTTTGTTTGCACAAAAACTTTTGAATTTTATGTAATCAAAATTATCCTTTTTATCTCCTGTGAGCCTTTTTATCTCTTGTTTGTTCATGAACTCTTCCTCAATCTGTATATCTAATTGGTCATTTCCTCTGTGCTCTTTTATTATGCTTATGATACCACTCTTTATATCTAAATGATGTACCTATTTCAAGCTTTATTTTGGCACATGGTGTGAGATGTTAGACTATGTCTAGTTTCTGTCAGACTGTTTTCCAGTTTTCCCACCAGTTTTTTTGAAATAGTGTGTTCTTACGCCAATATAAACCCAATATTAGGTTTATGAAACACTAGGCTGCTATGCTTATTCCCTTGCATATGTTGTGTTCCTAATCTATTCCTTTGATCAACTACTCTATTTCTTATCCACTACCAAATTATTTTGATGATTTCTGCTTTACGATGTAGCTCAAACCAGTAAACTTTCAATTTAATTCATTAAACACTTATTAAACATTATTGCTTGAAGCAAAAGACAGTCCCTGCCCTCAAGTCTGATGGGGAGAAACATACAAACAAATATCTACAGAGCAAGCTATGGGCAAAATAAATAGGAAATAATTAAAAGAGGGAAAGCATTGGGATTAAGAGGAGTTCAAGGAGGCTTCCTGTAGAAGGTGGGATTTTAGTTAAGACTTAAAGGAAGCCAGGGAGGTCAGTATTGTAGCAGAGAAGGAAGAGTGCTCCAGGCATGGGGAATGGCCAGAGAGAATGCCCATAACTGAGAGACTGAGGGTCTTGTTCATGGGGGAGTCAAGAGAACAGTATCATTGGATGGAACAGTACCTGCAGAGGAGTAAGGTGTGAGAAGACTGGAAAGGTAGGAGGGGGCAGGTTATGAAGTTCTTTGGATGCCAAACAGCATTTTGTATTTGCTCCTGGAGGCAGTAGGGAGACACTGGAGTTTATTGCAGAGTGAAGGGTGGGATATAGTCAGACCTGCCCTTTAGGAAAGTCACATTAGTGACTGAATGGAGAATGGACCAGAGTGGGGAGGGATGAGGCAGGTAGACGTGGAGCACCTGTTTCAGTAGTTCAGGCATGAGGTGATGAGGGCCAGCATCAGGGGGTGGCAGTGACAGAGGAGAGAAGGGGAGGTATTTGGGAAATGCTGACAGGCCTTAACAATAGCTTGGATGTGGGGGGTGAGAGATAGTGAGGGGTCCAGGATCACTCCAGGGTTGAGAACCTGGGGGGTGGGAGGAGGGTCCTGCCCTCTACAGTAAGAGGAAAGGTAGGAGAGAGGAGGATTTGGGGGGTGGGGCGAAGATAATGAGTTCTGTTTTGGACATAATGAGTTTTAAGGCATTTACTGGACCTCCGACTTGAGATGTCTGAAAGGCATTTGGAGATATAAGACTGGAGTTACGGGTAGGCCCCCTTCGTTCAAATTTTTGTCATAGTTTCTTTCAGTTCAATTCAATAAACATTTATTAAGTGCCTACTATGTGCCAGATACTGTGCTAAGTGCTAGGGATACAAATAAGAAAAAAAGAAAGATAGTTCCTGCCCTCAAGGAGCTGACAATCTAGTAGGAGAAAGAAAAAAAAAGAGACTGAAAGTCAGAGTGGATGGGTGAGAGGAGGACACCAATGGCTGTTGTAGTTCAGTCACATCCTAATCTTCATGACCTCTTGTGGGGTTTTCTTGGCAGAGATCCTGGAGCAGTTTGCCTTTTCCTTTTTCAGCTCATTTTACACATGAGGAAACCGAGGCAAACAGGGTAAAGTGACTTGCCTGGGGTCACACAGCTAGTAAGTATCTGAGGATAGATTTGAACTCAGGAAAATGAATCTTCCTGACTGTAGGCATGGTACTCTAGGCATTATGGTGCCATCTCACTGCCCATGCCAGGGGGTACCAGGTAGAGCAGCAGATTCGAAGAGGAATGGACTAAAGTCCAATTCCTGCCCTCTATAAAGGAAGGCTTTGGGAGGCGTTTGTTCTCCACCCTCCAGTCCTCCAATCACAGGGGAGAAGAGGCTGAGGGAGGTGGTGTCAATCAAGGCTGGAGATGAGATTAGAGATGAGCTACATCTGGGAGGGCTACCTTGTTCTATGGAGCTGAAACCAGGTGGAGCAACAGATGCAAAGTGGAGGTGAGTCTTCATAGAGCTGATCTTTTGTTCCTCCAGATAAACTTTGTTGCTGTTTTTTCTAGCTCTATAAAGTAATTTCTTTGGTAGATTGATTGGTACAGCACTGAATAAGTAAATTAATTTAGGCAGTATTATCATTTTTATTATATTGGCTCAGCCTATCCATGAGCAATTAATATCTCTCCAATTAACATGGAGCGTTTTGTAATTGTTATCACATAGTTCCTGTGTGTCTTAGCAGGCAGATTCCCAAATACTTGGGAACCTTGCAAGATTCTGCAGTTGTTTTATTTGTTTGCAGTTATTTTAAATGGAACTACTCTTTGTATATTTTTCTGCTGGTGTATATGTATGTAAATATATACACTTATACTAACACACATATACATATATACACATATATGCATACATATATATACATATATATATACATGTGTGTATAGTGTGTGTGTGCTGATGACTTGTGTAGGTTTACTTTATGTCCTACAACTTTGCTAAAGTTGTTAATTCTTATTTCAACTAGTTTTTTAGTTGGTTCTCTGTCTAAGGTTCCCTCTCTCTAGGGTTCTCTCAGTATACTATCATATCATCCTTCAGTTTTTTTTCTTATCTTATTGCTTATTGCTATCAGTATTGCTAATATTGTCATATTGTTATCTTATTACACAATATTGAATAACAGTGGTGCTATTGAGCATCTTTGTTTAACCCCTGATCTTATTGAAAAGGCTTCTAGTTTATCCCTGTTACAGATAATGCTTGCTCTTGGTTTTAGATAGATATTATTTATTATTTTAAGAAAAGCTCCATTTATTCTAATGCTTTCTGGTATCTTTAATAGGAATTTTGCCAAAAAAGCTTTTTCTGTATCTATTGAGATAATCATATGATTTTTTTTGTTTTTTGTTATTGATATACTCAATTACACTGATAGTTTTCCTATTACTGAACCAGCCCCACATTCCCAGTACAAATCCAGCCTGTTCATAATATATGAGCTTTGTGATATATTGCTGTAACCTCCTTGCTGGTATTTTTTTTTTGCATTAATATTCACTATGGAAATTGGCCTATTTTTTTCCCTCTCAATTTAAGTATCAAAACTATATTTGTGTCATAGAAAAAAATTGGCAGGACTTCACCTATTTTTCAAAAACAGTTTACATAGAACATTGTAATTAATTGTTCTTTTTAAAAATTTTAATTTTATTTATTTTTGTTACATTTCAAGTTTCCAACTGTCTCCCTCCCTCCTTCCCTCCCTCCCCACCCTGCACTAGAGAAGCCACCATTTGACACAGATTTAGAAATATATGTAAAATCATTCTCTACATACTTCTGTTTGTCAGTTCTTTCTCTGGAGGAGGATAGCATCTTCCTTCATTGGTCCTTTGTAGTTGGTTTGAATATTTTTAATACTCAGAATGACTTACTTGTTCAAAGTTTTTCTTAGAACAATATTGTCATTACTATATCCAGTATTCTCTTGGTTTTGCTCTTTTCACTCTTTGTTATTTCGTGTCTTTCCATGTTTTTCATCATTTCTTGCAGCACAGTAGTATTCCATCACAATCATATACCACAACTTATTCATCCATTCCCCAATCGATGGGTATCCCCTCAATATCCAGTTTTTCCCACCACAAAGAGATCTGCTAGAATATAGGCTCTTTCCACTTTTTCCCCGATCGCTTTCGGAAATAGACCTAAGAGTGGTATTGCTGGGTCAAAGGGTATTCACAGTTTTATAACTCTTTGGGCATAATTCCAGACTGCTTTGCAAAATGGTTGGATTAGTTCACAGTTACACAAACAGTGTATCAATGTCCCAATCTTTCTACGTCCCCTCCAACATTTGTCATTTTCTCCTGTCAACATGATAAGTATATGATGATATTTCAAAATTGTTTTAATTTGCATTTCTCTAATCAATAACAATTTAGAGCATTTTTTCATGTGACCATGTATATATTTTTTCTTCATTAAAAAAACCTGTTCATATCCTTTGACCATTTATCAATTGGGGAGTGACTCATAATCTTATAAATATGAAAAAGTTCTCTATATATTTGAGATATGAGAGCTTTGTCTGAGAAACTATGTATACAAAATTTTTACCAAACCTTCTGCTTTTCTTATAATCTTGGCTACATTACTTTTATTTATGCAAAACCTTTTTTATGCAAAACCTTTTAATTTAATGTAATCAAAATTATCCATTTTATATCTCACAATGCTTTCTATCTCTTGTTTATTTATAAATTCTTCTATCCATAAGTCTAATAGGTAATATATTCTTCTAATTTTCTTATGATACTTTCTTTTATATCTAGATTGTATATCCATTTTGACCTTATCTTAGTAAATGGTATAAGATATTGGTCTATACCCAGTTCCTCCTAGATTGCTTTCCAGTTTTCCCAACAATTTTTTTTACCAAATAATAAATTCTTATCCCCAAAGCTTAAATCTTAACATTTGTCAAATACAAGGTTACTATAATCATTTACTGATGTGTATTGTATGTCTACTTTGTTCCACTGATCCACCTTTCTATTTCTTAGCCAGTACCAGATAATTTTGATAATTACTACCTTATAACGTAGCTTAAGATCTGCTAAAAATCCTTCCTTCACATTTTTTTCTCTAATTCTCTTGATAGTCTTGACCTTTTGTTCTCCCAAATGAATTTTACTATTTTTTCTAGCTTGATAAAATAATTTTCGGGTAATTCAATTGGGATGGCATTGAATAAGTAGTTTAGGTAGAATTGTCACTTTTAGTACATTGGTTGTGCCTACCCATGAACAATTAATACTTCTCAAATTACTTATATCTGACTTTATTTGTATAAAAAGTGTTTTATAATTATGTGTTTGTGCAGTTCCTGGGTTTACCTTGGCAGGTATACTCCCAGGTATATGCCTGCAGTTATTTTAAATGAGATATCTCTTACTATCTCTTCTTGCAGGGTTTTGTCAGTGACATATAGAAATTCTGATGATTTGTGTAGGTTTATTTTATATCCTGCTACTTTGTTAAAATTATTAATTGTTTCAACTAACTTTTTAGTTGAATTGCTAGGATTTTCCAAGTATATCATCGTATCATCTGCAAAAAGAGATTGTTTTATTACCTCATTGCCCATTCTAATTTCTTTCTATTTCTTTTTCTTCCCTTACTGCTATTGCTAATATTTCTTTTTTATTGCTAGCATTTCTAATAAAATATTGAATAATTTTGGTGATAATGGCATCCTTCTTTCACACCTAAGCTTATTCTTACTTATCTCCATTACAAATAATGCTTGCTGATGGCATTAGGTAGATGCTTCCTAGTATTTTAAGGAAAAAATCCATTTATAACTATACTTTCAAGTATTTTTTAATAGGAATGAATGTTGCAGTCTGTCAAAAGCTTTTTCTGTGTCTATTTATATAATCATGATTTTTGTTACTTTTGTTTTTTTGTATAATCAATTATGTTAATAGTTTTCCTTTTGTTAAACCATCCCTGCATCCCTGGTATAAATCCCACTTGGTCCTAATGTATAATCTTTGTGATATATTGTTGTAGTCTCCCAGCTAGTATTTTATTTAGGATTTTTGCATCCATATTCATTAATGAAATTGGTCTATAATTTTCTTTCTGTTTTTGCTCTTCCCGGTTTGGGTATCAGCACCATGTTTGTTTCATAAAAAGAGTTTGGTAAAACTCCTTTGCCTATTATTCAAAATAATTTAGAATAGTTCTGAATATTAGAATTAGTCGATCTTTAAATGTTTAGTAGCATTCACTTGTAAATCCATCTGGTAATGATGCTTTTTTTCTTAGAAAGCTCATTTATGACCTGTTCAATTTTTTTCCTAAAATAGGTTTATCTAGATATCCTACTTCCTCTTCTATTAATGTAGGCAGTCTATAGATTTGTAAATATTCTTCCATTTCACTTAAATTGCTAAGTTTATTGGTATATAACTGGGCAAAATAACTACTAATAATTGCTTTGATTTCATCTTCATTTCATTTTTGATACTAGTGATTTGCTTTTCTCTATTTTTTTTTTGGTTTATCTATTTTATTGTTTTTTTCATAAAACCAACTCCTGGTTTTATTTGTTAATTCAATATTTTCTTACATTCAATTTCATTAATCTCACCTTTAATTTTTAGGATTTGCAACTTGACATTTAATAGAGAATTTTTAATTTGTTCTTTTTCCTAGGTTTTTTTAAATTGCAAAGTCAATTCATTGGTCTGCTCCTTCTCCATTTTATTGACATAAGCATTTAGAGCTATAAATTTTCCTTTGATTACTGCTTTTGCTGCATCCCATAAGTTTTGGTATGTTATCTCATTATCATCATTCTCTTTAATAAAATTATTTATTGTTTCTATGACTTGTTCTTTATCCCACTCATTTTTTAAGATTAGGTTGTTTAGCCTTCAGTTAATTTTTAATCTGTGTTTCTATGGTAACTTATTAAATATAATTTTTATTGCATTGTGATCTGAAGATGATATATTTAACATTTCTACTTATCTACCTTTACCTATAATATTTTTATGCTCAAATATATGGTCAATTTTTGTAAAGGTACTATATGCCGCTGAGAGAAAGGGATATTCCTTTCTATTCCCATTCAATTCTTTCCAGATATCTATTACATCTAGTTTATCTAAGATTCTATCCATCTCCTTGACCTATTTCTTATTTATTTTTTGGTTAGATTTATCTAGTTCTGAGAGGGGAAAGGTTGAGGTCTCCAACTACTATAGTTTTGCTATCTATTTCCACCCATAATTCATTTAGTTTTTCCTTTAAAAATTTGGATGCTATAGCATTTGGTGCATATAGGTTTAGTGCTGATATTACTTAATTATCTATGGTACCTTTTTATCATAATGTAGTTTCTTTGTTTGTCTCTTTTAATTAAATCTATTTTAGCTTTAACTTCATCTGAGATCATGATTGCTACCCCTATTTTTTTTTGCATCAGCTGATGCATAATAAATTCTACTCCAACCCTTTATTTTTACTCTCTGTGTATCTTTCATTTTAAAATGCGTTTCTTGTAAACAACATATTGACAGATTCTGGTTTTTAATCTATTCTGCCAACCATTTCTGTTTTATGGGTTAATTCATCCCATTCACGTTCAAAGTTATAATTATTAGTTGCACATTTCCCTCCATCCTATTTTTCCTCACTGTTTATCCTTCTCTCCTTCTCTTTTTACCTTATTCTTCTTCAAACATCTAATCTTCTTCTGACTACCGCCTCCCTATTCTGCATCATTTCTAAGAATTCTTCCTTTATCTTCTCCCCTTACTCTCTTATTTCTCGATTTGCATTCCTTTCTAAAAGTCCCTCCCTTATTCTATCCCCTCACCATTCTATTTATTTGTAAGTTAAGAAGACTTTTACACTTTTCTAGATGTATATGTTATTCCCTCTTTAACCCAATTCTGATGATGTAACAATTCTTCTATTCAACCTCTTTGTATAAAATAATTGTTCCATTTTACCTCTCCTTACCCAATTTCATTTTTTAGGATCATTCCATCATACTTAACTCAACCTCAAGCTTTCTATTTATGTACACTCTTTCAAACTACCCAAATAATGTCATTCTTAAGAGTTATAGATAACAATTTCCCATATAAGTTAACAGTTTGACCTTATTGAATCCTTTATAATTGGTCTTTAATGTTTACCTTCTTATGTTTCCCCTGATTCCTGTAAGCCAGATTTTCTGTTCAGTTCTGGTCTTTTCCTCACAAATACCTGAAAGTCCTTTAATTCATTAAACATCTATTCTTTCCATGCAGGATTATACTCAGCTTTGTTGGGTAAGTTACTCTTGGTTGCAAACCCACCTCCTTTACTGTTTGGAATATAATTTTCCATGCTCTTCAGTCTTTTAATGTAGAAGCTGCTAAATCTTGTGTTATTCTGACTGTAGCTCCACAGTATTTTTTTTTCTAGTTGCTTTTGTAGTATTTTTTCCTTGACCTGGGAGCTTCAAAACTTAGCTATCATGTTCCTGTGAGTTTTCATCTTGGTATCTCTTTCAGGTGTAATCAGTGGATTTTTTCCATTTTACGCTCTAGTTCTAAAACTTCAGGGCAATTTTCCTTAATGATTTCTTGAAGTATATTGTCTAGACTGTTTTCTAAATCATAACTTTCAGGCCGTCCAACAATTCTTGTGTTGTTCCTCAATCTGTTCTCCAGGTCAATTGTTTTTCTAATGAGATGTTTCACATTCTCTTCTAATTCCTCATTTTTTTTCATTTTTTTTATTATTTCTTGGTATCTTATGATGTCATTAGCTTCCCCTTGCCCAATTCTAATTTTTAAGGAGCTATTTTCTTCCATAAGTTTTTGGATCTCTTTTTCTAACTGGTTAGCTTTTCATAATTTCTTGATTTTCTTGCATTACCCTAATTTTTCCCCTAATTTTTCCTTAACCTCTCTTATTTGATTTTCAAAGTCCTTTTCAAGCTGTTCCAAGAACTCTTTTGGGGCTTGTGACCATTTGGCATTTTTCTTTGAAGTAGAAGTAGTTGTTTTACCTTCACTATCTTCTTCTGAGTTGAAAACCAGATCTTCTCTATCACCATAGTAGCTATCTATGGTTGGGTCTATTCTCTTGTGCTTACTCATTTTTTAGCACCTTATTTCTTGGCTGTTAACTTTTGTGTTAGTCTCAGGCTCTAGTTCCTAAGTGTTGGGGATAATATCTCAGGCATCAGGTTTTTCGTGCTGTTGCTTTCTGAACTCTATCTGGGAGCCTAACCTCAGGTATGCCTCTTGGCTTCTAAGTCATACCAGGGCTCCCAGCAATGCTTCCTTGCTCTTGCTCCCTGTGGTCCTTCCTGTGGCTGCAAGCTTTTGTTCACCCCTCTTCCCTGGAACCAAAACCAGAGACTCTGATCTCCTCTGAGTGCCCAAAGCCAGTGGATTCCCTTCACCTCTGAGACTGAATTCACCAGTATGTTCTCCCTTCTTGCCCACAGCCACAGCCTGGAACCATGTCTAATCAGCACATGTGAACCCCACATCCAGCACCACCAGAGGGTCCAGCAATCTTCCCCTGATCAGCTGTCTAACCCCGACACTGTCTGTGGAGTGAAAGCTTCTGAAGCTGAGGCTGCTACACAGGTGCCCCCATGACCTGTTGTTTGTTAATTCAGAGGGATTTGTCTGGGGGCATGTGCACTTCAGGCCATACTAGCACCCTGGGAGGTCAAGTTTTTCTTACTGTACTTCCAAATTTTCTTAGGCTAGACAACTGCTTTACCTTGACTTTTAATTATTTCTGCCACTCAAAATTCATTTTGAGGCATTATTTTTAATTGTTTGTGGGGGAACTTGGAAGAGCCAGGTAACTTCCTGCCTTATTCCATCATCTTTCCAGAATCCCCTAATTAATTGTTCTTTAAATGTTTGGCAGAATTCACATATAAATCCATCTGGTCCTGGATTGTTTCCTTCTTATGATTTTATGAGCTCCCTCAGGAGGAAAAAAAAAACACAAGACCAGATGGCTTAAGCTTTATGGCTTCTTCAATTCGTTTTTCTAAGATAGGGTTATTTAAATATTTGAATAATTTTATCTTCATTGGTTGTGAATTCACCCTTTTCATTTTTGATACTGGTAATTTGGTTTTCTTTTTTATATTAATTAATTAATTTTTAGTTTTCAACATTCACTTTTATAAGATTTTGAGTTCTAAATTCCCCCCCCCCTTCTTCTCCATCCCCAAGACAGTATGCAGTCTTACATAGGCTATACATGTACAATTATATTAAACATATTTCCACATTAGTTGTGTTGTGAAAGAAGAATCAGAACAAAAGAGAAAAAACATGAGAAATAAAAAAAGAGAGAGAGAATAGTATGCTTCAATCTGCAGAGTTATTTCTCTGGATATGGATAGCATTTTCCATCATGGGTCTTTTGGAATTTTCTTAGATCATTGCATTGCTGAGAAGAACTAAGTCAATCAAAGTTGGTCATCACACAATGTAGCTGTTATCGTGTACAATGTTTTTCTGGTTCTGCTCACTTTACTCAGCATCAGTTCATGCTAGTCTTTCCAGGTTTTTCTGAAATTTTCCTGCTCATCATTTCTTATAGCACAACATTCATATACCACAACTTGTTCAGCCATTCCCCAATCGATGTGCATCCCCTCAATTTTCAATTTTTGGCCACCACAAAAAGAGCTGCTATGAATATTTTTGTACATGTGAGTCCTTTTCCCTTTTTATGATCTCTTTGGGATACAGACCTAGTAGTGGTATTGCTGGATCAAAGGGTATGCAGAGTTTTATAACCCTTTGGGCATAGTTCCAAATTGTTCTCCAGAATAATTGGATCAGTTACAACTCCACCAACAATGCATTAGTGTTCCAATTTTCCTGCATCTTCTCCAACATTCATCATTTTCCTGTTTTGTCATGTTAGCCAATCTGACAGGTGTGATGTGGTACCTCAGAGTTTTTTAATTTGCATCTCTCTAATCAGTAGTGATTTAGAGTTTTTTCATATGACTATAGATAGCTTCAATTTCTTCCTCTGAAAACTGCCTCTTCATACCCTTTGACCATTTATCAATTGGGGAATGACCTGTATTCTTATAAATTTGACTGAATTCTCTATATATTTTAGAGATGAGGCCTTTATCAGAGACACTGGCTATAAAAAATTGTTTCGAAGCTTTCTGTTTCTCTTCTGATCTTGGCTGAATTGACTTTGTGCAAAAACTTCTTAATTTAATATAATAACAATTAACTATCTTACATTTCATAATGTTCTCTATCTCTTGTTTGGTCATAAATTCTTCCCTTCTCCATAGATCTGACAGGTAGGTTTTCTTTATTTTTAAAAAATCAAATTAGTCAATGGTTTATTTATTTTGGTGTGTGTTTTAATAAAATCAGCTCTCAGTTTTATTTAATAGTTCAATTTTTTTTTTACTTTCAATTTGTTAACTTCTTTGATTTTCTGGATTTCTATTTTGGTGTCTAATTGGGGATTTTTAATTTTTCCTTTTTCTGTTGGATTTTTTTTAGTTGCATGCCCAATTCTTTGATCTGCTCTTTCTCTCTTATGAATGTCAGAGTTTAGAAATATAATTTTTCCCCTAAATCCTACTTTGGCTGCATCCCACAAATTTTGGTATGTTGTCTCATTGTTGATATTTATCTTTAATGAAATTTTTGTTTCTGTGATTTGCTCTTTAACCCACTCATTCTTTAGGATTAGATTGTTTAATTTCCAATTAGTTTTATCTGTGTTTTGAAGGTGCTTTATTGAATGTAATTTTTATCAATGCATTTAATTAAAGGATGCATTTAATATTTCTGCTTTTCTTCATTTGTTTGTGAGATTTTTATTTCCTAATACACGGTCGATTTTTGTGAAGGTGCTATTCACAGCTTAGCAATAGGTATGTTCCTTTCTATTTTCATTTAATATTATCCAGAAACCTATCATATCTAACTTTTCTAAAATTCTATTCATCTCCTTAATTTTTTTCTTGGTTATTCTATCATTAGATTTATGTAGATCTGAGAGGGATAAATCAAGGTTCCCCCATCAATATAGTTTTACCGTGTATCTCCTACTGTAATTCACTTAACATTTACTTCAATAAATTGAATGCTATGACATTTGATGCATACATGTTCAGTATTGCTTTTAATTCATTGTCCATTTTTATACCAATTCATTGTCTTTTAACAAAATGTAATTTCCCTGATTATCTCTTTTAATTAGGTCTATTTTTCCTTTTGCTTTGTCTGAGTTTTGCTGCATAGGTTATTCTTGGTTGTAATCCCAGCTCTTTTGCCTTCTGGAAATATGATATTCCAGACTTTCCACTCCTTTAATATTGTAGCTGCTAAATCTTGTGTGATCCTGACTCTGGCTACATGATATCTGGATGCTTTCTTTCTGGTTGCTTTCAATATTTTCTTCTTGACCTGGGAGCTCTGGAATTTGGTTATAAATATTCCTTGGACTTTTCATTTTGGGATCTCTTTCAGGAGATGATCAGTGGATTCTTTCCATTTCTAATTTGACCTCTGGTTCTAAGATATTTTCTTCACTATTTTTGTGCCTCTTTTACCAAGCTGTTAGTTCTATTTTCATAATTTTTCTGCATTGCTTTCATTTCTTTTCCCAATTCTTCTTCTACCACTTATTTGTTTTAATTTTTTTTTGCCCTTTCTTAAATTCTTCTAGAAATTCTTGTTGAGCTTGGGTCCAATCTGTATTTTTCTTTGAGGCCTTGCTTGTAAATGTTTTCAAGTCTTTGTCTTCTTCTGAGTTTGCTTTGAGCTTCCCTTTCATTATGGTATATTTTTATGGTCATATTCTTTGTTGTTTTTGTTTGCTCATCCTTCCAACCTATTTCTTGACTTTGGAGTGGATGTTAGACTTGGGCTCCTCTCACCTCAAGGGTAGGGGGAGTGTTTGTCATAATCTTATGACTTTTATGTCCTGCTGTTTTCACAGCACTTCAAGGTGGTGTGATCCAGGGAGAGGTCTGGTCACTGCCCTCCTTATTTGTTCTCTGGTCCTTTCCTAGGCAGGGCCCTTACTCCCTTGTGACCACAACTACTCCTCTCCACTCTGGAACTGTGACCCCAAACTGGGTTGGCAATGGGGTTGCCAAATGGTACCCAATCCTATCCAGAGAGTGGTCCCCTGGAATCTCTTTCTGACCAGGTGTTCAGTCTCTTCACAGACTCCTCACTTATGCACTGAGCTCTCCAGTTCCACTTCTGCTGCTGCAACCATCACACCATGCTCCAGGCCATCCCTTACCCCTGTGCCCACAGGCCTCTCTTTCTATCTTACTGAGCTGCCCTAGGATAGAAAAAAAATGACTTGTGACTTTTCATTGGTTTTCCCATTCAGAATCCAGTTTGACAAACTTTTAAAATAACTTAAGAGGATACTGTATGGGGGTAGGCCAGAGCCTAGGAATATGACCTCAAGTCTCATAGTTAATGTAAACTATCTTGAGTCAATGTAAACAGCAAAAGAAGCTCCAACTATCCCATGGGAAAACTTATGTGTGACCCTGGACCATCCCTGGCACTATGCATTCTTTGTTCTGGCCTAGGTTTGGTGTGGGGATCCATAATGTTACTTTGTCCTGCTGCTGCCCAGGACAACTAGCCTCTTGTGAGTAAACTCCCTTAACCAACCTGATTAACCCTAATAAAGTAACCAAGCTAGCATGAGCCCCTCTTTCTTTGGTATCTCAGTGTTCTCTTGGGGAAGGGAGTATGCCACCCTACGATTGGCATAATTAGGGCAGAACAGATCTGCCTCTTATTTTGCAGGATATTAGAGAAAGGGGATTGGGGAGTAAGGCTTCCACAGGGGGAATCCTGGCCATCCTTATCCCTGAGAGAGAGTGGCATGTTGGCAACCCACATATGTGGGATGTTTGGCCTGAGCTGCAGGAGTATGGGGACACCTAGAAAATGCACATTGGCTTGCGCCTTGATAGGCTTCCATGTGATGCTGGCTATTTGTGTTACTTAATGAAAGATTGATAGACTAGGCGAAGACGAGAACTTCCAGTGCTGTTAAGACAGACCTTGAAGTGGCAATTGCCTTCTGTATATAGGGTAAAGAACAGAGATAGTTTCTCTCCTCCCACTCTCTCTCTCTTTCTCCCACCCCCCTCCTTCCCTCCATCCCTTTCTTTTTTAAAAATATTTTATAGAAAATTAACCTTAAAATGGAAAACAAAAGAAAATAATGTTCTATAAATGAGAAATTTTCAGACTGTTTCTGGATGTATCAAAAAAAAAAAGGCCCCACATAAGTTTTTTCTACTTTTTGTTGAATAGAATGGCTGAAAAGAGTGACTAAGATTTCCTATAGAAGACAATTTTTAATTTAGTAGAAGTATTCTGATACAATTCTTACTAATTTTTAAGTCATAAATAAGAAAGGAAGTACTTTAAATGCTTTCTATGGCCCTTATCAGATTTGAGATTTATTATTTCACTGAACATACAGTACAGATCTAGCCCAAATAACTGGGCAACAAAGGTCTCAAACAGTGAGTGCCCAATGAGTCCATTTATACATATGTTCACACCAATATTTGAACAAGAATTTTATTGTTGGTCTACAACTTGCCAATACAAGGAACCCACTTAAAATAATTAAATGTTTCGTTAGTTTTGAACTCTACTTTGAAACTGACTGAATTTCAGCTGAAACAAAGAAATTTTAAGTGTATCCAATCATAAAAATTTCCTTTTTTGCTTTCTCTTTAAAGACCCATAAAAATAACTGTACTCTGTAATTACAGAGTACATAAATTGCACTTTTATAATTTGTTGTTTTAAAAGTTACTGAAGTTACTCTTTTGTTCAATCTGAGGGTGATTTGTGTCAAATATTAGAGATATTTAGATATATATTTAGAATATATAGAGAGAATACTGAATTAGTGGATTTGATATAGCTCAATACCTGCATGTACCAGTTATATATCTTTAGCTATCTAAAAGCCACCAGATCAAGTTGTTTTAAAAAAATCATTTGTATGGATCAATTGATATATTTTCAACATCTTTTTAAAAAGTTTTAATTTCTGGCAATGAAAATAACTGTGTCATTACTAAAGACTTGAAATCCAAATCAATGAAACATAGGAATCATCATTTCACAATTGTTTGAATTAGTTCACTTCATCTTTAAAATGTTTTTTCTTTAGCAGCAGGTATTTGAATAAAAGCTTAAGACATATGTAGCTCCAGATTTCAAGGGGAAATATCCTAGTAAACTTTCCTTATAGTACTTTAACTGAGAAAATCTACAAAAATTCATGCTTTTTGTAATGGGATCTGAAAACAATACTTTTCTTGTAACACCCTTACATACAATCTTAGCAATTTCTCTGTATATGTACTGCATATACAGTTGGAAAATATAGTAAACTACAGATAAAACTCAGTACAAATTGAGCTAGCCAGGGAAAACATGTTTAAAACATTATTAGATACAAATGCAATTTTTGTGAATCCTCGCATAATATCCAACCATTTTTCTCAAATAAAAAAATTCCTTATAGAAATGTTCTCATATAAGAATATAATTTTTTTCCCGAATTATATAGAAAGGAATTTGAGTAATCATTTACCAAGTTTGCTTTCTACTGTATGTAGATCAGCGGTGACATAAAAGGATGACATTGACAGAATGCCATTGTAGTGGCAGAACTATGAATAAGGTTGCTCATTATGCAGATATCAATCCATTCTGGTATTAAAAGTTGCAACTTAGTTATTTGTAGAGAGCAACCTTGGTCCATTAACACATGTAATTGAGAACAGCAGCCAGGAGTCTTTCAGTCAAGGTACACAACTGAAAGGGTCAATAATCTTCCCATTCTTTTCTGCAGGAAAGTCCTTTATCTATAGAAATCTGATACCAGTTAAATTCTGGCATTTTCCAGATACTGGATGAACAAGATGCTGAAAGCCATTACTATACAGCATACTGCTACATAGGGACTCTTTCGTTCACTGATTCTGGCACACTTCCAAAATATACCCAACAGTCCAGTTTTATTTTTGTCTAAGAGGCTAGGAGCCAAGGATCGGATATATGCACAGGTACATATAAGCAGCAAGTAGGCTCTGAAAGTTGAAAATGGAAGACATAGTAAGACTTCCGATAACCCCAACCACATCACCCTTCTGGGACAATGGGCAGAAGACCCCCCCTCTTCTGACTGCACATCAGAGGGACAGGAGAGAGGCAGAGGAGGAAAAATTCAACAAAGTGAATATTATTTGGGATATGATTGATAAAGGAAGTGTCATCAAAATGTGCAAGAAACAACACAGGTGCAACTTTAAACAGGTAATAATTTCTTGGGCTGTGTGTATTTATATACATGTGTATGACAGTATGGCCTGGAGTCATCTAGTAAGGCAGGCAAGGAGAAATAACTTTTGATATTGGGGCCACTGTCTCACAGTTGTCAATCTGTTTGTGTTTTTTTTAATGCCTATGTTTGTGTTTCTCAGAGTCTAAAATTGTGTGCATGATATTTAAAAGGAAAAAAATTACTGGTAAATCTGTCTCTCTGTATCTTGTTAACTAATGTGAACCTCTATATGTTTTCAGAAAGATTCTTTCTCTTTTACATTTCTGAACTGTGGCCAGATTCTGGAATATAGAAGAACAGATAAGAAAACAAAGGAGAGGGAATTTTCCCCTCAGACCTATATTGTAGTTTGAATTTTTTTTATATGTGTTGAAATAAATGCTATCAAATATTTGTTTAAAATTTTTTAGAATTTGTTTTAATGGAATTAGGAGCATTTCCCACCCCCCAGAATGACTAGAGAAAAAGTTCATCTCACTATAGAGAGATGTATTTGGGGGTACCAATGAAGTTTCAGAGAAAATAAAATTAGACCAGCACTTAGAAACTGCCTGCTTATGTCATAATTAACACTTTCCTGGCTCAAAAAAAAAAAAAGAGAAAAGTTTTGTGAATCAGAAAATGACCAAAAAACAATTGAGTTTGATTTGAACATTTAATTAGATATTAAGGGAGTCTTATGAACTAAAATTAAGTACTGATCCATTTAAAAATAACATTTTGAAATTGATAACATTGCTATAAATCATATGAGACTTCCACCCATTTTTGTAATAGATTATGTTCAATTTGAATTTTAAGAAGTGCCTTGCTTCCTCCCCATGACAAAAGAAACTTATTTAAGAGAACAGGAGAAAAAAGCCCTCCTGAGAACTCCCCAATAGATGAGCTACAATGGCTTGGGGAAAATCCTCCCAGTCAGGTCCATTACTGAGTGATGAGACTGTAGTAAGGACTGGAAAAATTATGAAAAGGGGAGGAGGTGGGTGTTAGGAAAGGTACAGAGTCTTCTGCCGTCATCTCCATCTTCTTCAGCTCATCATAGCCTATGAGTGCTCAGTAGGGGGGATCCCAGCAGTGTGGACATCAGAGAAGCCCAGTTGGAAGCACAGCCCTGACCTTTGGTAAAGCTCCTTAAAACCCACAGAACTTTCTGTAAAGAAGTGTGGCAAGCACCAGCCCCACAAAGTGATACAAGGCAAAGATCCCCTGCACACAAGGGGGAAAAGGCAATACGATCGGAAGCAGAATGGTTATCATAGTCAAACAAAACCAATTTTCTGGGAAAAGGCAAAGACCATGAAAAAGATTGTACTGAGGTTTGAGTATGTGGAGCTCAACTGCTGGTCTACGAGGATGCTTGCCACTAAGAGACTGTAAGCATTTTGAACTGGAAGGAGATAAGAAGAGAAATGGCCAAGTGATCCAGTTCTGAGTTTCATCGTTTTCATCTTAATAGGAAAAAACCATTCCATCCCGTTCCTTGGTTTTGTGTTTTCTGTCTTGGAAAGGAAGAGGCTTGAGTAAAACCAAGTCTCGTACTATGTGAAGCCTTTCCCATGTAGGAAAAGCTCTTGAGGATGTGGCTGGGTGTTGTAACTTTAGTCATCTAGTTAATGAAATTTAATCATTGACTTAATGTCATGGAGAGAAAGCCCAGCTGGACATTTCTGGGGCGGGGCTGGAGAGTCTTGGTTATTAGTACTATGACTAAAATAGTTACCGACAGCCTGGATTCCCAGGCAAATTGGGAGTGGGGAAATTAGGGATACAAAGTCATAAAGATAGGGCAGCTAGCCCCTATTGTATAGGCTTTCAGCAAATCAAAAGTAATTAATTCATCACCTTCAGGGGGTGTCCTTTTTTCAAAATATTAATGAAGTGGTTCCCCATATCTATTTGGGTTGTTAAGGTTCTTTGTGGAGAACTAATTAATAATGATTGAATTGCCTGGTAATTAAAGGGATGGCTTATTAATTGAAAACACATTTGTTCCATGTTTTCAAAGTATTAATGAAGTGACTTTCCATATCTATTTGGGTTACGTTAACCCTCTATGGAGAACTAATTAATAATGATTGAAATACCTGATCATTAAAAGGATGGCCTGTTAATTGAAAAGTGATATTAGTTAGGTTTAAGGGTAGGTAGGAATGACAGCTGGTCAAGACTTGGAAAAGTAAAGAATGGAGGTCATTGTTCCTTTATTTCACATCCTTTAAGCCCTCTCGAGGGCAGAATGTTTGTCAATCTTTGCATCTTGGCATGGTGCCCAGCACCTTGCCTCTCACACTAAAGGAGTTTAATAAATATTGAGTCTTCCTAAGGAAAAAGGAAGGAAGGAAGGAAGGAAGAAAGAAAGAAAAGAAGAAAGGAAGGAAGAAAAGAAGAAAGGAAGGAAGGAAGGAAGAAAAAGAAAGAAAGAAAGAGTATTAAAAAAAAACCTTGTAGAATCCCCTTTATCCGTAAACTGAAACCATCTCTTTGGGCAAGGTCATCAGCCCTGGGAAAAAAGCTTGTTATGGGTTATAGAGTTCTTAAACAATGAAATTGGCTTGCTGAGAATTTACAAGTTTGTGTATAATGTGATTTTTAGAAGGGATTTTTAATGATTGATCTTTATAGCAGAATGTCTAAGTTCAAGGAGAAGAAGAAAAACACATGTAGAATGTTAAGTGAAATTTCTTGTGTGTGTGTGTGTGTGTGTGTGTGTGAGTCCTGGTAAATTTTTATTGCAAGTCCATAAGAGTAAAAATAATTCTATCTAGCCCTAAGCTATGATTGCCAGCTCTTGGGATGTAACTGATACTGTTTTGAGTTTGAATTCAGGAATAGTTGTCTGATAGATCATTAAGTCAGTAATCCCCTGTTCAAGAGATATGCCACAAACCACTCAGAGAAAAGGTGATCCTGAACTGTTACAGGTGGAGATCTGTATCTGGGAAAAGACTGAGGGGACAACTTTGGCATAGCCAAAGATTAGAATCTTTTTGGTTTCGTTTCCCCATTGTATTACTTCCTTTTGGTTATGAGGTAGAATCGTTACTGCATAATTGGTTGTCAACTGTGACTCTTACCTTAAGTCAAATAGAACCGAGGATGCTTTATCCTGCCATATTGAGTCATTAAGGACCAGCTTTAATGCTGTTATAATCATTTCCTTGTTTTTCTCCTTTTATAACAAATTTCTATAATCAAAACAAGTGGTCAGTAGAAATTGTGAGCACAGTGCAAGAATGTAAAATTTTACTATTTTCAGTCTAAATGTGTCATCCTATATCCCAAACAGCTAAGTTAAATTAGTACTCAGGCTTGTCATCTGCCTGCCAATACTCACATAGTCTTATATAAGATTAAATCCCTGAAATAACTCATTCTTTCTGAATGCTGTGGAATAATTGAATAAGGTTTTAAAAAGTTTCTTTGCGAGGTTAAAGTAAAAAAAGAATTCTTTTGTTTTATTTTAAGGAATAGAATTTCAGTACCACCAGCCATCTTAGTGGAAAGTAATGTTTGTCTAATATCTATTCCATTCGAATGTGATTAACAACCAAACATGTTCTATTACAAACAACATACACTGTTTATATATATATATATATATATGTATATATATATGTATATATATATATGTGAAACAGTTGTTATACACTTAAGTATATGTACACAGCCCATCCCAAGTCTTTTATTATAATTGAAGTCGGCCTCTTATAGGTAAATTCATTTGTGTAACCACTGAACCTAGGGGTAGAAAACCTTTGCCTACCAAGAGTGTTGTTACCTATGTTTTCATATATAGGATTAGATCCTCAATAGCATCTGATTCTCCTAAAGGAACTGGAATTAATTAGAGTGGAAAATTTTGAGAAAGCAGCCAGATCAGACAATCCTGTATGTCAAATGAAAGTGATTCTTGGGGGGCTTGTAAAGACCTAAAATCTCTGAAGTTTCAAGTGAACAATGGATTCCTAATTTGATGTTCCCTCTTATAGCTCTATTGTTAATAAAGTTAGAATTATCAGGTTTGAGCTGGTTTTCACCACATGAACTAGTTATTGGAGAAATAAAATTTGAGAGGCTGTGGCAATTTGGATTGTGACCTATTTTGTAAAATATTTTGGCAGGAACATTTAAGGATTCTCTACAAGTAACTTGGAACCAGAGAAGCACATCTACTGAAGAGGTTCCTTTGAAAACAAGACATTTTGCAGAGCTCCCCTGAGACCGGACAACTACATGGGACATTTGAGATCCAAGATGCAATGTGTTGATTAAATAGACATTGAGACTGGGTTAATGATCATTGTTGTACTACTTTGGCTTTTTGCTTCACTGCATCTGTATACCGAGTTCTTTTAGTTATCTTGGTGTCGTGGAAAATTTCCCCTCTAAAATTAGTCCGTAGCCCTAGACATTCTTACAATGGCTGGTACTGTGATTGGTCAATCTTGTTGTCCTTATATTAACCCATCAGGAAAAATTGGGACAAGTCTCCCATTGACAAAAAGGGGAAATTGAGGAAATTGAATGATTCTGATCCCATTTCATAATTGATTCTATTCCATATCACCCCCAGCATATTGTAAAATTGCCCAAGCCGTGTTTCTTTGTCTTTAAACCTAGTTCAGAAATTCAGCCATCCTGTACTAAATTCAGAAATTCAGTTCTCCCGCTAATCACCATATGCCATTGATTTTTCCTTTGCCTCCCTAGGGTTACGATGGAAGAAAATTGTAACAATTGTGGTGATTTTCTCATCAGTCGTGTTGTTTCTCTGCTTGTGCTTGTATAGCTGCGATAGGCTCCACTACTGCCTCCATGTTAAAAAAAAAAAAACAAACCATTCATGCACCTCTTAGAGAACTCTGCGGAAGGTATTATCAGAAAGATTGTATGAGCTGGTCACGAGGTGTGGAGTATACGCAGTAGGCCAGAGCCTAGGAATGTGACTTCAAGTCTCACAATTAATGTAAACTACCTTGAATACACGTAAACAGCAACAGAAGTTCTATCTGTCCCATGGGAAAACCTGCCTGTGACTCTGGGCCATTCTTGGTGCTAGAGCTTTTTTGTTCTGTTTCTATATCATACCTGGCCTGGGCTTGGTGTAAGGATCCACAATGTTATTGCTTCTGCTCGGGACAACTGGCTCTTGTGAGTAAACTCCCTTAATCAACCCAATTAACCTAATTAGCCCTAATAAAACCTACTAATAACCAAGCTGATAAGAGCCCCTCTTTCTTTAGTATCTCAGTATTATCTCAGAGGGTATGCCACCCTATAATTGGCATAATTAGGACAGAATAAACCTGCCCTCTTACAAATACCCCTCAGCAAAAATGCTCACTTTCACTTTGCCATCTTGGCTCCACCCACCTCCAATAATATATTTTTTTAAATAAAAGAAAGTGTAAGGGGAGATCATCACAGATCTAGGAGGGATCTCGGAAGCTAAATCCAGCCCGCCATTTTACAAACAGAGCAACTGAGACCCAGAAAGTTTAAAAGACTTTCCCAAGGTTACATAGATAGTGTTTTTATCAGAGGGAGATTTGAATCTGGAACTTCGGACTCCAGAATTAATTTAATGAGTTTAAACTCAATCTGCCTGATGAGATGATAGGATGCCAACTTCTGCCTAGGCTTGAAGAATGTGAAAACCCCCCTCTCTCCCCACACACCCATATTAGCTCCCAGTGACTCAAAGAGGCTCTATGATGTTGGTGACTGGAAATGGTGGACAGGCCCAGGGACCACCCCAAGTCATGGCCAATAAAATGTGCACAACTTCTTTTGCTCCCCCATTATCTTTCTTCTCCTTTCTCCCACCCCAGGATGGGGATTTCCTTTTCCCTCCTCAGACCCAGGATCGAAAAATGTGAACATAGCTGGAGTAGGCTGAGAAAGAAATTCCTGGAACCCTAGCTCCTGGCTGCCTTTTTCCACCTGTTTATTTTTCTGAGCCTAGGTCTGGGACTATAGTTCATTTTCCCTATCTTTGGAAATTACCCCAGATTTGAAAGTTTCCAAATCTTGGTATTTGGGCATTGGTCTCCAAGAGAGAGCTTTCCTCAACAGCAGCTTCCTGGGGGAGCCAGGGGTCATGGGATGGGGCGCTGGGGGAGAGGGGTGATGGTGTCACAAGGTCGGTGTCTTCCAGGGGTATCACGTGGAAGAAGGATTGTCTACTTGACCTCAGATGTCAGAACGATGAACAACAGTTGGGAGTTGCAGAGAGATAGTTTCTATCTGATGCCCAAAACCCCAACATTTCCTTTTAACATTGTTTTTATTTTGAGTTTCAAGTCTCTCCCTCTCTCCAGCCCCTCCCTGCAAACCCTACCTTTTAACAATGGAAGGGATTGCCTGGAGAGGTCATGGGTTTCATTTCTCACAGAAGAGGTTGGATGCCCACTTTGGGGGACATCATGGGGCTTCCTCTTTAGGTATATATTGGACCAGATGGCCCTCCTGACTCTGAAATTCTGTGATTTCTAACTCTAGTGCAAAGAACCATAAAATTGGCCACATTCTCTATAGAATGAGGGTGTTGTCTATATCCTAGGTCCCTTATGATGAAAAATGTTATCCATCCTCGAGGAAAAAAAACTGATGAAATCTGAATACAGATCGAAGCATACTTCTTTATTTTCTTTAGTGGTTTTTTTGGTCTGTGTTTTCATTTACAACCTGACATTTATGGAAATACATTTTGCATGCTTGCACATGTATAACCTATATCAAATTGCTTGCTTTCTCGATGAGGGGGGCAGGGAAAGAAAGAGGGAATTTGGAACTCAAAATTTTAAAAACAAATATTAAAAAATTGTTTTTATATGTAATTGGGGAAAGATAAAATACTAAATGGAAAAATAGTTACAGAAAAAAATATTTTAAGCCAGACAAATGAATCCTAGGTCCCTGCCTAAAGAAAGTTCTAGGGCTGAAAAAAGCCCCCACCCCACCCCCTTCTCTGGGCCCCTCACTGGAGGGAAAGGAAAAGAGAATGGGACCAAGGCCAGAGGCTCTGGGGTCTGTTGGGGGCCAGTTGTAGTGGGGTACACCAGAGCAGACACTGCCCCTCCTCCCCACCTTGGCTTAGGGCTCATGCCTGGGTGAATAGGTCTTTCTTCTTGAGGCTGCCTCATCAGTCGTGATGACGGGGCCGGATGCGGTCTCCTTGACCATAAGGAAATGTCCTGGCCTCTGTATCTGAGGCAGCTGGGGGTTGCTGTTCCTGAACCCAAGTGTGATTGGGTGGGGTTGGGGGAGGCCTGCAGGACACAGGCCATCCCCATCCCTGCCTTTCCTGGAGGTCCTGGGCAATCAAGAGCACATTGTCTTTGGACTGGGCACCCTCACTCAGATACAGGGATGCTAGAGGCATTTGTGAGAGGCCTGGATGCAGGTGGGCATAAGGAAAGAGAATTCTGGGATGTTGCTGTTCTCTTGAATAACCCCATAAGTTCCCCTGCCTTTTGTTTTCTGTTATCTCTGCTTCTCTCAGCCCTTTCCTAGGTATTTACTTTTCCTTATTTTCCTCATTGACTTTGGGTCCTGGTCAACTCTGGTCCTTTATCAGTAGCTGACGGAGACCCACCCCAGGGTGTGGGGAGGGAGCAGCCCTCAGAGGCCAGGATTCCTCAGGGAGAGGGAGGCCAAGATGCCTACCTCAGCTAGTGGGTAATAAGTGGGGAGGAGCCCCTGGGGCTGCAGCTGCCAGGGAGTTTTCCAGTATTGCCCAGCTGGTCCCTATCCAGAAACAACTCCAGCAAGGGACTCCTCCCTTAGGAAACCCCCTGGTGTCCAGATAAGGCCTCTTAGGACCCCAACGTTCCTGGCAGCCCCTTCCCACCCTATGGTTTATAATTCTCTTTTTCCAAGATCATCCCTGTTCCCAGGAGGTTGGAGCAGGTCAGGGAGAACAGGAAGAAGGAAGAGGGGGTTTTAGAACAAGCAAGACCAGTTCTGTTGGTCATAGATGTATGGGGTGGGCCTGAAATCCCCTCCTGGGGGCAGTTTAAACAAGAGAGATCCCGGAACCAGGAATTGGCTGCACCCCAGCTTAGGGCAGACCTGTCCACCCTAGGGTCTGAGGACCTGGGAAAAATCCAGATCTGGAAGCCATAACTAGAATTACTGGATGGGCGTAGGGGTGGGGGACAGAAAGAGACATGGAGACAGAGATAAAGAGAGACAGAAAGAGAGGGAGAGAGACAGAGACAGATAGAAACAGAGTGAGGAGGAAGAGGAAGAGACAGAAATAGAGACAGAAGGATGTATGTGCTTGGGGAGAAGATGGGAGACTCCATAGACCAGGGACAAAAAAAAAGCCACTGGGCCAAAATCTGCAAAGCTATACCCGGTCAGGACGTGCCAGGGATTTAGAGTTTCCAAGTCCACTCCCCTAATTTCTCAGAGGAAGGAATTGAGCCTCAGAGAGGTTGGCTTGCCCAGCCAACCCAACTGGTGCAGAGGCCAGATTTGAACCCAGGTCTTCCTGACCCCAAGCCCAGCAGCCTTTCTGGGGTTAGCCATGAGGCCAAGATGGATCAGTTCCAGTTTTGTCCAATGGTTCACCAGTCTCTCCAAGGATGCTGGCAGGTCAGGAACGGGGTGAGGAGAGACAGTTGCAAGGATGCCCTGACCCCTTGCTGGGGGATACACAGGCCTCCCTGTCACTTCAGTTAGAGCCCATGCCTAGCTCCCTAAGTGCACTGAGCAACACTCCCTTCCCTACACAGCCCCTCTGGAGAGCCCTGGTGCAGCGAGAGTCAGCTTCAGTAAGACTAATCCAAAGGAAGGGGTTCAACCCAATTCAATTCAATTCAGTTCAGTTCAACTCTAATCAGCAAGCGTTTGTGACCAACTCTGTGCTGGGCACTGGGCTAGGTGCTGGGGATACAAGACAAAAATTAAGCAGCTGGTGCCCTCAGGGAGCTTATATTCTGCTGGTGGCAAACGATAAGCAAATGCAGCCAAAATCAATGCCTGGTAATTTTAGGTGTGAACGCTAAGTGGGGAGATGAAGAGAGACCTCTTGTTGATGACTTTTGAGCTCAGTCTTGAAGGGAGATGAAGTTTCAAAGAAATAGAGGTGAAGAAAGAGAAGAGGAGAAGAAGAGGGGAAGGGAGAGGAGGGGAGGGACGGACAGATGGAAATAGAGAGAGAAGGAGGGGGAGAGAGGAGAGAGAAGAGATAGAGAAAGAGGGAGAGAGGAATGGAAGGAAAGAGGGAGAAAGGATAGATGAGAGAAGGGAAGGGAAGGGAAGAGAAGGGAAGGGGATTGAAGGGAAGGGGATTGAAGGGAAGGGGAGGGAAGGGAAGGGAAGGGAAGGAAAGGGAATGGAAGGGAAGGGAAGGGAAGGGAAGGGAAGGGAAGGGAAGGGAAGGGAAGGGAAGGGAAGGGAAGGGAAGGGAAGGGAAGGGAAGGGAAGGGAAGGGTCAGAGAGATGGAGAGAGAGACAGAGACAGAGAGAGACACAGGGAGAGAGAGACACAGAGAGAGACAGAGAGAGAGAGAGAGAGAGAGAGAGAGAGAGAGAGAGAGAGAGAGAGAGAGAGAGAAGGGAAGGGAGTAGAGGATCAAGGGGATGAGAGGGAATGAGAGAGGAAAAGAGGGGATGAGAGGGGAGGGGAGAGGAGAGGAGAGGTCCCCAAGACAGAGCCCAGGTTGAAGACTGTAAGACCTGGTAAAGTGCCAGAACCCGGATATAAGATATTCGTATTGTTACTGGCAGAAGCCAAAGGAAGCTTGTGTTGGGGAAATGGGCATAGGGCCAGCAGGTAAACAGGGCCCATCATCCACCTTCAGCCTTTCTCCCTCCTCAGCCCAGGACCCACCCAGCTCCCATCTGGCATCCTGGTCTCCGAGCATCTCACCCTCCATTCCCCAGCTGTCTACCTCAGACTTAGACTCTTAGCTTCCCTACCTTCTTAGGCAGCTGTGGCAGCTCCCCTACCTCTCAGCCCCAATACCCCTCTACCTCATCCTTCCTAGGACCAAGGTGTGTGACTTGTGCCCTCCCTCCAGTCCTTAGCAAGCCCCCTCCCTCCAAACTCTTCCTCGTTCCCATCCTTCCCCAAGACGACCCCTCCTCACCCTCTCACCCTAAACCTAAGCTCCTGCCTTAGACTTCACCTCTATGCCAGGATTTTTGCTCACCACACCCCACCTCCTGCCTCTGTCCTGCCACTGACCTAGCATCCCCCTCCAGGAAATTGGCACTATCTCTGGGACAGCTGACCCAAGGTGTGGTCACCAGGCTCCATTATAAAACCCAATCGATGGAGTTACTATGAAGCTCCTGGGACCTGAAGGTGAGATTGTCCTGTGCCACACTGGACCCCTGCCTTCTGCTCTCCTTCAGGGACACAAACATCCCATTCTCCAGTTCTTTCTTCCCTCTGGGGTCAAAGCATCCATTCCCTGCCCCTGCTGGGAACCCCGGTCCAGCACTCCCTTTGCCTCCATCTTTCCCACCTTAGAAGTTGGCTTATGATGGCAGCTAGGTCTGCAGCTCGAGAAAGAGAGGGTTCTCCTTCAGTAGTACCCGCTGAAAGTATTATGCACATATAAACCACTTTCATTCTCCCTTACAGAAATGGGTGCCCAGGGAAGCTGGTGGGTGTTCTGGACTGGAGTCAGCTTCTTGCTGGGTGAGTATAAGCTGGACTCTTGGGATCAATCTATGTTTCCTGCCTGCTCCCCTCTTCATTCTCCCCATGCCTGCTGTCTGGCTGTCCTTCACTATTGTCTGTCTAGAGGCTGTGCTGGCTTTTTTCAAGGTTGCCTCGTTGAGAGACACCCTCACCCCTTATCTCCCTTCCTTTTTCCCATGGAATACTCCTCTGCCTACACCCTTGACAAAGGCCTGTGCCTGGTCTCTGCAGGGGGAAGTGGTTCTCCTAGCCATGTTCTAGGGGAAACTGAGGTACCATGGATGGGTTTCAATTCAATAAGCCCTTAGTAATCACAGGATTGCAAAAGGCAGAGGTAAGAAGAGAGAGTATTCCAAGCATGGGGGACCTTTATTTAACTGAACAAGGAACGTGTGATGGGGAGGAACGCGTGAACTGCCTGAAAACAGAGGCTGCATTCGGCTGTGATGGTCTGGAAAGGCCTGCGCCCCGCCTCCCCACCCCATGTAGAGGAGGGTCCCGAGGAGATCTGACCTTTAGAAATTTCCGTTTTTCGGCTGTTTGGAGGCTGGATCTGAGAAGGCAGAGGCTGAAGCCTATGGAACAGTGTTGGTGAGAGGTGAGAAGGAGCTGGCCTAAGCTGGGGGCAGGGGGTGTAAAGGGAGATGGGGAGAAATTGCGGAGGCAACATTAATGAGGCTGGGGAAGCGATTAGAAAGGGAGGAAAGGAGAGTGAAGATGTGAGGAAAACTCTGAGGAGTGCCCTCCAAGGAACAGGAAAGTCAGGAGGAGGGCTAAGTCTGGGGAATGATAATGAGTTCAGTTCGGGCCAGGGTGAGTTTGAGAAGCCGATTGGACTTTCAAGTGCAAATTCCAGCAGGTACCAATTCATATAGGAAGAGAAAGAGAGGCCGCATAGGTAGGCTTGGAAGTCATCTGTATGTTTACATACACACATGTGCATATACATGTATGGATGGACCCACATATATGTGTATTTATATTGTGTGCATGCTGTGTATAATATATTTATATGCCTGTCTATAGGAATATACACACGTATATTTAGATATCTATATATGCATCTTGTGTGTAATATATTTATACACATGCATGTATGAACACCTACATATTTTATATGTGTGTATATGCGCACTATGTATATTTATATATACGCATGTATGGATACACATATACATACGGACAGCTTTCCTTGGGTGTTTGGCTGTGAAAGAGACAAAGGGTGACAATTCAGGGGGAAGTTTTGTTGTTTTGTTTTGTTTTTAAGAGCAGGGAAATCTGGGCATATTTATAAGCAGCAGGGAAGGAACCACTAGTTAAAGCAGGATGAAAAATTAGGGCAATCAGGAATCAGCAACATTGTGGAGTGCACTATGAAGGCACTGGCAAAGCCAGACAACAACCTCCACCCCAAAAAAGTCCTCGAACCCAGGAGCTCCTAGCATTTATTAAACACCTACTTTGTACCAGGCACCGTGGTAAGCTCCAGGGATACAAAATAGGCAACAGATGGTCCCTGCCCTCAAGGAGCTTATAATCTAACAGAGGGTTGAATTGGGGTTGGGAACAAAATAAAAGGAAAACAAGCTACATACAGGATAAATTGAAGGATAGTCTCAGAGCAAAGACCCTAAGATTAAGTAAGGGAGGACTCTTCTTGCAGAAGAGTCAGTTAATAAGCATTTAAGTACCTACTATGTACCAGGCATTGTGCTTGAGGATGCAAAGAAAGGGAAAAGACAAGCCCTGCTTTCCAGGAGCCCACAGTCTAATGAAGGAGACAACATGGAAGCCACCATGTACCAACAATCTCTACACAGGATAAATAGGGCATAAGCGACAGATTGGGAAAGATGTCCTATAGAAGTCCTGATTTTAGCTGGAATTTGAAGGAAGCCTTCAAAGGAGTGAGGAAGGCAAGCATTCCAGACTTGGGGGACAATCAGGGAAAATGCCCGGAGGCAAGAAGAGATGGAGGGTTTTGTCTGTAAAGCATGGAGCAGACCAGAGTCATTGGATCGGAAGCTGGGTATATGGAGGGGAGTAAAGTTTGAGAAGATCTGAAAGGCAGGAAGGGGCCAGGTCATGAAGGGCTTTAAATGCCAGAGCATTTTATATTTAATCCTGGAACCACTGGAGTCTAGTGAATGGGAGTGGGGAGAGGGAGGGTAACAGGGGTAGACCTGAACATTACAAGATTTGAGAACTAAGGGGAGGATGGGCAGGAGTGGGGAGAGACTGGAGACAGGCAGACCCTGCCCCCCCAGTCCAGAGGTGAGGTGATGAGGGCCTGCACCCGAGTAGGGCCAGTGTTAGAGGAGAGAAGGGACATCTTCAAAAGCTGTAAAAATTGGCAAGACCTGGCCGCAGATAGGATATGACTTAGGTTGTCCTGAGCGACTGGGAGTGTAGTGTTACCCTATACAATAACAGGGAAGGGAGGGAGGGGTTTCTGTTTCAGAGGAAAAATAGCAAGTTGTGTTCTGGACATGTTGAATTTAAGGCTTCTAGGAGACATCCCATTCAAGGCAGTTGGAGATTCAAGGCTGGACTTTGTCTTCCCTCAGTCTGTCCCTGTGGGGTGACCCCAAACCTTGAGGCTGGACTGTCTTCCCTCAGTCTGTCCCCATGGGGGACCCCCAAACCTCTCTCCCACTCCCTAGAGCAGGCTCCCAAGACTTCTGAAGGGTGGGTAACCGCAGCTGGACAGAGACTCCTCACCACCTTCCTGCAGAATTATGAACCTGGCTACAGCTCAGCCCGCCTCTACCTCCTTCTCTCCAGTCTCACCAACAGCCCTGCCACTATTACCATCCTAAGCCAGGTGACCAAGACCTCAAAGACTGTTGTTGTGAGTACAGGATAGACAGTCACAGTCAATGTCAGCAGTGCAGCTGAAATGACCAATAATGCACCTTTCCATCAAGCTGTCGTAATCAGCTCAGACCACGCCATCACAGCACAAGTGGTCAGTGCGAAGCCAAACACAGCTGAACTGACAATGGTCTGCCCTGTAGAAATGCTGGGCACTGAGTACTTGGTGCTCACCCCTCCAGAGACCTCAGTTTACAGTGTCTAGCTAGGAGTTTGCAGTTCTGGCTGGTGCTTCTGTCAGCATCAAGCTGAAGGGCATGGCCACTTTCCAGGGCCGGTTCCATCCAGCAGGTAGCGCTCTGGCTGTGGAGCTGGGGCCCTACGATGTAGCCCAGGTGTAGAGCTGACCTCAGTGGTTCTCGGGTTGTGGCCAATACCCCCATGGCCATGCTCTCTGGCCATCGCTGTGCCCAGAACCACATGTCCTACAATCATGTGGTCGAGTGGCTGCTGCCTCAGACTCACTGGAGAGCCTCTCATGCAGTCCCTGCCATGTCGTCCTGGGCTCACTATGATGTGGCCTATGTAGTGGCTGGTGAGACCGCACAGTTGACTTTCAACCACGGGGGCACCACTGGCTCTCAGGGGCTCCAGGATGGTGATGTGGTTGAATTTGATCTCTATCCATCCTACCTACTCTGCAACTCAGCCAATGCCGGCATCCAGGTCCATTTCTTCGGTACAGGGGCCAAGCGAGGGTCAGTGACCTACAATCCCTTCCTGGCTGTGATCCATTCATCCTATGTGATTAATAGGCATCTGGGACTGAGGGCATTGCCCTACTGGTAGCAAAGACAGCTGTTGTCAGAGACGTCACTATAGATGGTCGGACTCTGAGATCAAAGATCACTTGGGCATCTGTGCCCCGCAGTGAGTTCTCCTATGCAGAGGTCAGTTTTGGGACAGACAAATGGCAGGACACACAGTGCTGAGGCTGGAACTGCCTTTGGACTGCTGACTCTTGGGCTGGCTCCTTCTGTGGGGTTTGGGACAGCAGCTACACATGGCCAGGGTGAGTGATGGAACTCCCTAAACTAGGCTCTCATCCCTTAGTGGTGGTGGTGGGAAGGAGTCTAACCCATCAGCCTTCCCTCACCCTCGTCTCCTCAGGCCTTTGTCCATGTGACATCCTCCCTCATCAGTAGCAGGTCGACCACCAGGTGATGAGTTTTTCTAGACATAGCAATTCATCAGAGCACACTACAGACCACTTGGACAGAAAGAGGAAATAGATGAGGAATCTGGCAAGCAGATCACATGTCTGGCAGATAGGTGTGGTCTAGTAGTGATAGGGGATTTCAATTTTATAGAAATTTACAAAAGCAGCTTCTTCTTAATTTACCTTAATGATTATTTGATCCTTTAAAAGGTAGAGAGGAACCAATAAGGCAGAATTCCATATTGGATTGAACTCTTATCAGTCAGTGGTGGGGTAGAAATGATAGCTAGCAAACTGACCACTGCCTCCTGGAGTTCGTGATAGAAAAGGAAAAGCCAGGCACATTCTGGCATGCAACCTAAATGTTATCTTATTTCTTTACACTTTTGAATTTAAATTTTTATTGAGATCTCCTATTTTCCCAATATATCCTTTTAACCAGAGAGCTACCTACCCCTTGTGACACAGATAATATACACAGTGTTCCATACCCATCATTCCCCATCCTAGATTCAAAGAGAGCAGATTTCAAAGAGTCCAGAGGAAGGACAGGTCGGGTTCTGCAGACGAAAATTCCACAGGGGATATCTGGCTAGAAGAGATAGGAAACTCTCAAGAATGAGATTCTAAAGACACAAAAGAATGCAAGATCCAGTGAGAAGATATTGAGAGTTATTTGAAAAGATCAATGTGGCTGAACAGGGAACTTACCAGCTAACAGATGATACACACATGCACACACACATGTGTATGTGTGCACAGGGATGTGTATATACATATATGTATGCAGTGTGCATGTGTATATATACGTATGTGTGTGCTTTGTGTGCATGTATATGTACATATATATGTATATACAGAATATAGAAGGAATACCAAGTAAAAGAGGCCTGAAGTGAGAGAGGATGAAGACTGACACGATAATAATATAGTGTTGAGAATGTCAAAATTAAGAATTAAGAGACTAGTGAGGAGAACTAAAAAAAGGTTATTAAAAAGGTTTTGGAAATCTTTTAAAACTAAATTTAGGGGAAGAGGAAGACCAAAGGAAAGAAGGCTGCCTGGGATGGAGAGAAGCAATGACAGATTCAATGAAATCTCATCTCAGTTCTGTTTTTTGCTGCCAAGGAGAAGGAGTCTGGGACTAGAAGGCAGGAAATGGCCAGTCGGGAGCTGGTAGCCCAGATAAGCAATGGGCTCAGCACAAAGCGCCTGCTGCCCTCCAGGAGCTTAAATCATCATTCCCAGGTGAATGTGCCCCTGGGGGGCTGATAGAGCTGGGAGAAAGGATCCCCGACCTAGGTCAGCCTTCTCTGAGAGACCATGCACCTAGATGTGGTCAGACCTGGATGGCTGATTAAGTCATTAATGGTTCGGTGTTAGTTCGGGAGAAGGTCTCTAGCAGGGCGTCCTGGGCATCTATGTCGGGCCTTATTTCAGTTTAACAGTTTTATGGATGCCAGGGTTCAAGGGCATGGGTTCTCTTATCAAATTTATCAAATTATCACTTATCAAATTTGCAAAAGACAGAATACTGGGGAGGATAGTTAAAAACAATAGGTAGCAGTCAAGAACTAACAAAGGATAGTTAATTATCCCATTAATAGGAGGAAATGTAAAGTCTTAATTTGGGGTCTAAAAAAATTCCCACACAAGTACAACAGGGTCAAGAGCTGGTTAGATTGCAGTTTGTTAGATTGCAGAGCTGAGGGTTTAAGTGGACCACAAGCTCAGTGTGAGTCAACAGTGAGATGTGGCAGCCACAAAGGTTGGGCTGCATTGACCAGGTAGAATGTTGGGCTGAACTGAGTAAGATCACACTTAATAGAGGCAAATGTAAAGTCTTGCCCTAGGGTCTAAGAAAATCTCTCTGGGTGAAGATCTGGTGAGATAGCAGTTTTCTGAGAAAGAACTGAAGGTTTAAGTGGACCTCAAGCTCAATATGTATTCACATTGGGATGCAGCAGCCAGGAAAAGGTGACTGAGATAAGCAAAGCTTCCAAAGATAAGGAAGCACTGCTACTCTTCCCTTCTCAGACCAGGTGGGTGGTGTGGTGGTCAGTCCTGGATGCCATAGTTTTAAAAGGATGTTGACAATCTGGAAAGTGTCCAGGGGAGGGCATCCAGGATGGAGAAGGGCCTCTGATCCATGGCATTTAAGAATTGACCAAAGGTCCCACAATTTGGAAGATAAGCTTCACAACAGGGACTGGTGTTTTTGCTTTGTAGCTCCAGCCTCAATACAATGCCTGGCACATGTTGATACTCGTAGAACACATTTCATTTTCTCCTTTCCCAACTCTTTCCTGCCTCACTCCTCAGCTACCCTTCTAGATCTCACCCTTCCCACGTCTTCCCCAGCCTCTTATCCCCAATCGCTCCTCCCCAAATTCTCCATTCCCCTCTATCGGCTTCTCCCCCACCCTCAAATGTCATCCTTTTCTCCTTCTCTCTCTTTCTAGTCCCCGTGACCACAACGGAGGCCTCTTGCTCCGGGGTCAAGTGTGGGTCCCAAGAGCGCTGTCAGATGGTGAATGGGAAAGCAGTGTGCTCAGCTGCCTCAACAGCCACGTGTCGGGCCGAGGGGGACCCACACTACACAACTTTTGATGGCCGTCACTATGACTTCATGGGGACGTGCTCGTACACCATATCTGAGCTGTGTGGCTTTGATGACACCCTGCCTTCCTTCAGTGTGGAGGCCAAGAACGAGCATCGTAACAGCCGGAAGGTGTCCTATGTGGGCCTGGTGACCGTCAGTGCCTACAGCCAGGTGGTCGCCTTGGTTCGAGGGGAACAGGGCTTTGCCCGGGTAAGCTGAGTACCTGGGGATGGGGCAGGAAGGGCTGGTCAGGGCCCTGTGCCAGGCATCCTATCTGTGGTCTGCTCCTTGAATCCAACCCTCAGATGATGCAAGGGAAGAGAGAGAAAAGCATAAAGTAAGGTCTCAGATTTAGAGTAGGAAAGCATTTCAAAGGTCATGTACCCCAACTCTCTCATTTTACAGAAAGCAAGACTGAGGACAGAGGAAATAAAGCAATTTGCACAAGGTCACACAAGGTCCTCTGGTTTCAAAGCCTTCTTACTCTTCCACACACGCCCAATAGTCCTGCACCTGGTCTGAGTGGGGAGACATGGTCCCCTTCCCCAGCCAGGAAAACACGATCCTATCCTTGGGGAAAGCCCCAGTCATCCTTGCCCTTACTATACAAAGAGGAGCTCATAATTCCTGAGGGGACCTAATTTCAAGGAAAGGGGAAGAGTTACCCTGGGTGACTTTGTGCCAGCAGTGGCATGAATATATGATGAAGTAATCAACACAAAAAGACAAAGACATGGGGCTAGGTGAGTCATATAGTCAAGCTATAGATTGATTTTAATGGAGTTACTGACAGCATTTTATACAGGTTAATTGCTGAGATATCCTGACTTCAAAGAAGAGTACAATAAAGCTTTGATTAAGTTTTTCATCTCCTTGTTCCTGGGAGCGAGACACTATTTTTCCTCAAGGCTAACCAAATTGAAACATTTATGTTCTCTCGCATATAGATAACCAGACTGAAACATTTCTGTCATCTCCCATATAGATAATCAGCTACAAAGGCAGGTTTTCTTTGCCAAGTCTTCTTACCCTAAAATTGGCCTTGCTATGCATAGACCCATTCTCAATTGACCCTGCCTTGCAGAGGTCCAAGAGGCCTAAACAGGATATAGCTGGCTCCCCACATCACTTCCTGGAGGAGGGGAGCTCTGAGCTGGGCTTTGAATGTGAGGAGGGATGTTGTGGGCAACCATGGTGCTGACCAGTCCCTGCTTCCCTCCACAGGTCAACAACCAGAAGTCTCTGCTGCCAGTGTCCCTGAATGATGGGAAGCTGCGGGTGTTCCAGAGTGGGTCCAAAGGTGTGATAGAGATGGATTTTGGTCTCCGCGTCACCTACAACTGGAACGCCCAGCTGACTGTGACCCTGCCATCCCGCTTCCAGAATGAGGTCTGTGGTCTCTGCGGGAACTACAACGGGGATCCCTTGGATGACTTCCTCACCCCAGATGAGAGTCAGGCGGCCAACGCAGTAGAGTTGGGCGAGAGCTGGAAGCTGGATGATGGTGACCAGTTCTGCTCCGAGGACTGCCAAGGAGGCTGCCCTAGCTGCACCCCCGACCAGACCCAGAACTACAAGGGTGACCAGGTCTGCGGGATGCTGAACCTGGCAGAAGGCCCCTTTGCCCTCTGTCATGATATCCTGGACCCAGAGTCCTTCTTAAACGACTGTGTTTATGACCAGTGTGCTACTGGTGGTGACCGGCCCAGCCTCTGCCAGGCCCTGGATTCCTATGCCACAGCCTGTCGGGAGCAGGGGGTCTCCATTGGGGACTGGAGGACTCCTGCTGGCTGCCGTGAGTGTCTGGGGGAGGTGAGAGGGTGTGGGAGCAGAGGAGACAGCAGCGGAGGGGCTGGGCAGCAGAAGCCAGGGAAGAGCCCCGCAGGCAGGATAGTAAATGACATCTTCCTGCCTGTGCATCCGGCCCCAGCCTGGCTCTACACTCCCTAGGGTCAGGATCTCTAGGAACAGACCATGGTGCCTGGGACTATGAAGGCCACATCCTGCCTTGGAAAGTTGATTGGAGAGCTATTACCTCACCCTGAGTCCAGCTCCAATTTGGGGGTGGGGGTGGGCAGGGTGCAGACAAACAGCCAATAAGCACCTACTATGTGCCAGACGCTGTGCTAAATGGGTTTTCCCATTTGATGGCACCTGAGATAGCTCTACTGACACCTTCCCTGCCTTCTCTTGGCAGCAATGACCTGCCCTGCCAACAGCCTCTACTCAGCCTGCAGCAATGCCTGTCCAACGACCTGTTTCGAAGCTTCAGCCCCCTCGGATTGCGATTCCCGGCCATGCGTGGAGGGTTGTGTGTGCAATCAGGGTTTTGTGCTGAGCGGGGATGCCTGTGTGCCCACCTCGGATTGCGGCTGTCAGTACCAGGGTCTCGTGCTGGCCCCCGGGGGCAAGGTCTGGGGAGACAACTTGTGCAAGCAGCTGTGCGTGTGCAATGGGAACACCCAGCAGGTGCAGTGCCAGGACACAGGGGGCTGTCCTACTGGGGAGCGCTGCCAGGTCCAGAATGGGCTCCGAGGGTGTTACCCAGAAAGCTATGGGACGTGCCAGGCCTCGGGGGACCCCCACTACACCAGCTTTGACGGGCGGCACTTTGACTTCATGGGCACCTGTGTCTACCTGCTGGCGGGGTCTTGCGGCCAGGATGCGGCACTGCCCGACTTCAAGGTCCTGGTGGAGAATGAGCACAGAGGCAGCCAGGTGGTGTCCTACACCAGGGCTGCGCGCGTACAAGCCCGAGGGGTGGAGGTCGCTGTCCGAAGGGAGTATCCTGGCAGGGTCCTGGTGAGTGGAGGGCTTTAGGGTGGGAGGGAGGGACAGCCTCCATGTACACAAGGAGCTGAGGAGATGGATGGGCCCTGGTCTTAGGTGATTGCTTCAGTGAACCCTGGCTGGGTGGGGGTGCTTGGATTTGGGGTGCCCTTGGCTTGGGTTTGGGTCTGGGCTGTGTAGTTTGCTCATTAGTTTGACATGCTCAGTGTGGAGCTTATAGGCTAATTCATTCATTCATTCAAGAAGTATTTTTCACATGCCAGGCACATGCTAGATGCCAGAGGTACCAAAAAAAAAAAAAGGCCAGGTCCCTTTGTCCTCAGGGAGCTTACACTGAATTGGAGGAAACGACTGGAACCGATGGGCCATGATTCTGACCTCAGTGGTCTCATCTCTTCCCCCTTCCCCTGCATCTAGGTGGATGGGGTGCTACAGTACCTGCCTCACCAAGCAGCTGAGGGCCAAGTTCAGGTTTTCCAGAGTGGCTCTAATGCCGTGATCAGAACTGACTTTGGCCTGACAGTCTCCTATGATTGGAATGCCCTGGCAAAAGTCCAGGTTCCAATCAGCTACGCCAGCGCTCTCTGCGGCCTCTGCGGGAATTTCAACAATGACCCCAAGGATGACTTCACCCTGCAGAATGGGAGCCTCGCTGCTAATGCCTTGGACTTCGGGCAGAGCTGGCAGGAGGAGACGCTCCCTGGGTGTGGGGCTGTTACTCCAGGAGAATGCCCGCAGCTGGATGATCTGCTGGCCCAGCAGTCAGAGAGCAAGAAGGAGTGTGGGCTCCTGAAGGACCCAGAGGGGCCCTTCCGGGACTGCCAGGCCAAAGTAGACCCTGAGGACTTCTTCCAGGACTGTGTGTATGACAGGTGTCTGCTGCCTGGTCAGTCCGATGTGGGCTGTGATAACCTGGCTGCCTACGTAGCTGCCTGCCATGCCGCTGGGGCCACTGTCCACTCCTGGAGGAGTGACCAATTCTGCCGTGAGTGAATAACTCTAGGGAGGGGGCCCTGGGGAGAGAGAAAGAAAGGAGGGAGAGTAGGGGGAATCCATGAGGTAAGAGTACTAACTCCAAAGATCTGGGTTCAAATCCTGCCTGTGACACTTCATACTGTACAACCCTGGCCACATCGGCATACTTTGGGCCTCAGTGTCTTTCTCTGTAAAATGAGGAGTTTGGACCGGATGATCTGTGAGGGAGAAATGATCACCACATCCACGGAGAGACAGAAGCTAAGCATCTAAGGGACAAGAGATCTGATGTGAGGAGATCCAGGGCCCCAGACCCAGGTATAGGGGAGCGAGAGATTCAGGCCTCAGGTGACCCCTCCTTTCTTCCCCTAGCTCTGACCTGCCCTGCACACAGTCACTATGAAGAATGCTCCCGAGGCTGCCCAGCATCCTGTAATGACGTCTCTGTCCCTGGGGGTTGTGGCTCCGAGTGCCAGGAGGGCTGCGTGTGTGATGACGGGTTTGCTCTCAGCGGTGAAGACTGCATCCCCCTTGCCGAGTGTGGCTGTCTGTTTCAGGGTTCATACTATATAGTGGGCCAGTTCTTCTACCCTGGCCCTGACTGTGACTACCTCTGCCAATGTGGGGAGGCGGGCATTGTCACCTGCACTCCCTCCACCTGTGGGACCCATGAAGACTGCCAGGTGGCCAATGGTGTCTTGGGCTGTGTGGTTGTGGGCTCAGCCACCTGCTCAGCCTCTGGGGACCCCCACTACACCACCTTCGATGGGAAGAAATTCGACTACATGGGTACCTGTGTCTACACCCTGGTCCATACCTGTGGTTCTGAGACTGACTTAGAGGACTTTGAAGTCCTGGTGGAGAACGTGGCCTGGGGCGATGGCACTGTCAGTGTCACTCGGGCAGTGACTGTCATTGTGGCTGGTGTCACCTTGGTGCTGGAGCAAAATCAATGGCAGGTCAAGGTGAGACAGAGTTCAGAGTTCCCAAAGAGGGGAGGGCAGAGGGCTGGATGCCTTGGGTTGGGGCTAGGGAAGCAAGACATCTCTATTCATGGTTGGCATCACCCTATCATGTCCCAAGGCCATCCACCTTTCTTCCAGGCAGTAATATAGGATGTGGGATGAGAAACCTGCATTCTACAGTGGATCCTGAGGCCTTCTTCCCTCACCCCAGGTAGATGGAGTGGCGCTGAACTTCCCTGTGGTCCTGCTTGATGGCCGTGTCCGAGCCTACCAGAACGGAATGGACGCTGTGATTGAGACCGACTTTGGTCTGAGAGTGGCCTATGACCTCGCCTACTACGTCCAGGTCACTGTCCCTAGCAGCTACCACAGCAAGCTCTGTGGCCTGTGTGGGAACTACAATGGGAACCCGGAGGATGACTTCCAGAAGCCTGATGGCGAGCTGGCCACTAACCCTGGAGCCTTCGGAGACTCCTGGGAGGTAGCTGTCCCTGGCTCCCCCTGCCTCCCTGTCTGTAACCCCGACTGCACTGAAAATGTCGAGTGCAAGCCTGAGCTGGCTGAAACCTATGAGCAGGAGCGGTACTGCGGTTTCATCACCAGCACCGAGGGGCCCCTGGCTGCCTGCCGCACCCTGGTCAGCCCCAGCGGATACTTCGAAGATTGTGTCTTTGACCTCTGCCTGGGCGGGGGCGGTGAGGACATCCTATGTAACCACATTCATGCCTATGTGTCAGCCTGTCAAGCTGCCGGTGGCACTGTCCAGTCTTGGAGGAGTGACAAGTTCTGTCGTGAGTGATCCTGGCCAGGGGGGAAGGATGGACAGACTGAGGAAGCCAGGAAGAACGCTGAGGGACAAAGGGGAAGGCCGAAGGTTGGAGGTGGAGAACTGAGGGACAAAGAGAAGGGGCGACTAAGCTACAGGAAGTGAGACTGAGGCACAAAGGTGGGGGAGACCAAGGGAGAGAGAATTGAACGACATAAGAAACAGAGAAGTGAGGAGAGGCCACAGCCTGTTTCTTCGTTCCTCGGGCCCTTGGGGTGCGTTGGTGATAAGGACCCCTGGGTGAAGCCAGATTATTTCCTTCCAACCCCTCAACTCTGCTCTGCCTCCTTCCCTGTCCCTAGCTTTGGAGTGCCCTCCCAACAGTCACTATGAGCTGTGTGCAGACACCTGCTCCCTGGGCTGTGCGGCCCTGAGCGCACCCCTCAACTGTCCCAGCACCTGCTCAGAAGGCTGCCAGTGTGATGTGGGCTTTGTCTCAGATGGCCAGGCTTGCATACCTGTCCAGGACTGCGGCTGCTACGTGGATGGCAGATACTATGAGGTATATCCCACACCTGCTCTGGAGCCTGTCTTGAACCCACAGACCTCTTGGCCCAGCCAGCCCCTAGACTTGCCTCTGCCCCGCCAAACAGCGGCTCCTCCATGCCCTGTGCCAGAGCTACCTCTGAGCTGAGGGAGCCCAGGCAGAAGTGGGCCATGGCTTCCCCTGGGTACATGTGAAATCCCCATGCCTTCATTCTCCACAGCCCAACCAGTCTGTGCTGCTCCACAACTGTACCCAGCAGTGCATGTGCCATCCCGGGCAAGATCTACTCTGCCAGCACCATGAGTGTGCTACTGGCCAGGAGTGTGAGCCCTCAGGAGGCCTCCTGAGCTGTGTGACCAAAGGTGAGCAGTCTCTTTGCCTGGAGGAAGACCCTGAATTCACCAGACTCCCAGGAAGGTCAGGGGGATGGATGTAGGGGCTCAGTGAGGGCTGGAGGCTGGACCCTGCAACCTTAGAGGCAGAGAGGGACTGTCAGACACCAGGGATTAGGCTGAGGGCTGGACACGGGGGTCCCAGGGGTAGTGGGGCCAAAGTGGTTAAAGGGAATGGAAATTTGGGGGCTCTGGAGGGAGAGCCAGAGGGTTTGGAGGGGACTGCCTGGGTCTCTGTTCTCCTCAGTCTCCTTTGTACCCCTAGATCCATGCCAGGGTGTGACCTGCCTGGAACAGGAGACATGCCAAGTTCAGAACGGCCAGGCGGTCTGCGTCCCCAACTACCAGGGCACCTGCTGGCTGTGGGGTGACCCCCACTATCACTCTTTTGATGGCCAAGAATTTGACTTCATGGGCACCTGCTCCTATGTCCTGGTAGTCCTGTGCGGGGGGTCCTCTAGCCTCCCCAACTTTACAATCACCACCAAGAATGAACACAGAGGAAACCCTTCAGTTTCATACGTGCGCCAGGTCACTGTCTCTGTCTATGACACCGACATCTCTATCCACAGAGACGAGATTGGCCAAGTTCGGGTGAGCGCCTGGCAGAGGGAAAGGCTTCCCCATCCCTGCTGGCTCTCTGAGCAGTGGTTAGAGAGACCTCCGACATTGGAGCACACAATCAGTAGAATCTGCTCAGGGATATAGAAACTTTATGCCCAGTCAGAGTAGACAGAGGGCTGGACTGGTGAGTTAAAACCTGTGTTCATGACTCACTTTTGTGGCTGAGAAGCTGTGTCACCATGGGAGGATCATAATGCCTGACTCAGTTTCCCTCATCTGTAAAATGGCAGTAATGCTACCTGTGCCTCATGGGATTGTTAAGAGGTTCAAATCAGAGTCCTTTAGAAATGTCAGCTATTGTTAATGTGATTATTGTAGACCCCAGGGCCCTGTGCACAGAAGCCATGTGTCTGAGTGGGGGAGTCAGGATCAAAGTGGAGGAAGTACCTGGAGTCATGGGGTCATAGATTTAAAGCTGGAAGAGACCTTAGAAATCACTGAACAGAGCTGTCTCATTCTATAGATAAGGAAACCAAGGCTGAAAAGGTAGAATTTGAGTCTTTTTCAAGCATTCTCTCCCTCTTTCCCAAGCATGGCTTTCCTTGGGGTAGGGAGTGAGGGGCTTGGCTAGGAAGCCTGCTGCCTGGCCTGATGTCTCCTCCCCACTCTGCCCACTGACCCCTAGGTGAATGGTGTGTTGACCACTCTTCCAGTGAGTATAGCTGGAGGGCGCCTCTACGTGTCCCAAGGCCCAGGCATAGCTGTGCTGGACACCGACTTTGGCCTCCGCGTCACCTATGACTGGGACTGGAGAGTGGAGGTGATCCTGCCCAGCAGCTACCACGGGGCCGTGTGCGGGCTGTGCGGAAACTTTGACAGTAACCCTGCCAACGACATGGCCTTTCCCAATGGGACCCTGGCACCCTCCATTTCCAGCTGGGGCGGCAGCTGGCGGGTTCCCGAGTGGGACCCTTTCTGCTGGGATGAGTGCCAAGGGGACTGCCCGACCTGTGAGGAGGATCAGCAGGAGCTGTACCAAGGTCCTGACTTCTGTGGGCCCCTGGCCCCTGGAGCTGAAGGCCCCTTGTCTGCCTGCCATGCCCACATCAAGCCCGATAACTTCTTCACTGGCTGTGTCCTGGACGTCTGCCTTGGGGGCGGCTCTCGGGACATCCTCTGCCAAGCCCTGGCCTCTTACGCGGCCGCATGCCAGGCTGCTGGCATCACCATTGGAGACTGGAGGACCCAAGCCGAATGCCGTGAGTGTGAGGGGTCCCCAGTAGCCAGCCCCCGGCCCCCATTCCCTGTAGGGACCCAGTCCCTCTACCCCATGCCCATCTCTCCAGTGCCTACCTTCTGCCCCTCTATCTCTCTGCCCAGACCACCCCCCCCAACCAGCACTGTTTCTGTGTCTCTCTTACAGCTTACCCTTGTGGGGCAAATAGCCACTATGAGCTGTGTGGTACAGCCTGTCCACCCAGCTGCCCAGGTCCAAATCCCACCCCACCATGCTCTGGAAACTGCTCTGAGGGCTGCCAGTGTGATGACGGCTTCATCCTGAGTGGCAGTGCCTGCGTGGCCCTCGAGGGCGGCTGCGGGTGCTGGGCGAATGGTACCTACCACGAGGCCGGGGCTGAGTTCTGGGCCGACACCAGCTGCTCATCTCTGTGCCGCTGCGACCCTGACCAAAACCAGCTGCTCTGCTCCCCGGCAAGCTGCGGGACAGGCGAGGAGTGCGCCATCCTGTCCACAGGCCTCCTCGGCTGCCGCCCCCTCAGCAGCGTTGTATGCCAGGCTTCTGGTGACCCCCATTATACGACCCTAGATGGCAGGTTCTTTGATTTCCAGGGCTCCTGCGAGTATCTCCTGAGTGGGACTTGCGCTGACCCCAAGCCCGGAATAGAGACCTTCTTTGTCACTGTGGCCAACTCCCACCGTGGGAACCAGGCTGTCACATACACCCAGGACGTCACACTGCATGTGTATGGCCATACCTTTGCCCTCAGCAGCTCCTTCCCCCGCAAGCTGAAGGTCAGTGATATTCGGAGGGCGCCAACCTGGGTGCCCAGATCTCTTACATCCCTTCAGCCAACATCTGTGCTAGGCACCATGCCAAGCCCTCGGGACCCAAACATAGAGACTTTAATCTAAAAAATCCCACCCCACTCCTGACCTCAAAGTGCTTACATACCACCGGAAGGATTTTTTTTTTTGATCTTTCAATTTCATCGCTGTAAAAACCCTCTCCTGCACCAGCTCAGCAGTTAGTTAGTCTTAAAATTAGTTTCCAAGGACACTGAGGAGTTAATCTACCAGCCCATAGTTAGCTACCAGCAGCTAGACTTGAACTCAGGTCTACCAGCTACCTCTCCACTGGTGGCTCAAAGGTTAGGAGCACACAACATGTAAATAAACGGCAATCCGATGGGGTAAAAGAAGACTTGCTGACTGAAGGGGTGGAGATCAGGGAAGCTTGGAGAAGAAAGTGCCTCTTGAGCCGAGCCTTGAAGGAAGATGAGGATTTTAAGAAATGATAGATAGGGGGCACATCCCAGGAAGGGAACCCAACTTCTGTAAATGCAGGAAGGCAGAAGACGGACTGCTGGGCTTAGGGAGCAGCTTGGAAGACAGTTTTGATTGGACTGAAGATACTGGGGAGGGGGAGGGGGCAGGGTCGAGAAGGAGGGGTGGAGAGGGGAGATAGAAAGGGCCTTGAATGCCGGGCTAAGGAGTTTGTGCTAGAGGCCTGGTCAGACCTGGGCATCAGGAAGATGATTTGGAATCACTCCAGACCCGCGCCCAGTCCCCAACCTGCCGAATGTCTAACGTGGCTCTCCTGCTAGCTGGCTGTGCTGACTTCTCCTCTTCCTCCTGCTCACATCCACTGTCCCACCCTGACCACAAGCTGAGCTTCCACACTGACTAGGGATGCTGACCCTGCCCCACAGAGTCCCTCCCCAGAGTGGATCTCCAATTCGCCACACTCCACTCCAAACACTGACCAGTCACACTCCCCTCCCCCCACCCCCACTGAATGCCCAACACTTTACACTCTCCACTAACCAGTCACACTGACCGCTCCCATGGACCTCCACCATCAGCATTAATGTGGCCATCTTCATTTCTCACACGCCTTCCTTCCCTTTCCTCTAGGTGGATGATGAGCTGGTGTCCCTGCCCTTCCAGCTGGACACAGGCCTCCAGGCATACCTCAGCGGCTCAGACGTGGTGATAGAAACTGCCTTTGGCCTGAAACTGATCTTCGATGGGGATAGCTTGGTCCGGCTGCAGGTCCCCTCTCAGTACGCCGGCGCTCTGTGTGGGCTCTGTGGGGACTACGATGGGGACCCTGAAAATGACCTCACTCCCAAGGGTGGCGAGCCAGGCGATGACCCCGTGGCCTTTGGCAACAGCTGGAAAGTGGGAGGCGATGAGGACTGTGGTGTTTGCTCTCCCAGCGACTGCCCAGACACCTGCAGTGAGGAGGACCAGGCTCAGTTTGGAGGCCCCGAGGCGTGTGGGCTGATTTCAGCTACTGATGGACCCCTTGCGTCTTGCCATGACCTTGTGGATCCCACCCCCTATTTCAAAGACTGCTTGCTGGACACCTGTCAGGCCCAGGGCCATCCCAGCGGCCTCTGTCCTGCCTTGGCCACCTATGTGGCCGCCTGCCAGGCTGCTGGTGCCCAGCTGGATGAGTGGAGGCGGTCAGACTTCTGCCGTAAGAGCCCCCTCCTGCCACCCACTTTCATCTTTGGACACTCCCCCAGAGCCCACCCCTCTTTTCCTTCCCCAACATTGTCTTCCGCCCCTGGCTCTTTGGACCCTCATGTCTTCCCCCCGCCTCAAATCCCCTGATCTTTTCCCCTCTCTGTCCCTGTCACTCCTGACTCCCTTATTCCAGCTCTGCTCCTCCCATTGATGCCCCTTCCCCCTCCTCCTCCTCCTCACTCTCTTCTTCCCCTCCTCCTTCCACTCCCCCTTCCCTCTCCCCCCTATCCCTCTCTCCCTTCTCCTCCTCCGTCTCCTCCCCCCCCCTTTTCCTCCCCCTCCTCTAACTGGTTTCTTTATCCCCCAGCCTTCTCCTGCCCTGCTGACAGTCACTATGAGCTCTGTGGCGACTCGTGCCCCATAAGCTGCCCGGAACTGTCCGCCCCTCAAGGCTGCGTCTCGGCTTGTCGTGAGGGCTGTGTGTGCGATGCCGGCTTCGTCCTCAGCGGGGACACCTGCGTGCCTCTAGGCCAGTGTGGCTGCCTCCGCGAAGGTCGCTATTACCTCCTGGGGGAGACCTTCTTCCCAGGGGATGACTGTGAGCTGCGCTGTGAGTGTGGCACCGGTGGCGTGGTCACCTGCTATGAGGGGTCTCCCTGCGGGCCTTATGAGGAGTGCCGCCTGGAGGCTGGTGTCCAGGCCTGCTACCCGACGGGCTGTGGGCGCTGCCTGCTGTCCAGCAGCATTCACTACGTGACCTTTGACGGCCGGGTCTTTGATTTCTACGGCTCCTGCTCCTATGTGCTCACCAAAGTGTGCCAGCCCCTGCCTGGCTACGAGAACTTTACCATCATCCTGGAGAAGGACGCCAGCGGAAACCTAGAGCGCCTGCTGGTGATCGTGGGTGACCAGACTGTGAGCCTGGGCCGAGGCCTGAAGGTGAGCGGCCCACACGGCCGGCAGAGTGGAAGTTTGGGGAGGCGGGCTCCTCCTTCCCATAGCGGAACCCAAGACCCAAGGGACACAGAACAGGCAGACAGGAATGGGCTGCAAAGATACTAGATATCCAATACAATAGAAAAAGCGCTGACTGGGAGTCACTCATGAGCCCCGGGTTCAAATCCTGTGTCCCCCCTGGGACTTTAAGTGACCCTTTGCTTCTTCCCCTCCCACAGGAGATCAGACTAGATCCTTCTCTGTTCTAAAACTTTGAGTCTAGAGACCCCAGAGACCATTATGTTAGAGACAAGGAAACTGAAAAGCATAACTTAGTAAATAGCAGACCCCAGCCCAGCCGTTTGTCCAGGGTTAAGTGGGAAGGGCTCCCAAGAAGGGGAGCGGAGCTGAAAGGCCCCCATGGGTACTCTGTGTCTGCAGATCACTGTGGATGGGGAGCTGGTGGCGCTGCCCGTGACTGCTGGTTCGGTGACGCTGACCCCGGAGGGCCAGAATGTGATCCTGCAGACGACCCAGGGGCTGCGGCTTCTTTTCGATGGAGATGCCCACGTGCTGCTCTCCGTGCCCAGTCCTTACCATGATCACCTCTGCGGGCTCTGTGGGGACTTCAATGGCAATTGGAATGATGACTTCCTCCTGCCAGAGGGCACCGTGACCTCAGATGTAGACACCTTTGGGGCAGCCTGGCGTGTGCCAGACTGCTTCGGGGACCTGACCTGTGGGGAGGGGGCAGAGGCAGGTTGCTGCCCTGTGTGTTTCGCGGAGGAGACAGCTCCTTACGAGAGCCTTGAGGTGTGTGGGCGGCTCAAAGACCCTGAGGGCCCCTTTGCCGCCTGTCATGCAGTGCTCAGCCCCTCAGAATATTTCCGCCAGTGTGTGTATGACATGTGTGCCAGCCAAGGTAACACCAGCTCCTTGTGCCGCAGCCTGGGCACCTACACCGCAGACTGCCAGGCCGCTGGGGTCGCTCTGCAGCCTTGGAGGAGCGTTAGCTTCTGTCGTGAGTAACCATGGTCAGGGATCTAGAGCAGGGGGAGGAGAGTACGGATGCCAAGCAGGCCCTTGGTGAGGCAGGGGGTGCCCAAAGAAACAGCTCTTCTCTTTCCAGTGGTTAAAATGATGAGTAATCATGTGTAATGCTTTCATAAAATGTAAAGAAGGCTTCATATGTATGAGGTAGGAAGGCAAAGCTAGGCAGCAGTATGTCTGAAAAGGCTCCAGGGGTTTCAGTGGACTACAAGCTCAGTAAGCACCAGCAGTGATGGGGCAGGCCAAAAAAGCTTCCTGGGGTCCCACTTCCACGTGGAGGGGCAGGAGGAGCACCCAGGCCTCACCATCCTCACATTTCTCTCCTTTAGCACTCTGCTGCCCGCCCCACAGTCACTACTCGATCTGCATTTATGGGTGTGAGGCCTCCTGCTCTGTGCTCTCTGGCCTAGGGGGCTGCACCACCCGCTGCTTTGAGGGCTGTGCTTGTGACCAAGGGTTCCTGCTGTCCCAGGGGGTCTGCGTGCCTTTGAAGGACTGCGGCTGTGTTCACCAGGGCAGCTACCTCCCGGTAAGGCTCGGGATACCTAGGTCCTGGGGAAGGGCAGGAGAAGGGGGACAGGACACCTGGGAGAATGCCCCCAGCCCCAGGGGCCCATGATGGCTAATCTGAGCCCCTTGTCCATCTACTGACAGGGTAACTCATCCTTGGTGTCTGAGGATTGCTCTCAACAGTGCACGTGTGCGCCAGGAGGTACGCTGAGCTGCCAGGCCATGAGCTGCCCCTCGGGGAGCGTGTGCCAAGTTCAGGAAGGATCTAGAGGCTGCAAAAGCCCCGCTGGCATCAGCAATCATAAGACATCATCAGACTCCTAAGATGTTTATTGGACCTGGTGGCTGAGGGAGGGGGTTGGGACAACAGACCCCCTTCTCCCAATGAGACCATTTCTGAGAAACGTTAATAAACTTCTAAATACAGTCTGGAACAAGTCCACATTTCAATGTGTGTTTCCTCTCCCCAAGGCATTGAACAAGCTTAGAGGGAGCACCTCGGTCCCATGATGACTTTTGTCTCTGTATCTCATCTCATGGTCCTCACCCAAGGCTAGGGAAATTCCAGGGGGAGAATCTATGGCTGCAAACTCCCAAAGGAGACTTCATCCTATGGCCCACTTGACCTTCCAGGGTCTGCTCTTTCATCTTTGGACAGGAGAGAGATAGATTCTGGGAAACTGGACCATGTCACTCAACTGATCTGCCCCAGGAGCTGTGATTCCTAGTTACAACTCCACCTTCACCATTAGACCTCCATAGCAGAAAGGTTTCCCAACCCGCCCCCCCCTCCCAATATTGTGCATAGATAGGCACACTCATACACTGTTGGTGGAGCTGTGATTTTGTCTAACCAGTCAGTCAACAAGCATTTAGCACTACCTATGTGCCAGGCACTGTGAATAAGTGTTCTAGGATATAAAGAAGGGCAAAAAGAGTTTCTGCTGACATTCTAGCACAGTAGACAACAAATAACTACATGCAAGATACATATAGGATAAATCAGAGTTAATCTCAGAGGGAAGGAGCTAACATCAAGGGCAACTGAAAAAGGTTTCTCGTAGGATGGCTTTTAGCTGGAACGTGAAGGAAGTGAGGGAAGATAGGAGATGGAGAAAAGAGGAGACACAATTCCAGGCATGAAGTACAGCTAGGGAAAATGCCTGGAGTCTGGAGATAGGGAAGAAAGCCAATGTCAGTGGACCTCAGAGTACAGTTTGTGAAGAAGAAAAGTGAAAAGGCTGGACTAGGATATGCAGGATTTTAAAAGCCAAACAAAGGATTTTACATTTGGTCCTGGTGGCAATAGGGACCCACTGCTGTTTATTGAGTAGGGGAGTTCATAGTCAAATCTACACTGTAGGAAGATCACTTTAATAGCTGAGTGGAAATCATTCTGGAAAACATCGGTAAGATGGTGACTACAATGTCTGTGTCCTGGAAAGAACAGATAATCACCAATAATAATAGAGTTTGAAGGTTCACAAAGCACTTTTACATATACTCGCTCATCTGGCATTTATTAGCTATGTACTTAAATGCCAAGAATTATGCCAATGTCATTGGGGAAAATCCAGTGGTTTTTAAATATCACAGAGACATCCCCCATTGCCCTATAAGGAAAAATTATCATATTCCTAAAACAAACTCCACTAATAATTTTTGGCTCATGTTTGATTAAAATAAAAATAGGACATTCAATTTAAAATTATTCAAATGGTAACCGATTAATCGTTCCTGAGTTATTTTAATTTTTAAGTTGGAGATGTTTCAGGAAGCCAGGTCATTGAGAACTATAGCAGATACTGCTGCCTTTTTTATGTCCTACACAAAGATCATTTAACTTCGTGTTCACACGATTCATGCGAAAATGCAGCAAGCAGCTAGATGGCCCAAGTCATCTGTGTTATGACCCCATGCCAATTGGCTAATGGCCACAGCAGTAGATTACATCCACATGGAAATTTGTCCAACAGGCACCAACACCAATTTGACCTTGTTTGTGCATGCACTGTATTATATAATCACAGAGCTGCATGCAGTCCCTGTCAGACAGAGCAAATTCATCAGGACTGATCTCGGTTTTGTTGGCATTGGTTTTAACTTTTTTCCACTAAAAAAAAAAAAAGTGGATGTTGGGGACAGCTAGGTGGCTCAGTGAGTACAGCATCAGTCCTGGAGTCAGGAGGACCTGAGTTCAAATGCGGCCTCAGACACTTGACATACTTACTAGCTGTGTGACCTTGAGTAAGTCACTAAACCCCAACTGCCCTGCCTTCCCCCCTCCAAAAAAAAGTGGATGTTTTTTTATGTGAGAATTGAAGTAAAAAATATTCAATAATATTGACCATCACTTTGCACTTTGTGCCTGGCTCCCTTTTTGACCCTTCCCTATACTGGGAAGACCCTGCAATTTGGAAAACTATGCTTTATGGGCAATGAAAGAAAGTGAGAGTGTTGGGGAGACTGAAGTTACGTGCTTGGACTGTTTAATTTTTTAAAATATACTTCTGAGGTGAAATTTCCTTAAGTCCCAAAGCCTAACATTCTGGTTTCAGAAACACGCTTTGTCAGATTTATTCACCAACTTTGGACATCTCCCACAGGACCCCTCCCCCCAACCAGTGTTTCCTGTCTGAGGACACAGCACCTCCAAGCCTCTTTCTCCCCAAAGAGCCCAACCTGCAGAGACTCAAGGCAATTCATTCATTTGTGATTCACAAACTTTATGTCTCCGTGTCCCTTCCCCACCAGGTCTCCTCCCACCACTTAAATCCGTTTAGTCATGACTCAGACTTTTGTCAAGTGGAAACTCAGATTCAGCTCTGGATCTATTTAGGGAAATTAATATAGCTGGGGGTGTCATGTGTGGCTCATAGGGAGGCAAGAATAGACAAGTCTAGTGTCTCTTCCCCCCACCCTTCTCCAAGAGAGACTTGGAATCTTGCAAGAGATTGGAGCCACAGGCTAGCCACTCTGCTCTTCTGAGACAGAGGGAGTACTGGGCTAGAATTCTCTCTCTCTGCTCTCTTAAGTGTTATTAGTCTAGACCAGAGGTTCCCAAACTTATTTGACCTACTGCCCCTTTAAAAAAAATTACTCAAGGGCCCCCAGAAATCCACTTTCCTTAACCCTTTAATGGTGTTTTAAAATTTGCATCATTTCAAAAACATAATTTTTAAATGACATATCTTAAATTTAATAATTTATTTTAAATTTGTGGGTGTTTTCCTGCATTGAAATTTTGATGACACAATATTGCATCACATAACCATATTGTATCATATTGTAAACAAGTCATTACACTCACATATTCCTGCCAATGCATGCTGGACTTCCTGACAATGGGCAACAGGCTCACCTGCCAACACTTGCTCGTTAAGATCTATCAGCAGACTTGACCACTGATTGGTTATAACTTGCATTTTGTGTGTTTATTTGGAAAATAATGTAATTACTCTGACTTTAACTCTGTTACACAACTGTATGAACAGTTTTTCAAAATTTTCTTCTCTTCTTTTTTCATGCTTCCACCACCCCCTTATTTTTATTCAATATCCCCCAATTGCACCCAAGGCTACTACTGCCCCCCAATCATTCCAGTGCCCCTCAGGGGGGCACCCTTGCCCATTTTGGGAACTTATGGGGCCTTTAGAGATGCAATTTTTAGGGTCAAGTTAACCTCCTGATAACTATTCATCAACGGGGAAAGGGAAAGTCCAAGCTTTATAGCCAATGCTTGACCCCCTTCCCACCAAATACCAGGTCCATAATCAACACTCACATTATAAATAGCAAAGAAACCCATACACACAAGTTGATAGCAAAACAGAAATCAGAAAAAGTATACATGTGAGAATATATATCAGACAATAAAGACTGAAGATGCTCTCCTGCTGGGAACAAAGTAACTCAGCTCAACCAATAGAGAGTTCCAGATCTCACCCAAGAGGAATAATTTCTTTTAAGTCTCTAGTATAGAAAACTGTGGATGGTGTTTCAACAATCCAGCTAGCAGCTTCTGTGGGGGTATAAGATCCACCAACAACCAGCACCCAGAAAGCTGCCAACACAGGTCCTTTTGATCTGCTTTACTTAAGGAAAGCAACGTTAAGGGGTTAACAATCTTACTTTAGTCCAGCATACAAATAACATCCACCTAGTTCAGGGGAAAAAGCCAGCACCCTGAATAACAGACCAAATACAATTCATAGTTATCAACATCTGGGTGTACAGCTGGGGAGCTCATTAAAACAGCTGGCCCAGAGTCACAAGCCACTTCTGCTGTGGCTCAGAGCTCCAAGCGAGAACACTAACCTTTGGGCTTATATATCCTGTTCAGGGCTGGAGGGCCCTGACCTCACCCAGGCTGGGCATGGAGAAGTTCCCCACCCCCAATACCACATCAGATACAAATCAATGGCTCCCAATTGTCTCACTGCTGAGAAATACAAAAACATCCCACTTTATCTGCCCCATTCAAACAAAGGCCAGAATTATTAAAGGTCAACGGCAAAAAGTCCCACCTTAATTACTATTACAGATGGGGATATAGTGAAAACTGCCAGCTCCTCTACTGTTGGCTTCTCCTCAGACTTTCTTTCCCTTTGGGGACTTGAAGAGAAGTTAGGATGACCCATCTTCTTTCTCAGAGGTAGAAGCCAGAACCCAAAGAGACTGAAGACTGGATCTCTCTTTTTCCTTGGGCTTACCAGTTCCACCCTGCCCTTCACATAAGTACAGCACATTAATTTTCACCAATGAGGAACGAGTCTCATACCAATAGGCTTTGGGGTTCAGGCTATATTCATAAAATATAATAATACGTAAGTCCGTCACATCAATACAATGACCAAGCACAATCCTAGAGGACTGTGATGATGAAGTAGGCTACCTACCTCATGATGGAGGTGACAGAATCAAGGTGCACAATGAGATACGGTATATATTTTTCAACGCCGCCAACGTGGGGATTTGTTTTGCTTGACTATGCACATTTGTTAGAAGGACTTTGTTTTTCTTTATTTTTAAATTTGGTGGAGAGGTAGTAAGGAGTAAAAACTAAAAAAATTTTTTTGAAAGATTAGCTCAGATGACCCCAAGCAGGATCAAATCCTGGCAATTTTTGACTAAGGTCCTGAACCTCTGTCTCTCTCCATTTATATATGTATATAGATGGCATATAGATGTAGAATGCCAGTTACTATCTCGCCCAGTTTTCACAGCTCCCCAAACACAAATCACAAAGCATGTTAACCAGTATTTGTTGTCATTTTTGTTGAGTTGTTTCGGTCGTGTCCAATTCTTTGTAATTCCTTTTTTGGGGATGTTTTCTTGGCAAAGATACTGGGGTGGTTTGCCACTTCCTTCTTCAGCTCATTTTACAGATGAGGAAACTGAGGCAAACAGAGTGAAGTGACTTGCCTAGGGTCACACAGCTGGTAAGTGTCTGAGGCTAGATTTGAACTCGTGAAGATGAGTGTTGCTGATGCTGAACCCAATGCTCCATATAGAAGTTTAATTTTTTCCTTCCATTTCTGCTATGTTCAACAAACTAGATGATCACAGTACATAGAATGACTCAGTCCTATGAATGTCGGTTTGGGGGGTAGGGGATCATAACCAGAGACAGTCCAGCTATGGTATTGGCACTCTATAAGTGAATTTTCTTAAATACGTTTAACAAGATCTCATTTCATCCCCTAGATCAGTGGTTCTCAAAATACAGCCTGCAGACTCCTCAAGATCGCCCAGGACCCCTTTCAGGGGATCCATGAGGTAAAAACTATTTTTATAATAATATTTGCCTGTTTAAAAAACCTGTCCCTTTTCCAGCTACATATCTGGGTGAAGCCAAGTTTTCTTCATATACTTCAACCAAAAGGAAATATCAAAACAGACTGAATGTAGCTGATACAGAAATGCAGCTGTCTTCTATTAAGCCAGATATTAAAGAGATTTGCAAGTATGTGTGTGTGTGTAAAATAATGCCACCCTTCTCCCTAATTTTTTTGGAAAAATAATTATTTTTCATAAAAATAGTATTTTTGATAACATGTAGTGGGTTTATTACTGCACTTCTCTGGACTTCATCATACTTAATACCAGGTACCTACTCCCTCCCCCTACTATTCAGCTTCCTTTTGTGTGTTATCTCCCCCATTAGATTGTGAGCTCCTTAAGGGCAGGGACTGTCTTTTGCCTTTTTAGCACTTAGTAAAGTGGCTAGCACATAGTAGGCTCTTAATAAATGCTTACTTATTTTTTAACTTATTTACTTATTATACTATATAATATAATATATAACATATTTACTTACTATACTATATAAATACTTATAAGTATTTACTTATAAGTTGACTCATTTTTAAATTAATACATATTTTAAACATTCAGCAGTTTAAATTAATAATATGGTAAAGACAGGTAGATCAGAACCAAATCAACAAAAGTTGCTCGGTAATTTTTAATAGTGTAATAGGGTACAGTTCGAAAATCGCTGTCCTAGATAATTCCGAGTCGCAACAGTAGATAGAGCTTAAGGCTGTGGGCCCCATTTGGACCGTGGCTGTAGGTATTTGCAGGTCTAGAGCCCTCTGGTAGCCTATGGAGAATACTAATGCCTTTAAGAAGTCGACCTCGTGCCTGATGGCTCACGGAGGCCACTAGGAGCCTAACTCAGACTAACTCCCTTGCTGGATAATTAATATAAGACATACTGCCTTTCTCTAGTGGGAAAAAGCAGTGAGAGAACCGTTCTGCACTGCATAATGACCCAACTGTCATACAACTGTCCCACCCTGACACAAATGCAAGTTCTTCGCGTTCCACTGTGATGACATTCCACTAGGAGACAAAAAGAACTGGGGCCGATTCCCCAGGCCGGGTTGTCAGTGGACAGCTGGCGTGCTTTGGGTGGGCTCCCTTGCTGCAGATTTGCAGGATCTGGCCATAAATCCCTCGGGACAGGCAGGCACAGGTGGGTTGCATCATCGCCCAGCTGTGTTGTGAGTAGAGAGTAAGCTCCTTGAAGGCAGGGCCGGCCTTTTGCCTTGGTCTTCCCAGTGCCTAGCACAGTGCCCGGTACCCAGTAGGCGCTTAATACCCGATCGCGGAATTTAATTGAATGGAGCGTGGCCCTGCTAGAAGCAGAGGAGGAAGGGAAGCAGGTAACGAGAGAAAGCGCCACCTTGCGACCACGCACGGCAGCAGGAAGCCACGAGCCACTCCCGGACCCGTTCACCACGTCGGCTAGGAGACAGACTGGCACCTGCGCGGAAGAGCATCTATTCAAAACTACACTTCCCATGAGGGCGCCCCGGCCTCCGGGTGCCCTCGTGATGTCATGACGTCCTACGTGCCCCGTCCCGCCCCACTTCTGTTTCCCCACCTTCTCGACCCCGGAAATGCTGCGGCCGCGGCCTGGGACTTCGTAGGACTACTTTTCCCAGGATTCCACCATTCCCTGCGATGTGACGAATGGGACAACCGGGGAGGAGGAGACAAGGGAGAGGGTGCTGGGTAAACGCAGCCCGCGCAGGCGAGGCAAGACCCGCCTCCGGAACGCTAGCGTTCGCGATTGCGTGCTCGCTGCGTGCGTGCTCACGTAGGCACACCCGGTGCCGCCGCACGCCAATCCCCCTTGCGTCGCTTGCAGGCTGTAGCCGGGGTGTTGGAGGCCCGGTGAAGCGTGGGAGCCGCGTGTCCGCTGGCGGCCACCGTAGGGGCCGACCCCGCCACTGCTTCCGCTTCTTCCGGAGAGCGAGCCGCGTGCCATGAAGCCAGGTGAGCGCCGGAGCCGAGCCGGGGAGGATTGGCGAGCCCAGATGCGGGCCCAGGCTTGTCTCTTCCCCCTCCTGCGACTCAGTTTACTCTCCTGTTGCAGGAGAGCCGGGGGGCGGGGAGTGATACTGACCCCAGTAACTCCCGCCATGGCCGTTCGCTCGAACTTCCGTAGCGTCTTCTACGTTATCTAATTTTCAAACCCTGATCGCCACCCGTGGGGGGAGGGGTCAGCTCTGTTATCATCCCCGTTTTACAGGCGAGAAAACTGAGGCAGGCAGCCGTGAAGTGAGTTGCCCATGGTTACACAGCTAGGAAGGATCTGGGGCAGGATTTGAACCCTGGTCTCGCAGAGTCCGGCGTTCTCCCCTCAGCTTTTACGAGGACTGGATTTAGCGGGGCCCCGAGGAGGTGGGGAGCTCCGACCGCCCCCCCTCCGGGGCGGAACACGGAGCTGGTCTCTGACTTAGCGATTATGGGGCGCATCTTGCCCCCTGTTTGCTCCCAGGACTGGCCTCGGGGAGTGAGAGCGTGGAGGGCTGGGCCTTCCCCGGGCCCCTCCCTCTAGAACCAAGATTAGTGTGCTGGGAGGGGGTTGTGAGTCACGTGCCGGGGTCCTTTTCCTGACCCCTTCCTTGGAGATTCTCCCTCCAGGTGTAAGAGCCCTAATGGAGTCGGGGAGAGGCCTCCAGCCTTCCCCCCACCCCCCAAGCGCAGGCGTGCCTCTCCCAACTTCCCTGGGCCTCGGTTTCCTTTCCCGTGTTCCGTGCCCTCCAGGGTGTCTCGGTGGTAGGGGGTTGTGGCTTTTTCTTTCTCATCTCCCAGATGCACTGACAGCAGTTTGAGGGGTGAGGAAGGGTCTTTTCCTTTCCTCCCCCGCCCATTGACATAAACTCTGGGATCCGGGTGAGCTGGTGGGGGGAGAATCTAAGCCTTTAATTTTTTATTTTTTTTTTTTGTCTGCAGGGTTCAGCCCCCGAGGGGGGGGCCGGGGTGGGTTCGGAGGGCGCGGAAGAGGTGGTGACCGAGGGGGCCGAGGAGGCTTTGGGGGCCGAGGCGGCTTTGGGGGTCGTGGCCGTGGCGGCTTTGGAGATCGCGGTGGCCGAGGAGGGGGCCGAGGTGAGTTGGGGCTGCCAGACTCTTGCCTGGCCCGGGCTTGGGGGGAGGGAGCAGTTCCTGGGGTGTCCATAACAAGGAGTCTTTGCCTCCTGCAGGAGGGTTCCAGTCACCAGGCGGTAGGGGCAGAGGCACCCCCCGGGGCCGAGGCCGGGGCGGCAGAGGAGGTTTCCAAGGCGGAAAGAAGGTCACTGTGGAGCCTCATCGACATGAGGGTGAGGACACATGCGGTGCCATTTGTCCCAGCAAAGAAGACAGCAGCAGAGCAGCCATCGTGGGGTCGTGCCTTCTCCCTTACCTCGTTCATTCTTTCAGGGAGAGGGGGTGCTCGTGGGTCACACTGGCCTTTTTTTTTTTCCAGGAGTTTTTATTTGTCGAGGAAAAGAAGATGCTCTGGTCACAAAGAACATGGTGCCCGGGGAGTCGGTCTATGGTGAGAAGAGAATCACTGTAGAGGTGAGGACGGGAGCTTGTGGTGGAAAGGGAGGTGGCTCTCCATCGGTCAGTCATGGAGCATCTCCTGAGGCCGAGCTCACCAAACACAGTCTAATGGGAGAGATGACACACAAACGCATCACATACAGAATAAGTTAGAGATGATCCCTGAGGGAGGCAGTGTGGAGGGGCATGGAGAAAGGCTTCTTGTAGAAAATGGATTTCAGGTGGGGCTCGGAAGCCAGGGCAGGTAGGAGATGGATGATCATCAGTGAAAATGCCCAGAGTTGGGAGACGAGCGTCTTGTGTAATAGCAAGGCCACCAGTGTCGCTGAATCCCAGACTGTGTTGGGGAAGGGAGTAAGGTGTAGCGGACAGGGAAGGTGGGGGGCGGGGCCAAGTTATGAAGGGCTGACTTGCTTTCGTCCACCCCTTCAGGATGGTGAGGCGAAGTTGGAGTACCGTGCTTGGAACCCCTTCCGATCGAAGCTGGCCGCGGCCATCCTGGGTGGAGTGGATCAGATCCACATCCGACCTGGAGCCAAAGTACTGTACTTGGGAGCAGCATCAGGCACCACCGTCTCGCATGTCTCTGACATCGTGGGCCCTGTGAGTCTGGGGGAACCTTCCCCACGTTTGGAAATAGCATTAAGAATAGGGAGGGCCTGCTCCCAGCTCCTCACTGCCTAAATAGAAAACCCAAAGAGCTGGTGATGAGGTACGTGAAGGAGATGCTACAGCTGCCCTCAAAATCTGAACAAAGGAGTTTGAGAGCAGGAAGTATGGTGCAGAATGATCCCTGGTGATTTTAGCTTGGCCCCGGCCACTCTCCAGGTCTGCTCTGATCAAGTGTTGAGCAGGTCCTCTGGGTCTTAGAATGAAGGGTTTGGTGGTGGGTTCTTGGTCATGTGACAAGTGGGGACAGTGAGCTCTTCTCTGATGCTTAGGAAGGTCTGGTCTATGCTGTTGAGTTTTCTCATCGATCTGGCCGAGACCTCATCAATGTGGCCAAGAAGAGGACAAACATCATTCCTGTCATTGAGGATGCCCGACACCCCCACAAATACCGAATGCTCATTGGTGAGGGCCCGAAGCATCCCTGCTTTGTAGACTGGGCTATGTTGCAGTGCACACTGAACCATAGGCAGAGGAAGCTGAGAGTGGGGCAGGAATGATCTGCCCTACGGCCAGAGAAGGGGGCTGAGTTGGGGCTGGAAGGTCCTGAGTTCAAATTCTACCTTAGACACTGACCAGCTGTGTTGCCCTGGTCAAGTCACTTAACCTGCAGGGGCCTTGATTTCCTCTATGAAAATGGAGATAGCAGGAGCACCTTCTTCCTAGGGTAGTTGTGAGGATGAAAAATATTTGTCGAGCATTTTGCAAACCTTAAAGCGATATGTAAATGCTATAATGATAGATATTAAAAGGAAGTGGGCCTTTAATTTCTGGGAGGCAGCTGGCCTCGGAGTTTAGCCTTTATCTTGTGGACCCGGGGAGCAAAGGAAGGTTTTGGCCAAGCCTAAGGAATGAATGTGTTCAGAGCCATCCTTAGACATTGGATCGGCAGTCTGCAGGGTGGAGTGGAGGGGTGAGAGATGAGATGGGGCACAGCATGCACCTGAAGCCCCCGGTGCCTTTCCTTCCTCTGCTTTCAGGGATGGTGGATGTGATTTTTGCTGATGTGGCCCAGCCAGACCAGTCCCGAATTGTGGCTCTCAATGCACACAATTTCCTGCGCAACGGAGGACACTTTGTGATCTCCATTAAGGTAAATGCCCTGGCCAGATTCAGGAGTTGGGGAGGAGGCCCCTGAGGCCTGGGCAGAGGTTGGTGGTCTCATGATCACAACCTCTCCCAGGCCAACTGCATAGACTCCACAGCCTCCCCTGAAGCCGTGTTTGCCTCCGAAGTCAAGAAAATGCAGCAGGAAAATATGAAGCCACAGGAACAGCTCACCTTGGAGCCCTATGAGCGAGATCATGCAGTGGTGGTGGGCGTGTACAGGTGAGCCTTAGGAAGGGCCCTGGGCAGATCCAGGTGAGGGCCCCATTGGTCTGAGGGGTGTCACCAGAGGTGAGGGGAGGGTCCCTGAGCACAGCAGGGGCCCCATGGGCCTGTTGGGGGGTATCCAGGTGTTGACCTGGGCTCTGAGGTCTCCTTTCTCCCCACAGGCCACCTCCCAAGCAGAAGGAAGTAGCTGCCAAGTAGCTGTCATCTCTCCTGTCCCCCTCGTTTTCTACTCTAGCTGTTTTGTGTCAGATCTTTGTATTTTCTATTAAAAGGTGTGACCCCATGTGACTCCTGGATTCTCAAAGGGTTAAGGGGGAGGGGATGGAAGGAAGGCCAGGCTACGCGCCTGCGCACTGTGGGGAGCCACTGATGTTCGCCCTGTGGTTACCCAGAGAGGTCGGACGTCGACCTTTGCGACGCATGCCTCGTCTTGCCTTCTGCGCGCCCGGGGCGGGGCCTAACTTGGATGCCGCGCATGTCTCTTCCAAAGTTGGCGCAGGCGTACTGGGCAGCAGACCAGTGCCTGAGTCACGTGTCGAGGGAGGATGGGAGGGGGCAAGGGGCGGAGTCCAGGCCGGGGGGGCCGGTTTGTTGTGGTCGCCATTTTGCTGGTTGCATTACTGGGTAATTGGGGACCCCGGGCCGCTGCCGATCTGACTGGAGCTGCCCGCTCGCGCTGCCGCTGCCAGCGTTCCCGCGCTGGGATGAGCCCGGGACGCTGAGCTGCCGCCGCCTGCCCCCTTGCGTTCTGCTCCGCCCCTCCCCCTACGGCCCGGCACCCCCCACCCCCGCCCACAGGTAACGGCCGCGCGCGCGCCCGCCGGGGCTGGGGGAGGGGAGGGGGCGCGTGCCCGTCCGCGGCAGCCAGTCCATCCTCCGGCGCGCCGCCCTCCACCCCCGCGCCGAACGTTAGCCCCAGGGAGGGGGTGGGGGGGGCGCGGGGTGCCTGTTACGGCCGCCCCTCCCTGGGCGGTGGGGTGGGGCGGAGCTGCAGGGGGGCGCGAGCTGTCCCGGGGCCCGGCGGGGTGGGGGAGGGGCGCCGGGCCGGACCAGGTGCCGGGGGGGAGGGGTGGGGAGGGGGCGGGGCCGCTATTTATAGCCGGGTTCCTGGAAGGGGCCGGCCCCGGGGGAGCGCGGCGCGGGCCGGGGCGGGGCCGGGCAGCCGGGCCGGGGGCGGAGCCGCGGCCTCTCCGGCCCCCTCCCCCCCTCCCCCGCTTCCTCCACTCTCCCGCTCTTTGTTTGGGCAAGAGCCGGCGCGGGCCCCCACCCGCCGCATCGCGGTCGCTTGGCAACAGCGGGCCGGCTCCCCGCCATTGGCCGGCTCGCCGAGCCCCTCGGGCCAATGGCAGGCCTGTTGCCATGGCAGGGGTCATGTTGCAGCCGCCTCGTGCGCGCCGCGGGGAGCGGGAGCCCGAGCCCGGGAGGCAGGAGGCGGGGCGGGGCGGGAGCCGGAGCGGGCGCCCCTCGAGCCCAGCACCGCCTCCCCCCTCCCCCGCCGGGGGGGGGGGCTAGGGGAGGGGGGGCCCGGGCCGGGCCGGACTGGGCTGGTGGGGTGCTATGGGCGTCAGAGGAGAGGCCTCTCTGGCCCCCGGTGCGACCCCAGGATTCATTAGCAGACAGGCGGGACTGAAAGTTGGGGGGAGGCCGGTCCCAGGCCCAGCCCCAGCCCAGCAGCTGTAGGGTTAACCCCATTCTCCCTCCCCTCCCCCTCTCCCCCCTTCCACCTGCTCAGCTCCCCCCCCTCCAGGCAACCTCGGCTGACCCCCCTCCCCCCTCCCAGCGGCTGCTGCTGTCACCCAGCGGACGGGACAGGGCAGGGCAGGGGCTGGGGGGGCCTCCCCTCCCTCAGACGGGTCACCCTTCCACCTCCGTGTCCCCTCGGGGCTCCCACCCTCCCTGCCCGAGATGCTGACTGCCCGACTGCCAGACTGGGGACCCCGCCGGCCACCTGCCCGTGGCTCCCGACAGCCCCCCAGCGTGGGTATGAGAGAGGGAGGGGCGCGGAGGGGGGCTTATCAGCCCCCCTTCTCACGTGGGTGCAACCTTAGGGGGACTCTCTAGTGTCAGATGAGACCCCCCTATGCCCAAATGCCTTTCCTTTGTGCTTCCCCTCCCCCAATGGAGAGTGACTGTCAGCTGGTGAGGAGTGGGTTGGAGGCTCTGTTGTTGGGGGTGGGGGAAGGGCAGTCCCAGGCCCCTGCCCTGCTCTGCTCCTTCATGGTCATTGCCCTTTCTTGCCCTGTTCATTAGCTGCTTTTGCTCTTTTCTGTTTCTCCTGTTTCCCTGATACTCCTCTGGCCTGACCCCCTCCCTTCTGCCATGCCCGTCCCCCACATCCCATGCCCTCTACTCCCTCCCTCCAGGTCCCGGCGGTGCTGGTGGCAGCAGCTGTGGTGCAGGATGCGAGAAGTCGCCCCCCAGCCGGGCTCCTGCTCCGGGCCTTGCTTCCCTTCGGCCCTCTGAGCCGGACATGGCCGCCCCTCCCAGCCATGGTCCTTTCTCAGGCTTTCCAGCCCCCCAGGAGCATACACAGGTAGCACCTAATCTAGCTCCTGGAGAAAGTTTGGGACCAAGGACCCCACCCCTGGATGGAGGTGGGGGCGGTGGGGGAGGGGAACAGCAGGAGGACAGGCCTTAGGGAAGAACATGAGGTTGAAGGGTCTGGGTCAGAAAAAGGAGATCCTGGTGTAGGATCCGAGGGTTACAGGCTTAGAGTTGACCAGAACTTTCGAGGTCATCTGCTCATTTTGCAGCTGAGGCCTGGACGGAGGTTAAGCCATTTGTCCAGGGTCACACTGGGAGGAAGTAGCTGAGCTGGGATTTGGGCCCAGGTCCTCAGGCTCCATCCAAATCCAGCCCCCTTTCCGCAGTATCCGTCTCTGCCCCAGCTTTGGCCATCAGACATCCCAGGGTCTGTGGGGAAATGGTTCAGGGTTAAAGGTTAAGAGGCGGAGTGTGGCAGGGAGGTAGAAGGGGATGCTTCCCTCCCTCTCAATCTGTGCCTGGTTCTGACACACCTTCCGGGGGGGCACGGGTAGGAAGGCTGGACTGAGAGCTGGCCGGTCAGCTGTGTGGTGGGCAGAAAGTCATAGAGAGGGCTTCAGCATTGTCAAGCGGGTAATGGCTGTCCTCCCTAGAGCACAATGGGACTGTGACAGTGGGAGGGGTTGAAGGGTTCAGCCCCTTCTGTGTCCTCCTCCCTCCCAGGTGGTGCCAGATGTCAGACTGCTACAGCGACGGCTCCCGCTGGCCTTTCGGGATGCCACCTCTGCCCCACTCCGAAAGCTCTCTGTGGACCTTATCAAGACCTACAAGCACATTAATGAGGTAGGTTGGGCCCTGGGCAGGAGCTGGGAGGGAGCTGGGGGGCGGGGAGGGACTCCCAATATTTCTCCTTATCATCCTCTACACTGCCCCCTCCCAGGTGTACTACGCCAAGAAGAAGCGTCGGGCCCAGCAGGGACCCCCAGAGGATGCAAGCACAAAGAAAGAGAGGAAGGTTCTGAACCACGGATACGATGATGACAACCATGACTATATTGTGCGAAGCGGGGAACGGTGGCTGGAACGCTATGAGATCGATTCGCTCATCGGGAAGGGTTCCTTCGGGCAGGTGAGGACCAGAGTGAGACACCTGGGGGAGGGGGAGGCCACCCATCCTCGGAAAGCAAGAGAAGGTTAATTTCCTCCCGCGCACCCTATGTCCCAAGGCCTACATGTACCCCTGAGTTCTCTCAGCTGCACCCAAGTCCTGATGCCTAGGGTCCTCCTGATGCCTAGGGTGGAACGTTGCCTGACTGTCTTTTTCCCTTGGGATCTGTCTTGAGGTCCAAAGTCTTGCTGACCCTCATCCATCCCCATCAATCCTGGGCCTCTTGTCGCTCCCAGGTGGTGAAGGCCTATGACCACCAGGCCCAGGAGCTGGTGGCCATCAAGATCATTAAGAACAAGAAGGCGTTTCTGAACCAGGCACAGATTGAGCTTCGGCTGCTTGAGCTGATGAACCAGCACGATACAGAGATGAAGTACTACATCGGTGAGGCCTGGGATGGGAGTGAGGGGTGGGGAAGGGGGGATGGGCAGAGAGTGGAACTGGACGTCAAGGTCCTAGCTGGCACTGCCTGTCCCTGCTCCCTCTTCTCCAGTACATTTGAAACGACACTTCATGTTCCGGAACCACCTGTGCCTGGTCTTTGAGCTCCTCTCCTACAATTTGTACGACCTTCTGCGCAACACCCACTTCCGAGGCGTCTCGCTGAACCTGACCCGAAAGCTGGCACAGCAGCTCTGCACGGCCTTGCTCTTTCTGGCCACCCCCGAGCTCAGCATCATCCACTGCGACCTCAAGCCTGAGAACATCCTGCTGTGCAACCCCAAGCGCAGCGCCATCAAAATTGTCGACTTCGGCAGCTCCTGTCAGCTGGGCCAGCGGGTACGAGGTGCCCGTGGCTGGTGGCGGAAGGCTCATGGCCTGATTCCACAGAGAGGAAACTTGGGTCACTCACCCTTGGGGAACCATCTCCCCATCTGGGCTGGGGGCAGGCAGCAATAAGGTGCCAAGGAGGCCCTGACCGTGCTTGCTTTCTCCCCAGATCTATCAGTACATCCAAAGCCGCTTCTACCGCTCCCCTGAGGTGCTCCTGGGGACCCCCTATGATCTGGCGATCGACATGTGGTCTTTAGGCTGTATCCTTGTGGAGATGCACACAGGAGAGCCCCTCTTCAGTGGTTCTAATGAGGTAAGGCTCGGGCTGGGGGGCCAAGGAGATGGGCCCAGGGATGCCAGGTGGAGGGGGGTGAGCCTGACAGCTATCCTGCCCTTTTGCCCAGGTGGACCAGATGAACAGGATTGTGGAAGTGCTAGGACTGCCCCCGGCTCCCATGCTGGAACAGGCCCCCAAAGCTAGGAAGTACTTTGACCGGTTGCCTGGAGGGGGCTGGACCCTCCGGAGGAGCAAAGACCTCAGGAAGGTGAGCCACTCTGCTCTTGCACCCCTAAGCCCTGTCTAAAGGGCCCTTCTCCCAGTGGGTTTTTCTGCATTTACTTTGTCAGTACCCTGTCTCTGCTCCCTCCATTCCTCCTCTTGTCCTTTTCTCCCATTTGTCTGTACAGTTAGGAATTCTTCATTTATTTCCATCCCATTCTCCTCACTCTGCCTGGGTTGCATTCGGTGCCCCCCCCCGCCCATGACTCTTCTACTCCTCCCTCCTAGGAATACCAGGGCCCCGGCACACGGCGGCTGCAGGAGGTGCTGGGTGTGCAGACAGGTGGCCCAGGAGGCCGGCGGGCAGGTGAGCCAGGCCATAGCACAGCCGACTACCTCCGCTTCCAGGACCTGGTGCTGCGCATGCTGGAGTATGAGCCGGCCGCCCGGATCAGCCCCCTGGGTGCCCTACAGCATGGTTTCTTCCGTCGAACTGCCGATGAGGCGACCAACACGGGGCCCTCGGGGAGCAGCACCTCCACCTCACCTTCTCCAGCCCCCGACGCCTCCCACTCCTCCAGCGCGGCCAGCTCCGTCTCCAGCTCTGGTGCGGGGGGGCTATGGGGACCACCACGAGTGGGACTGGGGGAGAGAACTCAGCTCTGGGCCTGCCATAGAGGCACATGCGCTGGGGTGTAAGCACTCAATGCCTGTGTGAAGCAGGAGAAAATCTCTTTTCTCTGAATCTCACTATTGTAATCTCACTGCCATTCCATTCCTAAGTCCTGTGAATCCGTGGTCTCTGACCTTGAACCAAAGGTCACTCTCCTCCCCCTTTGGGCTCTTGGAGGGTCAGAGGAGGAGATGCTTTACCAACTTACTGTTTCCCACCTTAGGTGGCTCAAGCGGATCATCCAACGACAACCGGAGTTACCGCTACAGCAGCCGGTACTGCGGGGGCCCGGGGCCTCCCGTGATGGACTGCGAGATGCACAGCCCCCAGGTATAGGCCTGGGCCAGAAGGGTAGGGGCTCCCTCCGGACTCTCGGGACCCATTTGAGCCTGATCGTAGCCTGTGCCTTTCTTCCCCTGGCAGGTCCCACCTTCCCAGCCGCTGCGCCCTTGGGCAGGGGGAGATGTGGCCCACAAGCCTCCCCCAGGCCCGGCCCCAGCCTCCTCTTCCTCCTCCTTCCATGGGGCCGGTGGCCGGCCTCCGGCCCAGGCTGGCTCTTCTTCATCCTCCTCACCGCCTCCCCCTGAGCTGATGGACGTGAGCCTTGGAGGTGGTCCCCTGCTGCCTCCGCCCGCCCCACAGGACTGTGCCCCACTCCGCCCTGCTCCCCCTCTCCAGCACCCGGCCGCTTCGGCCTTCCGGACTCGGACCACAGGGGGGGGCGGCCCCAGGGGCGGGGGCCGGCCGCCGATCCCCCCACCTGAGGACCCGGCCCTGGGCCCCCGCCTGGGCCTCTGTGGTGTTCCCCAGAGTACGGCCGCCAGCTCGTGATCCCCTGCCCCCCTGGGGCCCCCCGAAGCCATACCCCTTCCCCCTTGGGGCCCCTGGGCTCATGCCTTCCCTCCCCCAGCCCTCCTCCCCTCTCAACTGGAATTGCTGCTACCCAGTGGGGGGGGGGGCACCTGCACTGACCTGACTGGGGGTGGGGCCGAGAAGAGGAGGGGGTATGACCCCTGCCCCCCTTGTCCCCCCATGGACTGGCTCCTCGGCCCTGCTGGCCCCTTTGTTTTCTATTTATTGTACCAAAGACTGGCAGCCCTGGGGTGGCTCCCCTGCTCTCCACCCTGGGGCTGGGGGGGGTGGGGTGGGGAGGCATCCGCAGGAGTCTGGGGCGCCCTGTGCTGTACCCAAGTAAAGAGCTTTCTCACACGCCCGACAGCTCCTTTGCAGGGTCCCTCGGCCACTCCCCCTAAAACAGTGAAATCCCAAAGAGGGAGGAGTAGGGAATGACGGGAGAGAGGTGGCGTGCCCTCACTGGCACTGGAGACTTCAGCAGCCTGGGCTCGGGCAGGGAGCGTGGGTAGAGGGCGACCTTGACGTGGCCAGGGCACCCCAGCCATCTGTGTCTGGATGGACCTTCTCCCCGCAGGACCCAGGGTCTGGCCTGCCTGATACCCAGCAGGCAGCTCGTGGAAATGAAAAGGAATGCCTGGTTTAAGGCTCCAGGCTAGTGGCCAGCAGGGCCAAACCCTGCACCGTTGGGCCCTGGTGCACATTCCTCACTGGCCTGAGGTGGGAAGGCTACTCAGTGTCCTTGCTGCCAGCAATGAACTTGAATGGGGGGGGGGGGAGTCATCCCAGGTAAGTGCTCGGGTCTCTTCTCCCTCCCCATGATGGTTTCCATAGTGATTAGACAGGGTCCTAGGGACGTGCACTCAACTAACCCCAAAGGAGGGAACAGCTGCTCCCCAGGGGGCCTAGACCAGAGGCAGGCGAGGCTTCGGGGAGGGGCTACGGGCTGCGCTGGCAGCCCCTACCCAGAGGCCTTTGCGAAGGCTGTGGCGCTTCTCATGCGGCCCCTCAAGCACCTGTCGTCCGGGCGAGGGGCGTAAGGCGGATGCTGCAGGCGCTCCATTTTACTGCGAAGGGCACAAACAGGGGAGAGCAACTCACGAGCCGTACAGCTAGTGAGGGTGTGGGCGGGCTCTGGCCGTTCCGTAGCCAATCAGGAGCTCCGCTTTGGCGAGGCCAGGGTGTTCCCGGCGTCCTTTTGGAGTCTCCGAAGGACACGGACCACCAATCGATGTCCCGCCTTCTCTGAGCTGACCAATTGCGAGCCCAGAAAGGAAAAACGGCGCGGGGGGGGGGGGGGCGGGAAAGCGACATTAGAGGGATTGGTTGCTGTAGACTCGGCGGGGGGGGGGGGGGGGGCGGAGCACTCGGGGGAGTAGGGGATTGGCCGGAACAGCCCTCCGCCTGTGGGGTGGGAGGGATGGACCGGGCGGGTTCTCGCCCACGGCTGCACGCCTCTCCTGGCACTAGGGCCTTCCTGTCTGCCCCGCTCATGCCCAGTAGCGCATGGAGATCCCGGGGAAATTCCCTAGCCCGGAGCCACGCCCCGACCGGGGAGACCCGGGCCCGCGCCGCGGGGGGCTTGAGAGTGACCCTTTCCCGTCGTCTCGTGCTTCAGCTCCCCCCTCTGTGAAATGGGCACCAAAGCGGCCGCGGCGGGGGGAGGGTGGTGAAGATCAAATTTACAGCATCTTCTAGCCTCCGTTGTCAAATTGGACAGGGCCACAGTTTGGGGCGACTTTGTTCAATCGCCTTCCGTGCGCCTCACTTTCGCATTTGTCCCGCGAGGGTAATCCTACCCACCACACACACACCTGCTGGGGTGGGGGGGACCCTGAGGGTGGACGGAGGGCGCCTGGTCACGTGGGTGAGGCCTTCCCTGCCCTCCCCCCCAAGTCGGGATCCCCTCTGTACGAGCCCCGCCCACGCCCCCGGCCCCTTCCAGCGCCGGAAGCTCCGTGACGTCCTATTTAGACCCACGGCGCAAGAGGAGCATTTCCACGTCCATCTGCGCACCACCCAAAAAAGAGGTCCAGTGGCGCGTCTCCACCTTCCCTCCGCCTTTCCAAACTGTGCGGCGAGCGCCCCCTGGTGTGTGAAGGGTAATAATGTTTCAATGGCTGGGGGTGGGGGAATCACTTCAAAAGCCTCCTCCCCTCCCCACCCACACAATGAAAAATCAAGAGGAAGAATTTTAAAAAACAAAACCTTCGCAATGAGTACAGTCAAAGGGACCCACACAGCTGCCCTGTGCGAAGACGTACATCCCGGTACCCCGAGTTCCCAGAGATGGGCAGCAGGCTTGGTGGCAGGTCCTCCGGCATCATGGTGGCTCCCCGAGGCCCTTGTCCTTCCAAAGGTGCTTTACTTAGATGAATTCTTCTCCCATCCTCTCCTCTTGGCACTATCCAAGATTCTCGGAAGCTCTCTATTACTTGGGGCAACATAATATTCCATTATATTCACATACCACAATTTGTCAGCCTTTCCACAGCTATTAAGAGGAAATTTAAGAAAGCCACCTAAATTCTAGTTCCTTGTTTTTCTCCGCCTTCACCCCACCTTCAAAATCAAGAAATGTGTGTTGTTTGGGGGCAATTCTCATTATTCCCCTCAACCTTCCTCCCCAAACCCCCACACCAAATCCTTGCTTATTTCTGTGTCGAGTTTGATTTCTTTCTCCACCAAACCCTCTCTTGTCCATTTCAGATAAGGGTGAGGTTCATCTGATGCCCTTTCTCCGTGTTTGTACTCTTCTCACCCACTCTAATCATGAGACATAGCAAGCTTCATCCCTTTCTTCCTCCCTCCTATACTTACCTTCCCTCCCCATTTACCCTCCCTTCTCTTTCCTGCCTTCAAACTCTCAGAACAGAACTATTCTACCCCTCCAGAACCTGTTTTTCTCAATTACCTAACACCCTTTGAAGACATTAAGGTTCTAAAGGGACACTTGTTTCCTCTTCCCTTATTAGGATGTTAGCACAACATCATCATACAGCTCCTTCAAGTTACTCAGGTATGTTTACCTTTCCAAGTTTCTCTAGCCTCTTGTGCTTGGGGTTCAGAATTCCCACTCACCTCTGGTCTTTACAACAAAAATGCTTGAAAGTCTCTATTCTAGCAACCATCCATTTTTCCCCTGTACAATTATAATACTTTGCAGAGTAAAAATGATTCTTGGCTGTGAGCCTATCTCTTTTGCCTTTTGTAATCTCTTATTCCAAGATCTCTCTTGGTATTTAATAGAAGCTGCCAGGTCTTCTGAGCTCTAGAGTGTAGATCTGTGGTACCTGAGCCATGCTCTGGGTGCTTGCATTATTATTTTTTTTACATGGAAGTTCTGGATTTGGCTATGGCATTAGTGGGAGTTTTCCTTTTGGGGTCCCTTTAAGGAGATGATTGGTGGATTCTTTCTAGCTTCACTTTGCTCTCTGGTTCTAATAAATCTATAAATCTAGGTAGTATTCACACTGATGGTTTCTTGAAATATAGTGTCTAGACTTTTTTTTTAATCATGGTTTTCAGGAAGTCCAAAGATTCTTATTTATCTCTACTTGACTTGTTTTTCAAATAAATTATTTTATATCAGATATCTTACATTTTCTTCTATCTCTTGATCTGGATCTAATATATATTGCTTTTTCAGTCATTGGTTTCTTTTTGGTCTATTATTTTTTAGGAATTCCATTTCTTAGGTAAGACTTACATTTTCTCTTCTAAGCTACTTATTTTATTCACCTTCCAATTTTTTCCTCTAGAACTTTTACTTCTTCCAAAAAGTCCCTGTAAATGCTCATTGGATTTCTTGATCATAGTAATTGTTGTTCAGCCATGTCCAGCTCTTTGTGATCCCATTTGGGGTTTTCTCAGCAAAGATCCTACAGTGGTTTGCCATTTCCTTCTTGAGCTCCTTTTACAGATGAAGAAGCTGAGGCAAAAAGGGTTAAGTGACTTGCCCAGGGTCACACAACTAGTAATCCTCTGAAGCCAGATTTGAACTCAGGAGGATGAAGCTTCCTGACTCCCGGCCTGGAAGTTTATCCACTATGGCGCCCCCTGGCTGCCCTAATAATAATAAGTAGCATTAATATAGTGTGAACTATCTGCCAGAACTTTACAATTATTGTCTTATCCGATCCGCACAACAACCCTGGGAGATTAATAATAATAATAATATTAATAATAAACCCACTTTCCAAATGAAGCAACTGCAGTAGGTAGAGATTAAGTAATGATAGTGAGTAGAGCACCAGCCCTGGAGTCAGGAGGATCTGAGTTCAAATCCTCCCCTTGCCTCAGACACTTGACATACTTACTAGCTGTGTGACTTTGCGCAAGTCACTTGACCCCAATTGCCTTGCCTTTCCCCCCTCCAAAAAAAAAGATTAAGTAGTGATAGTAATAGCTAACACTTATGTAGTGTATACAGTGTGCCAGGCACTGTGCTAAATGCTTTATAATCATTAACTGAGAGGTAGGTGCTGTTATTATCTTCATTTTATATATGAGGAAACTGAGGCATACCAGAGGGCAGATGACTTGCCCAGGGTCACCTAGCCAGTGTCAGGTGATTGATCATCAGGCCCAGCTGGCTTTTGCTGGAGTAGGGAGCTGGCTAGGTCTGCCTTCTGAATGTTCAAGCATCCACTTTGGCCAGAAGTCCAGAGCTATGCTTTTGATACTTTCCAGAGAGCCTGCCCCCAATTTGATTCGCCATTCCACAATCAATGGGCATCTAGTTTATTTCCAGTTATTTGCGATTACAAAAAAAGGTTGGAGGGGACTGCTATCCATTTTTGTGGTATATAGGACTTTTCTTTTTATCACTGATGTCTGTGAAGTATATGCCAGGCAGAGGCTTCTCTGACAGTCTAAATGCCTCTTATGTGCCAGGCACTGTGCTAAGCTCTGTGGATAAGAGAGGCATATCATCATCATCACCACCATCATCACCATCACCACCATCATCATCACCATTACCATCAGCACCATCATCACCATCACCACCATCATCATCACCATTACCATCAGCACCATCATCACCATCACCATCATCACCATCACCACCACCACCACCACCACCATCACACCACCACCATCACCATCATCACCATCACCATCATCATCACCATCATCACCATCACCATCATCACCATCACCACCATCACCATCATCACCATCACCACCACCACCACCACCACCATCACCATCATCACCATCACCATCATCATCACCATCACCACCATCACCATCACCATCATCATCACCATCATCACCATCACCATCATCACCATCACCATCATCACTATCATCATCACCATCATCACCATCATCACCATCACCATCATCAACTCTACTTTCAAAGAATTCACATTCTAATGTAAGAAATGACATACCAACAATCTACAGCCTGGATAAATTGGAAATAATCAGTACAGAGAGGGAAGGCCTCATTAGCATCACACGAGATCAAGAAAGTTGTTTGTTGGTTTTTGGTTTTTTTGCAGAAGGTGACTTGAAACATAAAGGAAACAAGGAGGCAGAGATTAGGGAGAGAATTCTAAGCATGGGGGAGAGTCAGTGAAACCCCTCAGAGAAGGGAGAGAAAAGGTTGTGTGTGAGGAACGTCCTCAAAGGGTGGAGAAATGCTAGTCATTTTCTTAGCATAATTCCAAAGTGCTTTCCAGTATTGTTGGACCCAATCAGGATCCTGCCCACAGTGACCAGAGGCTGCCTGTCTTCCCATGACCCTTACAACATTGACGCCTTATACTATATGCCACAATGAACCCAAATTGAATATGTGACCTAAATATTAAAAGTCACAGGAGATAAGCACCAGACCTGTGATTTCATTGGCACAGAGAACTCCCAGTGAGGAACCTCCCTCTACCAATGCAGGTGGACACCTTCTCTGAAGGTCAGTTTAGCCCTGGAAAGTTGCTTGGGAACATTGACAGGTGACTGCACATAACCATTGTGTCAAAGGAAGGACTGCAAGACTTCGTGACTCTTAAACTATCTCCCCACTTCACTACGTTGCCTCTCATTAAAGGTGAGACCGTAACAAAATGCAAAGAGAACCAGATTAGGTACCTTTCACAGCTATGGCAAAGGGAAGAATTCTTGGCCAAAAAGGGGCTGGAGGTGGTCACACATGATAAAACCGGTAGTGAGGCTTTTCCACAAAATTAACGCAACTAAGATAAAAGGAAAGCAATCATTCTGACAGCAATTTTCCCTGCTTTCTGTCTATTATCTATCTGTCTATCTAAGAGAAATATATCAAAGTCAAAGGATATGAATAGTCTTCAAAAGAATTACAAACTATTAATAACTGTATAAAAGATGTGAAAAACTCACTAATAATAGAGATGCAAATAAAAAAACCTCTAGGTTTTCACTGTACAATAAAACTGGCAAAGATGAGTTATTTTTTAAATTATTAGCATATTTTATATTAGCATATTTTTATAATAATTTCCCACCCCTCTGAAAAACCCTTCGTGACCAAAATAATCAAAAGTAGCCCCTACAGAAACAGTACCTGACAATGTTCAATGCAATATTCAGTCCACTAGGATCCCACCTCTCTGTTGTGAAGGCAGAAGAGATCTTTTTCCTTATCTCTTCTCTAAGAATTCATTGGTTTCTCTGTTCCTCAGAATTCAACTTTTAAGAGATCACTTCATTTGCACTTCTCTCCTCTTTTTAGTTGCCTTCATTCTATATCCATTCACAAAACCTCCCCATGATTCTCTGAATTTCTCACAAATGGTAGCTGGTAGGTGCTTAGAGATCATTTAGTCTAACCTCTTCATTTTATAAGACAGACAGCCAAGGGGAATGAATTTCCCAAGGCTGCATAGTTAGCAGAGACAAGGTTGGAAAGGAATTGCAGGAAGGATTTCCTGCCTATGAAAGACAGGAAGGCCATGGGGGTGGCCCTTGTGTCTCTGCACGGAGTTATGTTCAGGAAACACTCAAAACTCCCTCCTTGATGGACTGGGCTAAGCTATTGGGGCAGAGATAGACTGAAAAGACAAAAAGGTTATTTTATTGGACAGAAAGGATCTCCTGTTCCTGAGTTGGGGTGAATAAGGAAGAAATCCATTCTATACACAATCAATCAATAAACATTTATTAGATGTGTGCCAGGCACTGTACTAAGTACTAGGGATACAAAAAAGGCATGCCCTCATGGAGCTTCTACTCTAATTGGAGGAGGGACAACATGCAAATAAATATATCCAAAGCAAGCTCTATACAGGATAAATAAGAAATAATTAACAGAGGGAAGGCATTAGAATGAAGGGGGGTTGAGGAAGGCTTCCCATAGCAGGTGGGATTTAGTTGGGACTTAAAAGAAGCCCGGGATGGCAAGAAGCAGAGATGAGGAAGGAGGGCATTCCCAGCATGGGAGACAGTCAAAGAAAATGTCCAGAGCCAGCAGATGGAATGTCTTGTTTATGGAACAGCCAGAAGGCCAGTGTCACTGGGTGGAAGAGCGCATGGTAGGGATAAGGTGTAAGAAGACTGGAAAAGTAGGAGGGGGCTAGGTTATGAAGGGCTTTGAATGCCAAGCAGAGGATTTTATATTTGATTCTGAAAGCAATAGGAAGACACGAGTTTATTGAGTAAGGGAGAGGGGAGGCGGGGATGCGAACTGACGTGGTTGGACCCACCCTTTAGGAAAATCACTTTAGTGGCCGAGTGGAGGATGGGCTGAAGTGGGGAGAGACTTGAGGCAGACAGATCCACCAGCAGCTACTGCAGCAGTCCAGGTGTGAGGTGATGAGGGCCTGCGCCAGAGTAGAGGCAGTGTCAAAGGAGAGAAGGGGGTTATGTTTGAAAGATGTTGCAAAGGTGGGATCAACAAGCCTTCGTGCCACATTGGATGTGGGAGGTGAGAATGAGTGAGGAGTCCAGGAGTCCCAGATTCATTGGGAGCCTGAGGGACTGGGAGGAGAGTGTTGCCTTCTACAGTAATAGGGAAGGTAGGAATGGGGAAGGGTTTAGGGGGAAAGATCATGAGGTCAGTTTTGGACATGTTGAGTTTCAGATGTCTACTGGATATCCGGTCCAAGATGTCTGAAAGGCAGTTGGAAATCCGAGGTTGGAGGTCCACAGAGATTTTGGGTAGGAAGGTAGATTTGAGAATCATCAGCATAGAGACAGATGGTAATTAAATCCATGGGAGCCGAAGTAGTGTAGTGGGAGAAGAGAAGAGAGCCAGGACAGAGCCCTGAGGGACACCTAGGGTCAGAGGGCATGATCAGGAGGAAGATCCAGCAAAGGAGACAGAGAAGGAGCAGTCAGAGAGATGGGAGGAGAATCAGGAGAGAAAGAGGGATGTCCTGAAAACCTGGAGAGAAGAGAGTTCCAAGGAGAGAGTGATCAGCAGTTTCCAAGGCCCCAGAAAGGTCAAGGAGAATGAGGATTGAGAAAAGGCCATTGTATTTGGCGACTAAGATCGCTGGTCACTTTGGAGAGAACCATGTCAATGGAATGATAAGGTCAGAAGCCCGATTGTGAGGGCGTAAGAAGAAGCTAGAGGACAGAAAGTGTAGGTGCCAAGTGTAGACACCCTTTCCAGGAGGAGTTTGGCCACAAAGCGCAGAAGAGATAAGGGACGATGGTTAGCAGGGATGGAAGGAACGAATAAGAGTTTTTTCAGGATGGGGAAGACAAGGGCATGTTTGTGGGCAGGAGGGAAGGAGCCAGGAGAGAGGGAGAGACTGAAGGTAAATGAGAATGGGGGTGACAGAGAGGGCAGTCTGCTGGAGATGGGATGGAATGGGATCACCTGAACAGGTAGGGTCGGCCTGGGTAAGACCACCTCATGATGTGACACAGGGGTGAAGGAGGAGAGAGGGGCCAGAGGCACCTGAGCGATGGGAGATGAGAAGGAGAGGAGGAGTGGGAGCTCACAGCGAATGGTCTTCATTTTTTCCTTAAGTTCACACACAGGCTGTTTCCTTCCTTCCCTGGGTAGTGTCTGGCATACCACAAAAACACTCATGTAGAGAACAATTATCTCTCAATATAGGCAATACGGACAAAGAGATTGCTTTTAGTTTTAAAAAATGTTTCTTTTTAGTTACAAATTCTCTCTTTCCCTCCACCCCCTCCCCAGTCTATTGAGAAATCAAGAAATATGATGCCTATTATATATGTGAAGTCATGCAAAACATGTTTCCACATTAGCCACATTATGAAAAAAGCAAGAAAAATAAAAAAGAGAGAAAAGATATGGTTCAGTCTGCCCCCAGAGTTCATCAGTTCTCTTTTTGAAAGTAGAAAGCTTTTTTTTTTTAATGAGTCCTTTAGAATTATTGTAGATTATTGTGTTAATCAGAGTAACTAAGTCTTTCACAGGTGATCGTGGTTACAACGTTGCTGTTACTGTGTACAATGTTCTCCTGGTTCTGCTCACTTCACTTTGCATTAGCTCATAGAAGTCTTTGTTTTTCTGAAACCATCCTGTTCTTCATTTCCCATAGCACAATACTATTCCATTACATTCATATACTTCAGCTTGTTCAGCCGTTCCCCAACTGATGGGCATCCCCTCAACTTCCAATTCTTGGCCACCACAAAAACAGCTGCTATAAATATTTTTGGACACGTAGGTCCTTTTCATTTTTCTTTGATCTCTTTGGGATACAGACCTAGTATTGGGGATTGCTAGTTCAAAGGGTATGCACAGTTTTATAGCCCTTTGGGCATAGTTCCATATCGTTCTTTGCAATGGTTGATTCAGTTCATCACAATTCCACCAACAGTGCATTAGTGTCTCAATTTTCCCATACCCCTCCAGCATTTTTTGTCATCGGTCAAAGTGACAAGTGTGAGGTGATACCTTAGAATTGTTTTCATTTGAATTTCTCTGATTATTAGTGATTTAGAGCATTTTTTCATGTGACTATTGATAGCTTTGATTTCTTCTTCTGAAAACTGTCTTGGACAGGGAAATATGATCCATCCTGCTTGTCAGCTCCAGATTCCAAGGTTCAATTCAGACCCTAGCTTTTCCTGCCTCCCCAACCCCTCCCAGCTATTAGGTAGCTCAGTGACAGAATGGCTGGACACTGGATCTCCTCTCCCTTCCCCTCTCCTCCCCTCCCCTCCCCTCCTCTCCTCTCCTCTCCTCTCCCCTCTACTCCTCTCCTCTCCCCTCTACTCCTCTCCTCTCCTCTCCTCTCCCCTCTACTCCTCTCCTCTCCTCTCCCCTCCCCTCCTCTCCTCTCCTCTCCTCTCCCCTCTACTCCTCTCCTCTCCTCTCCCCTCTACTCCTCTCCTCTCCTCTCCTCTCCCCTCTACTCCTCTCCTCTCCTCTCTCTCCTTTCCTCTCATCTCCTGTCCTCTCCTCACCTCTCCTTGCCAAGGTGAATCCTCTGACTTCACCCTCCTGCCCCAGAAACCTCTCTCATCCTTCAAAATCACATCATCGCCTCTGGAACTCAGCCCTCATCAATACCTTCTGCCTCTACACCCCCGGCTGGAGAGGGCAGGGAGCTCTTCTCCCTGGGTGTTTCAACAATCCGGCTAGCAGCTGTTGTGGGGGTGTAAGACCAACCCAAGCCCAACAACAAGAATGCTACCAGTATGCTGCAAAAGCACGGGTTCTTTTGATCTGCTTAACTAAGGAAAGCTACGTTAAGGGGTTGACAAGCTTACTTTAATTCAGCATACAAATATCATTCACTTAGTTCAGGGGAAAAGACCAGCACACTGAACTTCAGAGCAAAATACAAACAAAGTACAAACATCGACAGACAGACCTTGTCTGATTCAAATCCCAATACATAGTTACCAGAGTTTAACAAAGTCTCAGCATCTGGGTTACAAGCTGGAGGGCTCCTAGCTACAGCTGCCCAGAGTCTCTGCCTCAGCATCGCCATGAGTGAGAGCCCTGCGCAAATGGTTCTGTCTTCTCTTCTTATAGGGTTTCAGATGTCATCAAACATCATCTGAATGACCAGAACTTAGGCTGCTATGATTGGCTCTTGAGTTAGCACCACCCCTTGGTACCCTGGGAGTTTCATACCCACATAGGCTTAGCACCTAATAGGGGTTTGGGCCTGGGGCTTAGCACCTAGTAAGGCTCAATGAAATACACTGAATTACTCAAAGGAAACAAAAGCCAACTAAGTGCTAAGAGCCCATTTTGCTTACCAACACACTGGGCCTCCCCCTAAGAAGGGAGTCCAGGTCAGTCACCTCCTCATTCATATCCCAACCCGGACAAGATGTTCTCCTCTGGATCTCTCCATCATGCCTGGGGCTGGGTCCATCCCAGCCCCCCACCCTAACCCATCTTTGCTGCTTCTTTTTGTATATTGTCTTCCTTCACTAAATTGTAAGGCTCTTGAGGGCAGGGGTTGTCTTTTGCCTTTGTGATGGGCCCATCACAAACAAATATTTATCGACTGACTAAGAATTGAGAAGACTGAGGTTAGAGCCAGCCCTCAGACTCTTAGCTATGGGACTCCTGCTGTCTGCCTCAGTTTCTTCATCTGTAGAATAGAGACAATCACAGCACCTGTCTCCCAGGGTTGTTGTGGGGATAAAGTGAGATAATATTTGCAAAGTGCTCTGCAAACCTTAAATTGCTATGTAAATGCACTTATTTAGATGTAGAAGGTTGTACCCCTTTTAGTCATCAACAAATGTCAAGTCCAGTGGCGCAGTGGACAGAATGCCAGGCCTGAAGTCAGGAAGACTCTTCTTGGGTTCAAATGTGACCTCAGACACTTCCTAGCTGTGTGACCCTGGGCACGTCACTTAACCCTGTTTGCCTCAGTTTCCTCATCTGTAAAATGAACCAGAGAAGGAAATGGCAAAAACCCCTTCTGTGCCTCTGCTGAGAAAACCCCAAATGAGGTCACGAAGAGTCAGACATGACTGAAATGACTGAACCACAACAGCATGTGTCGGGCATTGGGAATCCAGAGAAAGGCAAGAAACAGTCTCTGTTCTCAAACAGCTCACAGTCTAATGGGGGTGAGGGGGAATAACATGGCGACAACTATGTACAAACAACTTGGGTGTAATCGCAGAGAAAAGGGACTAGCCTGAGGGACGAGGACACAATGAGATGTAATGGGGAGGCACTTTCTGGGGTGATGGTATCATTATTCCTAGTTCATTTTCATATGACAAGGCAAAGAAGGACAATGAACATGTCCCAGGGCACGGACTCACCTCCCCCACCCCCATGTTGTTATCCATGTCCCCATCCCCACCCCTCCACCACTACTGATTTTCGTGGAAATGCTATAAAAATGAGAGATACACACAAACATAAGATAAAGGTCAGGAATAGAATTTATTATTTAAAAAAATTATTATGTAAAAAAAGCTGGGGTAGTAATCATGATCTCAGACAAAGTTATCTCAGTCATTTCCAACTCTCCATGACCTCATTTGGGGTTTTCATGGTAGAGGTACTGGAGTGGTTTGCCATGTCCGTCTCCAGCTCATTTTACAGATGAGGAAACTGAAGTAAACAGGGTTAAGTCACTTGCCCAGGGTCACACAGCTAGTAAGTGTCTGGAGCCACATTTGAACTCAGGTCCTTCTGACCCCAGGGCTAGCACTCTATCCACTGGACCACCCAGCTGCCCCAATTATTACATAATACCCATACTCAGTTTCAGTTCTCAGGCAGAGGTAGAGGGTGCAGCTTAAAAGAAAGGGTTTTTTTTTTTTTTAGGAGCACAGAAGAAAGCAGGCAAGACATCTTTCCCAACCCCCTCCCAGACTGTTTAGGGAAATTCTTAGCTAGGCAGCAAGAGTGAGGGTCTCTGAACAAAGGGAGGAGAGAGAGAGAGAGAGAGAGAGAGAGAGAGAGAGAGAGAGAGAGAGAGAGGGAGGGAGGGAGGAAGGGAGGAAGGGAGAGAGAGAGGAAGAAGAGGAGGAGAAGGAAGAGGAGGAAGAGGAGGAGGAGGAACACAGACACAGCCTCTCTTCTGGCAAACCTTATGAGGGAGGCAGGGAGGATTCTCTTAGGTCTCTTCCAAAAAGGGCCTCCAAACCACCTACCCAGCAACACCATAAACCACAAAAGGGCCGAGATAATCCTACTTCTGCTCACCAGTCGTACACATTTACCCCCCCAAACTGAAGATACCCAGGCCCCCTGGGCACCCCGCTCCCTCTTTCCCATGAAGGCATCAATCTCTGTTCCTTCCTGTCTTTTTGTTCTCATCCAACCTTGTACATTTGTTTCTTTTCTCCCTTGGCCATTTAGCTGGCTTCACAAAAGACCATTAGGGAGCAGCTGTGTCCCCAGCTCCTCCTGCTAGTCCTGACTGGAGCCACACTCGCCCGGGGACACTCGGGAGCCTCTGTTCTGCCAGACCCCATCTGTCCAGAGCTGCCTGACCTTGCCTGGTTTTTCAGGACCTGGTCTCTGTGAATCCCGTTTAAAAACTGATTCGTGCTAAGTGCAATATTGAACAACATTTTGGGGGATCAGGACCTAGGGCTTCAGAGGTTTGGAGGTATTCCCTGGGTGGAAGCTCTCCACACAATGAACTCTCTCATGTTGTATTTTTTAGGTTTTGAGAAAGTTGCCTAAGGGCATTGGCCTTTGTAGAGAGATTTGCCCCAGGATGATTCGGGATGGCAAAGGTAAGTCCTTGCTTGGAGTCCAGCCCCTGAGCTAATATATGTAAAGTACTAGACAAATGCCAGTTATTATTCTGTGTCAGAGGTAATCAGTGGTGTATTGGAAAATATTTCACATCCAGCTCTCTGAAAAAGATACATACAAGACATATTTTAATTTAATCTGCATTATCAACGTTTTCTCTGTCACTTTAAACTTACATAATCAACAAAACGATAAATCAAACCTTGATTTGTAGTGATCACCAATTTCCACTGTGAACACTCACACTGAAATTTTAGCGATCAGCTCTGGGAAGCCAGTAGGAGCTAGCTCCAGCGTGCGGCTGACTTGAACCCGAGTCTTCATTCCTCATACATAAAGCCAGGGTGGGCTGCCTCTTTAAGGCAAATGCAGATAGTCATAGCTATTAATAATTAAGGTGGCCTGCAATTCATATTAACTTCAGCTATGTTTATAGTGCCTTCTCTCCAAAAAAAAAAATCTTGTATTTAACTACTTTGTATATATTTGTCCTTATTCACTTTATATTTTTGCCATATATATTCTCCTATGTCCTTGTTGTCTCCTCCATTAGAATAGAAGCCCTTTGTGAGTAGAGAGTATTTCATTCCTTGGACATCTAGCCCCAGCACTTAGCACTGTGCCTGGCACGTAGTAGATGCTTAATAAATGTTGAATGATAGAGTGATCCACCACCAAGAGACTGAACTTCAGGACAACTAATTATAAGTGGGTAGCTATTATATACCTATTTGAGGAGTGGCCTGGGCCAGTCTTTATCATAAACTCATATATTCTCTGCCTTTTTCCAATCCAGCCACTGAAAACTTTGGGAATCTGGTTTCCAGCCATGAGGAATTCGTGTGATAACAGAAAGTCTTCTAATTGTCTTTAGACCCAAATTACTCAGGAAGTGCTGAGTAGGAACATCCATGAATGTGCATATAAAAGGGGTGACCTGCCCTTCTCCCAGTATTTTCTTTTCCCCAGGATCCTTTTGAGCTGCCAGATAGGAGGAAGGGTTGCTGTCTACTCTGCCACTGCACCACAGAGGCTGTGAGTGTGAGCCTATCTTTGCCTCCTTAAATTTATTCTTTCCTGGTGTTAAGCAGATGGCTATTCTGAGGCTGAAGTGTCCAGGCATCGACCTTGTGAGTTCAGGTGATCCAGAGGTCCAGGAGCTCGAGGAGCTTACAGTATCTTGGGGTAAACTTCAGTAGGCACCTTGTCATGAACCATAGGGTGCAGGTACCTTAGGATCCAGGCACCCGAGGGAAAGGTGAGCAGATGGGAGGTGTTGTAGGAGATGGTTGGGCAAAGGCTCTCCGTGTCAAAGTTCTTCACCATTTTCCTTGCATTTTTGTTTGGTCTAATAAGTTGTATATTTGCATTGAATTGAATATCGATCCTATGCGTGCACTGATTGAGAGGGGAAAGTCCAGATATGTGGGGTGGGTAAGGCTTAGAGCCATAGAATTTTCTTTAAAAAAACTGTGTTTGAGCAAATAGTTCTTCATTCCCCAGTCTAAAGTAAGAGCCCTGCCAGTACGGCAATAGGCAGTGCCAGGGAAAGGAGATGACCTGAGGACCCCGAGGTGGTCTGCTTTACAGCAAGGATATTCCAGGGCAACTCTGATGGGACCACTCAGTTGGTTGGTGGCTTGTGCATGCCGCCACCTGGTGAGCAACTCAGATATGGCACCCCCTTTTTGAGAAATAAATAAAATGACCCCCTACCTTCCTAAAGGTTTAAAGAAGCCAACAGAAGCTGCTTGTACAACAGCCCTGTCACACAATTGCATATTATTCAACAAATGTCACGTGGAGCCCACACCTCTCTCATGTTGATTAAATGTTTTATTGGCTTCGCATCCATCAGGTGTGTCTAGCAGTAGAGAACCTGATGGGGGGTGGGTGGTCAAGAGCTGTGGGCTTTAATTGGTTGCTGTCCTTTCTTCTCAAAGAAGACCAAAATGACATCACTATGTTGAGGTCAAGGTACAGAGTGTTTGACTGTGACTGAACACACCAACACAAGCTCAGAAGGCTCTACCACAGGTCGGCACAAATCGTCTATATGAACATTTGGAGTAAATACGTCTCTAAATTTGTGCATTTGGTGTTTTTTTTTTTTTTTTTTTTTGAGCTACTGCAATTCTGCCTTGCCCGTAGAGCACAGCGCCATCATCTTTGATGCAGGCACTCCATGCTGGACAGTCCAGTTCCAGTGTCTCACAATGTATTCCAAAGTTCTTCAAAGAGACCTTGAGAGTGTCTTTGTACCATTTCTTCTGACCTTCATGTGAGCACTTGCCATGTGTGAGTTCTCCATGAAATAGTCTGTTAGCTAAATATGCATTTGGGCATTCAAACAACACGGCCAGCCCGTCAAAGCTGCACTCTTCGAAGCAGAGTTTGAATGCTTGGCAGTTCAGCTCAAGAAAGGACCTCAGTGTCTGGTACCTTATCTTGCCAGGGGATCTTCAGAATCTCCCTCAGACAATTCAAATGGAAGCGATTCAGTTTCCTGGCATGACTGGTAGACCGTCAAGTAGTCAAGACAATGAGGTTAGCACAATAGCTCTGTAGACCTTTAGTTTGGTAGGCAGTCTAATATCTCTTCTCTCCCACACTTTTCTATCAAGCCTCTCACACACTGAGCTAGCTCTGGCAATGTGTGCATCAACCTCACTGTCAGTGTGTACACCCCTGGAAAGTACAGTGTCAAGGTAAGTGAACTTCACAGCACGCAGTCTTTCCTCATTTGCTGTAACCCATGGCTCCATGGATGGACATTGAAGTGTTGGCTGCTGGTGTTTTCTTGGTGTTAATTGTTGGACCAAAATTAGCACAAGTGACAGAGAATCAATCTGTGACATTTAAAAAAGTTCGAGAGACATAGTTTTTATATGCTTAATCATTTCATTAATAACGTTAGCGTATGTTATGGAAGTGTTTTGCATGACTACACATATACAACTTATATCAAATTGCTTGCCTTTTCAATGAGGGTGGGTGGGGAGGGAGGAAGGGAGAGAATTTGGAAGTCTAAGTTTTAAGATAATGAATGTTAAAAATAGTTTTTACATGTAACTGGGAAATAAGATATACAGGCATGGGGTATAGGAATCTAGTTTACCATACAGGAAAATAGAAGGGGAAGGAGAGAAGAGAATGGGGGAATGGTGATAGAAGGGAGGGCAGATTGGGGGAAGGGGTAATCAGAATGCATGCAGTCATGGGTTGGGGGGAGGGAAGAGATGGGGAGAAAATTTGGAACTCAAAATCTTGTGGAAGTGAATGTTGAAAACTAAAATAATAAATAAATTGGAAAAAAAGAAAAATCATAAGACTAGCATATTGCCAATAAAATGGATCAGTGACACTCTTGAATGCCAGACAAATCATATCAGTGGGCTCACAGTTTATATGCTGTTGGAAGAGTGGGTGTTTCTGAGAGTGGCAATCTGCTCTGATTGGTTAACAAGTAATGAGAAGAATAAATATTACAGTGAGAAGTGGACCTATTCTGATGAGGGGTGGGGGTGGGGTGTAACTTTGATTCTGTCATCTACTTCTAAATGACCCAGCCTTTGGCAATCTAATCAAAGAATCGATGCCACCCCATCACCACCCTCTCCTCCCCCTACAGCAACCCTAAACCTGTGCACCTCCCCTGGGTGGGCTCTGAACAAGACTGAGGAAAAAGTTAATTCAATCGCATTATCGGCAATGTCCTTCAGAGACTGAACAACCTACAGATTTCTGAAACAATATTGATTATTCATATGAGGGAGAAATAATCATTTCTCTCAAATCTTTACTTTGTTGCATCTTGGCATTGGAGGCTGCATGGAGTGCACAATCATGCGGGTTTTAGTGGCTGACTACTCAATCCAGGATGCCAGAAACTACATAGTTTGAAGTCAGAAGGAACATTTTTGTTTGTTGCTGTTAGTCGTTTTTCAGTTGTGTCTGACTCTTTGTGACCCATTTTTTGGCATTTTCTTGGCAAAGTTACTGGAGTGATTTTGCCATTTCCTTCTCTGGTTCATTTTACAGATGAGGAAACTGAAGCAAACAGGATTAAATGACTTGCCCAGGGTCACGTAGTAAGTGTCTGAAGTAACATTTGAACTCAGGAAGGTGAATCTTCCTGCTTCTAGGCCTGGAGCTTTGTCTACTATGGCACTACCTAGCAGCCCCCAAAAGGGACCTTAGTGGCCATCTAATCAAACCCATATCCAAAAGAGATTCCCTATTCTAACATGTCTGACAAGTGGTCATCCAGTCTTTTCCTAGAGGGTAAATCCACCTTGTGTTGAGGTGATCCTTTCCACTTTCCCCCTCAGACCTGGAATGGGTGATCCCAAGATGGTGGGAGGCAGTGTAGGCTACATTTTCTCCAGCCATACCTCCTCCATCTTATCCTTGTGAAGTTGATGTTTTGAACCCTTTGTGACATATACATTTATCCCTATTAAATTTAATCTTAAGCAATTTACCCCAGTGCTCAAGCCTTGTAAGAACTTTCTTTTGGTCATCCAGTCTTTTAGGTATCCATTCTTAGCTTTAATCCATTTGCAAATTTTATTAAGATGCTATCACTGCCTTCATCTAAGTCATTTGTGGCAATGTTAGGCAGCCTAGGAACAAACACAAATTGCCCAACTGAATGAAAGTTGCAAGTTAGATAAAGTGCTGGGCTTAGAGTCTGGAAAATCTAGCTTTAAATCCTAACTCTACTATCTGTATGTGGTTAGCCAAGTCACCTAAATTCTCTGGGCCTCAATTTACCTCATCTATACAATGGAGTGGGTGGACGATATGACTTTCAAAAGTCCTTCCAACTCTAAATCTTTAAATTGACCTCAACTCATTAACCTTTGGAGTCTAGAATTTAACCAGCTTCTAATCCATTTAACTACACTACAATTTAGCCAGCATTGCTCCATCTTGTGTACCAGAAGAAAAAAAAAGCAGGGAAGGCTTTGTTGATTATTTTTTTGCTAATTTTAAATGTTCGAAGCCAAGATATTAGGCTTCAGACTCTAGCCAGGCTCCCTTGTATAAGTGCTCATAGAGAAGGTCAGGAGGGGGAGACATAAAAACCAAAAAAAAAAAAAAAGCCTACTGATTCTGAAGATACATCAACAAAAAAAACTAATTTGTTTGTAGATTTTCCTCTCTCAGGAGTTCAAAGGGTTCAAAGATAGAGGAAAAAGAGCCATAGTCACAAAAATATTTAGAGCATCACTTTTTGTTTTAACAAAAAATTGTAAACAAAGTGGGTGCTCATCAACTGGGGAAATGGATGAACAAATTCTGATATGAGAATGTAATTGAATATTATTGCTCTGTAAGAAATGGGAAAAGGGATCTATTCAGAGAAACCAGGGATGACTTGTATGAAATGATGCAGAGGGAAATGAAAACCAGGAGAACAATTTATATAATGACAACAACATCATAAAGGAAAGCAATTTTGAAAGGAATAACAATTCTGACCAACGCAAGGACCGTTCACCATCGCAAAAGCCCCGTGATGAATAAATGATTTCCACCTCTTGGCAGAGAGATGATAGATTCCACATGCAGAATGAGACATGTTTTCATTCATGGCCAATGTGTAGATTTACTTTGCTTGACTATACCTAACTGTTTCAATAAAAGGCTTTATTTTCTTTGGGTGGAAGAAGCTATACAGGTAAGGAGGGGGAATGATAATGATGAAAAAAAAAAAGAGTCGATGAAAGACTTTAAAACTCCGTAGAAAGAGAAGGAGGAATCTCAGAAGTCAGCACAGACAAACAGGGAAGTGTTAGTATAACCAAATTAAATCGAACATATACTTAAAAAAAAAGCCAGTGTAGAGATAAATGATTTCGTCTTCCTTGTACATAGGAATGTTCCCGTTTGCGGACATTTGTCAGTTTCCTAACGTAGGGTCAGACTATGATGACTGCTTCCCTCAGTGGTTCTTCCAAGTCCATCACAACCCAATGTTTCATTCAAACACTAGAACATACAGTCTGGCAGTTTGTTGGACAACGTTTGTATCATGTTTGGCGACTTAAGGTACACAGATTATGCCCTGAATGCTCCAAGCTCTTGGGAGAGATAGAGAGAATGGAAGAGGAAGAGAAAAAGAATGATGTTGTCTAGGACCAGGAAGGTGAGGAGTCTGCTGTAATTTGTCATGGTCAGACTCTATCTGACATGTTGTATTCCGTTCTGGGGGGGGAGGGGGCATGTTTTGGAAGGGATGTTTATGTAGATATCTCAAATTCAACATGTCCAGATTCTACAATCAATCAACCAATAACCATTTATTAAGCACCTACGATGTACTAGTCACTGCACTAAGCACTGGGGATACAAAAAGAGGCAAAAGACAGTCCTTGACCTCAAGGGGCTTACAGTGTAATGACAGAGACAATGTGTAAAGTAAAATTCATCATGTCTTGCCTAAAGTCTTCCAAATTTTCCTATTTTCATGAACGGCACCATTGTCCTTCAAGCCTTGGAGTCAAATTAATATAGTGGAGAGAACATTGGCTCTGGAGCGGAAGCCCCTGCACTCAAGTCCTTGCTCTGATGCCTCCTGTCTGTGAGACCCTGAACAAGTCACTAATCACTTTTGAGAGAAATGATCATTTCTGTCTTATATTAATAATAAATTATTGAATTAGAACCAGGATTTGTTCAGAAGTCTATAGGTCATTCAGTCTCTGAAGTACATTGTTGATGGATGAGATTACATGCTTTTTAATCCTGGGTAGGAGACCCCACTCAACTAGAGAACCTTATAAAGAATTTAATCTAAGGTGAATTCTGGCCCATTGTGTTCCACTCAGCCAGGTCCAAGAAGAGGTGGACCCTCTTTTGTCTAGATTACCCTAGGCAGGGATAGTCTGGATAAGAAATAAGTCTCTTTGTCCAAGACTAAGGGATCTTCTGAGTCAGGGCCCCCAGCCCTTCATTAGAATAAGCCCCCCTCTCATTATAATATTCATTCTTCTCATTAATTGTTAACCAATCAGAGTTGATTACTGTCTGTCACTCTTCCAAGGGCATATAAGCATCGATAGTCAGCCATAATCCATCTTTGGCATTTGAGAGTACCACTGGTCCCTTTTATTAATTATCTCCTAGCATGATTAATAAAATTAATTACCCAGAAACTATGTCTCTCAAACTTTTTATACATCATACGTTGGACCCCAGTTTGCTCCCCTGTAAAATGAGAAGGATAGGTCTGTATGGTTACTGAGGTTGCTTCCAGCTCTAAACTGATGACCCCATGCCTCTTCCTCTTTCTCACTTCTTCCCCATGTTCCGTCAGATGTCAAGTCTTGTCAGTTCTACCTTCCAAATGTCTCTTGTATCTGCCCTCTACTCTCTGCTCTCACAATCATCACCCTAATTTAGGTCTCGTCGGCTCTTGCCTGGACTATTAGCCTCCTAATTGTTCTCTCTCCCTCAATTCTCTCCCCTCTCCAATCCACCATCCACACAGCCACCAAAGTCATGTTCTTCCTAGCCCTAATGGTCATCCATTGACCCTAGGATCAAATGGAAGTCATCTGTTTAAAGTCCTTCTCAACCTAGCTCCAACCTACCTTCCCTGCCTCATTACGCATCACTCCTCTCCCACTCTATGGTCCAGCCCAAATGATCTTCTTGCTATTCCACTGCATTTTATATTTCATCTCTTGCCTTTTACCTTTGCACTGTCTGTATCCTATGCCTGGAATGCCCTTGCTCCCTATCGCCTCCTCTAAAAAATCTATAACTTGCTTCAAAGCTCAGCTTATGGAAGGACTGCCTCCTAAATGAAGCCTTTCTTGGCATTCCGCCAGAGACTAGTGTTTCCTCCAATATTCGTTTGCATTTATTTCTTATTATAAGGCTGGATTGGCTCATTGAGGTGAAAACTAATAGGTTTTTTTTTTTAAATCTCATCAGAATGAGATACAGGGAGGACATCCTTCTCTTCCAGTGGTTCTTTTGCTCACTAGTTTCTGTAAATTCTGGACTCTGAGAGGAGTCATTTGGAAAGCTGGGAGGGCTTGGATAGACAAGCTCTCCTTCTAGGGAGATGATTGGCAACAGTTTAATTTATTTTAAATTTTGTACAATATGTGTGTTTTCTTTTGCAGCATGGCTTATCTGGAAATGTTTTGCATGACTTCCCATGTATAATTGATATCCTGTTGCTTGACTTCTCACAGGGTGGGGGAGGGAATTTAGAACTCAAAATTTTTTAAAATGAATGTTAAAATTATTTTACATGTAATTAGAAAATAAGGAATGAAATAAATATAAATGTATTTTTAAAGAATTTTGTAAAATATACAATTTGGCCACAGGACACTGATCATCTGAGTACTCTCTGGGCTCCCTGTCCCAGAGCTAGGATGTCTGTGACACTTCCACTTCAGAGTTCTAGGAGTGTCCCTGAGGGGTTAAGGTATGTTCTGTTCACTAATGTCATTTACTCAAGATCCCACTCCATTGTGACCTCCCCACTGTTAACCATCAGTGACTAGCACCCAGTTAGTTCCATTTGACCAATTTGAGACATCATCTTAGAGAGTGCTGAGCTGGGTCCCAAATGTCACTCCAGAACATTACTGCTTAGTTCTCAGGGCACCGATGCCAGGCTACCTGCAGCGTTACTGACAGATGAGCCTTTGTTTTAACTACTACTGGGTTGGGTCCCACTAGGGTGGGTCCTAAAGGTCACCCCCAATCCTCAGGGCCTCAGAGTTGTGCTGACCAGATACAAACCCTTGCATAGTCTCTGGACTCCACTCCCAGACTCTGGGAGATTCAATCTCGTGACCTATCAAAGTACACAAGGTTATAGTCATCTCCTCTACCCAAGAAAAAGAACAAAATCGAAGCAAAGAATTAAGACCCATGTTCATGGGTCATATATTGGTCTTGGATGGAGCCAACATTTAAAGGACCAAAGGCCTTTCCTTTCATAACATCATCTTTCTTCCTCCACCAGATTGCTCGCCAGTCTCATCTATATGTTACATTATGTCAGCTGGGATGCCTGCTCATAGAGCTGGGGTCCTTGGCCAGGCCCCTGTTATACTTACAAATGTGAGATTTAATACTGAAGGAAATATTCCAGATGCGGAATGGAGATTTTATGAGTCCAAGATCTTCCTATTTTCAGTCATTCTAGAACCATGTGCCACATCACACCTGAGATCCAGTGTTCTTAACCTGGGGTTCATCAACTTGGTTTAAATATACATACATACATTTATATGTATGTATGTGTGTGTGTGTGTGTGTGTGTGTGTGTGTGTGTGTGTGTGTATTTTGGTAGCAATATCACAAAATAATTGGTTTCTTTCATAATCTTTTGTATTTTACTTTATCCATTTACAATATTACTTTGGTTGGCTTCACCAGACTGCAAAAGGGGTCCATGATACAAAAAAAAGGTTAAGAACACCTGCCTTAGATTGATTTTGAATCTAGCTATTGGTTTTCTTTCCCTCCTCCCCCAAATTTGCCCAGTCTGGCATAGTGGTGGGATGAGGGGATTTCTCCTGAATATGTCAGAGAGACCTTTCAGAGATCACTGGGCTAGTGGATTGGGTATAGTTCCACATGGTGAACAAATCACACATTACACTTCCTTGGTCCTCTTGGAGAACGAAGAGCGTACAACAACAACCACAAAGGGACACCCTGCCTTTTGGTAGGTGTAAAGAAGCCTGCATTGGTTGCTTCTCCGATGGCAAGTGTCCCAAGCATCACATGGGATACTCACCAGGGGTAACATCCACATAGACTACAAAAGTGTTAACCTCCCATTGATAGAGAGTGTTAAGATTTGCAGAGTGCTTCATGTGAACTCGTTTGACCCTGACCGTAGCCCTATGAGGGAGTTGTGATGCTCATCCCTACTGTGGTAGGGGGCTATCCACCAAAGTCGCTTCCCAGGTGGGATGGGTTAGTTCTTTTCCTTCAAAGGTATTGAAATTGTCCTTCAGACTTAATTGGTTCAGAGAACCAAAGGTTCTGGCCATTGGCATGGCTTCTTGAGTTACAAAAAGCCATATGGCTCAGGAAATCTCCTTTGTCTAACTGTTATATGGACTACACGTATTTCATTTCATTCCAAATTTGAACCTAAATTACCAAGAAATTGAGTTGGTCTTGGCCTGTTGTTGTTTGTACTTCATTTTTAAAGAGAACCAGTGGCCTCATGGAGTGATGTCTCTACCAGTGAGCGAATCGGATATAAGTGATGCACAAAGTTGTCAGCTTCACTCTCTCTTCCAGAGTCATCGAAATCCAGTGAGAGGACAAAAGTCAGGGTGATGGTGATGGCCCCAGATGTAGTAGGTGACCTTGGCATCTTCCACGTCCGACCAAGCTCTAAGCGCTCCACAGAACCTGTTTTAGCCGCCTTCATGGCCCTTGGAACACATTGTTCTCATCTGTCCATTCTGCCAGGGGAAGTCTTCACATGCTTGGGGTAGACGCCCCCCTAGCTCACGAATGGGTTTGAGGTCAGTGCGCTACCTTCAACCTGGTTTAGCCCGTCTGCTGAGACAATTTACTGGGGTGTGGCTGCTGTGCGTGCTACAGCCTCTGGGAGCCACAGGTGAGAGTTGGGTGGATCAGGTAGACACCAAAGCACTTATTTGACAGATGAGAACGCTGAGGTTCAGATTTGCAAAGTGATTTGCCCATTCACTTAGGAGACCCAGAGTTTGAATCCAGGTCTTCTGACTCCAGGCCTGTCCACTGGCCTCCCTTGTCCATGTTCATGCCTGGTCAGTTGTGAATCATGTGTGGCTGTGTATGGTATAAGTAATGGGAGGAGAAATGAGAAGAGTGTTGAGTCCATCTTCAGCCTTGTGGAGGGGGCGGTCAAGGCCTCTCACACTTCACCCTCCCCCAGCCTTCTTTCTTCTTCTTCTCTCTTCAGTTGACTTTTGGCTGGCACTCTTCCCAACCTGGAGGCCTCCTGGCCCAGAGTGGGCTGGGCTGTTTGGGGAGCTCCTGGGCCTCCCTCACTGGAGGCCTTCAAGAGAAGGCCACATGATCCCTCATTGAGGATGTCACAGCAAGGATGAAGGGAAAAGAGTGAGCTTGAGTCCGACCTTTGAGCCAGCGGCCTAGGACACTGATGCCTCTGCCCCTCCTAGCCCACTGGCTACCTCCACACACACACACACACACACACACACACACAAACGTTGGAGGGAGACAGAGACCTGGGGATTCCTCATTTCTTTAGACTTCCCCTTCCTCGTCTCCTCAAACTTCTTCACCCTAAATATACACCTCCTTGCCCCCCAACCACATACTGTCCTTTCTTCCCTTCCCTTCTCCTCATTGTTGGTATCATTCAGTCATTTCAGTCATGCCCAACTCTTCATGACCCTGTTTGGAGTTCTCTTGGTAGAGCCACAGGAGTGGTTCTCCATTTCCTTCTCCAGCTCACTTTACAGACGAGGAAACTGAGGCAAACAGGGTAAAGTGACTTGCCCAGAGTCACACAGCTAGTAAATGTCTGAGGCAAGATTTGAATTCAGGCCTTCCTGACTTTTGGTCCAGCGCTCTATCCACTGAACCCACCTAGCTATGTATTTCATCTGCTATCTATTTTTGCCACTCACCACTGCCGGGTGCCTCCCACCTCCTCATTTGGTCTTCATCCAACAACTCGAGAAATGGAGTATGTCCATGAGAGAAAGAAAGTGTTGCCCACACCCCTGCCTGGAGTTCATCTTCACTGTTCCCTCTATGTTCACTTTGAAATCAAAAGATGTATCAGATGCCTTCCTATCAGCCTCACCAAAAAAAACCCTGTGTGTATGTGTGTGTGTGTGTGTGTGTGTGTGTCCAGGGAATAAGGTTGGTGTGCTTGTTTGGGACACAAAATCCTCCTTGGAGTCCAGTCTCCCCAGCTGTTCCTTTTCCAGTCCTGGCCCAGTATCTCTGGTGCTCGGGGCCACTTGCCCTGGACCCATGTGTCTTGGTGTTTCTCTATGGCATTCAGCTCAGCTTTTAGGAACCCAAGATTTGGAGCTGGAAGCAACATGATCCAGTCCAACCCCTCTGCTTTACAGGAGGCACTGTGGCCCACTTTGACACAAGCAGGGCCCCTGTCCCATCTATTAAAAGCACTAGAGGTGAAGGGGGACAACAGCTGCTCAGAATGCAATTTTAGGGTGAGCCTCCAGGAGGCGGCAGACACCACTGAGAAGCACCTCGAAATCCGAGGACCCTTGAGGTGGGAGTGACAAGGACATCTCAGGTAGCTGCTCCCTATCATCTGTGCCTGCTGCCTGGAGGCCAGTGATTACAACCCCACCCCTAACTCAAAACCAGGCATCTGCCTGTCCGTCTCACAGAGAGGAGGGGAGGGGATCAACTTTTTGCAAAGAAAGGCAGGATATGAATGTACCTAAGGGAGGAGAAGGGGGAGTCATTCACTAGCCCAGATAGAGACTCCCATAGGAAGTAGCCCTCACCAAGACTTCAAGGGTATCAGCAAGGAGCTGGCACATTTCACAGGGGTCAATGTGGCTGATCTGGTATCTGTAGTTAATTTAAATTGAATTTCTCTTTCTATAACTTCCTGCTGAACTTTATTGGTATTATTTTTTAAAATGCTGATAATTCGTGTGGGTTTATTTTATATTTTGCAACTTTGCTAAAGATGTTAATTGTTTCAGTTAGTTAGGGTTCTCTATATGTAAACCATCATCTCATCTGCCCAAAAAAGGGGGTAATTCTGTTTCCCACTTGTCTACGCTTGGTCAATTTCTTCTTCTCGCCTTATTGTTATAGCTAGCATTTTAAGCACCATATTGAATTATATTCAATAATAATGGACATCCTTACTTTACTTCTCATCCTATTGGAAGGCCCCTGGTTTATTTTCCATTACAAATAATGTTCACTCTTGATTTTAGATAGAAATTATTTACATTAAAGAAAGCTGAACTTATTCATATACTTTCTAGTGTTTTTAACAGGAATAGGTATTGTGTAGTTTGTCAAAAGCTTTTTCTTCACGCACTAATGTAATCATATTTTTGTTTCTGTTATTAATATAGTCATAATAATACAGACCATAATAATGTTTATAGTTTTCCTAATACTCAGCCAGCCCTGCATTCCTGGTATAAATGCATCCTGGTCATGATATATAATCTAGGACATGTTGTCATCCCCTAGCTGGCTGTCTTTATCATCTAACTCCTTATCCCACATTCTGGGTGGCTGACAGTTGCCTCCTTTTTCTGATGGAGCAGCATAGAAGCCCAGCAGGTCACCAAAGACTCCCAATTCAATCAAAGACTCTTGATTGAAACAAAGGCAAGACTCAAAGGCACTTGACTGCCTTAGTGACGAGAAGCACTCCAAACAAAAGACAACAAAAAGTCCCACTTCACTTACCATTACATGGAGTAAGGCTGATAACTTTGTGCAACTCTGCCCCATCTAAATCTAATTTACTTGTAAGTCATCATCCCCGTGATGGGAGTTCTCTTTAAAAATGAAGGATGAACAAAAGAAACTCAGATCTAAGGAGGTTAGGAAATACTAAACAGCCAAGGACTGGGTTCTCATCAACTTGAATAATTAATAATATTAATACATTGTTGTGAGGAAAGGGTTTGCTAACTCTTCAGTCTCTGTGAGTTACTGTCATCATAAATATCAGCATCATGATGTGAGACCAGATTTTCCTATTATGTGTCCAATGCTCCCCTTCACTCTGCCAGGCAGCAAAGATAATGAACTTGGTACAGAGTTTATCCCCAAAGTTAATACACAAAGCCCCAACCCTTTCTTTAATACTTTTAATTGAACTGGGTACTTCTCTCCCACTCATCCCTGCCCTTCCCCCCAGGTTCCAGATGGATTTTTTTTTTTCTGTGGCTCCAATGAAGACTCCAACATCGCCTTCCAATTCACGGTCCACCTAGGCCAATCTATATCAATGAACATCCGCAAGGGAAACAGTGGATGAATGAGGGATGTTGAAATTTATGTCCTTTTCTAAGAGTCAGCCCTTTTATCTACACATTGTGGTGACCTAAGACAAGTACCAGATGTTTGGGACTGGAAATAAATAGTTGGAAGGAGGGTTTTCGGTCAGTCTGTGGGAGAAATTGGGAAGGGATGCACTGTGGACCAAAGAGAGACTTGCAAGGACTGTAGCCCCTTCTTTCACAGGTGTATGGTGATCCTGGTGACAGGCAGATGATGTTCAGATGGATGCAATAACTGGAAATGTGATACTGAATATTCTTTTATGTAACCAGGCAGTCTGGTTCTTCATTCTCAAAATAAGGAGGTTTTCATTCTCCCATGTGTGTGTGTGTGTGTGTGTGTGTGTGTGTGTGTGTGTGTGTGTTGTAACCAAAAATAAAGCTTTCCATACTTCCTGACAATCTTTCTCATGCTTCTCTCCTCCTGCTGATGCCAGTGAGTGGGGCTATTTTGGGTATTTCTGCCTAGAATTGTAGGTTTCTGTGAGGGTCTGCGATTTGTAGGGGTCTGTATGTCTCATTCATTTCATCAGCTTGTGCTTTTTCATTTCTTTCCCATTTATTCATTTCTCTCCATTACCTCCCTGCATGCATGAAGGGAGAAAAGGACTAACAAGACCCAGGTCCTGCTCTCAGGTGGCTCATAGTCTGCTGGGATGTAAAACCTGATGCAAATGAAAAGATGGAATTTCTGGGTAATTAAGTAATTAATTTATCAATCATGCTAGCAAATAATCAGTAATTGAGGTCAATGGTTTCTCTCCTAACCAAAAACCCCACATAGGGGTTCTTGACTATTTAAATACTTTTGGAAAAGGGGGTGTCCTTGAGGGTGAGAATCAATTACTATTGGTTAACAATTAATGAGAGAATGAATATTTTAATAAGTGATGGCTTTTTCTAATGAAGGGCTAAGGGATACAACTTTGATCATGTCTCTCTCAGATCATTCCATCCTCCAGCAATCTATGCAAAAAAATCTATTCTCCACATAGTCCTCCTTGGACACCAGTGGGGCTAGAGTAAGAATTCCACCTAGAGAAGATGGTCTGGCTGAGGTGAATTTTTGGACGAGGTCAGAGATGTCCTTGAGACATTGGGCTTTGGATGAGAAAGCAAAAGCAAGGGTCTTTGGGTCCTGTACACAAAATTGGTTACTAATATCATAAGAAAAAAATAATTTCCCTCAAACCTAAACACAAAGGTGATTTGTTTTTTGTTTGCTTTGTTTTGTTTTTTACCATCTGGGTAAGGCTAATGTGGCCAGGTAAGCCTGTCAGTGCAATTAGGCTTTAATTAACCCTACTCAAATTGTCCTTTGTAAAGTTGATGAGTGGTTGCCTTTTCCCAACTGACTCCCTTGTGTGATTGTGCTGATTCTAATGCAATCAGTACTGCCCTTATTGTTTGCTTGGAGAAGCCACACAAGTTGGTTTGGTTTGTGTGCCATGAAGATGGTCAAAGCCCAACCTGGACTGATTCCCAAAGATATAAGTGTAGCCCTCTGGGCTATCTCCACTAACTTACAGTCTCATTTGCAGGTTGGGTCCCCAGGGAACAAAAAAGGATATTCACAAAATTGAAAGCAAAGAAAAATTCATTTAATAAATAAGTCTAGGGGCTATTTTTTTAAACCAACAAAATGGATAGACCTTGATTAAAATAAAGAAAACAAATTACTAGTGTCAAAAATGAAAACAAATTCACAACAAACAAAAAAGAAATAAAACAAATTTTCAGCCACTTATATCGTAATAAAACTGACCATCTGAATGAAATGTGTGAATCCAGATTAACAGAACAAGAACATGGGATTTAACCAAGTCTTTAAAAAAAAAAAAAGAAGAAGAAGAAGAACAAGCCATAAATGAAATTCCGATGGTTCAGGACTAGATCAGTTTACAGGTGAATGCTACCAAACATTTAAAGAACAATTACCTCTGATATTACAGAAAGAGCCTGAAAGAAATAGCAAAAGAAGAAGTCCTGACAAATTCCTTCTATGATACAAATATGACACTGATACTTTGGTAAATAAATTCTTAGATAACTCTTGTCTTTCCTTTCGCTCATGTTTGGATTCCCATCCTTTTGCCCACTTATGGTAAGTGCTGAACACAAGCTTTATTTCTCTATCTAGATATTTTGTGCCTTTTATATTGATTTTCAGTGGGATTTCCCCACTATTTTCTCCTGGATTTCACTATTGCTGTATACAAAGGTAATTGATTTTTGTGGATTTATTTTTATTCTGCTATCTTACTGGAGATATTGTCTAAATAAGCTGTTGTGCTTTTGTTTTGGGTTTTGTTATCGCTGCCGATTTTCTGAGGTTTCCCCAATAAAGCATTCTGTCTTGAGCAAATAGGTATAATTTTGTCTCATCTGAGGCTATGCTTATGTCTTTAATTTATTTCTGCTGTCTAATGTGCAGATTTAGAGCCGTCTTCACTCCAAATGTTCACATGGACTATTTGTCCCCGACCTGTGATAGAAATTTCCAAGACTGTACTGGTCTGATCAGTCACACTTGGATACACCGTACCTTGACCCTGACATAGTGACATCATTTTGGTCCTCTTTGAATGCAAAGGACAACAACCAACCAACCAGCTGTCTCCTTGCTGTTGCTAGCATTTCTAGGGACGGGACTAGGGATTGAACCTATGATTTCACAGGTATTGTGAACACTCTTTTGAGGAAACCCCCACTATTATTTCAGGTTAGCATCTTTCTTTCAATTTAGAGATTTAGAGAGTTGTTCTAGAGCCCCAGGAAGTTAGGTGACATCTCCAGGGCCACACAGCCAGTATATTGTCAGAGATGGGATTTGAACCCAGTGTTCCTGGGTGATTACATAACACACAGGATATACATATACACATGCATAAACATATACATAAACAATTAACATATAAAACCATTCCTCAATGTGTTAAAATTCAAATACATGTTCAAAGGACATGAACAAATGGTTCTCCAAAGAAGAATTACAAACTATTAATAGGAACATGAAAGAATATTCAAAATCACTAATAATAAGAGAATGCAAATCAACACAACCCTGAGGTTTCCCCTCAAACCCTGCAAATTGACAAAAATGGCAAAAGATGGGAATAGTCAATGTTGGAGGGTTTGCCAGTGCATTTTTGATAGAGTTGTGAATCGATATGACCATTTTGGAAAGCACTTTGGAATTTTGCAAATAAAGCGACTAAAATGTTCATACCATTTGACCCAGAGATTCCATTACTAGCTTTATACCCCAAGGAAGCTATCGATGAGAAGAAAATGTCCACATACACCAAAATATTTATAGCAGCCCTTTTTTGTGATAGGAAAGAATTGAAAACAAAGTAAATTCCCATTGATTCGAGGATAGCTAAACAAATTGTGGTACATGAATATAATGGAATATTACTGTGCTATAAGAAATGACAGATGTGATCAATATAGAGAAGCATGAAAAGATCTATGTGAATTGAGATGGAACAAAGTAAATTGAGCTAGGAAGATAAAATATGCAATGATACAACGATGTACAACACACACATATACACACAAAAGCAAAAATAAAAGTATAAAGAACTAGCACAGGTCAAAAGGAAGAAGTTAGAAGATATCTCCACACTACCCCTTTGCAGAAGCAGGAGGTCCACAAGTGTTACAGATTGCACATATTTTGAGCTTTTTCAGTGTATTGATCAGTTATGCTGATTTTCCCCCTTCTTTTCTTTTTTTTTTTTTGGTATTTGAAAAAAAATAGTATGGGATGGCTGTCTGAGAATAGAGGAAGGAATATTTGAAGAAACTATAGTTATGTAAAGAAACAAAATACATCAATAAAAATGTATTTTAAAAACTAGTAAGAGAACTAGAGGGGGAAATGGGAAAAGAAATTAGAACTATGAAACAAAGATTCAGAAAGAGAATCAATAGCTGGAAACAACAGTCACAAAAATTTACTGAAGGAGCAAATTCCACAGAAAGTAGAATTGACCAAATATAAGCCAATGACTTCATGATACAAGAAAAACTAAAACAAAATCAAAAGAGTGGGGGCTGGGGGAATAGAATGAAATCTGAAGTATCTCACAATAAAAACAAATGGTGTGGAAAACATAGGCAGCTAGATGATACAGTGGTTAGAGTGCTGAGCCTGGAGTCAGGAAGACCTGTGTTCAAATCTGACCTCAGACCTTACCACTGTGTGACCTCGGGGCAAATTATTATTTAACCTCTGCCTGCTTTTTCCCTCTACTGTAAAAATAGGGATAATAATAGCACTTCTGTCCCAGGGCTTTTGTGAGGATCTAGTGAAAAAACATTTGTAAATTACCTGATACATAGTAGGCACTATACAAATGTTAGCTATTTTTTAAAATTATATTTTAGTTAGATTTATTTAGTCTAGAGGGGGCTAAATTGAGGTTTCCCACTCAAAGTTTTACTACTCCCTATAACTCATTAACCTTTTCCTTTAACTATTTAGATGTTATTCCACTTGGTGAATATGTTTAATATTGATTTTAATGCATTATCTATAGTACCTTTCAGCAAAATGTAGTTTTCCTATTGTATTAGGAGGGCAGAGTTTATAATTTCAAAGAGGATCATATATATGTCTGAAAGGTTCGGAACCGCCGGATATAGAAATTCTCAAGATAAGAGGCAGAAGAATCAAAGCATATATTTAGGCTCCACAGTAACCAACCCATGAACCAGCATCCCCATTTTGATATATTGATCAAAAGCTTCCAGGCCCAATAAGTATGCCTCACAAGAGTAACCAGGAGGCCACAGAGAAGGATGATGGTGTAAAGCAAAATCATATATATGCTTCCCCTCTATGGTAAAAAGATTACCCACTGGCCTCAAGTCCTTGTTCAGCTTCCTCCTGTAGGTCAGCTCTGCTACCGGCAGCTCCTGCTTCAGCTTCGGCTGTGGCTGTAGCTGTAGCAGCCTCTGGCTCCAACAGAAGCTGTTTTTAACCATCCGGCTTCTTCGGGGGTGTAAGTTACGCCAGGGAAAGCACAGATTCTTTCAATCTGCTTAAGCAAGGTGAAGGGATTGACCGGGAAAGCACAGGTTCTTTCGATCAGCTTAAGCAAGGGAAGCAAGGTGAAGGGGCCGACAAGCCTACTCCAGTCCAACATACAAACAGCATTCAGTTCAGGGGAAAAAGCCAAACTAGTCAAGGGCACTTGTTGACTAAGTGCTAAGGAGCCCATTTTTGGTTACCAACACACCTATTTATCTCCTTTAATTAAGTCTTTGTCAGAGAATATGATTACTAACCCTGCCCCCTTTTTTAACTCTGTATCTTTCTGTTTCAAGTGTGTTTCTTTTATCCTCTTCCATTTTATGTGTGAGTTTGTACCATTCACTTACAGAATTATGACCGTTAATTTTGTATTTTCCTCTGTACTATTCTCTTACACTCTTTCTTCTCTTTGTTTCCCACTCCCTCCTTATAAAGAGAAAGATGGTAAGGGACAAAGAGTGACCTCTGCACCTGTGCTCAAGGTTTTGTATGTTTCTGTTACCCTGCCCTATTTTTCTTTATTTACCTGGTATAAACTGGTCTAACCATTTTGCAAAGCAAATTGGAACTATGCTCCCAAAGCTGTAAACCATGCATGCCCTTTGACCCGGCAGTACAGCTACTAGATCTGTACCCCAAAAGAGACCAAAGAAAGAAGAAAGGGACCCATATGTACAAAAATACTTAGAGTAGCTCTTTTTGTGATAGCAAAGGACTTGGAAACTGAAGGGATGCCCACCAATTGGGGAATGGCTGAACAAATTACAGTATAAGAATATGATGGAATGTTATCATTCTGTAAGAGTAATGAAAGAGATGGCTTCAGAAAAACCTGGGAAGACTTGCATGAATTGATGGAAAGTGAAGTGAGCAGAACCAAGAGAACAATTTATACAATAATAACAAAATTGTAAAGATAGTCAACTTAGAAAGACTTAGGAACTCTTCGTAACTAAATAAAAGATAGAGAAAATCACAGTAGGTAAAATGGATAATTCTGATTACAGTAAATTAAAAAGATTTTGCACAAACAAAATCAATACAGCCAAAACTAGAAGAAAAGCAGGAAACTAAGAGGAGGGGGAAATTTTACAACATGTCACTCTGATAAAGGTCTCATTTCTTAAATATATAGGGAACTGAGTCAAATTTATGAAAATAAGAGCCATTCCCTAATTGATAGATGATCAAAGAATATGAACAGGCAGTTTTCAGAAGATGAAATCAATGCTATCAATAGTCATATGAAAAATGTTCTAAATCACTAATAATTAGAGAAATGCAAATTAAAACAATTTTGAGGAACCACCTCATACCCATCAGATTGGCTAACATGACAGAAAACAGGAAAAGTCAAATGCCAGCGGGGATGTGGAAAAAAAAAGTAGGTATACTAATGCACTGTTGGTGGAGTCATGAACTGATCCAGTGGTTCTGGAGAACAATTTGGAAACACGCCTAAAGGGCTATAAAACTGCATACCCTATGACCCAGCAATACCACTACTAGCTCCATATCCCAAAGAGATGAAAGAAAAAGGGAAAAAACTCATAGGTATTTCTAGCAGTTCCTTTTGTGGTGGCAAAGAACTGGAAACCGAGGGAATGCCCATCAATTAAGGAATGGCTGAACAAGCTGTGGTATATGATTGTGATGAAATACTATTGTGCGACAAGAAATGATGAAGGGGATGGTTTCAGAAAAACTTGGGAAGACTTATATGAACTGATGCAAAGTGAAGTGAGCAGAACCAGGAGAACCTTGTACATAGTAACAATATTGTATAATGATCAGCTTGAAAGACCTAGTAACTCCAACCGATACAATGATCCATGACAATTCCAAAGGACTCTTGATGAAAAATGCTATCTACCTCCAGAGAGAGACCTGATGAATCTTGAATACAGATTGAAGTATGTTTTTTCTTCCCCTTTTTTATTTAATTTATTTTGTATAACTTTATATGTATAACACATATCATATTTCTTGACTTTTCAATGGGCAGGAGATGAGGTAAGAGGGAGAGAATTAGGAATTGAAAATAAAAACAAAATACTTAGGAACACTGATCAACACAATGCCCAATCACAATTCCAAAGGTCTCATGATGGAATATGCTACCAACCTCCAGATGTAAAGCTGATTGACTCATAATGCAGACTAAAGCATATTTTCTTTTCTTTGTTTTTTGACACAGATAATGTGAGAATTTGTTTTACTTGACTAGACATTTATAACATGTTTTGTTTTTCTTGCCTTCTCAATGGGGGAGGGAAAGGGAAAGAATGTGGAACCAAAAATGAAACTGAATTTTAAAAAGTAATGAATGAAATTGGATTTTCTTAGCTTTGGGGTTACAAATCCAAATGCAAAGGCAGTCCCCAATCTCAAGGAGCTTACATTCAAATGAGGGAAATAAAGGGTAGAGGGGTGGTGGACAGGGAGACCCATTTTGCTCTGGAAAGTTACTGCAATTTTGAGTGGGACCACACAAGGTACAAGGTTTTGGCACACCCCATTCAAGGACAATGACGGAGTTGATTTGATTATGATTCTTGGTTCCAGATCTGGAGAGAGACATTGCAGAACACTGGATTTGGCATCAGAGGAACTAGGTTACAATTTCAAACCTTCCCCTTCTTACCTGCATAACCCCAGGCTAGTCCTTTACTTCTGTGGGCCTCAGTTTCAATACTTAATTCAGCTACAGTATTTATTTAGCATCTGCTTAACACCAGGTATTGGATAGGCATAGGGGACACAAAAATTAAGCCAAGGCCACTTAGCTGCCACCTCCTCTATGAAGACTTCCCTGAGCCTCTCCCTCAAGTGAAAGTCATAGAATCATAGATCTACAGTAGACCTCAGAGACCTTTGAATGCAACCTCCTCATTTTAGAGATGAGGCCCAGAGATGTAAGTTGCCCATGGTCATACAGGGATGGGATTTGAATCCAAACCTTGTGGGGAAGCTAGGGAACACAGTGGGTAAAGTGCCAGGTCTGGACTCCAGAGGACCTGAGTTCAAATCCAGCCTCAGACACTTACTAGCTGTGTGACCCTGGGCCAGTCACTTCACCTTGTTTGCCTCAGTTTCCTCATCTGTAAAATGAGCTGGAGAAGGAAATGGCAAACCACTCCAGAATCTTTGCCAAAAAAAACCAAACCAAATCCAAATCGTGTCACAAAGAGTAAAACACAACTGAAATAACTGAACCTTGAATCCAAGACTCTTTCTACTGTACCCCACGATCCCTATCTCATCCAATTTCTCCTAACACATTGACTAGACCTTATCTTAGTCTCTCTTGTGCCTGCTGGCATGCTAGAGCTCACTCTAGCCTGGGTCTGGAATCAGAAACTCCAATCAGAGCACAGTCACAGAGTGGAGTAGTTTGTATGCATTGCATCACGCTGAGAGAGCATGAACAGACAGACGGACAGACTGAGCAGGTTCCTGGCTCCCCTCTTACCCTTGCAGATTCATTCTCAACATGTAACCACCCCACCAAATGTAAATAAAGTTCAGCAAGCACTCCCACAACCACAGTAGGCGGAAATTCCCTGCAACCTACTAGTCTTCACTCTCCCTTCTACATCTCCATTGTTAAGAGACTCAGTCAAGTCAACAGCAATGCATCCCTAACCCATCTTCCTGAACCATCTACTAGTCAGTGTGGCGCAGAAGGAAACAAAACCAACAGTCAGTATCTTGACCCCACCCACTCAATTGCATGCCTTTAAAGTTATTGACACACTTGTTCCAGACAAGGTCTCGGGCTGATTTCCCACATATTGAATAATTTGAAAAGGATCTGTATGATTTCATGGGAATGAATGACATTAGATTTAGTGCAATGTTGAAACCAGTTGGAACTTCCAAGAACAAGAGAGAAGAACAGTGGCATCCATTTAATTCACGATCCAAAATTCCCCCAAAATGGACAACTTTGAGAATGAAAGGGTAGATTTTTGTCTTGATCCAGAAAAGGGGACATGGTGTGTAAAACAGTCTTGGTTTTCCCTTTGGTTCATTAGCCATAAAATAATTAAATGGAATAAACAGCTTCCATGTTTATATTTCTATGGATAGCAGAAGAAGCAACATCAGGTTGTGGTAGGAAATCCTCCGTGTCTTTCAGCAGTACTAATTTAATGCCTATATACTCTAGATAAGTTTTAAAACATTAAGGTATCACTATTCTCATAAGAGCTAAATTATTTACTCTGAGGCTTTTGAACATAGCATTGAAGTTACTGTATCGCAAATGGCATGTGGCCAAGTAATGATAACCTTCCCGAAATGAAAACATAATGAGTAAAACCAGCTTTCACGATATCCTGTAGAAAGCTAGACATACTCATTACTTCCCCATCCAACAAAACGTTTGATTTCATTCGCTACCTTGCCAAAGGCTTTTGAAACATATAGCCTCGTGAGTAACTTTCGAATGCTGGTTACTTCTGCACAGCTCAGAGAGCTAACAGTTTTAAAGATGATCTGTCGTGAAGGCTGATTATTCCGAAATCTCAAAATTAAGAGGCAAACAGGTAAATGTAAAGGTAAATTGAGTTTTTGAAATGTAAGGATTGGGAGCTTAATTGCATCATTGTAAGTTTACCAGACCTTTTCTACTATTTCTGTAAATACTGAAAAAAAAATCTCCGGGATGTATAATGTATATCAGATTGCTTACCGTCTCAGGGAGGGAGAGAGAATTTGGAACTCAAAACATTTTTTTAAAAGTTAAAAAGTGTTTACATGTAATTGGGGGAAAATAAATTATTTTTTTAAAATCTCTGTGAATCAGAGGGGCTTACAACTGAGACTTGCCATCCAATATTTTTAGATGATAGAATATTGGGACTAAGAACAACAAACCTGACAGATTTTGCACAGAACCGTCGTTCAAATGGTTGAGGACAGCTGTCATGTCCCCATGCCCACCCCCAAGTTTTCTCTTGTTCAAGCTAACCATCCCCAGTGCCTTTCAGGCAAGAGTCTGCTGGTAGACATTTAACAACTGCCTCTCCAAAGAAAAAAAAAAGTACAGACAACACACTTTTTAGTTTAATTTGCATTATTAATGTTTCCTCCAGCACTTTAAGCCTAGACAATCAACAGAACAATAAATTAAGCTCTGATTTGTAGCATTTGCCAATTTCCAGGGTGTAAGAGCTTACACTGAAAATTTAACAATCAGCTCTGCAATTATGAGCTGACTCCGGTGTATTCTTGCTTCATGTGGATTGCGAGAGATTGGCCAAGGGGACACAGAAGCAGAAATTCCTTAAGATCATCCCAGCCTTCCAGAGTACGGCCAATGCCATCAAGATTCCAAGGGCCTTCCTGTTGGCCTCTAGATTAGTCAATTAGAATAGGGCCCACTGGTGTGCCAGGGACCAGGACCTCTGATACCATCCTGTTCCCCTTCCACTCCCCCATACTGCTTCCCTCCCCATTTTAAATAAAAACAGACAGAAGACAAAAGGCGCACATTGGAACCAGATAGAGTGCCTAGAGATAGGCAATGGAAATGGGGCAGCTCAAATGAAGAGTTGCCCTTGGGAGCAATCCAACGGACAGAACCATTCCAACGGCAGATGAAGGAGGGGGAGACCAGAAGTGTGCAGGTGGCCTGAACCGAATTAAAATGTAATTGGGAAATATCTAACAAATAAAAATACAATGGGACATAGATAATGTTAATATGTGGTTTTCTAAGTCAATATGCAGCAGACAGGGATCCTTATAGGGTTCAATGTCCTCCATTTTTATTTGAGTTTGTTACCACTTGATCCTGGAGGCTGGGCTCTTATCACCACGTTTACTAACATTGACTGACATCAGAGTGTCCTTTTGTTTTCCTTCAGTGCTGTACTACTCTTCTTCAAGAGCCCATTTGGGGTTTTCTTGGCAGAGATACTGGAGTGGTTCGCCATTTCCTTCTCCAGATCATTTTACAGATGAGGAAACTAAGGCAAATAGGGTGAAGTGACTTGCCCAGGGTCACACAGCCAGTAAGTGTCTGAGGCCAGATTTAAACTCAGGAAGATGAGTCTTTCTGATTCCAGGCCTGGTGCTCTATCCACTTTGAACACCTAGCTGCCTAGAAAAATGGTGTTTCCACAACACAGAAAAAGTAAGGATCTATGCCCTATAGCTCCCATGACTATGTTGTTGCAGTGATTACTTTCATTCCCACATTCACAGAAACTCTTTTTTAAATGTTTACTATCTGTTTGGTTGTGATACAGGTAAATGTAAATGACAGCTTTTTGTCATTGAATCCAAGTGTTGGGGTGGACAGGCATCATCTTAGGCAGCCTGCCTGTGCAGATCACTGGCGTGGATAACGTCCTCCTCAGCACTAGCAGCATCCCAGGGACAGAGGCAGCAGGAACAGCTCTGTCTCTAAGTCAGGCTCCCAATCCCTCCCTTTGTTTCCCCGAACCTTCTAGCAGCACATTTTACCAGAAGACTTCTCAGGAGTCTTCGACCCCTTCCTAAAGCATCCTTCCTGATACAGCTTCCAAGTCTGGGGGCCTCATAGGCATCACAGCATTAAGAGCTGTAAGGGACTATATAGCCTAACTCCCCTGTTACACAGATGAGGAAACTGAGGTGCACAGAAGGAAATCTCCAGGACCACGGTAAGTGAACAGAGCTGGGATCTGTACCCAGGTCCTCTGACCCCCACATCCTGTTCCCTTAAACCCCACCCCCATACTGCTTCCCTCTCTGTTTTAAATAAAAACAGACAGAACATAAAAGGTGCACGTTGTTGTTACATCTCTCCCCCCTGGTGCCCAGCAGCCATCAAGGAAGGACCTAGCTTCTGAGATTGTTTTCCATCTTTCCTGTCATTAAGCTGGAGCAGGAGGGAGAGAGGAGTTGGCCCCAGACTTGAGAAGAGGGAGATGGAAAAAAGTGATCAGGAGGTAAGACTCCCAAGCTTGATCTCTCCCATCTGCCCCGGTTCCCGAGAGTCTGAGCCCAAGCCCTCCGATTCCACGGAGGGTCAGGCCTTCCATGCTCATCTGTGTTGCTTCGTTTGTGAAGTTACAAGTCTTTCAGCACGTCCCGGATCTGAGCCACAACTTTGACCAATTTTGACTCATTCAGGTAGCCATCCACATATCCATCTCCTCCCTGGGAAACCAAGAGGAACAGCCCCCTGGAGGTGCCTTCGCCAGCCTAAGCCCCCGTCCCAGGCTATGCCTCTCACCACTCCCACCAATTTCCCTTCAGTCTGGAACAAAAATTATCGTAAAAACTCCCAGGTAAAGGTTGCGAAACATGTGCCCCACAGAGGTGGTGGGGACTTAGCTAGTACATTACCATCCCCATCGTCTGGATTAGGAAATAGAGCCCCAGAAGGGTGAAGGACTTGCCCTGGGTCATGCTTTGTGGCCAAGCTGGAACTCAAACCCACACCCTTTGATCCAAAGCCAGGGGACTTTCCAGCTCCAATCTCACCTTTTTAGAATGTACCAGCTTGCCCCCTACAAAGACCTCAAAATCCTCAGAGGGTTGGGGTACCCGCTTTTCAACCTAGGTCAGAGGGACGTAGGGAGAGGCTTGTGTCTGCAGTATCACACTACGTAATATGTACATTGAGTCATCTTGTGCTAGATATCAGCGGAGGGGGAATGGAAGTGCCCTCCACCCAGCCTGGAAAAAGCCTACTCACAAATATTAGCCGTTCTGGGAAAATGTCATTCAGCTGCCTTTTCAGTCGGTTGAACTAGAGATGAGGAAGAGAGTCACCCAAGGGTTGGTGCCCCAGGGTGGAAGCCTCTGCCTCCTCCAAAGGGCCACAGATATGATCCCCTCTGCCCCAAACACACACACACATACATTCACATACATACACACACATTCACACACGCACACACACACACATACATACACATACGTGCATGCGCGTGCACGCACACACACACACACACACACACACACACACACACACACACCTCCATGCTTCATTAGGGAACAATCTTCAGGAGAAAACTCACTCACCCGAAAATGGTAACTTCAGGAGTTGCTGAAACAGGTGCACAGACAAATTCAAAGACATGAAGGCAAAGACAGAGAGAATAGGTCCCAGCCCAAAGACATAGAGAAGTGAGATGGACAGAAAGAGAAACCACAGATTTGGAGAGATCCCGGACATAGAACAACAGATAGTAGCCAGAGACAGAGACACCCGAGATAATGAGATAAACAAAGATGAAGAAGACATTGAGAGAAAGAGACAGGAATATGGAGAGATAAAGAGAAAGAAACAGGGAGGTCCAATGAAAAAAGACAGGCAGGGATAAAGATGTCAATGAAGAGGAGGGGGAAAAGACAAAAACCAGGCTGTCATTTACATGCGTTCTGTTCCCCCTTCCTAATAACTAAAAACCAGTTACTTTATCACTTTAGATTGAAACTCTCTCTCTCTCTCTCTCTCTCTCTCTATGTATATATATACACACACACACACACACACACACACACACACACACACACACACACTAAGTGGGAAGCAGATAGCAGATATTACCGGTAAAATCCTCACTTTAGAAAATAAACTGAAGCTCATAGAGCTTACAGCAAGCTAACACAGCCAGCGTGAGTCAGAAGGGGAACTCCAGCTCGTAGCTAGTCTTAACCCAAGTGCAGCATTCCCCGCTGCACCCCACCCCCAGAACTGCCTCTTCTCAAAGAATGCAAACCCCTGGAGCACAGGTCAAGCCCCAGCGCGCCCTGTTCCTACCCCAGGAGGGGAATTCTGGTCCCTACTGAGCCGAGAGCAGAGTCACTCTGTTCTGGACTGAGCCCCGAGTGCGGATACCGCTGCAGAGAGAGAGAGAGAGCCCAGAGAAGGCAAAAAGAGCGGCCAAGGGGCTCTAGGAGCATTCTCCCATGTACTGTAGAATAAAGAAAGGGAGGAGAACGGAGGGAGAGCCCTGCTCCCTGCCATTCCTCCCTGGCCTTCAATCCCCTTCTCTAGTAGGGGCAGGGGAGGCGGGGCGGAGACTGACGCCTCTTTTACCAGAAAATGACCAGAATCGGAACTCGAGAGGCCTGATCCGGGCTGTCGCTGAGCTGCTCCGGCAAAACAGGTGGGGGGGCTGGGTCTCCGGAGGTGCAGTGGTCCGCTTCCATGGCCCCCAGGGGGCGGCGGCGCCAGTCTAACACGCCCGAGCGCCCCGCAGCCACCGTTCCGAAATAGAATTTGGTCACAAGAGGGAATTGTTGCATTGGTGAGGTGGAGGGTTGTGCCCTGAAAAAGGTCTTCCCAACCAGTCCCTGCCCTTATAGAGGACAGTCATTGGCAAACGGGGAGACACTTGCAGGATCCAAGCCACTCGTAATCATAGGATCTTAGATGGAGAATTAAAAGGACCTTAGATTTCTAGTTCGGTATTATTTTACAGGTTAAGAAACTGAGGCCCCAGAAAGGCGAAGTACTTGATCGAGGCCACCCGGTAATAAATGGCAACGGCAGTATTCGAACACAAGTCCCAGGATCTGAAGTTCAGGCTACCTTTTTACAGTATTACTTCCACTCAGGATTCTCTCTCTCTCTCTCTTGCTCTCTCTCTCTCTCTCTCTCTCTCACACACACACACACACACACACCCCTAAATTTCCCCCCTCCAAGAATCCCCAGTCTCCAAATAGCAATTGGTGAAGCTTGGTGAATGGCAAAAGATTTTAAAGATATTTCATAATAATTGTATAAAATTATTTATTATTACTAGAATCCAAATGTAACCTCTCTTCCTCAAATCTGGATCCAGCCACTGGAGAAGGAGAGCTTTGGACCCTTGGGACCCAATGGTTCCTTCCTCCCAGTGAGACCTGGAACCCAAGCCTTCTGTCAAGATTGGGGATGAGGAGTGAAGGAAGCATCCCGGAGAGTGGAAAAATTGTTTAGCCGATGGGTTAGTCTCCCTACATGTCTCTGGGTGGTCCTGCCTCAAACCAGTTTGCATAGGAACTACTGTCAGTGTCTGGGGCTGAAGAAAGATGCAGCCTTTCCCCCTTGCCTCTGTCCCACCTTTTCCAGGGGCCTGTCGACCCACAACTGCAGAGATTCTCCTAGAACCAACGGACTGGCAGGAGGGAGGTGTTAGGATTTCTAAATCCTCTGTCCCCCCTTCTTCCCACTTCCAACTGAAAACCTCCTAAGAACATTATAGGGGTTAACCTTGACTGACATTAGTCTACACATCTCCCCCAAGCCCACACCAGAGAACCCCAGCTGGATCCTGGGGCCAGGCACAGAGAAGGGGACAATGAGTAAAATAAAAATCATTCATAGATGCATCTGCAGAGATGAGGAAGGGGGACTGTTGTAAATCTTCTTTTTACACAATTCAAAGCGGGAGACGAGCTCCTTGACTGCCCCCAATACAGAACTCCTGGAGTTTATCCCGAACAGGCATCCTGAGCCACAAAAGCAGCTCCTTCCCCGAGAGACTTTTCCTGCCTGCTGATGCCTCAGTTTCTCCCCTCCCTTGAGTGTGTTGGGTGGAAGAAGGAAAGAAATATCCGGATGATGCGGAAACAGCATCAGAGAAGAATATGTCAACATTTTTATGTCTTCGAGGAATCTGGAGAGAGGGAGAAGTCCAGCGGAGGGCTGATTCAGACCTAGAAAGAAAATGAGAAAACAAGACCGTCGGTCCAGGAGGCAACCGAGAGCTGTGCCCTCCCCCTCCTCAACTATCCCAGGACCCAATGGAAAAAAGGGGGGTCTCAGGGTAGAAGCCCTTCCCCTGCCCCCCAAGTCTGTAAAGGGGGGAAACCAGCGACTGAGGGCAGCGAGAAGGAAGAAGATTTAGACGCAGGCAAGGAGAGAATGGGAGGGCGGAGCCTCAAAGAGAGGGAAATGGGACACTCACCTCTCTGGCAAAGACGGAGCAGTCCGGGATGACATATATGGTTCGGGGGTCGCTGTCCTCGGGAAGACACCAGTCTTCAGCCCTGCTGGAGAAGGAAATGGGGTTGAAGGGAGGAAGGCTCCCAAGTCTTCCGCCCCACGCCCCAACACCGCGACTTGAAATAGTGCGATGGATAACTCACTGGAAATTTGGGGGGACTAATGATTAGCGCTAAATTTTCTGAGCGCGAGACACAGGATCTAAATCCAGTTTCCCCAGTTCCTCAGCGTAACCCTGAAATCTCTTCTCTCCCCTTCTCCTCAAACCCCATACGCCAGCCTCCTCCGTTCCCCCACGGCTGGGCAAAGCCCACCAAAGGAAAAACTGTAAACTCTCGGATCACAGATTAGATAACGAATCAGTGGGCACCGAACGCCCCAGACAACAGAATGGACAGAAGCGGGGAACATTTAGTGGCCGGAGCTCTCTGAACTTCACCTCATCCCCGACGGGTGCTCCAGCAGTCGCTGCGTCCGCTCGTGCTTGGACGCTTTTAAGTTCCCGAGGCCCTGAAAAGCGGAGGCCAGGGAGCCGCTCTCGTGAGCCCGGAGGTTGTTGAGTGCGTCGGTTGGAGGCGGGGTTGGAGGGGCAGGGTCTGGGGAGGAAGGAAGGGGCCGCGCCCCTGGATTCTGCCATCGGGCCCGAGCTCCAAGCAGGAGGGCCGCACCTCCAGCCACGACTGCCAGCAGTAGAACCAGAGCGAAGGGAAGCCCCAAGGCTGGTGGCAGTAAGTGCAGGCTTCGGGCGGCTTCTGGGGGCCCGCGATGGGGCCCGGGAGGGGGCGGGGCGGGAGCAGGCTGGAGTTCCGACCCTTCCCCGTCAGTGGGTCCGGGACTCACGGGGAACTCACAGCGCACGCCCATGTAGCCCGGGGCACAGGAGCACACATGGCCGGAGAAGTGCGCATAGCAGCGGCCACCGTGCGCGCAAGGCTGGGGATCGCAGGGATCTGCTCGCTCACGACAGTCGCGTCCCCCGAAGCCCAGAGTGCAGGAGCAGCGAAAGCTGTGCGCGCCGTCCACGCATGTGCCCCCGTTGGCGCAGGGCCGTCCCGCGCAGTCGTCCAGGTCGCGCTCGCAGCGCGGTCCCGCGAAGCCGGGCCTGCAGCGGCACAGTACAGCGCGGCCCAAGTCCAGGCAGAGACCACCTGCGAGGGAAAGAGCCCCGGGCGTCATGTTCCTCTGTCACATAGACTCCTCCCGTAGCAGCTGAGCCTGGGACGCACGGAGACTGCATTCCCAGCCCGCCCCGTCCCGTTTGTAGAAGCGCACCAAGTCTGAGAAGCCACGGAACCGAAGGATGCCAGCGTTGGAGGGGACCTCGGAAAGCCTCGTTTTCTCTCTTCCAAGTTATCCCATTCCTGTCTGTTCCTCTCCGCTTTCCTTTCCCTCCTTCCCCCTGAATCTGCGGCTTTCTTGTCACATGTCCTTGCCCCTCCCAGCAGACCCTCGCGTGGTTTCCTTCAGCCTTACTCTCCTCCTCCCTCATCTTCACTTCGGAGAAAAGGAAAGGGTGAAGGACTTGGGTCTCTAGGTCCTTCTGAGCGAGACTCACAGCGGTCCTTGTACCTCCTCCCGGTCCCTCTGCCCCAGAACTCCAGTCCGTGGTGCAGTGAAGTCAGAAGACCTGGATTCAAGCCCTGTCCCTGCCACCTGCTACCCATGACCTTAGGAAACTAGCTTAACCGAGGTTCTCTGGGCCTCAGTTTTCTCATCGGAGAAATGAGAGCATAAGACTAGATCGTTTCTAGTTTCAAGCCTATCATCCGGTCATCTCTGCGCCTCAGTTTCCTCTCCTGTTAGATAAGAGCAGTGGTCTGCATGATCTTGAGGGTCCCTCTTGAATCCGGGGATCCCCCCCCCTCCCTCCCTGAGGCTCACCATTGCGACAAGGCTGTAGGCTACAGCGATCCACCTTTTTCTCACAGTTGGACCCGTGGAAGCCTGGTGGACAGCGGCAGGTGTAGCCAGCAGGGACTCCGCCATCCGCACAAGTACCCCCATTGAAGCAGGGCCCATCAGCACACGTCATTCCAATGACCTCACACCGCTTTCCATAGAAGCCCCGTGGACATGTGCACTCAAAGTCCCCGGCCACCTCCTGGAAGAAGAATGGGGGGCGGGGAGTGTTAAGAAAAATCAGAGGTCATAGTTCGAATCTTGGCCCTGCTACTTCCTGTGTGCCCTTCCCTTCTCTGACCCTCAGTTTCCTCATCTGTAAAGTGAGGGGATTGGGTCGATCCTGTGTCCATATGGCAGCAGCACTGATTCTGGCTCTCACATTCCCTTTCTGAACTGTTAGGATAGTCTCCCAGTTAATCTCTTTAAACCATCTTCCACACTTCTGCCAGAACAATCTTCCTAAAGCACAGATCTGATTGCGGGTGGCCCTTCTCTGCTCAGAAATCTCCAGTGGCTTCCTCTTGCCTCTAGGATAAAATATTAACTCCTTAACCTGGTACTTCCATCTCTTTCCAACCTGAGATACTTCCCTTCATATCATCTTTCTGGACACTGCCCGCCATGGCATCTTTCTGGATATTGCTCTCTGTGGCATCTTTCTGGATACTGTCCTCCGTGGCATCTTTCTGGATACTGTCCTCCGTGGCATCTTTCTGGATACTGCCCTGCACTGCATTTTTCTGGACACTGCCCTCCATGGCATCTTTCTGGAAACTGCCCTTTAGAGATTCTGAACTGAACTTCTAGCTCTTCCCCAGACTCGGAATTCCACCTTACTTCCACACCTTTGCACAGGTTACCTGGGAATGCAACCCCTTATCTCTGCCTCTCCAGATCTTGTCTTCTGTCAAGTCTTAGCTGAGGCACCCCACCTCCTCTAAATCTTCCCAGACCCATTTGCCACACCCTTCGGTGTTAGTGCTTCGCCCTGCTCCAGCTTTGTCCTGTTAGACTTATTTCTCTGCACCCTGTATCCATCCCTCAAGTGTAAGCTCCTGGAGCGCAGGGACTCTGGGCTTTGTCTTTGTCTCCCCAGAGCGTAGTACAATGACTTGCATTCTATAGGGGCCTAATAAGTGTTTGCTGAGTTGAACTGAGCCCTAAACACCTTTCCCACTCTCAGTCCTGTGATCCCTTATATGCCTCCTCTTGTCTAGCTTCTGAGGATGACTGGGATGGATCACAGAATCATGGCTCTCAAGCTAGAAGAAACCTCAGAACTGTCTAGTCGATCCCGCCCATTTTACAGATGAGGAAAGTGAGGCCCAAAAGGAGGTGAAGTGACTCTCCCCTTTCACTGTCTCCAAGGTCTTTCAGCCCTATCCTCTGAACTTTGCCTCCTGCACATCCCTTTCTTTCCATGCCCATGGCCCCTACCCTAATCCAAGGCCTGAGCCCAGATCCAGCACAGTCCTAGACTAATCAGAGCGCCCAGAGACAATTGGCTGATGGATTGACACCAGGGATCATCATGATGACATAAAAAGTGCCCTGAATTCCAGTCAGGCAAACTAGGTTAAAGTTCTGACTCTCCCACTAACAAGCTGTGTTACCCTAGGCAAGGGACTTCCCCTCCCTGAGTCTGTTTCTCTGGCTGTCATGGATAATAATTCATGTAATAGATGGACTGCTGAGAGGAGTGACTTTAAGGTTTCCAAAACACTTTCTGAACACTATCTCTGAAGTATTATCCTCATCCCCATCCAATAGATAGGGAAAACCACTTGCTCGTCACACAGCAAGTATCAGAGGCAGTATTTGAACCTAGGTCTTCCTGATTAGTTCTAGTACCAGGCTACCCCATAAAGGAAGCATTTTGTAACCTTGAGGCATTAATTTTAGGGCATATGGGAAAGGACACTGGAAGGTCAAGGTCAGGGGGTGTGGACAGAAGATGGGTAACCATCTGGGGACAGAGGAAGACCTCAGAGTCAGTACTGACACTGCAGCTGCCACCGTTGGTACACGGATGCCCATCACACAGTCCGGCTGGGAAGAGGCATCGGCGGCTGGAGAATCCTGGGAGGTTGGAACAGGTGGCTCCATTGGTGCATGGCTGGAGGCTGGAGCAGTCACTGCCAGGGACTCGGATGGTGCAGAGAGGGCCAGTCCAGCCTTGATGGCAATGGCACTCACCCGGCCTCTCACAGGAGCCGTGTTCAGCATTGCAGCCTACCTGACATATGGCTGTAGGGGGAGAGGTGAGGGACCCCAGGCAGAAAGAGGGAGTGAAGGATAGAGGAGACAGAGAGATGGTGAGAAACAAGAGTGGAAAGAGAAACATTTGGGGAAGAAATGTTAGAGGAGTTGAAGGGAAAAGGAGAGGTGGAGAGGAAAAGAAGGTGGGAAGACCCAGGAGGGTATCAAGCAGAGACATTGGGGGAGAAGGGAATAGGGCAGAAATATGGAGTTTGAAAGAAAGGTTTGTAGAAGATGTGGAGGGACATGGAGTTTGTGGGAGAGATGGGGAAAAAATGAAACAGGAAGAATTATGGGAGAAATGGTGGATATATGACATTGGTGGAGACCATGGCAGGAGAGTCATTGAAGATAGGTGTGAGAGATTTGAAGGGAGAGGTGGTAGGAGAGGTTAGCAAGAGAAATGTTTAAGGGAACACCACGATATTTAGGGAACAGAAAACAAGGAACAACAGACAGTGGGGAAGAACCAACAGGGGAGGGGAGAAAGCTTGGTAAGCTATTTGGTAACTGCCAAGCTCAGACTGACTACCACCACCTCCACCACCCTGCCCCAAACCTGGGAATGGCTTTTGGAGGAGCCGAATCCCAGGGATTTCTCAGACCCTGGGGAGGGGAAAGGATTGGGGAAGGGTTGAACTCTAAAATCAGGGCGTTTAAGGCTGGGGGTTTACATCATGCTGGAGAAAGGAGAATATGGCCTGTCCCTGGGTCGGAATGTAGGGTGCTGGGCCACCCTCCCCTGTCCCACTAGTTCACTCAGGCTGGGAGCAGGTGTTCCCCAGCCCAACAGTCCATTCACATCCTCACCAGCCCAGCCCTCTCACTCACGCCGGGCACACAGGTCTCCAGCCCAGCCGTCCATACACACGCGCTCCCCATTGGCCCCACAATAGAAGTGGCCAAGGGGGTCGTCCCGAGGGCGGCAGAGGCGAGCACAGGCAGGACCATAGTAGTGAGGTTCGCAGCGTACACGGTAGGAGAAGAGGAGCTCCCAGCCCCCAGCCTGCTTGGCGTCTCGGGCCCAGGGGCCTCCGACTGCCAACCTGTGCCGCCCAGCCAACCGGCTCAACAGACTTCGATCCGGTCCTGCAAGCGAGAGGAATATGGTAGCTGGGACCTGTGGCCCCAGCTAGCCGCATCTTTGCCTGGAGGTGAACCACAGATCTCCCCCCTTCCTTGATTTGTGAGCTCTTGAAAACCCAGCCCACCTCCAATATGGAGCCCTTGAGGTACACATCCTGCCCCATTCTCCTACCTGTGATTCCAGACCACAAGTTCCTTCCCACCCTGATAATCTAGGCCCTCCTTTCTGACAATCTGTGACATGGTGGCTTGGAACCACAGAAACTCCTACACATGGGATCCTCAGGGCCCAGACCTCCCCCGCTCCTCCTGCTCGATCCCCCACCCAGATACAGAAGTTCTCGGTACCGTGTTCCCCCCGACCCCTTGGAACTCATAGACCACCCACTCCAATCTAGCTCCATCCACACCGTGAGTGCTCCGCCCACGTTGACACCGGAGCCCTCCTTCCCCTTTCACCTCCCCCCTCCCCCTCACTCTCCCCTCCCCCTCCCCCTGCCCTCCACCTCCACCTCCCCGCCCCTGCCAGACCCTCACCTGGAAGCTTCTCCCCCGGCACTTCCTTACTCCTGGATTCAAGGTCCTCCCTCCAAGACTCGATGATGAGAGAGAAAGTCCCCTGGAGGAGGGGGCCAGAAGGGACATGGGAGAGTGTTAGCAGGAGGTCAAAGGGAATTGAGCAAGGAGATGAGATGTGGAAGAAGGGACCTTTCCTAGTTAATGGGAAAGGTTCCAGCTCAGGGGAGGAATGCGTTGGAGCAAGGGAAAGAGGGGTACCCAAAGGCTTTAAAAAGAGAAAGTGAAATATGGAGGAGACAGATGTTATGAGACTGAGAGAAGATGCTGCTTGTATAGAGAGAGGATCTGAGGGTCTCTGGAGTCAGCAGTGAAGGTTGGGGTGGGAGCATGAATCCTGGGGAAGTCTCAGAAATTGGGAGAGGAGGCTATGTCTGGTTCTCCCTCAGGGAACCGGAGGCCATTAGGAAAAGAAGCCCATGGTTAGGCTGTGCGGTCTTCAAAGACAGCAATTTCTGCAGGGGATGGGAGTCCCATAGGGTGTTTTTGTTGGTTGGGCGTGGGGTGTCTGGCAATGGAGGTGCCTCAAAGTTACTGAATTGGAGTCTGGGGAGGAATGGGGAGGGGACGTTCTGCATCTTAGAAGATGAGAGTCTCATAGTTCTGGGGATGGGCTTCATCCCGCGTCCAAGGAAGGAGGTTTCACGGGATGTACGTGGGATAAAAGACGTAGGCATGGCATTCCTGGACATCTGAGGATGTGACTTCTACAGAATTGAGCGGGAATGGGGGATTAGAGGACCCCGATGGTGTCTGATATAGAGGTCTTCACACTGTCGTGAAATGGGGGTCTAGGGACTAGAATCCCACAAGGTCCCAAGCTGGGGCGGGGCGGGTTCTGGTGGCTCAAGGGGCTTCTCACCGGCCAGGCCGTACGGAAAGGGACACGGATGAGGCCGTCAGCCAGGGAGAGCTGTGGGTCGGGATCGGTGGGGTCCCCGGGGTCGGGGGTTCCCGGGGTACTGAGCGCAACCCCCAGGGCACACGGCAGGTCCGGGCTCCGGTCGGGCAGCGCCGGCTTCAGGCAGACACGAAAGATGAGACGGCAGGAGCCTCGAGCTCCACACGGGGAGTCTGGAGAGCTCGGGGAGCCTGGACCGGGCCGGAAAGAGTGGATCTGCAGTTCGAAGACCCCGGCGCAGCGGACCTTAGGGAGCAACACGGGGATAAGAGGTCAGAGAGTCCCAAGAATCCCACCCTTCTGCCCTAGTATCCCGCCGGATCCCGTCCCCTCGGGCCGCCCAGATGGCCTCACCTTGGGAAGGCAGAGTAGAGAGACCAGCGCGGCCAGGAGCCGGGCGGTCAGCGGCCGCCTGGAGGCCATGGCGCGCAGAGTCTGGAAGCACCCGAGGCTGAGAGGGCAGCTTTATAACCCGAGGCGAGGCCCCGCCCCCAAGGAGACCCCGACCCAGCTTAGAGCTTAGGCAGAGGGAGGACTCGTGTGTGTGTGTGTGTGTGTGTGTGTGTGTGTGTGTGTGTGTGTGTGTGAGACTAGGTGATGGTTTGTGTGCAAAGCTCCCTGCCAGCGACTGTCCATTCATGTCACTAAGTCTGTTTGTGGTTGTGTGATCTTGTAGGCATCACTAGTTGTGTTAGTCAGACGTTATTGTTGTCTACCTGTGTTTCTGGGTCATTGCTCGCGAGTGTAGCCAGGTCTCTGGTTTCACGCCAAGCGCGGTAGCTAACCTCGTGCGCAACCAGAGGTGGCAATCTCAGTATGTTTGATGGGAGCCCGAGGAGAGGCACCCGAGGTGGGCAGGCATAGAAGGGAGGTGCCCACCGAACAGAGATAATGGACTCTCAAGAGCCCGGAGTTTTGAGTGATTGTGTTTCTTTGTGGATGTTTGGATGGGCGAGGCGGGGTTATGTTTTGGGGGTTTGTGTGGCGAACTTGTCTGTTTGGTGCCTGTGGCTGTTTGTATAGCGGTGCACACTGATCAATGTTTTCCCTAAACTCCTTGTTCCAACCCCCACCACAAAGCCTTCAGCGCTGGGGAGTTTGGTCCCCTCCCTGGGCAGCCGCACTCCCAGTCACAGTCTTGCGGTTTGTCGGTGCAACGTGGTGGGGCGGGGGTGGGGGAGGCAACGCGGAGCGGAGCGGAGATCTCCCCCCAGAGCAGAGGCCAGCTTGCCACCAGGCTGGGGCTTACCAGCTGTATGTAAATCTGGCCATCTGCCTCCCAGGCTGCCCAAGCCCAGCCAGCCCCTTCCTTTCGCGGAGGCCCCCCTTCCTTCTTTGGTCTTCCCCCCTCCGGCTTTATGACGGGGGGAGGGGTGTCTCCATTTGCTCCAGGAGAGGTGTGAGCAGCAAACGGACAGGAAATGTCTCTGCAGCATTATGCTGGCAGGCACCTGGGTACCAGCTGGTCAGGGAAGGCACTGGTCAGCCCCAGGTCCTCCTAAACTAACTCGAGCTCCTCAGGCTCGCACCCCGAGCCGACGAGCCTCACCTTCCAGACTCTCTCCCCTCCTCCATGACCATCACCACACATTCAGCATCCTGGGATCTCAGAGAGGAATATTTGGAACTATCTGGCCCTATGGCTAACTTGGGGCAGGAACACCCACTATAGCAGTTCAAACAGGGAACTGGCCTCTCTAGCCACTCCTCCAGAAACAGGGAGCTCCCATTTCTCTAGCCAGCCTGTGCCGGAGTTATGTCCAGAGATAGGAAGTCCTTTCTTATGTGGTACTGAAATCTGTCTCTTGTGGAATCCTCCAAATGGCCCTAATTCTACTCTCTGGATCATTACAGAACACACTTTAACCCTCTCCCCCACGGTGACTTTGCAGGTGCTAGCCATATCCCCCCCCCCCCCAAGTCATCATTCCTCCAAGCTAAATATTCCCAGTTCCCTAGGAATCCCTACGATCACAGACCTAGGGAACTGGGAATATTTCCAGTCAACCCCTCCCCCCAGCCCCACTATAATTCTGGTTTCCTCTTTCCAAATGTCTCCAGCTTGTTGCTCTATGTAGATCTCTCTGTGTCCCTGATTTTTCTCTCCATATTCCCATTTCCACACTTCCCAACTTTCCCTTTTCTCTCTTCCATCTCAGGCCATTTCCTCAGTTCAGTTCTTATCTTTGTTTTCTTCCTTCCTTCCTTCCTTCCTTCCTTTCTCTTTCTCTCTTTCTTGTTCTTTCTTTCCTTCTTTCTTTCCTTCCTTCCTTCCTTTCTTTCTTTCTTTCTTTCTTTCTTTCTTTCTTTCTTTCTTTCTTTCTTTCTTTCTTTCTTTTTCTTTCTTCTTCCTTTCTTACTTTTCAACATCGCTGTCATTTGCAAATCTCCCTCCACCCCAGGATGCTCTCTAGTACAAAGCAATTATGCCAAACAGACCTGTTGATCACACCTGTGCCTTATTTCCAGAACATCATCCTTTAACCTCATTGTGTTCATAGATCTAAAGTGAGGACCCTCGAAGGTTGGTTAGACAGTCAACAAATATCTATTAAGCACCAACTAGGTACCAGGCACTGCGTGTGCTAAGCACCAGAAATTCAAAGGAAGCCAAAACAACGGTCCCTGCTGTCGGAGTTCATCATCCTATGGACCATCCAGTCCCATGCCCTCATTTTCCAGGTAAGGAAATGAATACTACAAGAGGTTCAGTGACTTAGCCCAACATCCCACAGTCAGAAGACCCTGGTGGAACCAGGATCTGACTCTAGACCTATTTTTTTTTCCATGCCATCACACTACTTCTTACTACGAATGCTCTGGGACCAGAGGCAGCTCCTGCATGGCTGATATGTTCAGGAACCATGTCCTCAAAACCAGTTTGGGGACAGAATCAGCTGACCTGTCCTCGAAGGGAGTCAGAGGATAGCAGTCCTCTCCAAGATCATACTGCACTATCAGGAAAAGGCACTAACTCTAGCTGGCATCAACGTCTCACCTTTACTCTGACCTTCTAGGGAGTGGATCACCTTAAGGGTGAGGAAACAGGTTCATAGACAGGCAGGGACTAGGCCAAGTCATAGCCAGCATTTAATTGCACTCAGGTCCTCTGACTCAAAATCTAGGACTCTTTCAAAGAATCCTACCACAGCAGGCTCTCTCTCCCTGTCCTCCTCACCCCAGCCATGCCATTCCGAAGACAAACACACACATACATACATACACACACACACACACACCAGCTGAAATGATCTTCCTCCTCATAACTAGGGGTGTGGTGGAGAGAATACTGGAGTCAAGAAGACCTAAGTTCAAATCCAGCCTCCAACACTTACTAGTTATTTGATTGCAGGCAAGTGTTTGCCTCAGTTTTTTCTACTGTAAAATGGGGATAATAACAGTCTCTACCTCAAGGGGTTGTTCTGAGGATCAAATGAGATAATCAGCTTAGCACCGTGCCTGGCACATAGTAGGCACTTTATACATTATTATTCCCTTCCCTTTCTGCTCATACCTCACACATTCTAGTCCACACCCTCATCACCCCTTGCCTGGACTACTGCAGTACCCTAAGGAGTCTCTGCAACCAGCATCTTGATCAATAAACGGTAAGTGCCTAAAAGGTGCTGGGTGCTGGGATGAACCTCTCCCCTCTCCAGTCCATCTTCCACATATCTGCCAAAGAGATAACTCTAAAATCCAGGTCTATGTGGCAAGAATCTTCAGAGGCCCCCTACAGCCTCAGGGCAAACTACAATCTCCAATTTGGGACATTCAATGTTCTTCCCAATCTGATCTATACTAGATGGCTCCACATCACCTCCTCCCCATCCTCCAACTACTACATTCTCCCCCCAGGCTGGCTTACCTGCTATTCCCTGTACACAAATTCCATTTCCTGTTTCCATATTCCCCAACCCTGGAAGGCTTTCTCTCCTTGCCTCTGCCTTCTGAAATCCCTCACATCCTTCAAGGCTTAAGTGTCACTTCCTTCAAGAGGCTTTCCCCGTTATGATTTCCTTTCTTGTCTATAGCCTATATATACTTATTTGTGAACATGGATTCCTCAGTAGAAAGTAAGCTCCTTGAAGGCAGGGACTGTCTCCCTTTTATACTTGTATCCTCTGTGCCTAGTATGGTGCCTGGTCCATAGTAAGCACTTAATAAATACTTGTTCCCTTCCTTCCTCCCTCCCTCTAGTCCACCCTCTTTACTGAGAGGAGGGAAGTATATTCCATCGTTAGTCATCTGGAGTCAAGACTGACCATTCCACAGACCTGAGTTCTGTCATCTTTTAGTTATTTGCTTTTCATATTACTGGAGTCGCTAAATATATTCTGGTCAGCTTCCATTACTCTGCATCAGGTCATACAAATCTTGCTGAATTTTTCCAACTTCTGTCATTTCTTACAGCACAAAAATATTTCACACATTCATATGTCTGGCACTAGACTTTGGAGTCATGAGCATCTGGCTTCAAATCCTATCACTGATAGTCACAAGCAAAGAGACCCTGGGCAACTCATTTAACCTTCCTCTCCATGCCTGAGTTTCTTCATTTGTAAAGTTGAGGGACCTGATGGCCTGTAAAATCCCTTCTGGGTCTAAATCTATGATCCTATATATGACCAAGTGTTCAGCCACTCCCCCACTGATAGACACCCACTGCTTCCAGTTTCTTGGCTACCACAAGGTACTGCCATAAATGTTTTGTATAGATGGAAACTTTTCCTCTGTCTTTGTCCTCCCTCCATGGGTTATATGTCCAGATGCAGGATTGCCGGATCCAAAGGGTATGAAGACTCATTTTCCTACATAATTCCTGGTTGTTTTCTGGAATGGTCATAGCTGTTCACGGTTCTACAAAGAGTGTTTTAGGATGCCCATCTTCCTACAGCTCCTCCAACAGTCTTGTTCCAACTTTTATCACTTTTGCCAATTTGCTGGGTGTTTTCAAGTACTTTTCTCTTCTCAAGGCCGATTTTGACTTCTATTTCATCTTCCGAAAATTGTTCATATTCTTCCATCTTTTATTAGGGAATGACTCATGGCCTTACCTATTTGTATCAAGTATCTACAGACCTTGGATACCAGACCTTCCGCAGAGATATTCGATGCAGTTGTTTTCCCGATTGGCAATTTCTTTCTTTATTTACAGTATCAGAGATAAAGCTGGAAGAAACCACATACCCCATCTAGCCTAACCACCCCTCCTCTCCCCATTCTACAGATAAGGAAACTCAGACCCAGAGAGGTTAGGCAATTTGAAGTCACACATTGATTTTATTCATACAAAAGCTTCTCTTTTATATGACCAAATTGTCTATTGTTGACTTTTGTGATTGCCTCTATTCTTTCTTGGGCTATGAATTCTTCCCAAAACCATACTCTTGAAAGGTAGCGCCTCCATTCTCTATCTTTTCCTTATGATATAGCATTTTACATCAAGGTTACTTATGCAAAAAAATAAAATGCACACTAGCTGTGTGACCTTGGGCAAGTCACTTAACCCCAATTGCCCTGCCTTTCCCTTTCCCTCCCCCAAAAATGGTTACTTATGCATTTGGCCTTTATTGTGATATATTTGATGAGATACTGGTCTTCATCTAGTTCTTCCCAAATTGATTCTTACTTAACAGTTCTTGTGAAACTATACCCCTCAGTGATTCACATTTGGGGTTCAAACACTGTTCAGTTTTGGCCTGTCTGATTGTATCTGGGTCTTAACTAAACTGTTCCACGGACCCACTTTTTTTTTTTCAACCAGTACCGAACAGTACTGATGATTACTGCCTTTTATGCATGTGAAATCTAGAAATGCTAAGCCCCTTCATTATTTCCCTTGGGAACCTTATAATTAATGTTTCCTTCTAAGAAGTAACCCTTTGCCAGACTGGTATGACCCTAAATCTGCTACATTTAGATATTACTGAAATTTTCATTACATGGGCACAATCCAACCACAAAGGGAAGAGAGTAAGCATTTGTTAAGGCCTTACCATGTGCCAGGCCCTGTGCTACGTGCTTCACAAACATTATCTCATCTGACCCTCACAATAGCCTTAGGAGGTAGAATATAGTCGAGGAAATTGAGGCAGAGGTTAAGGGACTGATGTGAGGTCATACAACTAGGAAGGCCCTAGAGCTAGACTTGAACCCAAGCCCTTCTGATTCTGGAACCTTCGTTCTAACCACCGCCTCTTGATTATCCTCCCAGTTGCCTCTGCTTCTATCAAGCGTTGACCTAAATCCTGAGGGTGCCTTCCAAGGCTCCTTCTCAGGGGTTATGGATTCTGCACTATGGATGGCATTTTCCCGTCTCCTGCTGGGGATTTCTGGTGGGTGTCTTTGGCACCCGGCTGTGCTGAAGGTGTGGTTTTATTCCCTCTGCTGTGACCCACTTCCTCTGCCTCCTCTCTGTCCAAGCTTACTCCCTCAATTCCTTCCTCCCCTTGCTACAGCCAACACTTCTAGGCTCAGAGTGGGCTTTCTGCCTCTGTCTCACCTCTCCTGGCTGCCCTTTCTCCACAGCTGGAGAGTGCCCACCCAGAGCCTGCCCATCGGCATGCTGCCCAGGGTCCACGGCACACAAAAGGTGGCAGAACCGGGGCGTCTCCAAGAGGGAAAGGACCCTCAGGGCTGGGAAGGGCTAGCTAGAAAAGGGAAGAGTGAGGCTGAGAAGACAAGGAATTTGACCACAGTCATTCATGCCAATGGCCGAGCTGGGATGAGATCTCACATCTCCCGGCCAAGAAGCCTGACGGATGGTGATTGCTCCTCCTCTCCCTGCCCACCTCCCCCACCCCACAATGAGAAACCTCCGGACAAGGTGGCTCTAGGACGGACTTTATTGTCAGGTTGACCACAGCCCCAGGGGCTGGGGCAGGGGGCCCCCAGGGCCAGGGAGGCAAGGGCAGAGACGGTCAGGGCTGTTTGGATCGGGGCCAGAGGCGGCTGGTAAGAGAACTGAAGAAAAGGCTCTGTTTGGTGGTCTTGGCCAGGTCAGCCATGCGCTGTTGCTCCTCCTGGGGGGTGGGGGGAGAACAGGGTGAGGCCTCGGGGCCCTCCAACAAGCACCTGAAGACCCAGGCTCCCCTCTCCTCCCCCAGCTCCTTCCTCCAGGAAGTCCTCCATGGTTTCCCTCCTCCATGCATCTCCACACCCAGAAGCCACAGACCTGCTCCAATCGAGACTGCCGCTGTTTGAAGGCCTCCAGAGGGTCTTCCTCTTGAGCATAGTTTTCTAGGACCGTCCGGACATCCTCCACCCCATTCAGGGCGATGGCTTAAGGGAGGGAAGAGGGAGGACAGGCTCAGGGAGGTCAGAGGACTGGAGAATCAGAGGTTTAAAGCTACACGGGGCTAAGAAGTCACCTAGGTCAACATGCTTAGTTTACAGAGAAGGAAACTGAGGCAACGATGGCCTGAGAGAGCTGGGACTCGAACCCGGGTGTCTCACTCCTTCCACTGAAGCCCCCGGCCCCAAGGCCAGGATCAAAGGCTCAAAAGGGAGGGGCAGGCGGGGCAGCTCACCCTTGAGGAAGGCAGACAGGTCGAGCAGGGTCCGGTCATCGGAGTTCCCATCCCAGGGTCGCAGGGCCACGCCGTTGTTGGGCTGAAGCCGGAAGGCCTCCTTCTTACAGTCGACCACGACCACACGCGCAGGGTCTCTGTTCAGGCAGGAGATGTCCTGGCAGAGAGAGCGAGTGCTCACCACAGGATTCATGCAACACCAGCCCTCCAAGGGCTCCAAAAGCAGCCCTCAGGTCTGACCTGAAGAGGCCACAGTCTCTTCCCTGACCTTCCCTCACCACCACCCTACCCCTAGCAGTACTTTGATATGGTGTCCATCCATGTAGCGTGTTGCATCCCGGAAGAGGCGGTAGGAGATAAAGCCATGGGGATCCACACTGTCAATGAGGGGAAAGGCTGTCTGGGAAGGAACAAGGGAGTCAGTATCTCACCTTCCCTTCCCTCGCAAAGGACAGCTGGAGTCCTCTCCTCGCCCCGGGAGGGACTGAGGAAACAGGTGGTCCATCCCCAACCCTCCCCAGACCTTCCTTCCAATCTGGCCCCCCCACCCTTTAGTTCCCTAACCATGCCAGTCTCTGAGGTGAAGATCACAATCTCATAGAGTGGGGCCAGCTGCTGAAAAAGGGTCTCAATGCCTGGACGCTTCTTGAACCGCCAACCCGTGGCCAGCTGCAGGGAGGAGGGAAGCTCATCAGAGGAAAAGAGACATCACAGGGTCACAGGGACCCTCTCTGCTGCCCAGATAACAAGGCATGCTCCTCCTTGCCCCTTCCCCCAATGCTCAGGAACTGCAGCCCTGCCTTGAGGGCCCTGCCCAAGATCCCTCTGGGATTCCTCAAGGACTGAGAATTCAATGGCGTGGCTTCTTTGGCACTAATACAGACCACCCAAGATGGCAGCAGGCATTTAATAAAGGCTTACTGACCCACAGATGACTGATTATTTCTTGGTGGATGGTGTTCAAGATTTGTTCTGGCCAAAAAATTCATCCCTACCTCCATGACCCTATTTGGTCACGAGCCTCTTAGAACTCAGAGGCTGATCCTGAGACATCTAGGGGGCCTTCATCAAGTAGCCCCCCCATCCCACCCCCATAGTGGAGATAGCACTGATTCCAGAAAAAATGCTACAAACTCTGAGATATTTCCCCTCAAGAAACCTGGAAATCCCCCCAAAAGCTTGGGGTACCTTAAATCTTTTCCTTCAAATCCTACAGAAGCTCCCAGGCCCTACTACTGAGTCTTCTACCTTCCTTTCTCCCCTATATCCCAGTCTGGGCCCCCACTCCCACGCACCGACCACTCGGGATGCAGCAGGACACCCGTCAGCTCCAGGACAAGTGTATATGGGGGTTGATAATACGGCTCTCGCAGAGGGTCCGGGAGGAGGCAGGGGCTGGTGGGTTCAATGATCATCTGTGGAAGGGGGAAGTCACTTGAGAGGTCAGGGGAGGCTGGAGATTCCAGGGTACCTGAGAGAAGACTAATTCTCAGGCCATCTTTGCAGGGTTTGAGGATATCTCTGGGGAATGGTGAGGACATCGGGGAGAAGACAGGACAGTCCATGAGGGCAGGAAGGAGTCTGGGGGCGGGGGAGGGTTCCTGTCTCTGAGACTCCTGGGAGGCAGCTCTGGGGACTTTTAGGGCACAGTAGGATCAGGGGTCAGGTCAGCTGGAAGGGGAGGACTGAGAGCAGCTGAAGGTGGACGCTATAGAGGAAGAACCTGGGTGGGTCTTCAGAGATACCTCTGGGATCTGGAGAGGTGGGGAGCCTAGAAAAGAAACCTGGGGACCATCCCACCTGTCGATAATCCTTAAAATACTTGTATGTTCGCCGGAGTTGCTGAACCAACACAGGATCTAAGGAGAGATAAGAGAAAGGACCTTGTCTGCCAGCCCCCAAGAAGCCTCTCGTTCTCCCAATTCTCAGCCCCTGGCCCAGAGACCAGGTAACAACACCCTCCCTCCCCACCCCCCCAGCAGAACCAGGCAGAGGAACAAGGCTAAGTAGTAATGGACTTGATAGGAACAGCAGGATCCCATCCCCTGAAGGGCTGGTAGGAAGCCACCTTTAGGTTCTGTCCCCTTCAAGAGACCAGAGAGCCCCTGGAGGACGGGCCAGGGCAGTGTGGGGAATCAGGAGGGCCCAGACACCTGCACAGAGAATGCGGGAAGGCTGGGGGACTGGGGGATGCAGGCACTGAACACTAGAGGGGCTGAGGGTGTCAGGCACCTGGGCCATGAAGGGGCTGAGTCTTCAATAGGGGAGAGATTCCTCAGTCCCCAGGGGGGTGAAAGAAAAGACAGAGAAGGCATGTGGCTGGCCCCTCCCCCAAGCCCCTCCCCCACTGGGCTTGCCTCAACCATCTGCTCCTTCCAGAGGGCCCCCCCACTCAGAGGATGGTAAGGGGCCTTTGTCTACCCCAGCCCAAGCCCTGCAGCTGCCCCAAACACTGAGGGGGAGGGGTTTAGCTACCAGATGGGCTGGGGGAGGGGCTCCTGGACAGTGGTCTCAAAGGAAGAGGGGGCCACAGAACCTGAAGGGCTCAGCGCCCAAGCCCCCCCCTCCCCTATCCGCCCATGAGGACACTCACCATTGTCAAACTCATCTGGAATCTGAGGAGAAGATGGAGAGAGAGAGAGGTGGGTGAGGGGGGCCTTGGGGGAGGATCCCCAAGGGGATTCCAGGGTCCTCTTCTCCCTTCCTTCCCCCACCTCTTCTTCCCAAGGGGGGGGACATCAAAGGGACTGGAGGAGGTGGGCGGAGGGGCTGGGCAAGGCCGGGCACTTCAAAGCCAGAGGGCGGGGCAGCCCAGACACCTGGCATGCCCAACTTACCTTCACACCATTCTCATCCACAGAATTGTTTCCTGAAACAGAAAGACAGGGAGGGTCAAGAGATGCCTGGACCCTTAGGGACTGGAAGCCCCCTCCCCCCAAGGCCTAAACAGGGAGCAGGGCCAGGGTCCCCTCTTCCACCCCATTCTGGGAGCAGAGGAAGTGGCCACAGTTGAGGCCACAGGGGCAGCCCGGGTATGTCCTGGTCCAGAGTCAGCAGCTGCCCTCTGACAAAGGCAGGGCAGGTTTGGGGATGAGGGGTCTTACCAAAGATATAAACTATGCTCACGGCCCCCCCAGCCCCGAGGAGCCCGGCCACCCAGATCGCCAGCTTTTTGGCATAGCTGGGGCCCTGCTGCTGCTGCTGCTGCTGCTGCTGCTGCTGCTGCTGCTGTGGCTTGCGATGTGTGGGCAAAGGTAAGTCTTGCATATGGCTCTGCAGAAGAAACAGCCCAAGGTCAGGTCAGCACACACTGGGCTCAGATTCTCATTTAGTAAGTGCCTACCGTGCGCCAGGGATAGCAACAAAGGCCAGACATGATCCCTGCTCTGGGGGAGCTTACGGGCAAACAGCCACGTGCTAACTCTGAAAAAGTAAGACCCCAAAAAAGCTGGGACCAGGGGACCAGGAACCTGGGGGGATCCCTGGAGCAACAGCGGCTGGCACCCAGACTCTGGAAGTGTTGGGATCTGGGGAAGAAAACTGGGAGCCCGATTCAATCACAACCATATTCAACAAATATTACAGACAAAGCACAGAGAAGTGATTTAAAAGCCAGGTGTGGGACCCCACCTGTGGCCCCTGCTCACCTAAGCGGGCCCCAATTCGATCAGCCCGTGATGGGGTGAGGCGGGTGGCCATTAGGCTGCTCAAGGATGGACAAATGAGTCCAGCCTGGGCCCAAGGGGTGGGGGACCTGCAGCCTCCGGGCCACACGGGGCCCTCCAGGTCCTCGGGTGCAGCCTTTTGAATGAGTCTGGGGATTTGTTTGAATTTGGTCAAAGGGCTGCACTCAAGGACCTAGAGGGCCACATGCGGCCCAGAGGCTGCAGGTTCCGCATCCCTAGAGTAGGAAGAGCCAGAAAGACCAGATGCTGGCTGCTGGGAATCACAGACCAAGAGGTTCACTGGCCACGGTCACAGATGGAGGTGCTGGAGAAAAATTCAAACACAGTCACCAAATGCAGATAGACACCAGGGTTCCAAGGGAGCAGCCAGATACCTGGGACCCCAGGGTGGGTAATCACAGTCCTCAATACAAAAAGCAATTTGGAATGAGGCTAAAAAAAGCATCAAAGCGACCATCCCCATGACCCGAAGGCCCATAATACAAGGAGGTCACTGACAAAAAGGAAGGCCCCAAACATGTCAAAGGTCACCTGATGTAAAAACAAAGAACTGGAAACAAACCCAGAGCGTGGAGGGCTCTCTCTCCCTGCCTCCACCTACCAGCCCATCAGGGCCTCCTCTGAACTGAAGCAGGGGGAACAGGGCCGGGGAAGACTTGGAGAAGAGGCTGCCACCATAACCGGATAACCCAAAGCTTCACCGAACCACGAGCACTTGGGGCGACCAAGAAGCTCAGCCCCACCGGGTGAGAACACGCAGCCAGGGGTGTCTGAGCCCCAGGAAGGCCTCCCTTTCCTCTCCCTTTTTATTCATCCTTCCAAAGGGTAAGTTGATGGGGTTTGGGGGAGGAGTATATTTATAAATAAAGATGACATAAAAGCCAAATGTCTGCATGATGAAAATTTTTAAAATAAAGGTGGAGACAAGCATTTGCTAAATGCCTCCTGTGTGCTGAGCACCCTACTAGGCACTGAAGGAGTCAATACTTGCATAGCATGATTACGTGCCAAGGCCAGCGCTGATTTGATTTTCAAACACCTCTGGGGGGAGGTGCTGCTATTCCTCCTACTCTTCAGACCAGAAAACCAAGGCCGGCAGCGTCAGCGACTCGCCCAGGGTCACGCAGCAGGAAGCATCCAAGGCTGGATCTGACCTCCTGCGGTGCCCCCAGCACCTCTATCTGACGCAGTAACAGCTAGACCTGACGATGACAAAGCCCTTGGAGCGCCTCACAAACCTGTGCTGTGCTACTAGACACCCACTTTACAGATGGGGTAACTGAGGCCGCCACATGGCCAGGCTCGCCACCAATACCTGCCAAGGGCCACAGCCCCCGGAGTCCCATGGGAAGCCAGATGCCCAGCCCCTGAAGGGCACAGCGGCTGGTGTGGGGGCCCCTCACCCGGATCGCTTCGGCCCTCTCAATCCAGCCAAAGCCCAGGCTTCCTCGGCCACCCGGGGACAAGATTGGAAGGGACTTGACATCCTTCACCACCTGGCTCCCAGCAACCTCTCCAGGCTTATACGGCCTTCCCCAATGACAAGCTACTGCTCCTCAGTCTCCAGGCCTTTGCCCAGGCTGTGCCTGTTATGCATGCCATCTTCACCTCCTCCAAAGACTCCCTAGCCTCAGTTTAACTGCCTTCTTCTTGCTCTCCCCCCCTGATGCCCCACTTCTCCCCATAAAGGACGACCTCCCCCGGCAGTACTTTTCTGCACACATGCCACATCTACTGGCACAGATACCACATCTCCCTGCCGAGGCTGACTTTAGGATTTGTCCCTGGAGTCCAGGCTGCTTAAGTCCTGGGGGCTTTAAAGGTTCTGCCTAAGCTCCTGAGGAACTGGGCCTGGGGGACCAGAGGGCTGGATCCTTGAAAGGTTCCAGAGGATAGATCTGGATGCTGGGGACTCTAAAGGAAGTTATGAATGGGGGATCCAGATAGTGGAAGAAAGAGGGCGCTGAGAGCTAAGGACATCTAGGTGTTCCAGGGGATGGAAGAGGCTGACGCCTGGGTCCTTCAGGGGAGGGGAAGGGAGGCTGGGGATCAGGACACCTGGGTCCTGGGGGAGGGTAACGCCGGGGATAAGAGCACCAAGGACACTGGCGAAGGGGACTCTGGGTATCCTGACCAGGGGTCCTTGGGGGCGGGGCCGGCAACTCGGCCCGGGTTCCACGTGGGAGCCAGCCACGCTGTGGCGCGAGGCCGAGGGTGAGGAGCTAAACCTAGAACCTGGGGAACCTAGAACCCAACGTGTTCTAGGCTCCGCACTTCCTTCTCCCTCTGCGCCCCCCTCCCGTCCGCTCCCCGCGCGCACGCGCAGTGCTCACCTGTCCTGGGCCTCGCGGCGGGGTCACCATCCGCGCGCACAAGGACCTGGGCAAGGGCACGAGCCCGAGCTGGGGCCGTAGCCGCAATCGCAGCCGCAACCAGTGCCCACCCTGCAAGCGTGAGGGCAGAGCCACCGCAGCCACCGAGGCCGCCATCTTGCTCGGACGCTACCGCCGCCGCAGCCTGGCCCCGCCCCGTTCGGCCCTCTTCCACGGAGCCCGACCAATGAGCGCACGGAGCGGTGCTCGCGCCTCTGACCAATGAAGAGACAAGAGTTCCTCTTTTTCCCGCCCCCTCCAAGAGCAGCCAGTGGGCTTCGGAGAGGGCTGCGGCTTCAGCCAATGAGAGGACGCTATTTTCTCCATTTCTCCCCTCCGGGGCGCTCTCTTCCCCCACCCCCAAACACATGTGTGCCTAGAAGTCAGGAACCGGTCATGACGGGACCCAGGGAGGGTCAAAAGAGCTTCGTGCGGCCGAAGCGAGGAAGCTAGTGTGTTCACGGGCTTGTATGAGCTGGGCTTCCTTGGGCTTCTTCCAGGGAGCCCGAGCACCGATGAGAACCCCTCCCACGCCTTAGCTGCGGGTTCCCTGGTCAGCACAGGCCGCCCGAAGGCGACAACTAAAGGCCTTGGCAAGGCACTAGCAGAGGATGCTGGGGGAGTTTCATGCAGGAAGGGGTAGGAAGGGCCTTGAACGCCAGGGAATTTTGTACTGGAGGGCATAGGGGGCTGACGTGGCAGGACCCGTGCTTTAGGTGAAAGGAAGGAATCCACGGGAACCATGGGAGCTGATGAGATTCCCCGAGTGAAGCCATAGGAGAGAGGAAGGTGCAGCACAGCCCTGGAGGTCACGATTTGGGGGAGGGTCCAGCCAAGGAGACAGAGAAGGAAAGGTCAGCTTGAAGGGTGTCCTGAAATAGGACAAGAGCCTGACCCACAACAGCATCCAAGGCCAGAAGTCAAGGAGAATGAGGACCCTGAGAAAAGGTCAGTGGGCTTGACTGATGGTCACTTCGGAAAGAGGGGTCACCAGGATGATGAGGTCAGAAGTGGGATCTTAAGTGATAGGCCCCTGTTGTTCGGTCACAAGAAGCAGAAGAGGTATGGGAATATGGAGGGATGGAAAGACTCCAGACTCAGGGGTGTGTGCCAGAGGAGACAGGGCTGAGCCTGCCAGGTGATGAGCACCGACTGTTAGGGGAAAACAAACCAAAGCCAAAGTCACCCAAGGGCCACCCTTTGGCAGAGGGCAAGGAACTTTTCCCCTCTAGTGCTGGTTTGGTCAGAACCTGTCTCGTCCAGTCCACTCAAGATCCCTTCAGACAGCTGAGAATGACACCACTGATCAAACAATCTTTTATTCAAAGACCACAGACAGAGCAAGCTGGCTGGGGTGGGCTGGAGCTGGGAGACTTCTCTGTGGACAGCCCTGCAGGTGGTTAGAGAATCTTCAAAAAGGAACCAACAAAAATAGACCAAGGTCTCCCAGGCCCCTGCTTTGAACCTGGCTGGGGACAATGGTGGGGGTGGGGTCAGGGTGGTGGTGGGATTAGGAGGCACGAGGAGGCCCCTCCAGCTTTCCTCTAGGCTTCCAAAAGCTTCCCTAGAAACCGGAGATTGAGGATCTTGAGCTGCTCGTCCAGGTCCATCCGCACGATGCCGTCCTCCCCATCGATGCTCAGCAGGTCCCCTGTGGCCTCCCGGTCCTCCCCTAAGATCACCTTCACCTGGAGAAGAGAAGAAGGGGCTAGCTCCCACCTTCATCTAGTAATAGGGGGAGGGGGGCTCCATCCTTTGGAAAGGAGAGCCAAAGTGCTTTCGAAAAGTAACCACCCTTTAGTGACCTTCCTCTGGCCCCAGCGGTTCTGCCCTTTCACCTCATCACCTTTTCCAGGGGCCCAGGACCCCGTTACCTTGTTGCTCTTGGTAGGAGTGATGGGCTCAAGATGCTCACTGGAGATGCTGACTACCTTCTCACTGTCTTTCAAATACACAGAGCACATACCTCCCTAGGGGGCAGGGATAACAGGCATGCAGCAATCAGTCCCCATACCAGGACCCTAAAGCCACCCCAAGTTGAGCGCTCAGCGCCGCCATGCTCACTTCAAGCCATCTGATTTCCACTGCCACCAAAGCCCCAGGTGTCCAGCACCAGGCCTAGCCCCAGAGAGCCCAAGTCCCCAGAAAAAGAAGATGCTGTAAAATAGGTGGGAAGGAGACCTGCAAGAAGCCCTTACCCCCTCCCTCCCTCCCAACACCACTGTGACCTCCTCAGGGACCAGGGTTACTTCATCTCGGGCCCCCTACATACCGTGACACTTCGGATGACACCTGTCTGTCCAACCACCTGGCTGTCCAAGTAGGTGTCTCGCACCTTCACCTGGATGTCTGTGGTCACCCAGTCACTGGAGTTCTGCTCAATGCCAGAGCCAGGTGTATGAGGATTGTAGCCACCTGGGGATGGTGCCCCAGGAGTCATTGGACTATAGCCCACTGGGCTAGGGCTAGGGCTAGCCTAGGGTTAGAAAGGAAAGAAGGGTCCTCCACAGTTAGTTCAGTTACAGTTATCATTCAATTCAGTAAACGCTTATTAAACACCTGTGTGCCAGGCCTGTGCTAAGCACCGGAGACACACATCAGATCATCTGGCATGTTCTCAGCCCACCATTCCCACTCCAGCCCTAGTCTCCCCGCAAAGCAGGGACACTTCTCCCCCTCCTTCTCCCCCCAAGGTCTCTGCTCAGCACCTGGTAAGCCATGGGCGAGGGTGTGGGGTGGTAGCTGGCAGGGGAGTGGGTGTTCTGATAGCCAGCAGGACTCGGCGCCACCTGGTGGTAACTCTGGGGGCTGGGCTGGTAGGAGCCTTGTGGCGAGGGGGCCGCATAGGGTGAAAACTGGTCCGTGTTGTACCTGGGGGAAAGGCCAGGTGGTATAGGGACAGAAGGAACCTACAGCTCCCGCCTTGGTCCAAGGCCACTCAGGGTCAGAAGAGGGCAAGGAATGCAGCCAGAGAGGGCAGGAAGGAGGTGGGCAGCAGCTTGGCTTGCTCCTTCACACTGGGAGCTTCCCACTCAAAATCCATGAGTGAAGATTCCTGCATCCCCATACTGACTTGGTGTTAAACTGTAACCTAAGTTAACTGTGTTTTACTGCATTTTCATTTATATTCTTAAATATTTCCTAATGACACTTTAATCTGGTTTGGGCCCATGGGCCACTAACACCCCTGCTTATATCTCTATGGGAGGTGAGTCTAGGGAGAAGAGTCCCCTGCAGACAAGTCAGGGAGGGGAAGGCACCCCCTCCCTCAAGGGCATAAGGTGGGGGAAAACGCAGCCCAGGTGGATGGGTGCCATCATCACTTACATGGCGGGGGTTCCAGGAGTCTGGGGGTTGTACTGTGCATTGACCTGTGGGGATGAGGGATCAGGATAGCCTGGTGTCTGGGGGTTGGGGGTCCCACCGTAGGCTTGCGGGGATGGGGTAGGCTCATCATCAAAGGCATACTCATATTCTTCCTCTGCCCTGAATGGGGGGAGAAAACAAGATGGTTGATAAGGGGAAGCATCCTTGCCCCTAATTCACCCCCACTGCAGTTCTGTTTCAGACCCTCCCCATGACTGAGGAGGGGGGGAAAGCCCCCTGCTATGGCCCTCCCCTTACCTGGATGGTGTGTTGGGGTTGTTGGGGTCCCAGGCACCACTCTGGGCTGGTGTACGGCTGCCATCATGAAGGGGAGTCTGGGAACCATAATGTGGAGTGCGGCTGCCTGCAACAAGAGGAAAAAAGGGCATATAGGATTCCACCCCACTCTGTCTGCACCAGCCTCAAGGGCTATTCTCATCACCATCCCCCAGGAGAACATGCAAACGCACGCACGCACGCACGCACGCATACGCTTTCCTTATCCCCATACCCTATTTCTCAGCCCTCAGATAGCCCCAGGATAAGGAGACTCACCATCGTGCAGAGGGGTCTGTGAACTGTACATGGGGGTACGGGAGCCCTGGACATACATGGGTGTCTGAGAGCCATACATCGGAGTCCGTCCATAGGCTGAAGTCATGCCCCCTGGACGTCTGGTGCCACTGTGAGTAAACATGGGAAGCCAGAGTGAGAAGAGATAGACAGCTGATGGACAAAGGAGATGGTGAGGCACAATAGGTACTCCTCCCAGCCCCAGAAAACCTTCCCCTGCTACTAACACTGTGGTGAGCCGCAGGCGATCCACAGAAATGGTCTGGCAGGTCGAGTGAAGCTCTACTCGGGCCGTGGACTCAGTGGCATCCTTCACTACCCCAATATAGCCTGAGCAGGGAAGGCACAGGAAGGGTTGGAGGCTGTCCATGATCTGCATCTCCAAGAGCCCCCTCCACTCCTCCTTGACACCAGCCCAGACTCACCTTTATATGGACCCTGAGAGATGCGCACGGTCTGTCCAATAAGGTCGTTATCTCTGCGGCCACGGCCACGGCTCATACCACCAGCACCAGCAGTCCCAAATCCTCCCCGCTGACCTACAAGAACAGGATGGCAGGAGGGGAGAGGTCAGGATCCACCTTCAATCTCCACCCAATCCTGGTCCCAAACCCCTTGCCTAGGTTCTGTTTGTTCGGAATCTCTTCCCCAAGCCAGGGCATCCCAGATTCTCCCCTACCTCCCCTGCTCACCTCCAGCACTAGGGTGCATTGGGCTGCTGATGCGAGGGCTCATCGGGGCAAAGCCACCCACAGTGAAGTTTGTGACATCTCGAGGCTGGGAGAGAAAGATGAGGGGCAGGAGGCGGTAAGGAGACAGGGTACCCCATCCCTGCCTTCCTCCCCCATCTCCCCCACACCACAGGCTCTGCACACTCTGAAGAGCTCTAGGAAATGGGGGCTGTTATGATTACTCCTCAAAGATGGTTCCCCCCCACCAGCTGGCCCTCAGCACAACGTACCTTGGAGCCGCCAGCCAACACCAAGTTACGGGTTTTACAGACAAACATGCCACCATTTTCCACCAGCTTCTTGCAGTGGAGAAATGCAAATCCTCGGTACAGATGCCTGATCTCTCCTTCTCTGCCCTAAGAAGAAAGCCAAAGTGAATGTGCCCCTGGGGTCCCACTCCTGCCCCTTGAGCCTTCTCCCCACTCCTGAGCACAGTTCCTTCCCCCACCAGCTCAGCCCAAGCCCCTGCTTCCCTTGGGAGCGCTCCACCCCTATCCTTACCGAATGGGGGCCATCGATGACCTTCACAATGTCTTTGACGTGAATGTTGTTCTGTTCTGAATCCAAGGCCACAGCAAAGCGGTTGTCCTTCTTCCGAGTCACTGCCTGATGCCGAACTGTAACCACCTTCCCAAACATGTTCAGGACCTATAGGGGCCAGAGAAGCCGGGTGAGCACCCCAAAGCAACATCCAGGGTTTCCCCTTCTGCCTTCCCTCACCCACCTGGAAGGTCTCTCTCTCCAGCCGAACAATGACTCCCAGAGTCTGGGGGTCCAGCTGCACCAGCTCACCCCACTCATGCTGGCCCCCAACATCCACCCCTGAGGCTGTCTCTGAGCAGAGCTGGAGGTCCCTCGGAAGGACTTTCAGCTATGGGGGGAGAGAAGAAGGGGGGTGAAGAGGAGATACTGTGTGCCAGAGACACTCACCATGCCATACCCCAGCACAGCCCCTACCTCGTGCATGGTAAGGTCGGAGAAGAGGATCACAAAGTTCTCTTCAACGCGCACAATGAGCCCTGTGTCACCCTCAAATCGCCCAGCAATCACTTTCACATGGTCCCCCATCTTGAAGTATTTCCGCAGTTCCTGGGCTGGGAACTCTAGCATGTCCTAGAAGAGTGTGTGAAAGGCTTGTGAGGGTCTCCATTCTCTCCCCAGGGAGCCCTCACTCACCTCTTCATGGCCCCCAGGTTTGTGAGGGCCTCTGTTCTCTCCCCAGGGAGTTCTCATCCACCTCCCTGTGGCCCCTAGGCTTGCAAGGACCTCCATTCTCTCCCCAGGAGCCCTCATTCACCACCCCTTAGCCCCCTAGGAGGCAGGAAGCCCACCTTCAGGTCCTCATGCTTGGGCATAATGGTGATCTTGTTGCCGTCCACACTCAGGATCTTGCCCTGAAGGTTGATCAGCTCACCTTCACACACTTCCACGTTGTCCCCAGGCTGGAAGTTGTGTTCACGTTCCTTCCCTAGAGGAAAAGAATAGGAGGCATGAAGAAAGCAAAGGGGGCCGGGTGCCCAGCGCTCCTGAGGGCTGGGGGTGAGGCTCATACCTGTGCTCTCAGTCACCACCTCGAGGTCAATTCCCTCTGGCTGGTCCTCAAATTTTTCCAGTTCTGAAAGTGTGGGCTTCACCCCCTCTGTGATCTAAAGAGAGGAGAAAGATGATGGGGGTAGGGGGGGCAGGCCATCAAGGAGTACCTACATGGTCAGAATATATCCTAGTCCCTCCAGGGGGCCACTGTAAGGGGGGGTCTGCCCCCCCAAAATGACAGGGTACAAGAATGTGACCCTGCATGCACTCTCCAATCCTTTTTGGGCAAAAGCAGTCTTTCTTCCTTTGTCCATAAAAGGCTGGGTGTTGTGAAGCCCTTCCTTGATTTGGGCAATAAATGGAGTTAGGGTGCAGGGTGGGAGAGGGGGCAAATTTGAGAGAGAAATGAGGTTTTATGAAGGTGAGTGGGGCTCAGCAATCTAGCTGTGGTTTGGAATATTCCAGAAGAAAGATAAGAAGACAGCACATTAATTCAGACTGTGAGCTGCTGGGCAGCAAGCTTTGGCCTTTCCCCATATCCCTAGCAAAGAGCACAGTGCCTGGCACATGAGATGCTTAATAAGGGCCTGCTGACCCAACCATGGGAAAACTGGTTTGAGCCAAGCTGAGCAAGCACTCTGTTGTTCTGCCAAGCAGCAACAATATCTCCCAAGGTCCCAGGGAACCCTTGGCCCAAATGCTAAGTGCTCGAAGCCCCACCAAGCAATCAGCAAGCTCCCAAGGCCAAGGAGGCAGCCCTGGAAGCTCAAGGCCACCAGGCTCAAGCATCTTGTGCCCTGAGAGAGCCCAGGGCTGAGGGAGGAAGAATGCTCGGACAGGCAGCCAGGCCAACCGGGGACACCTCTGGCAGACACTCACCACCGCTGACATGGCGAAGCTTTTGAACAGGAAGCCTTTTCGGCTGTAGCGGTTCCCCTCAAAGATCAGGAAATCTCCATCTGAAGCCACATCTCCCCCCAGGGAACTAGAGGAGACAGGAGAGAACAGATGCTGAGGGGATGGGGGCGAGGGAAAACTCGCTAGAGCTCTCAGGCCTAAGTTCACTCATCTGAAAAGTGGGGAGCAGAACAGCCCCCACTAAGGGGAAGGATGGGCCAGGCCTCAACACCAAGTCACAGAGAAGAGCAGTCCAGAGAACTGCCCTTCGAGGCCACGCTGTGACCTCCATCAGGCCCCACACAGCCTTCCCACAGCCTCCCAAGTGTGAGTGCCCCACGCCAGCCCAGGGCTCCCCACTAGGCTAGAATGTTCTCAGAGGAGTCAGCTAAGTCTCATCTCTCTCTCCTTCCCCAAGAAACCTTTACTCGATGTCCCCTACAGCCTGACCACGTGGGGCTTGACAATGAGGGTTGTCTCAATCTCAAACGGGCTGCCTCAGGAGGTGATGAGCTCCCCACCCAGCAGAGGCTAGATGCTGCTTGTGAGGAAGAGAAAGGCCCCTTAATCCCAGGGGCCATGAAACCAGTGACTTTTAAAAAATACATCAATTGCTGCTCTTTTAACATCTCTGGGTCTCCCTTGTGTTCCTGTTTTATTCTATGCATCTGAAGTCATGACTCTGGGAAAGGCTCCACAGGCTTCCCCTGACTGAATGCCCAAGGGACCATGATACCAAAAAGCCAGAGGAGATTCTCAGGCAGGTACAGGGTGGAGTAGTAAAAGTTGTGACAGCTGGCCTCTGAAACTCCTTCCCCAAGGGAGGAGGGAAGTAGTCTTGAAACAAATGACCTACACTGAGTTACTGGCTAGGGGCGGGGGGATGGGGAACACAAAGCAGGAAGTGGGGGGGAGTTAAGGCGGGGAGGCCTCAATCAGTTCCCAGAGGGTGAATTTTACCGTATCTTCTCAGCATCAAACAATCGTTGTGGGGGTCTCTTGAACTTTTTCCTCTTGGCAAACCAGTCTTTCTGTGAGGATACAGGAAGAGGGAAGGGATGATGACTGTCGATTCTGCCTGGAGGGGAACCTAGGGGCTGAGTCCCTGGGCCCATCCATCCCCCTCCCCTCGGCTCATGTCCCTACCAGGCTCATTCGGGCTTTGATGCGGTCATAGTCAATTCGAGGAATCATCTTGAGGGAGATGGTGTTCTGGCTGGGCTCTACATAGTCCACCTGGAAGGATGGGCAGAAATGATCAAGGATATACCCAGGGCTGTCTTCTGAGCTTCAGCAGCCCTAGAAATCATTGAACCTAAGACCCACAGGACTGGGTGCACCAAACCACCACCCCACCCACCCATCTAAGTAGTCCCTCCCTCGTCTCGGGTACCTGGGCAATGTCATCTTTGTAGATGCCCCTCTTGAGACGGACCCAGGACTTGGGCTTGAGATTGGTGACCTCCTTGACCACCTTAAGTACATCTGTCATTTCCTTGATGGGCACCATCTGCTGGTTCCAGTAGCCCAGGCGCAGGTTGCCTACCCCCTCAATGGCCTGCTTCACATGGGTCTGTTTGTAGGCTTCCACATAGATGTAGCCCTTGACGTGTTCTGGGGCCACCACTGACTTGATCTGCAATGGCTGTGGAGAGGAAACATGGCAGGTAGAAGACACCATCTCGGGTCAGGGTCCCAGAAGGGAGCTGTCCCTGCCTGCTGTGCCAAGGGACCTCTCCAAGGATTGTCTCCTCCCTTTCTCGCAGCCTGTTGCCCCCCTCAGTTCAGATGTTTACTCAAGGCCCCCTTCAGCTTTTGAAAGCTACAAAACAATCATTCTATCTAATCGTCATCCCCAGGGTGCCTGGGCACAAGGCAGGTACTCAGGAAACACACGATAGCCCTCTGGAAAAGCTACAGTCCTCTGAAAAGAAGTTGGATTTGAATAAGCTCCCTTGGGCACCTCATAGGAAGAAAGAAGAGAGGACATCAGCTCTGCTGGTCTGATGGGAAGCAAGTTCAATGGCATCACTACATGCCACAGAACTGAGTTACGGGCTCTGAAGGACCTTCCCCATAATGGCAGGAGATGCCTAATTTGTGAGCTATCACCCCTCACTGGGAGAGTCACAGGTGACCTTTTGGGAGCAGAAACTTGTGTCAAGGAAGGGGCCCTCACTTCCTGCACCCTGATCCAGCTTCCATCTACATCCAGAGTCCCCCACTTTGGGGCGGCACAAAGAGGGATGGCCAGAGCTGGCTTACTCACCACCTCCTCCCCCATTATTGACCATCCCCTCCCAGGAACACGCCTCCAGCCCTCCCCAGCAGCTACCACCTACTGTGTCTGTGAACTGGTAGGCAATGAACTTTCTCATGAGGGCAATCGCTGTTGCTCGTTCCTCCCCAATCTGGAAAGAAAGACGGTCCAGAATGAGACAAGGTGGACAAATAAACAGGCCTTCCCCCCAATCCCTGAATCCCATTCCCCAGGCCAAGAAACTCACCTTACATTTCACAGTCCACAGATTGGGGTCCCTGAGAAAAGAGGAAAGGAGACATTACTGGGGTCCCAAGACAACAAAGCTTGCTCCACCACATCCCCACCTGGAGAGCTCCTCCCCCTTCTTTCTCACATATGTCCAGTTCCAAGGCCGGCCCTCTTTCTTGACCTTCCCACAACTGGCCCACCTGCAGCCTGGGCTTGCAGCCAACACCACATTTAGGGGCTCCTCTGCATTCCAGAGGTGATTCCTCACATGCTCTCGGGCCAGCCCCCCCACCAGGCACTTCCAGGGCTGCTCATGTCCACCCTGTCATCCCACCCACCCCCCTACCCCCCATCCCCTTGCCTCCAGCACAACATACTTGACTCCAGGCAGCAGCTGCTGTTGAGTAATGTCGTCCGAGAGCTCGTCAGACCCCCCGTACACACTGTGATTAGAGGAAAGCGGTCAAATTTGTGCCATCCCCAAGTCCCGACCCACCCCCAACCCCCAACCCCCCAGCCCTGACATGCTCACGTTTCTCCCACAGATGATTTAGCGTATTTCTTCATGTAATACTCGCCCAGTTCCTCTTCTCGCTGATCCCTGTGATGGAAAAGGGGGGGAGAAGCAAGTCTTACACACCAATTCACAGGGCTTAGACTAGCTGGGAGGGCCTGGGAAGTCACAACAGCTACATTTTACAGATGAGGAAACTGGGGATTGGAGACATCCAGTGACCTAAGGTCCCCCGGGGAATGGAAGGCAGAGCTAGGACCTGACTTCACAATCTAAGCTTGCTCCTCAGGCAGCACCTTCCATGCCCCAATACTGTCCCCCCAGCCCCAGCACAATTACCTCCAGAGATTCTGGAGGCGGCGTGCCCCAGAGCGGTCCTCATCCAGAACGACATTGTCAATGTTGGATGCTGCAAGAAAGAGGAAGAGCCAGTGGGCCAGAAGGGATGAGGAGAGATGGGGCAGGACTAGCTGCACCCTGAGCTCAGCTGTGGGAAGGAGATGGGCAAAGGACAGAGACTCCAATTGGGGAAGGGGGTAGAGAAAACCTGGATGACAGCGAAGCCTAAGAAGTGTCTCTGCCCCTGCCTCAAGCCCGGCCAGCCCCAATTTCCAGCTCGTGGGTGCCTAGAGCAAACACCCATGGGCTAGCTAGCTGCACCTCAGTTATTGTCAATACAGAGCACTCGATAAAAATACACAGAAACACCTACAGAGTCCTAAAAAGCAAATAGCAATGACAAGCCCTTCCTCCCTCCCTCCCCTGCCACTAGGAGGCTGCATTTGGGTGGGGAGGGAGGGTGGCAAGAGGAAGGGGAAGGGTTGGGGGGGTGCGTAAAACACCCCTGACTCTTACCTTCAATCTCTTCTACTCGGAAGAAGAGGAGGTGGTGGTGGTGGTGGTGGTGGTGGAGGTGGTGGTGGTGGTGGTGGTGGTGGTGGAGGTGGTAAGCAGACACAGTATGAGCCAAATTATATCAGCAAAATCAACCAAGGTGGGGTGGGGTCAGGCCAGGGAAGGGACCAGGAATGATGGGTAAAGGAACATAGGAAGGACAAAATCAAAACTGAAGGCGAGGCACAGGGAAAGCCGGAATGTATGAATCGCACAGCACGAAAAACAGTGGGGAAGGGTTTGGGGGGGACAGCTTGGGGTGGGCCAAAGGGCATAGGCAGAGAAGAGAAACCCAGAGAGGACCCAAGCCCACTCCCACCCCCACTCCCCAAATGATACCTCTCTAGGAGGGAAGGGTCCCAGTACTGCCAAACACCCCAATATACCCATTCCCTAAGGCCCCCTCCCCCCATTCAGGTGCCTAAAAGAAAAGGATATGAGAGCTGTTCTCTCAGGCAGCAACAGAAAGAAGCCAGGTGATAGAGGAGGGGGATGTAGGACTGGAGAGACAGGGAGATGGGTTCTGGGGCCATCCCCCTACCCATGAAGGACTCCATTTTAGAATATCAGACACTCGCCTTCCCCCGCCCCCTCTACCCTTCCCTTCCCTTCTTGCTCAACCTTGTCCGGGGAAGTAGAGGCCAGCTCACGATCCCCACCCCAATCTAGACCCTGCCCTTTGCTAAACCCCAATCCTGAGGGCTCCCCAGAGTCTCCAGGCCCAGGCAGAGCTAGGGGAACACAGGAAGCTGGCCTCTTTTTGCTACTTACCCTTCTCTAGAATGTCCTCAGCTCCATCTTCCCATTGGTCTTCATCTTCATACTCATCATCCACGTCTGAAAAGGCCCCAGAAGGAAGAAGATTGAGACTGGGATGCTGAGGTACTCCCTTTGTACCCCACCCACCAGACCCTCCTTTCCTATCAAGCCCAGCCCCACTGAGAGCCAGAGAATGAGTTACAATAAGCGGGGCGGAGGGGATGCCCAGGTACAACCAAACAGCTTTGTCCTAATCCTGAGTCCTTAGCATGAAAGCCTTCTGAACTGTTCTTGTGCTACGGACCCCTCAGGCAGTCTGGCGAAGCCAATGTTTTTAACATTAAATTAAATGCACAAAATATACAAAGTTTCCAAAAAACCCAATTATGCTGAAATATAATTATCAAATATTCTTAAAAACATGTTTATACAACTATGAAGGACTTATGAAAAATGCTATCCATCCCCAGAGAGATAACTGAGGGTGTCATACAGACTGAAGCATGCCTCATGCCTCATGACTTTATTTTCCTGGAGGGTTTTTTGGGATCTATGTTTTCTTTCATAACATGACTATCAGGGAAATGTTTTGCATGAATACACACGTATAACCTATATCAAACTGCCTGTCTTCTCAAAGAGAGGGGGTGGGGAGGGAGGAAGGGAGAAAATTTGGAACTCAAAGTTTTTGAAACTAATGTTAAATGTTGTTTTCACATGTAACTGGGGAAAAATAAAATACTAAATAAACAAATGAACAAACCAACCAAAAAAGTTCAAAGACCCCAGGTTAAGAACCTCAACCTTAAGACAAAGGATTTGGGAAAATGACCCAGAGATACCCAAGTTCTTGGGGCTGGCCACAGAACTCATCTTCCCAAAATGATACCCTATCCCCAAAATTCCATATTTTCCAGGCACATGGGAGGAACCCAAGAGAGACTAAAGGTCAAGCATTCTACCCCCTTGCAGGCCCACTCTTCAGCTCACCGGCTTCATCCAGGATGAAACCTCCATGTCTTGGCTTTTTAGGGGGACGGTCATCATCTTCTTCCTCTTCCTCTTCATCATATTCCTCTTCTTCTTCCTCCTCTTCCTCTTCCTCAGGCTCTTCCTCCTTTTCACTGCCTGCCACACTCCGTCGCTCCTCCTCTACCTGCTGGAAGGATAGAGGTGATGGTTGGAAAGCCAGAAGAAGAGCCATACCCAGAACCCCTCACGATGCCCATTTCTACCACTCAGAATGACTTCAGTGAAGGTGAAAAGGTTCACATTTCTTAAAGCGAACAACCTAGCTGGGGTTCACAGAATCACAGAGTTGGAAGGGTCTTCAAATCGCATCAGGGCCAACACCTTCATTTTACACACACACACACACACACACACACACACACACACACACACGCACACACATGCACACACACACACACACACATGCACACGCACACGCACACACACAGTGAGAACCAGAAGGTCAGTGACTTGCCCAAGGTCCCACTGTGAGTAAGGACAGAGCTGGCCCCCAAGCCAAGGCCCCCATGGAGGCCTGAAGGTCTATAAAGTCAGGCAGGGGGAGAAGTCCCTCCCTAGTGACCACGATCACCCATCATCGGCTCCACCTAGCCTCCTCTACCAGCTACAGGACAGATAATACTGAGAATGCTCAGATCCGGGGATTGGGCAATGGGGCTGCAGAACCAGGCAGGGAAACTTTCCAGGTGCCTCTGGGAGAAGGAACCAAGGACCCGGATGAGAAGCAGAGACATCCAGAAGCCAGCAGAGGGTGCCAGAGAGCTGGTTCTGAGGCGTTGCCCTAGGAAGAGGGAGAGCCCCGCCCGTGCCCCCCCAACCCCAGCACACCTGCCCAGACCAGACCAAGCACCCCCTCCTCAGCACTCACCTCAACCTCCTCCGCCTCCTCACTGCTCCGCTCACTGTCCTCCTCCTCCTCCTCCTCTGAAAAGTTGCTGTCATCACTGTCAGACATCTTCTAGGTCTTTAGGTCAGACTAACCAGGGGAGATGAATAAGTCAGGGCCATGGGCTCCCCCAAATGAGGCAGGAAGACAAAGGATCCCCCGATGGCCTCATCTCTTCCACCTCCAGAAGGCCCCCTCCCCCATCCCCACCGGTTCCTTCCTGTGCCAGACCACAAGGGGCTTCCAACGTGTCTCCTCAGAAGCCCCTTCCCCTCTACTCTGTCCCAAGAATCCTCTATTTTCTCTCCCTCTAAACACACAAAGGAAACCCTTTGCAAAGGCTCTCAGCCCTGCTCCCCACACGCAAGCACACAAAACACACACAGCCCCTGTAGCCCAGTCCCCATCACAGGAGTGTCTACTAGGCACCCATTGTGTGGAAGAACTACGGGCTCCAGCTGAGAACACCGGCCTAGAAGGACCAAACCCCCCATCCCCAGGTGAGTCCGGTCCGGGGAGGGAGGGGCACAAAAGCGGATACAAAGTAACACAGAGTAACCAGAGGGAGCGGATGCTAACAGCCGGGCCAATCGGGAAAGGCCTCCCTGGGAAGAAGCCCCCGCAGCCGGGACATCCTGGGAGGGTCCTACTATGTGCACAAGTAAGAAGGAAAGAAATCCCCAAAATGGAGGCAAGGGCGCCCCTCTCTGGAAACGGCCCAAAGGACGTTTGGACTGAATCTGGGTTTGGACCGGCAGGCTCAGGGGCTTGTGCGTTATCCCAGAGAGCACAGGGACTCCGGGGCAAGGTGTCTTAAGGATCGTCCTTTGGCTCCTGTCCTGAGGTTGGACTTGCGTGGGCGGGGGAAAGGGGAGGGTCCTGGGGAGCTGGACACACACCCACCCACCCCACCCCCAACACCCACACACACACCCTCCCCTTCGCCTGCCCCAGGGACCCTTCCTGGACCCCCTCTGCCACGTACACACAATCGTTAGCACATGCGCCAGGGCTTACACACTTCTTCCCCACCTGAAGCCAGGTCCCATCCCACAACAGTGTCACAATCACGCGTGCACTCACCCTCACATGCTTCCTTTAAAACCTCCACTTTACAGGCTCTCTGACATTCGATTTCTCACCCTTACACACTTACAGGCTTACTCTGCCACACTCCCCCTCTCATCCTTACACTCCCCCGACACATTCATCTTTACACGCCCCTGACACACTCATCCTCACACTCGCCCTCTTGGACCTCCCACACACACTCGTCTTTACACGCCCCCTGACACACTCATCCTCACACACTCGCCCTCTTGGACCCCACACATACTCATTTTTACACTCCCCCTGACACACTCATCCTCACACTCGCCCTCTTGGACCTCCCACACACACTCGTCTTTACACGCCCCCCTGACACACACATCCTCACACACTCGCCCTCTTGGACCCCACCCCCGGCACACTCATCTTCACACTCCCCCTGACACACTCGCCCTCGCGGGATCCCCCGACACACTCACCTTTACACACGCACACGCGCAGCCCCGCTGGGCCCCTCCAGCCGCGATCCTTACCCCAGGGCGGGTCGGCGTCGCTCACTCCGGGTCCCGCAGCTCCTGGTCTGGCTCGGGCGGACGCGACGTCAGACGAAGCGGCGGCGACGGCGACGGCGGCGACGGCGGCGGCGGTGACTGGGGCGGCTTATCTCTCGAGAGTTCGCGAGAACCGGAACCGCGACCGCCACCTTGGGAAAGGCAGAGAAAAAGCCCGACTTCCGGCGGGCCGGCGCCATCTTAGGAGCGGCACAGGAGACCGGAAGTGACGTATTGGGAGGAGGCGAGGAAAGCCGGGAGAGGGTTGGGGCAAGGCTAGAGGAGAGGAGGCAAGGAGGCGGTCGGCTCGTGCCTCGAGTGCTTGTGCGCTCTGGAGCTGGAAGGGTGGCGGGGGGGCGGGGGAGGAGTGCCTGTGACGTCACAGAAAGGGACCTTAGGGGACTTTCTAGTCCGCTCCTTACCTGAAATGGAACTGCCCTGGGCCCCCGAAGGGCGAATCACTACCGGCCCTCTCAGCTTCCTAGCCATCTGCCGTTCCTTCCTCCAGACTCATGGTTTTTACGCTTTGGCCGACAAAAGTACCCAAAGGGGAAACTGAGGTCCAGAGAGGATCAGTCCAAGTCCGGCCAGGATTTGAACCGGGGTTCTCTAACGAACTCTAGGGTTCTTTCCGCTCCTTGCAGCTGCCTCTGCCTACTTGGCCTCTTGTCTTTATAGCCCCTATTTATTGTTAAGTCTTTGACCTTTATATTTTTGTCACTATGCATTTCATTTCAGTTGTCAGTTTTCTTGGCATGTGGTTGGGCAAAATCGTTCCAAATAATTTCCTTCCATTTCTTCTTCATTTGTTGTGAATTCTCCTTTATCATTTGAGTTATTGGTAATTAGGTTTTCCTAGCTATTTAAAAATTTCAATTAGGTTACGTTTTATTTCAGTGGCTTTTTCCTCCCCCAAAATCAACCGTGCTGGTTTTATTAATTAAATGGGTTTTTACTTTCAGTTTCAAATTTTGGAATTTTATTTCGGGGTCTCATTTGGTTCATGAAACAGATTGGTTGTCTAGCTTAGTTTTACTTGCATGCCCATTTATTTGACTGTCCTCTCTTTTGTGGATCTGTGTTTAGAGATACATTTTCCCCAAAGGGCAGCTCTGTCTGTAACCCATGGGTTTTGATATACTGTCTCATAGTTGTTTCCTTTGGTGAAATGACAGATTGTTTCCACGTGTTTTTTGACTCACCAATTCTTTGGAGGAAGTTTGATTTTTAATTCTTTTATTCAGTTGCCCTTTACTGAATAATACCGTGTTGTTTGGTGGTCAGTCAGGTTGTGTTCCACATTTTGGCCTTGATGTATTTACTTTGCACGTGAAGGATGGGTCAAAGTACTAGCTTGATGCTGCCTGATAAACTGAGTCAGTATGTCATCTCCCTTCCCAGAGCCCCCAGTCCTACTTGGTGAAATTAGAGGAAGGGGCAGGTAACAGAATGGACAGAGCTAATGAGGTAAGGTTTGGCCTCATCTGACAGAGCTGAGTGGTGGTGGCATTCACAGCTTGTCCTTGCTCAATGGGCTTCAACACTCACATCTCATCAGTACCCTCAACGCCCTTGGGCCCTCGGGTCAGAAGGCAGAGCAGAGCAAAAGCCACTTAAAGCCTCAGGCTAACAGCGGATAGAGTGCCAGGCCTGGAATCAGGGAGACTCATCTTTCTGAGTTCAAATCTAGCCTCAGACGCTTAGTAGCAGTGTGACCCTGGGCAAGTTATTTCACCCTGTTTGCCTCAGTTTCCTCATCTGTAAAATGAGCTGAAGGAAATGGCAAACCACTCCAGTATCTCTGCCAAGAAAACCCCAAATGGGGGCAGAGTTAGACTCCAATGAACCAGAAGCTCATCCTACTCACTCATTTCCTACCACCAGCTACATACCTAGGCCTGGATTCCACCTAGCCCCACCCAGCCCAAGAGATCTTCTTCCCCATCCCAATATCTTTACTGGGGCCTTTTGTTTGTTATCTGCAAGGCCCCGCCGCCCCCCCCCCCCAAGTAAGTTCCTTGAGGGCTGGGACAGTCTTTCTTTTTTCTAATATGTACCCCCCCCCGGGGGCTATGTGATGGAATCACCCCTGGCTAGCAGAAGGACCACCAGCCATACCCCCAGTGGTCTCCATTCCAGAGAGGGAATCTTCCTTGGTCCTTTACTTTGACCCTGAACCTGAGTCCTGGGGAGAGGGGGATTTCTTGACCTCCCCCCGCTACCTTCAGTGGGATGGCATCCAGCCATAGTATTAGGCCATAACAGTGCGGGGCAAACGAGTATGGGTTACGATTTTTATCTGGTAAAACAGCCTGAGCATCTGGCTCAGACTTGAGTCTGGCTAATGATAAGAGCAAGCAGTACTGACCAGCTAGCCTTTCTGTCCCACTCTCAGGTTTGCAGAGCTTTTTATAAATGACTTCATTCGATCCTCACAACCCAGCTAAATTATCAGTTAGAACTACCCAGCCATCAACTGGCTGCCTCCTCCTCTTCCCTTGTAGGTCTAGTTTCATGATCTCCCACAGTGGGTTCTAGGAGGGCAGCCATTGAGCCTGGGAGGGCACTCCCCCGCCCACGGAAGGGGAGGAGGCTCTCCTTTGAATCCTAACCCAGGGCTTGGCACTTCAGACAGTGGATAAATGTTAGGTGACCTTGAATCTGATGTTCTTCCCTCCCGCTCCACCTGCTTCCTTACAGCCTGAGGGCATCTTGATCCAGTCCTCCCAAGTATTAGAAATGGCACCCTGCTCCTAGGCCTGGGTGACCAGACCCTCCCCTGCCCCGATCTGGACAGACCGACACACACAGACACACACACAGACACACACACACACACACACACACACACACACACGCCTTCCCTAAACGAACTGTAGACCAGGGGTCCTCACCATCTGTCAGTCCCACCCTTCCACATTCTTCCTGTCCCCCAAAATCTTCCATCCCTAAAGGTCTTGGGAAACAACTCCAGGTAACTCCCCAGTAATGTCACAGGCCCCTTTAGGTGACTTTTGTCCCCTGTAAACTGATGGGAACACTGTCCTGAACGTGGTAAATTTAGAGGGGCAGTAATAAGTGGAGGAGGAAAAAGAATTGCTTTGTCTTTGTTAAAACTGTGGAATTGGGGCAGGGGGCAGCCCAGAAAACTTGTGTAGGCCTGAGAGAGAGACTCTAACTCAGAAATGCCGTGCCAGCCAAAATGTGATTTACCAACCATTTTACTAAGTGTTTGTGCCTCCTGTGCAATTCACTGAGCTGGGCACAAGACAGGAAGGCCTGGCCCCAACCAGTCTAGGAGGTGGGAAAAGCTACGTTCATGAAATTCGTGAGATGAACCGAGTGTTCAGCAGAGCTGAGGCGTCGGAAGGGCCCTCAGAGAGGGCAGCCCATGGATGAAGGTCACAAGGACCATCTGTCTGGTGCCTTCACCTTCCTGTGGAGGGAAGGAGACTTGCCAGGGTCACTCAGCTAATCAACTAGAAGCCCAGCCATTCTTCTGACTCCACTCCACCATGCTGGGCTTTGAAGGAGGGATAGGTGGCATTTGGATAGGTAGAATTAGAGTTAGTGGGGAGGTCATTCCAGGTGGAGGGAACCTAGAGAGCAAAGATGCGGAGGCTGGGAACCTTGGTGCCCACTTCAGGAGGTAAGCAATCCAGTTTGGCTGGAGGGAAGATCCTGGGGGTCTAGGGTATGGCACTGAAAAGCCAGAGAAGGTAGGCAATGGGAACCATGGAAGACTTTTTCTAAAGGAGATATGAGGGAGTGTCCGGGTGCAAAGCTGTGCTTTGGAAGGCTTCCCCTAGTCGGCGGTCTTTGCAGGGTGCACAGGGTTTGGTGGGAAGCAGGGGTCACGGGTGGGAATTCCAGCTAGGAAGCAGCTCTCACTGTCCCAGGGCAACGTCATGAGACAGGGTCTCAGATTGGGAAGAGGGTGCATCCTCATCTGTGAATATCAGTTCCGGGTTATGCAGCAGGGGTCATCCACCTGGCAGCAAGATCCAGGTCCATTAAGTATTTCACAAACCTCTCTGTGCCCTTAGGATGTTATTTATAGATCAGTCACTCCCTGATATTCACACTTTTATTTGATAAACATGTAAATGCCAACTGGATGCCCAGCCAAGTGCTAGGGTCAGGACACAGCCTGGGGAGGGGTTGGGAGAAAGGGGAACTTTAGGGATCCTAAAGGCGGAAGCAGTCCTGTCCATGGAAGGTGGAAGGTGCCGCATTGGGGTGAGGGCAGCAGCATCATCACCTGTCTGGAGATGGAGGGGGTCTGGGCTAGGCCTTGGGGAAGCCAGCCTACTCCACCTTCTCCAAGGGGAACAGAAGCCAAGGGTCCCCGACCTCCACCTCCAGCCCTAGCCCAGGATGTGAGGCCCTCCCTGAAGGGATGGGTGTCAGTCACTCACCATATCTGCCTTCTCTTCCTTCTCTGGTCTTCCCTAGTTCCCTCCTACCCTAGGACCTGCTGGCACTCCAGATGTGGTAACAGGGGACCCTGGAAATCTAGGCCTCTAAAGGCCTCCAGCCTGAAAGCAAGGGTGGGGGTGAAGAAGATTCAGGTGTTAAGAGAGGGGCAATGGAGACCTCCAAGATCTCCCATTCCCTTCCCTTTTTATTCCCCCACTTCCTTCCCATCCCTCCTTCCCTGAGGGATACCTGAGAATGTCTCCGGGGACCTGCAGGGGTAGTGCATGGGGGAGGGCTGTGCAGAGGCTTGGCCACCCCCCCTCACCCAGCCTGATGGGCTCCAGCACAGGCTACGTGCAGTAGCTCCAGAAGTTTGGCCAAGAATTGGAGGACAGGCCTCTCAGGGTATCCCTCGCAGGGGGAACAGGGGCCTGAGGCAGCTCCTCCCCTGGCTCCCCACAGGTGGTACCCCAGGGCTCGAAATGAGCGCTTCAGCCGGTTCACAGCCCTCACTGCTGCTGGCCCTTCCTCATGCCCAATCACAGACAGCTCCACCCCAAAGCAGTGCAGACTCTCCATAGGGCACACCTGCAGAGACCCACCACCTCCATCCTGTCCTGGGGGACCTCCAGCAGAAAGGCCCCTAAATTCCATTCCCCATAGCCTTGACGGAACACACATTGATGGAGACTCATCACCCCCATCTTGAGGAGTCCTCATCAGAGGGCCCAAAACATGGCTTCTCAGAATATACCTCCCAAGACACCCAAACTGCTGACTTCTGAGGCACACCCCTCCCAAATCACTGGCATCCCAGGGTATCTAGGTGAAAGGGAATCAGACACTCTTGCCTAGGACCCCCGAGGACAGACAGGTTTGCCCTTCTTAAGGGCCTCTGACTTTCTCTTCTCCTCCACAGAAAAATGGGGAAATAGGACCCCCACCATGGGGAGTGGGATAGGGCAAAGCATACTCACAGAGAGACTATCCGGAGTGTAAAGGGTCCCGTCATTTCTATCGCCCTGGGATTGGAGGGGGAAAGAGCTGGCCACCAGATAGCCCAGGTTCCTTTCCCACCATGCCCTCCCATCCCCACCAGCTGCTGTCCTCTCCCAGTTCCCACTGGCCACCAGCCTGCCCACTCACTAGGGCCTCCATGATAGCCATAAGAACCTCGAGGGGCTCCCAAGGGCAGCTGGGGGGCCCCAGAGGGGGACCCCCCAGGGGGTGAACCAACACAAGGAGGGCCCAGAAGAACCACATGAGGGCTGGTGGGGAGGGGAGGGCCTCTCCTACCCCTCCTACCCATCTCCCTGGCCTAGGGAGCAGGGAGCCTCAGGCACCTGGAAGAGACGGATGGGAGGGGAGGGTTAGAGTGCATTTGGGTGAGGCAGAGCTCAGAGCTTCTGCAGAGCAGAGAAACGCTCCCCAAACCAGGGAAACTTCGGGAAGGTGTGAAGAGTCCCCACAGTGAGGAGGGGGAGATGTTGGCTTGAGTTTGGGAGAAGGGGGCCCAGCCACACACACTCAAATCTCACCGATACAGACTAGGCCCGTGTTCACAGGTTACAGTGTAACGGATTTAGGGCTAGTGTCATTAGACCTGAGTTCAAATCCAGCCTCATTCCCTGGCTGGGTCAAGATGGGTAACATTCATTTGCCTGCCTCAGTTTTCCCATTTCTGTACTAGTGATAATCATAGCCCTCACCTCCCAAGGTGGCTGTGGGGCTCAAAAGACATAGTATTTGTACCCTGCTACTTAATGCTAGCTAGCACTCTTCTTGTCTGGGTCTCTAGAGTAGGGGACTGGCTCTGTCTCTTTCCGTCTGTCCTGGAGCTGTCTGGGCCTCGGGGTGAGGGTGGGAGCTGGTGTCTCTGCAGGCAGGTCCCTGGCCATGTCTCAGGGGGTACCCATTTCTCTTCCATCCCCTCCCCCTTCACTCACTCACCCTCGAATCCATCCTATGCTCTCAGCTCCACAAAGGAATGACAAGTGGGAGGCTTCCAGCTGGACTTGGAAGTCTGGCCCCTCCCCGGTCAATCAATCGATCAATCTATCAGGGGCCAGCAACCAGGGGAGGTGCAGTCAGAGGTCCCAGGAGATGAGGCGCTACGGGTCCATGGAGTCCTGGGGACACATAGCCATAGACAGACACACCTCTGACCTCCCTGGACAGAGGGCTAGGCTGGGGAAACTGAGGCAACCCCCCCCCCCAGGCTGTAGGGGTGGGAGGCGCGGGTCCCTGAGAGGATGCCCAAGGGGGCTTGGAGGGGGGTTGCTGTGGAAACGGGGGAGGGGAAGGACTTAAGGTAAGGGTCTTGAGGAGAGTGTGGGGAGAAGGGGATCCTAGAAGGGGCTTTTGGAAGGGGGGAGTCTAAAAGCGGGGAGATGGAGGAGGGAGGAGAAGGGGGTGGTTCGAGAGAAGGAAGGCTGTCCTGAGGGCGGGCGGGGGGAGGATCGTTAGGCAGGGGGCGCTGAGGAGGGGGATGGAAGTCCAGCGGATGGAGTCTGGAGGAAAGGTCTTAGCCTAATGGGTGGGAGTCTTGAAAGAGGGAGCGGTACGGGTGGGCGGGGGCGGGAAGAGGGCCTTGGAATCTTAAATGGGAGGAGTTGGGGCAAAGGCCGGGGAGAGGAGGGGGCGGTGTCAGGGATGACTATACAAATGATAAGAGCCAGCCAATAAGGATCGCCGTCACTTCGCTGCTAGACCGTTGGCTCCTCCCCCTTTCCCCAAGGCCAGGCTCCGCCCCTGCCGTAAAGTGCCGCCGCCGCACCTCTTAGGCCCTACCCCCTTTCTCTGGTGAGCAGCTTGCCCAGGCGTCTGCGCCTGCGCAAACCGTGGAAAACAGCCCTCGCGTTCCCAAGAGCCCCTTTCGTGCTTTAGCGCCGCACGGGTGAGGAGCTCTCGTCTACGGCTTCCGCCGCTGCCGCCGCCACCACCACCTCCTCCTCCTCCTCCTCCAGCCCGGTTCTGGGCCTGCGCCGCCAGCCAGCAGCATGCCGTCCAAGGGGCCGCTCCAGTCCGTCCAGGTCTTCGGGCGAAAGGTAGGTGAGAGGGTCCGCGGGGTGGGGGAGGGGAGAAGAAGGGGGCCTTCCGGTTCCGCCGGGGCCCACGTGTCTGCGCCCGGGGACGCCTCCCGAGCTGATGGATCCGGGCGATCCAGAGGTTCAGATCTTGCCTTTGACATCTTCCCGCCCAACATCGGCTCGTTCTCTCCCTGGAGTGGGCTCGTGGATGCGTGGATGGAAGGCAAACCTCCAAGCGTGTCGCGGATTAGGCCTACCGTGAAAGAGCCGAGGTTCGATGGAGATAGCCCTGGCGTAGCGTTAGGAGGGGCCTGGATTCGAAGCCGGGAAGTCAGGCCTTGTCTTTGCTCTCGCAGGCCTATGACCAGCCCAAAGCCTCAGACCTCCCCCGTCTCACAAATTCACATACATAAAAGTACATGTGTCTGTATACATATATGTGTACTTATCACTCTGAAGTTTGCAACCTTTAAGAAAAACCAAAGAATTGCATCGCCCCCGAAACCCCACCCACCCAACTCTTAGAGAGATGTGAAATGGTCTTCTGGGTCAAGGTGGCCCCTTGGCTTAGGATGCCCTCAGCCCTTTGGACCCTCTTTTGCAGGAACATAATTCATCTTCCAAATGAGCCGGTGGCCTCGGGGTCTTTGTCTCTCTGGCTCAAACCCTTCCCAAACCAGATTGGGGCTCTTCACCCAAGGGTCTGCCTGGCATTGCCTCCACCAGGGCCCTTTTCTCAATTCCTCTCAGGGAGTGGTGATAGTATTTCAGTCTCAGCTGGTCTTAACTGACTGGTAGGGAGTTGGCCTGGCAGGGGGAGTAATTACCCCATGTTTCCAAATGGGAAAAGTGAGGCCAGAAGAGGGGGAGGCTTGGAAGGGCACCTTGCATTAGAATGAGCACAGGTCTGTGAGGTGCATTTGTGTATGTATGACCCTCAGGTTAACAGTCACTTGATCTTCAAAACAAAACCAATGAGGTGTGCGGGGTGCCCAGGATCACATAGGTCATATCTAAGACAGGATTTGAACCTTGCTTTTCTTGAATTCCTGCCCAGTGCTCTCTCCATTATGCCATGCCTCCTCACAGGTCCTTTGCCTGTTTTCTTCAGTGAAATAAAGGTTTTGGATTGAAACTTTCTGAACTAGAGATCTCAAATATTTAGCTATGGGTTACTTGGTGAGTTTGGACCCCTCCTATCTGCCTTACTGAATCTCAGCCACTTCTCCTGTCCTCTTCTTGGAAATGGGTGTAAGCTGTCCCGAAAAGTGCCTTTGCAAATTTTAAAGCACTGCACATGGAAAATTTACTCCTGTTACAGGCCCCTCAGCAATGCTGGAAGACCACTACATCTTTAGCTAAGTTTCTGTGTCTAGAAAATGGACGTACTCTCCCTACCCTTTATCGTTGTGGGGAGGAAAGCACTCTGTAATCCCTAAAACCACATAGAAATGTGAGTTTTTTTCTTCCCAGAAAACTGCCACCGCTGTGGCCCACTGCAAGAGAGGCAATGGGCTGATCAAGGTGAATGGGCGACCACTGGAGATGATCGAGCCTCGCACCCTGCAGTACAAGGTACCTGGACTGGCCTGCCGTAGCCTCAAGGGTTCTCTACACCTCCCCCGCCTCTTTAGCTCTCTTCATCTCTTCAGGGAAGAGAAAAGGCAAAGGCAGTCCCAGTGCCCTCCTTTTCTGCTGACCAGAGTGAAGGGGCCGGGTGGGGGTAGGGCAGGCAGACACACCTGCTGTTAAGACACTGAGCCAGCACAGATCAGGGGATAGCAAGGAGGCTGTATGTGCTTATAAGCTCCTCAGCAGGAGAAAATGTAATTCTTCTACTCACCTACCTTTGGAGGAAAAGATAACCTCGCCTAGACTTAGCAGTCCCTGTATTTGGCCAGCAGGGATTTATTAAACTTGTGCCTTGTGCAGAGCACTGAGAGTACAGATACAAGAAAGGGGGGAGGGAGGTGGTGAAGGACAGCTGCCTTAAGCCCCTCCCCTAAAGAGAGGCCTTGGGAGGAGCTCACCTGTGGTAGAAAGGGCCCAAAGGCTTGGGCTGAGGCTCCTGGGACATCATGATCATAGTTGGTGTTGATTGGTTTGGGAAGGAGTCTGCCCTTGTCACATAATGGGGAAAGAGTGTTCTGGGAGCCCTTGTCAGGCCATGAGTGGTTTGCCATGATAACCAGCCAGCAGATTATTTCACTGTGTTATGGTCAGTTGGAGTGATCCTAGAGGCACATCTGCTGAGACTGTCTACTGTTTTGCAGCTGCTGGAGCCTGTCCTCCTGCTGGGCAAGGAACGTTTTGCTGGAGTAGATATCCGGGTCCGTGTGAAAGGAGGAGGCCATGTCGCCCAGATCTATGGTGAGTTGGGTTTGGGTGGAAAGAGGAGCCCAGGAATGTCTCTACCAGCCTCTTGGCATTCTTGGGGGGTGGCAATTACATAGTCACTGCTAATGTCCCCTCTTCCTCCTTGTGCAGCTATCCGGCAGTCCATCTCCAAAGCCCTGGTGGCTTATTACCAGAAATGTAAGTAAAGAGCCAGTGATGTGGTCATTCCCATACCCTCCCTGTTTCCTGGGTATCATTGTTAGGCCTTGGGGGCTACATCCGTCCATGACCTGGGTCTACAGGAATCATGTGGACAGCAGCAGGGGCCATCGATTCCTCTTTGGGGGGTAGAGTTGGTGGGTGTTTCTGTGGGATGCTTTCCTTCTCTTGGCTCCTCCTTCCTTGTCTTTAGGGCGGGTGAGCCAGCTTCTGTTTACAAAACACTTTGCGTGTGTTTCCTCTTTTGATCCCACAACCCACCCTTTGGGGTGGAAGCTATGCCCAGGGTCACACTCCTAGTTAAAGGTATCTGGCACAATTTGCACCAGGTCCCCTTGCCAGCTGTCTGTAGATACTGTCTGTACTTAGGACCAAATAGGAGTCAACCTGGAATTGTTGGTCAAGTTGTTGTCAGTGTACTGATAGGGCTGTTCTTCCTCCTTCTACCTCCTTCCAGATGTGGATGAGGCCTCCAAGAAGGAAATAAAAGACATCCTTATCCAATATGACCGAACTCTGCTGGTGGCTGATCCTCGGCGCTGCGAGTCCAAGAAGTTTGGTGGCCCTGGGGCCCGGGCTCGCTACCAGAAATCTTATCGATAAGGCAACTGGTGGGATTGTGGGCCTTTTTGCAATAAATTTGCTATATAACCTTTTCAGGTTTAAGAAGCTGTGGTTGGTCTTGAATATGGATGGACCTTTATGTCCTAAGAGGGAAGCATTGGAGCTGAGCCACAGATCTCTAACCTTTCTCATGTTGAAGTGCTAGTCTGACGTAGTGGACTGTCTTCCCCAGCTACCCCCACATCGAGATAAAACAGTCACCCTTCTCAAAGTGGGTTTGAAACCTTTTTCCTGTTCTTAAAAGCAAAAGGACCCGGTCCTTGCCCTCAGGAAGCCCTTACTTAAGGAAATGTGACAAATAGCGCTGAACAAGGCATTTCCTATCTCTGCTCTGATGGTCTGCAAGGTGAGTTAGGGACAAGGGCCAGGATTAGGCGGCAGAGATGGGAAGTGGTACATGTGTCTGTATACATATATGTGTACTTATCACATATGCATAAATTGGGCAACTCAGTGCTGTTGTCAGGATGGAATGAGTCTTCTGTGTGCTGATGGATCCCAGAAGGTGATGGAAGTTGGTCAGTGATGTAGGGAGTGGGTTGATCAGGATTTCTAAGCAGGGAAGTGTTAGAACTATAACTGTTAGGAACAAACAGGTACCAAGTGTCCTGGTGAGGGGTAGGAAGATCCTCCAGAAAAGATCAGGCCTTGGGCACTGGCTAAAGGACACAGTTGACACTAACCAGAGGAGGATGAGGATGCTGGTGGGATCTCCAAGTAGATTTCACAGTTGGGTCTCTCTTAGGGCCCTGCTGGATCCCATGTGTGCTTTCTACCCAGCTAAATAGAGAACAAAGGAAATGCAGGCTGTGCTGTGGAGGGGTCCCTGCCCCCACTGTTTTCAACTGCCAGGAGGTGTGGAGAGCCTTTTCACCTTAATAAAGCCATTCAGCCTCGGGCTGAGGAGCTTGGGTGACCATCCTGAGGGTGGGCCCTGAGAAGATGCTGAAAGGGGATTTTTTCTTGGTGGGGACCCAGAAGCTGCCCTTTCTCAGAAATTTAGACTTCCCAGTTGGTGTGGAGGAAAGGGATGGGCCAAGAGGCAAGTGGAGGGTGTGTGATGGAGGAAGTCTGGTCAGGCCTCTACATCTAGCTCCTTCTTCTGGACCTCGAACTAGTAGCAGGGCACTCTTGGGCTTCTACCCTTTACCCACTGACAGGCCTTCCAACTCAGAATCTAGAGGCTAGGGTCCTAAAGACTTCAGGGGGAGAAGGTTGAGGGAGTTCCCTGGTTGAGGACCCTCAGCATCCCACCAAGCCCCTCTCTACACCATTGCCCTCCAATCCTAGCTTTGAAACGACTACTTTCTGTTCCCACAGCCATTACTGGGTTTAGGCTGTTGGGTTTGAGAAGAGTTGTTGCTTAACCAATTTTAAATTGCTGATTGATGGGACAGGAGCTAGTTTGCAGAGGGCACCATTTACCACCCAGAAATGGGAGATGTTCTATGAGGTGGAACATGATAGAGCAGAAGGCCATCTGCTCCAAACCTGGAGGACACAGACCCAATAGGGTTAAGTGACTTGTCTAAGATCACTGGGCTAATACTGGTAAGGACTGGAACTCCGCCCCCTATTTTCCTGACTGCTACATCTCCAGTCAATGAGGGGAAAGGTCTCCAGCCTCTGAGCAGGTTCCTTCTAAGCCACACCTAGTCTAGAGTGTTTGGAGTCTAGAGTGGGACCTGTGCCTAAGGGCATTCCTAGAGGTGCTAGATTCTCTCAGCTGTGAATACCTGGCCATCTCTGCTAGGTCTCCGAGCTTTTGAGAAATGTGGCTTGCCTGATCCCCCACCAGGAACAGCTGGGATGCATCTGGAGCTGAATGACTGCCTGTATACCCCACCCCCTTTCCCCCAGGGGAGGGGGAAGATGCAAAACAGAATTCCCCCCCCCCCCCACTTGGCCTCAGTTGGAGGGGGGAGTGGAATGCTGGGAATGCTTGCTGACTGGGAGCGTTGGCTGGGAATTTTCCTTCCTTCCCTTGGATGGCATCCTGGGAAGCCGTGGGCGGGAGAAACATGGCCTGGGAATAGCCCTTATACGGTCGTTCGCTATCAAACCTTTCACTCCCCCCTAGCTGTAGAGGGCCTGTTACAGACTTAGGGGAAGGAGACCCCGAGGCTCCAACCCTGACCCACAAAGCAGCACGTTGGTGAGAGGCTTCATAAGATCTAATCCAGCAGCTGGATTGGCTCTGTCCGTGGTGAGCCTGTGGGTTTGAGGTGAGCAGAACCTACAAAGGGCAGTCTCCCAAGATGAGAAGACATGCTCAGGCCAGGCTACACCAGACAGACTCCCGAAAGCGGCTCCTTTGGAGGCAGCCTCCTGGGCCTCTTGGTTAAGACACTCAGGGGTTAGAGACTGAGCAGGCCCAGGAAGCTGGGTGGTCCAGATTACATCGAGGACAGGCCCCTGGCTGAAGTTCCCCCAGCTACTTGTACACCCCAAAGCTCAGATGCTACAGACTCCATAGTGCCTTACCTGTTTCATCCACATAACAACCCAGCAAGATGGGTTCTATCGGTGTCCCAATTTTACGCATAAGGGAACTGGCAAGTTAAGTGACGTGTTCCAGGGGGTCATATAGCTAATGAGTGTCAGAAGCTTGTATTGGAACTCAGGCCATACTGCCTGTCTCCTAATCTGGAAGGAAAGGAAGGGGACCACAGGCCCCTCCAAAGGGGCATTCTGCCCTTGAAGAGAAAACACCTCCACGTGCTCTGGAGGACAGGTTAATTAATCTCCTTTGAGGCAACAGTGCCCAACTGGAGTCAGGCGGAGCTCCAAAGCTGTGGTCTTCAGAGATCTCTTCTAACCTTCCTCTTTGGTGAGGACACTTAGGCTCATGAGGTCTGCATTGCTCACGTGGGTGAGCCAGTCTTCAAACCTACAAGTTCTCCGCCCATATCCAACTTTCCCCACTACACCGGGTTTCAGGCTTCCTGACAGTCCTGTCTCTACCCTCAGACCAGAACTTCCCAAAAGCAAATAGCATCACCCCCCCATATCCAGTCACTAAGAATGAAACAGCTTACATCCATTTATTGGGGGTGGGGGTGGGGGGCTTGGTCTCTCAAAACAAGGAGAGGAAGTGAGGAACTGGAGTCAGTGCTAGGATAGAAGGGGCTTGAGGGTTACGTGGAATATGGGATATTTCCTTACCCAGATCCCCAAGCCCCATGCCCTTCAAAGAGAATTCCCTTCCTGCAAAGGGTTTGGGGGAAGGGCAGCAGGGTTGACAGTATTTAAATGGAGCTGTACAACTGAAAATGCCCCCACCCAAGGAATGTGCAAACATAAAATAACATTAATTATTAATAACATTAAAGGCAGCCCCCTATGGATTTTCAAAGCACTTAGTGGGCCTAACAGACCTGGATTGGACAATGGGAGTGTATAAGGGAACTGAGGCACAAAGCCAGCTCCAAAGTGGGACCCAAATGTCCAGATCCTCAGTCTTGTCTTCTCAGGGCCTTAAATATCTTCAAGTCTATTTTTGGAGACCTGGGCATGCCTCCATCCCCGACCTTGTGTCTGGAGGACACCTTCATTCAGCTCACCTTCTAGGACTGGCCTCGGTGGCTCCCTGAACCCGCCGCTGCCCTGGGAGGTCCAGGGAAGCCAGCAGAGGGGCATGATTCAGGCGGACCTGGGCCTTAGCTGGACCCAGCCGCCCTCCACCCCCAACTCGGATGCTGACTGTGGTAGAATAGCTGGGCCGAGCCGAGGGTGGTGGTGGTGATGGGGCTCGAGACGAAGGAGCCGAAGCCCAGGGACCCCTGGCTGGGGAGGGCCTCCAGGCCAGGGGAGCCTCCCCTTCTGGGACCCCTGCCCCTCTCCTTGCTAGACTCTGGCTGATACAAGAAGCAGCCAGGTACCTGGACAGGGCAGCTGCACTCGAACCTAAGAGCTGGCGTCCCTGAGGAGGTAGGCTTGGGGCCAGGGCTGGAGGCAGGGCTTCGGGGGCCGGCTGAACAGCCTCTGGAACAGGGAGGTTCAAGGCTTCCTCTTTGGGGACCTCAGTGTCTAGGAGTCCACCAGCCTCAGTGGAGCAATGCTTCCCAGCAGGGGCAGGCTCAGGCCTTTGGGTGACCAATGGGAGGGAAGCATGCGATCGCATTGCAGGGACCAGAGCCACAGAAGCATGAGCATAAGCCATGGGAAAGCTCACCTCTCGGACCAGGACATGGCCAAAAGCAGAGAGGGGCCCTAGAGGGAGAGAGACAGAGGAAGAGTCACCTTTCTCCCCTTTCCTTCACCTCCCTTCCCCCACCCTCACCCCACCACTGACCTTTACCTCCCCTCCCACCAAGGATTCTAGTACCTTGGTTCTGGGAGACTTACCTGGTTGAAGTTCCTCCTCCTCCTTTGGGGGAACCAAGAGTTGGTGGGAATGTACCAGGCCCCGGGTTCTCCTCCGGCAGCCAGCAACAGACACCTGGTTCCCCGCCTTCTGGAGTCTCTCGATTCGGTCACTGTACATACGTGCTAACTCCCGGACTCGTGTGGCCACCCTCTCTGAACCAGCAGCTCCACTGGAGCCATCCCCATTCCTGGTCCCATCCCCACCAACAAGGAGCTGGGACAGGGAACCCACTCTGCAGTTTCCCCTGAAATCTGACTCTTCCAGGATGAGCAAGGGTTCCAGAATGCTGCCCTGGGGGCTCCTTCCCTCTATGGAACCTTGCTCCATGGCCCGCCAGGCCCTCCGGATCTCCGAACAGGAGTGGAACTCTGGGGTCTCTGAATTACCAGTCTTGATGGGAGAAGTGGGAGACTGCTCGCCTTCTGTGTCCTCCTCCTCCTCGTCTTCCTCCTCCTCTTCTTCTTCCTCCGTCCAGGATGACTGACTTTCCTGTCTGGGCTCAGCTCCATTATCCATCTTTTCTGATGGGATTGTCGTTCCAAATGTTGTAGCATCTGAATTCTCATCCTGAGCTGATGCTTGGGAGCAGGGTTCCCCTTGTCCTGAGGAGTGGTCAGAAATTCTGGGGCTGTCCTCACAACTGGGAATTTGGGGAATGTCTGGAAGCCTGGGGATGTCAGAAATTGCTGCAGTGCCCAGAATTTCAGAAATGCTGGAAATTTCAGTATTGTCCAGACCCTCTAGGACATGGAGTGGGGATGCCCCTTGGCCTTCCAGCTGTTTTCCCTCCTCCTCTTCAGAGGACTCTCTGCTTAATGGATCTGGGGTCTCTGGGCCAACATTCTCAGTCAGGTTTGGAGACTCGGACTCCTCCTGAAATTTGGGGGCTTTGGAAACTTCCAGGGGTGAAAGCTGGAGGAAAGAGAGGGAAAAGGTTAGGGCCAGACACCTGGTCTTCAGATGGTACAGGTCCCGAATTCAGTGTCTGAACAAGACCAGCCCCCATCAAGGACCCAGGGGCTGCCACTGGCTCACCCCTGGTTCCTGGAGACCTCTCTGGGTCAGCAGCTCCATGATCTCCTCAGTAATAGAGAGCCCTGGGGGGTCCAGGTTTGGGGGAGCTGGTTCCTCCAAGTCTTCAGAGGTTCCTGAGGCCAGGACCAGGGCCGGCTCCGGGGCTGGGGCGTTGCAGAGGGACTCTGACGTTGGGAACAGCTCCCCCTCACTGCCTGCATGCTATCAGGGGGTAAACAGTGAGACCACTGGGCAAAGACAGGTGCCCAGTGTCCAGTGCCCACCCCCTCAGAAAGCCTAGCTTCTGCCTCCCTGGCACAGAGGTGGTGTTTCTTACCTTGAGCCTGGATCCAGCTGGAGGAGAAAACAAAGGATATTAGGAAGTTCTTTAATTTCTGCTTGTCAGTTCCTGGACCCCCTACCAATACATACATATATAGCCCATCTAGAAACAGTGAAGGACAAAGGACAGACACAGACACAGACACACACAGACACACAGACATACACACACACAAACCAGTCCCAGAGGGAGCCAGGGAAACTGACCTATCTGTGGAAACATGATGTGAGGCTCCTTTGCGGGCTCTGTGGGGGTGGGTGGCGCAAGATAAGTGACTTGGGGTGGCTGGCTAGGTGCTTCCCCCACAATCCCCATCCCACCCCCCAGCCCCAATGGTCTGGGCTCTCCACTTACCAGACTGCCTTCGGCCTCTTCGGCCCAGGGGAGCCCCTGCAGGGCTGTTCAGAGAAGGGGAAGGGTCTGTGGGGAAGAAGAAGCTGCTCATCCTCTGCCTTCCCACCCCCCGCTCCCTGCCCCCACACACTCACTCATGTCCTAGCTGAGGAATGGGCCCATTGGGTCCCTGGGAGATAGACCCTTGGATCCAAGGGTGCATGCTGGTGTGCTGGGGTCCTGAGTCCACTGATGGAGTAAGGCTGGAGGGGTGAGCCACCTGAGCAGTCTTTGTACCTGTTGTCCTTCGGCCCGTGAAGTTCCGGCCTTCAGGGAGGCGGGGGGACCCAAGTGGGGGTGTTAGAGGCTCACAGCTGGGCTGGCCTTCAGGGGCGCCTGCAAAAGAAGTCTGGGAAGTCAAAGCCACCACCTTATCCCACACAGGTTTCCTTCATTCCCCCTTCCTCACCCCTATCCCCTGGTGGTGGGCTGTGCAAAGTTACTCACAGTGGAAAGTGTTTTCCAAGAGGACTTGCTTTGCCTGAAAGAGACCAAGAGAAATGGCTGCAGGGTGGATTCTCCCAGGGCCTCTGGGCAGGGCCAGGGGCTGGTTGGGGTGAGAGGCAGGGCAGGGCAAGGACCTCCTCACCTTAGGGGGAATGGAGGCTGGGTGGTTTTCCACTATTAAACGCTGCAGGTAGTGGAGCCACAGGCGTTTCTCCTCATGGTTCTTGGCCTGGGGGTGTGGGAATGGGGCAAGAAAGAGAGCCACATAAGGACCAGAGGCCCTTAGAGGAGTGCCCCCCACCCCCCACCCCAGCCCCCTGGTCTGTGGTTACCTGCAGCAGGTGCTGGTGCTTGGGGATGGTCACATCAGCTACCTTGAAGCTCAAGGGGTCTTTGGGACTCTCACTCACAGAGAGGTTACAGCACTGGGGGGGAAGGGGGTGCAGAGCCTGAGTCTCAGATCTTACAGCCACCAGGCCTCCTAGTCCCGGGGATCGAGACCCAGGCTCTTGGCTTCCCACTCCAGAGAATCTAGGATGGTTTGCCTCCTTCCAGCAGGGCAGCCTCCTAACCTCACTCCCTGGAGAACCCAAAGGTGCCTAGGTCTCTGGCCCCCCCCACCCTCCAGGGATTTAGGCATCCAGTCTTCTGGCTGCCTGCCTATTCAGGGATCTCACCCCTCCTAGAATGCACTCAGACTCCTTTTCTCCCCAGTCCCCATGACCCACCCCTCCCAGGATAAGCCCCAGACTCACAAAGATGTGTCCTTTGTAGCTATAACCAGGACCTCGTCTTTTGGCCACCAGGAGCATACGAGAGAAGAGGAACAGGAGACGCTGGCCCCCCCGAAGCCGGGGGCCACCCCCACCTCGGAACACACCCTCCAGGACCAGTTCCCCAAAGGCACTCAGTTCCGGGCCCCCCCAGCCTCCCAGCCGCCGCTGTACTTCCTGTGATATGTGGAGACATACAAATGGACATCCATTGAGGGGGGCACCCATGGATGGACAAGCAGGGGCCAGGAACAGGACTCCGCCCCGATCCCAGGCTCCCAGAGGCAGCCTGCCCTGCTCCCCAAGCCCTTGACACACCTGCAGGCGAGCTGCATGCTCCTGTTTCCTCTTCATGTCATTAATGTACCAAGCAACCGCTGTCATGGAGACAATGGCATCTTCCACCACCTCTCGGCCCCCAGGGCCTTGCTCTGCCCCAGCTCCCTCTGGCCAGTGTTTGCCCAGCTCCTGAGAAGGGAGGGAACGGGGAAGGAAGGACATAGCATTCAGCCGCTTTCTCCCCAAGCCCGTCTCTCTGCATCTGGGTCAGTCTCTCATCTTCAGTCTCTATGCGTCCCTGGGTCTGGGTTTCTCGTCATGTTCTAATTTTCTCCAGCATCTCTCCCATTCACTCCAGACACGATGCTGGCCCACTAAGTCACCAAGGCCTGGGTTTCCTTCTCCCCAGTCCCAGTATAGGGCCCTGCCCACTGAAGGGTCTTATAAAATGACTCCAAAAAAGCCATCTTCCATATGGGTCTCCTCCGATCTTTGTCTCTCCAGCCATTCTCCTGGGTTCTCTCCCTGCCCCCTGCCCCCCACCCCCGACAGCTGCCTCATCATCCCCCAGCCCTGAGCTTTCGCCTAATAACAGGAAGCAGATTTATTTTTAGGGTCTGTCCTTCTCTGTCTCTAGCTCCCCCTGTCTCTCCCCATCCGCAGTCCCTAGGCCTGGGTTGGCACCTGCAGTAAGAGGTGGTACTTTAGGATGCGCTGCACCGGTTTGAGGAGGAAGCTCTGTAGAGGCAGGGAATGTCGAAGCTGGGCCTGGCGCTCCTGGAGCCACTGGGCCATGGGAGGGGAGAGGGATAGGTCCCGAAGCAAGGCCATTGAGCTGGGGAAGGGTGGAAGTTACAGGAATTAAAAAGGGTGATGGGAGTCTGGAGGGCATGATGGTGGCGCAGGGGGCAGTCAGAGGGCCACTAAAGGGGCTAGATCATGGAGGACATTGGCTTTCCAACAGCAAATAGCACTTAAATGCCACACAGGGCCAGAGAAGGAAAGATGATGGTAGCTGGAGGTCAAGGGGCCCCAAAAGGAGCTAGAGGGGGAGAATGAATGGGCTCACCTTGGGTAGTTCATACAGTAGAGGGTATAGATGTCAAACTCTTCACTCTGAGGGCAATATGTATGGTCAGCAGGGACCCCAGATGTCTGGCTGCCCTTCCCCCACATTGTGTGCGCACACACACAGAGATCTAGGATCCCAGCCCCTTCTCAATCCCCTTCCTCTGCTCTCATGTCAGGCATAACCCCTCCCAGGGCTCTGGGGACCTGCCTTTCCTCCCGACCCCCGAACCCCAATGGGTGTATATCACTGGCATCTGACCAATGCTCACCCTTTGCACAAAGCAATCAGCGATGCCATGGGCACTGCCACTATTCTCCAGGTCTTCTAGGAGCTCACTGTGAGGCAGGGAGTGGGGACAGGGGAGAGGTGACAAAAGGTCCCCCATCTTGAAGGGAGGCCCCCTTGTCCTTCTCTCCCTAGATCCCAAAGACCTCTGCACCCCCACATTCAAGAGTCGTTATACCCATGCCTCAGACCCAAGACCCAGGAAGGCATCCTGTCACCCCTGAATCAAGTGTCAATTATGCCAGCTCCCCCAGATCCAGGGTCCAGGAATTCAGTTCTCAGAGCTGATATCAACTCCTGGGAAGAGGGGACCTTATGGGAAGGTCATTTATACAGACCCTGATTGCTGCCCCACCCCTTCCCCTGCCACAGCATGGTGTCTAGAGTACTGGAATTGAAGTCAGAAAGACCTGGGGTCAAATCCTGCTTCAGACACCTGTATGACCCCCAAGCAAATCAATTCATGTCTTTGAACCTGTTTTCCCATCTGTAAAATGGAGCAGCTTCTGTTATCTGGCTTCATGTCATTGTTAAGTGGGGAGGGGGAGAATGGGTTATAGTGTGACATCATCCCCATGATATAAAAGAGGAGCTCTATCCAGAGGCCAATCCTAATGAGAATCTAAGTGGATGAGAGTGGGTTTTTCCTGGAAGCATGCCTCACAATTCCTAGACATTTGGCTCCCTTCTGACCTGCTAAACTCATAGATGTCTTCAATGTTGGAAAAGAGGGTCCCGAGATGTTCTGAATTCAGCCCAGGAGGGCCATTGGCCACCAGACATCCCAGGTAGTCCTGCAGGGAAGAAACCCAGTTCTCCCAATCCCCCTGCCTCCAAGCCCAGGCTGATAGCTGGGGTAGGAACTGGAGGGGGGCTGAAAGCACAGGATATGGACCCAAGAGGGTTTCTGGGAGAATTAAAAGGGAGAAGGGTTTTCTGGAGGACCTGGATGGGTACTACATTTGGGGAGTCTGAGGAAGGGCCCCCCCTCACCTCCACAATGCTCCTAAGGTCCCGCACATAAGCCCGTTCTGTCTCCACAATCTCCCGGACCACACGCTCCAGGTGTGAGGGCTTCTTGGTCCCTTGCCCTGGCTCCCCTCTAGGACCCACAGGAGTCAGGTGCAGTCGAATGGGGGGACCTGGCGGGGGCTCCAGGCCTGGCACAGAACAGGCCTGGCTGGGGCTGGGGCCTGGGCTGGGGCCTGGATGAGGCTCCCCCTCAGAGCCCACAGTACTCAGAGATGTAGAGCTCCCAGATCCTCGGGGGGAGGCCATGGGCAGGGCTGGGGGAAGTCCTGTTGGGAGAAAAGACCAGACTAGACTCAGCAGCAGGCAACAGGCAGCAGGCTTCCAGGGCCACCTGACACTCCCCTCAAACAGTTCCCCTTGCACATCATCTGTACACAAACATGCTTCCTGGTATCTTCTGTATACTCCTCTCACCTCGGTGGCTACACCCAGGGCTTGGGGTCGGGCTGGGTTTGGTGAGACTCTGACGGTGGGCTCCCTCAGGCATGGCTGGCAAATCTCAAAGCACTGTCCTGGGGGCACCAGAAAAGAGAGAGGCCACTGGCATTTGAAGAAAGTGAGGGGAAGATGGGCAGGGATGGTTAGAAATACGCAAAGGTTTGGGAACTCAGTGAGACACACACACATACACACTCCCCTCCTCATCAAGGTCTCTCTGGGAGTGAGCTGATGAGCCTTTGGAAGGGAAGGAATTTATTTGGCAGAAGAAAGAGAGAAGAGACAGACCCTGAGAGAAAGAGATTGAGGGAAAGACGGGATGATGGAGAAAGAAAGGGAAAATGAAACAGACTGACATAGACAGCAAAAGATTTCTGTTTTCTATTTTGCTATCCCTTGAAGAAGAGAGTAAACTGCCTCTTGATCAGATATGAGAAGAGAAGGGAGAGAGGAGGGGAGGGGAAGGGAGAGGGAGCCAGAGAGAAGAGAGGAAAAGAGAGAAAGGAGAGGGGAGGGGGGGGCAGTGAGTGTGTGTCTGAGGGGAGGGGCTGGGAAAGGCTGCGGGGGCGGGAGCCTTGGAGGGTCCCCAGGGGAAAGGAAGAGAGGAGGCTGGAAGGCAGGATGCCAGGGTCCCAGCTGAGCCTCCCCCCTTCCATCTCCTCAGCCTGTTTCTGTCTCAGTCCCTCTCTGTCTCTCTCTGACTCAGTGTCTCCTTTTGTCTCTATTTCTGGATTCTGAGAAGTGAACACAGGCCCCCAGCCATAAACTTCGGCTGTGCCTCAGCAATGTAATACCTTTGAGCAGGGAATGGAGCCAGACTCAAGCCCTGATGAACCGACCATTTCCTTTCTTGTTGGAACCAAGACACGATTTAAAGGGCTTCCTAAGTCTGCCCCCTCCAAGATCCCCAAGGATCAGCTCTAAGAGCCAAAACACTGGAGGAGCCTGTATCTGGAGGGAGAGGAATGTGTCTGGGCTCTAGATCTGCACAAAGGTCTCTGATCTTGGTTGGGGGGGGGCGGGATGTCGGTGTGGGTTCTGAATCTGAGCGGCACTAAGGGAGTCTAGTCCCCACGTCCACCCAGGGGACCCAGGGATCGAGCCGACTCCCAAGCCATCCCTTGGTTCAGGGAGGAGAGGAGAGGGAGGGGGCCGAGGAGGAAGGGGGCCGGGGAGGAAGGGGGAGCGGGGCTCTCCTGGGTCCGGCGCCGGCCCCGCCCCCTCCCCGCCCGCCTGCTCGCCCCCTGTTCATTGTTCCTGGGCCGGAGCCGCCCCTCCCCCGCTTCCCTCCGCTTCCCCTCTCCGCCTTCTCCTCCTCCTCCTCCGGCCGCCTCCCCCCTGCCGCCCCCCCGGATCTCACCTTCTCCCTGGGGGGCTTGCGGGGCCCCAGACCCCGGGACCCCTGCGGGGCCGGGTCTTGCAGCAGCCAGCAGTGCGTGTTCAGCCCCGAGAGTGTCCGCAAGTGGAGACGGAGCGGAGCTACCCGAGGGGGCCGGCGTGTCCGTCCCGGGAACAGCCGAGGGGCCCAGCCCGGCCAACTTTGGCCGGAGGTCCAAGCGGGCTCCTAGAGGGCACTCCAGGGCCCGGGCAGGGCGGCAGGGAGACTGGCAGCCAGTCGTCGGTCTGTCTGTCTCCCTTCGTGGGTCCGTCAGTCCCTGGGCGCTGGGCCGGGCCGGGCCGGGGGGCGGCGGCGGCGCCACATCTGGGGAGGGGGGCCGGCTCCAGCTGTGGACCGGGAGGAGGGGACAAGGCAGGCAGGCAGGCAAGCAGGCAGGGGGGCTTGGCTCCTCCCCGCCCCCTCCTCTCCATCCCCGCCCCCTCCCGCCCAGACATCCTGTTCCCGCCTGCGGGGGAACTGGGGAGAGGGTGGGGTTAAACCTAGCCGGACCACCGCGAGTTAACATGCCTCATGAATATTCACGAGGGAGACCTCGCCCACAGTCCCAGCCTGGGCCAAGTGCAGCCGGGCCCCTTCATCCTCCCCCTTTCCTGGGTTGCAGGGCAGCCCCAGGCTGGACTGGAGGTGGGGGTCACTGGAAGGCGGAGGATCGGGACGCCTGGCTCCCTCCTCCCTCAAACAGCTGGGAAAACTTCCCAGTTATAGCTCGGGTCCCCCTGGGCGAGAGCGTGGGAACTGGAGGAGGCGCCTGGAGATCCCCCCCTTCTGATCCCCAATCCCCAGCCCTGGGTCACTGAACAGATCCGAAAACCTCGGAATCCGCTTCTCCAGAGCCTCAGTCCATCCTCCTGGATCCCTCCGGAGCATCTCTACTGGTCTCTTTCTTTGTCTCTCCCAGGCGTCTCTCTCTCTCATCCATCTCCTTCAGCCTCTACGAAGATTTCTTTTTCTTTCTTCCAACAGCTGTTTGGGGTGCTTTAAGGTTAAGCGACTTGCCCAGGATCACCCTTCCCTATTTGGGAGAGGCTGGGCTCGAACCCAGGTTTTCTAAGAATTTAAGTTTTAGAGCAGTTGACGATTGGCTTCCTGCGCCAGAGATGACAGGTCAGGACCAAAACGAACTTCAAGTTATCAAGCATCTACTACGGGCCGGGCGCTGTGCCGTTCTTGGACCTTAGAATTCCTAGTTTCCTTCACAACCTAAGTTCCGCTTTCAACATAAGAGGATTCCTAGCGGCTAGTGCTTTCCTCCCTCCACCATCACCTGGCATTTATTTTGTAACCCTAAATCTGGATGGAAGATGAGCTCACTGAGAGCTAGATAAATAATGGACTGATTGAAGAATCCCCCAATCCCTCCAAATTCGAGTCTTCCCTGTTTGTTACTACCTATTTATCCTGGCTATAACTTGTTTGTGCATATTGGTTGGTTGCTTGTCTGTCTCCCCCATTAGATTGTAAGCTTCTCGAGGGCAGGGACTTTTTGCCTTTCTTTGTAACCATAGTACTGAGCTCAGTGCCCGGCGCGTAGTAGTATTGACCTATCCACCCACTGTGGTATACGCTGGTTCTACAAAGATCTGACCCTATAAAATATAGGATATCGTCCTGGCTAACCCGGAGATTACATTGTGGGAGGTGGGGAACTTAATAAATGTCACTAGATAAGAAAGGACAAAGCAATTTCGGAGATAAGGTAGCAACAATTCTGAGCAGCAGTCGAGGTCTCCAGATCGCTGCCGCGGGGGCCGGAAAGAGAAGTTTCCGGTTTCACCTCTGTAATTTACACAAAACTCTCCTTCATTAATTCCATTCTTTCAACTAGCCGTTGGTAACAAATCGCTGAATACTCAGGTGTTGCAGGTTACAAATAACTCCAGTCTCAACTCTCAAGGAGTTTACATTCTAAATAGAGGGGCGGGGCAAAGACCCGTGCTAGAACGTCTCACCTATTCAAAAATAATGCAAAGGAATTGGCAGGGGGTTGGGAGGGGAGCATTAGAGTCTAAATCTCAGCCGCTTTTTTCCCCTTCAGATTCAGAGGTCTGGAATCCAAAATTATGCCAGGTGCCGCCACCGGGCGGTTGCCCAACTCTAGGGAAGTGTGGGACAACCGTACAGATAAGGAGGGAGAGTGTTCCCAAGCGCCCCCGTCTAGGTGAGGTCTAGGAGCAACTTGCCTCCAAGCAACCCTAACCTCCCATGAACTTGTCAACTCGCAGGGTGAAAGGAACCCGAGCACCTAGTTCTGTCCCCTAAACCTCGAAATCCCAGCACCACTCTTTGCTCCCGCCCCACCCCCTGCCCCGGTTTGCTTCATGGGGACAGAGCGTCGAAGGGCGCTTTTCTCATTGGCCGGCAGGGGGCAGGGGCGATCTGTGATGTGGGCAACAGGAAAGTGGACGGGGTGGGGGAGTTGGGTGTGCGCATGCTCCCGCAGAACACGAGAGCGCGGTGGTGAAGCTTCTGGTGAGGAATCTAAACGACGTCACGTGCGACGTCACGCAGGCGCAGGAAACAAGTAGACGAATGAGGGGGGAAGAGAACCGGGAAAAGGGTCACGTGGGTAAGCCTGAAGGGGCCTGCTCCGCAAAACAACGACCGAAGCTCCAGTGGCGCAATCGGTTAGCGCGCGGTACTTATACAGCAGTACGGCCGTAGCGATGCCGAGGTTGTGAGTTCGATCCTCACCTGGAGCACACGTTTTTCCTTCCACCTCACATTTTAATAGATAATCATGAGTCCTGGCTCCAGCCTCGAGCCCCTGCTCTCTCTAGGCTCCCAGGATCATGCGGGCTGGACTAGGCGCCATTCCGCACGGCGGCCGGGAGGGGGCAGCCGCGGTCTTCGCCTCGGGCCCCGTCCCCCGTCCCCGTCCTCCTCTTTCGGTTCTCGGGGGCGCGGGCCTGGCATCTTCCTCCCTCCCACCCACATCTCTGTGGCTGTCTCCTTGCGGGTCTCCCTCCTGCCCTCCTCGGCTGCTGTTTCTCAGTCCCCTCGCATCAGACCTCCGAGCTCTTTCTACATCCCTACGTTTCTGGGACTCCCTCCCCTACCCTCTCCGGTTTCCCAGAAGAAGAGGCCGAAGGTCACAGGAGGCCCCGGGAATGGTCCGGACTGGAGCCTAGCAGCTGAACGGGGCGGGGCCCGCGGGCGCTGACGCCAAGACCCCGCCCTCGGGGTGGCCTCCTGGCCTTATACGGGCATCGGACGGAGCGGAGGGCCCCCCCCGCCTTCCCTCCCCCTCTCTCCAGTCGGGGCGGGGACTCCGGGGCACACGCGCGCACAAACACACACACACACACACACACACACACTCGCACCCCTACGTCACTGACACGTAGCCTCTCGCCCTGCCGGGGCCGGGGCACATTCCGTCCCCGTTCCCCCTCCCCGCCCCCTCCTCCTTCCCCAGTCGCCTGCGAGACGGAAACTTCCTGTCCCCACCCACGGCCTCGGAGAGCGAAGAGGACTGGCAAAGACTCTCCGCAGAGAGAGACAGAGACTCTCCCCCCCGAGCTGTCGGCGGTTTAGATGGGGAGCCCCCGGAGGGCAGGCGCTGTCTGCCTTCTTTGTAGCCCCAGCTTCTACTTAGCGCAGGACCTGATACGCAGTAAGCGCTCAATCAATGTCTGTTGACTGACGGGCAAGGGAGAGAACTCTTAGACACAAGGAAGTATTCAGAAACACAGACTGGCAAGAACAGACGAGAGTTACAGGAAAGGGAACAAGTGTTTATGGAGAGCCTACTGTGTGCCGCGCACTGCTAATTAAGCGCTTTACAAATATCTCACTTGACCGTGAGGTTCCTGAATCACCAGGAGGGAGGGACACGGAGGCGCTGACTCCCCCAAGTGGGGGAAGGGACAGAGACACGAGAAGCCTGTTGGGATTTCTCGGAGACCCAGGGAGACGCCCCTGAGAGTCAGGAGGGAGGGAAAGTCAGAGTCCCCTCAGAGTCAGACACCCCGCCACCACCACCTAGAGACAGATGGGAGAGATGAAAGAGGGGTGGGGATGAAAACACGCTGACACTTGTAGAGGGGGGCTGATAAGAGAGACAGACAAGGGGGGAGATGGGAAGGGGAAATATGGAGGGCAGGTACAAGCACTGAGAGAAAGGTAGAAGAGATGGGCATTGTGGAGAGGGGCAGAGTGACTGAGTCGTATAACTCGTTCTGAACTTCTGGAGCTAAGACTGCAATCAGTCCCTTCCCCCACCCTTCCTGGTGACCTCACCCGGGCCACCTCCTCAGGTGAGAGGAGTGCCCTTCCTTCCTTCCTAGGTGAGTTCACCTGGAACCGCCCTACCCTGGGGCCAGAGGAGTCAGGAACCAGCTAGACAGGCCCCCTAGGTCCCAGGACAGGCCTCCCCACCCCTGAACCCCAGGAGACAGACATGAAGACAGCCTTTCACACACAAGATTCCTCTTTTGTGAATTGTATTAGTTTTAATTAAAAAACAAACTCCACCAAAAACAAAAATAGAGAGATTTCTTTTTTGTTTAGCTAACAATATATATATATATATAACATTTCAAATATATATTATAGTGGCAGCAACCTCCCAATATTAGACAAAAGGGAGAGGGGGACGACTGCATTTATAAATACTATAAAACCCGTCGGAATAAATAATGTCGTCACCATAAATAAGGGGCCCCGAAGTGAGGCAGGGAGATGGATTTGGTCTGGTTAGGTGGGGTTTGAGCACCAGGACTGGGGAGACCCCCATCCAGGGGAAACTTGGGGAAGCTTGTTCACAGCATGAAGAAAGGGGGGTAGCTACTATTCTGACCCCCCCCCAACAGGGTGTCTCAAAGACAGTACAGTTTTAACCTAGTAATGCTTACAACTGAATTAAGACTTTTGGGACACGCTGTAATATACACACATACATACACATATGTATATATATACACACATATGTATGTATGCGTGTGCATACACACACATATATGTCAATTCATTATGCTACATAAAAAAACACCCCCAGAACACCTCTTTGAGAGTTTTTGCTCCCCATAGGGACCTGCCCTGGGAGACTAGGCAATGGGTGAATGCTCTGGGGGCTAAGCAGATGAGGGACCTCCACATCTGGGCACAGCTGGCAATGGGAGAAGAGAGGAACTTTCTGATCCCCCTACTCAACTGAGTTTAGAGTAACGAGGGTGTTCAGTCGGACACAGATAGCCGGTTGAAGATGGGGAGTCGCTTGGGGGGAGCCGGGGCCAGGAGGTGAGAGTTAGAGGGTGCAAAGGCACCCCCCACTGCTACCTCAAACACTGGGGAGTCAGACCCCCCCAGGCTGCTTCCTCCACTGCTGGCCTGGTCATCTGGCTCAGAGCCCAGGGAGTGAGCAGAAGGGCTTCGAGCCAGCCCCAGCCCCAGCCCCAGGCTCAGGGCATCCCTTGTGGGCCCCCAAGTACCCGTGGTCTGGCGGCAGGAGGGGCAGCAGGCTTCTCCCGCCGTGGCTCCACGGGGCACTGGGCCAGGGGCAGCAGAGAAGGCAGAGGGTGAGAAAGGGACCTCCCCGGGGGCGGTGGGTATTGGGGGCGGAGAGGAAGAAGGGGAGAAGAAGCCTGAGGGGGAAGGCAGGTCCGGCAGGCCTGGAGGGCTCAGAGTGGGAGAGCCCCGGCGACGGGAAGAGGGGATCCCAGAGAAGCTGATACTCTGCCGGAGCAGGGGCGGGTGACCCGACGTCACCTGCAGATCATAAGGGTAGTGGATGAAATGGCAACGGGTTCCATATGGGCAGGCGCCCATGGTTAAGAATTTGCGGCACAGCTCCGTCTTGTACTTGGGGTGGCGGCTGGCCGGTCGCAGCTCTCCAGGACCGTGGGCGAACTGGCATTTGGAGCCGTAGCGGCATTTGCCGCTCTCCGAGAAGGTCCGGCACAGCTCCGTCTTGTATCTGGACGAGGAGGCCGCCCCAGCCGGGGAGGTGGAACCAGGAGCAGATTCCGAGGGCGCTGTGGTGGCAGCCGGCACGGCCCTGGGCGGCAGGGGCTCAAAGCCCGGCGGCGGGGGTACCCAGGCGCGGCCCTCCACCAAGCTGGTAGAACGGCCCGGGAGCCGGGAGGCCAGAGGGGCAGAGGCCCGCGGGGGAGAAGGCGGCTCCAGGTCTGCGAGGCTCGGACTCCAGAGGCTTCGAGAGCCCCAGCCCAGGTCAGGGTCCAACTCCCCACGGGTCGCTGACGCCAGCTCCGGGCTCAGGGACAGGAGTTTCTGTTAGGAGGGAGAAGGGCGAGGAGAGGAAGATTAGGGAGGAGACTGACCGTCGGACCTAAGGTCGCAGAGCAGACCAACCCCACCCAACTGCACTTCTGGCCTCTGGAGAGTCCCTGGGAACTAAAGCGTCGGTTCAGGCTCTAGAGAACTCCCCCAAACCCAGCCCCACCCTAAAATGGGGGGGGGTGCGGGCCAGGACCCAGGCGTCACTCTCTTTGCCCCTACCTGACTCCACCCTAAGGCAGCTCAGAAACTGGAATCGTAAGTTTCCCCCAAGTAAACCTCCCCCCAACTTAAAGAACCCCAGCTCCTAGTCCCAAGACAACCCTAGCATGAGCACACACACACACACACACACACACACACAACACACGCCCTGAGGAAGCAGCACCCCCTTCTAAGCCTTGGGTTCCCTATCTTGAAGGGACCCTTCTCAGATCCCAGGGGGAACTCCGACTTCAGAGTCTGCCAAGCTATCTGCACTCAAGAAAGACTGTGGGACCCCAGCCCAGAAGTACTGGCGAAAGGAGAAACGTTGGCCGTCACCGCCACTGTCCTCCCAACTAGACAGCAGGCGGAGGCGGCCGGCACCCGGGCTCCCCCGCTCCAGAGGTGGGCAGGGAGGCAGAGGTGGGGCGGACAGGAGGGGGCAGCTCACCTCGTAGAGGGCGCACAGTTCCATGCCGGCGGACTTGGGCTTCCCGCCTGCAGTGGCGCTTCCGTCTGTCCCAGTGGATGCTTAGGCTGTGCGCGTATGCTGGTCTGTGGGGAGCTTGGCCAGAGCGCTATTCTTGAAGGGACAGCTTTGGGGGCGGGGCCTCTTGGTTCCGCCCAGGACCCACCCCCCGGGGAGCTCCAGGAGCTAGAGAGAGAGGAGGGGGGTGACGGGGGACCGGGAAAGGGCGGGGACTAGGGAGGACTCGGGGGAGGGGCGATTCCCGGACTGAGTGCCCCCGAGCGGGGCGGGGGAGGCCCAGCACCTTAGTCCTGGCGAAAAGCTGACCCTTAGAGGTTCCCCCAGTCATTGGATCACAAGCCCTGGGATTTAAGACTTGGAAGGGAACTCTCTCGTCTTCCCGTCTAACCCCCCTCATTTTTCAGAAGGCGAAACCGTGACCCAGAAAGGGCCTGAGAAGGTCTTTCCCAGGTTCAAGCCCCTTCTCCTACCTATGCGGGCAGCTAAAGGTCAGGAACGGGAAGCACCGTTAAGGTCCTAGAGCCAGAGAGGGAGCCAGAACCAAGAGACACAAGAGTGGACACATAGAGTCAAGTACTAAAGACCTGAAAGCCAGATACTGACAGAGACCCAGGAGCAGAGAGGCAAACTCCATTTATGAATTCTCTAACCCCAGAGAATACAGCCAGGAGAGAAAGCTGGGAGACCATGAGTGCTAGATTTTCCAGAAATGGAAACTGAGGCACAGAGCAGGGCAGGGATCTGTCTCAAACCCCCAAGGGGGTTGGGCAGAGTAGAACTGGAGACCAGGACTCTTGAGATAATCTCTCCCATTCTGAGGAATGTTCTCATCCCTAGCGACAGATTTTGGGGGAGATGACCTCTCAGGCGGGGAACTATCTTATTCTAGGCCTGGGGCTGGAGTCTTTCTCTGACTTGAACACATTTAAAATAGCAGAAATCTTCATTTTCCAAAGTGAAGGCTTCTCCTCCAATGGTGCTCATTTTCCAGAATGAAGACTTCTGTTAGGATGGAGATCTCTGAACTTGTGGGAAGCTTCTCTGGGGAGAGATGGCCAGAAGGGACCTTCCCAGGAGCTGGGACCTCCCCAAGTCTCCCTTGGGTCTCGTGAGCCTGTGGTCTCCAATTTTCACCTGCCCATAGTGGCTGGCTCTCACGCTCCCCAGTGACTCACCCACCGCAGGGTGTGTATGTGTGGGGGCCCTTCCTGGAATCAGGTGACGTAAGGGCAGGGAGGGGGGAGCTGATCCGATGCTAGGGTTCCTCTCTCCTTGTAAACAGAGAGCTGACAGACCTAGATCACAGCATGCTCTATCAGATCTGGGCCTTGATTTCAGCTCAAAGCAGGTGAAACTGTGACCCAGAGACCAGGTCACTGCCACCTTATGGGGAAGATGGAATGCCCCCCCTTCTCCACCTCGGAGGTTCTCTGGGGGCCAGAAAGAACCTCTTTCCCCAAGACCCTTCCCCACTTCCCAGTCATCCTGAGGGGCATTGGTTTGTCTTTCTCTTGGGATCCGAGCTTGTGGGTACATTCCAGCATCCTGACTCATTCCCTGATGACTCTCCAAGCTCCCCATGCTCCACCCCCTAAACCAGAGTGTTACCTCACCATGCCTCAGGACTCCTGGGTCTAGGTCCAGCTTTAGAGGTAGGGTGGAGAGGGAGAGTCTATAAACCCCACTGAATTTGTCTCAAAGACCACACTTTTCAGTCCCCAACTAGTGTCGTCAGACATCCAGGCTTTCTATTCTCCCTCCTGCTCCACCTCAAAAAAGATGCGATATAGAAATTTCAAAGCCTCTGGTAGCTTAGTATAGAGGATAAGTAACTGAACATGTAGTTAGGAAGACCTAGACTGAAATTGTGCCTCACACACTTGTTAGCTGGATGAATCCAAGCAAATCCGGGCACCTCACTTGGCCTATTTCCTTTTCTGTAAACCAGGGGGGATCCTCTTGACTCCTAAGGCCCCTTCCTGGTCTAAATCTGTGATCTCAGAGGTCTAGCTGTTTAACTATCTAGCCTGACTCCTTGGGATTCCAGTCTCCAACCTGGCATCTACCCCCTTAGGACTCAGGCCTCTCTACCTTTTCAGGGACTATGATCATTTTTCATTGTATATTTCTAGTTCTTAGCACCAAGCCTTACATAAAGTGGACATTTAAAAAATTTCTTCTAGCATCCATCCCTTTGAGTCACACAGAAATAGACTCCTCAGGGTGCAGGCATCTAACCCCCTCAAGGATTCAGGTTTTCGCTTGCCTTCCAAATTTAGGTCACTTCAGAAGGTATTACAACCTTCTGACCTCCTTCAATTCTACAGCCTCTAACTAGTCCCTGGCTCCAAAGTTTCCCAAACCTCAGGGTTCCAGGAGTCCTTTCCCCTCCTTCCCAACCTCTGATAGCTAAGGGTACCAGATCCCCAGCCTCTGATCCCTCAGGCATTCTTATTACCGATCCACTCCCTAACCTTTGGGGCCAGATCAGATTTACTCACCTTCCCAAATGCTCCTGGAATTCCTACCACTTCTTATAGGACTTTTTGGGGACCTGCCTCTCACATTCTACCTCAAACCAATCCTTGTGTTTTCAGCATTAGGAATTTGAATACAGTAAGCACCTAATGAACGTTTGATTAAATTGGGGGCATCATCATCTTCCTTGTGGAATCTACGATTAAAAGCTTTTTGTCTCTTTCCTTAGCATAGTACTAAGCACATAGTAGATGATTGTTGTTAACTTGAGTTGGCTCAGGGGTCTCTTCAGCAACACTGGCTTCCTCTGGCCTTTCAATCCTTAAAGCCTCACGGAGCCCCTGGTTCCGAGGCCAGGAAGTTAGGTGTTTGGAGCTGTGAGAGGGAAAATCCCGATTTGGGAAGTCTGGCTGTCATAGTTGGCGGGAATCCCCTCTGGAATGAGGTTGGGGAAAGGGTGGGACTGGGGGCCAGGGCCCCCGGGATGGGGAAGGGGGAGGGGAGGGGGCGGAAATTGGTGGATCTAAAAATATCACCAAGCTTCCGGCCCAGAAGGTGGGCAGAGTTTCCAGAACAACAAGGGAGAGGGAGGCCAGGGCCGGAAACCGCCAAGGCCTGAGAGAATGAGAGATTGAGAAAGAGACAGACACAGAGACAGAGATGGGGGGCGGGGTGGAGAGGGAGAGAAAAGGGAGGGGGACAGAGACAGAGAGACAGAGACAGAGATGGGGGGAGAGAGAGAAAGACAGAGATGGGGAGAGAGAGAGAGAGGAGATAGAGAAGAAGGAGAGAAAGAAAAGAGAGAGAGAAGGGGAAGAGAGAGTGACTGATGATCGCGGCCTTCTAAGTGTGTCAGACAACTCAGGAACACCCAGGGCAAGGTGACAGATTGTGTCTCACTGTACCTTTCAGATAAGATTGTGTGTCCATGCCCCCATGGGATTGTACTGGGAAGAAGAGGGGATGGTTTGTGTGTTAGTTACCCAGCCCAGGGCCCATTGGATCTGTCTGCCTTTGAGGGGTTTTGGTGGTGCCCAGTGACATCTCTGCCTCATGATTGCATGTGCTCCCCCCACAGGCAAGGGGAAAGGACAGAGTGTCCTAGTCTGGGTGTCCTCCCCACCCCTGGCTAAGGGGCCAGAGGAATTTCCCAGGCCTGGCAGAAGGGCATGGACCCTCCCCTAGGGGCTGGCCACAGCTGGATCCCAGATGTTCCCTGAGAGGCTAGGTCAGGCCACCTCCCCTCCCCACCAGCCAAGGGCATAGTTGCAGGCCCCTGCTCCGCCCTTCTCACTTCTCCTTTGGGGCTAAAAATACTCTGGACCCTGGTGTCCAGGCCCCACCCCCCCCTTGCACAATCAGCTGATGACGCAGGCAAGCCCAGGGGGAGGAGGAACATGAGGGGCCAGAAACTACCCCCCCACCCCAGCCCAAAGGGGCAGCATGAGGAGAAATCTGTAGATGAGGAAGGCTAACTCCACAATCCCTGCCTACCTTCCATAGGTCCCAGCCTCCACTTCCTGGTCCCAGTCTTATGTTTCCCCTTCCCCAGCAACAGGCAGGGAGGCTTCCCCTAAACTGGGCAATTAGGGTAATTGACTTGGGATTGGCTTCACAGCTCCCCCTTCCCGGCAGGCTCTCTCCAAAGCCTCCCCCCAAACCCCCACCCTGCCCAGTCTGGGACACCCTTCCCTTTTCAGGGTCCTGGAAGCATGGGACCTAAAAGGAATCTTAGACGTCATCGAGAGAAAACAGAAGTCTGAGGAGGGATAGTGGAAGTTTGCCCAAGATCACAAAGAAACTGGGTTTCAGGACCATTGTTCACCAATAGGCTTCCTACAGGAATCCTTCTCAGAGACCCCAGCAGAGGTACCCCTCCTTTCCCCAACTGTGATACTCTTCTGTTTCAGGGATCCAGGGGGATCTAGGACCTTCTCCATTCCCCATTTCAAGTGTCCAAGGTTAGCCCAAGATCAGGTATGTGCTGGGGGCTCGGTAGCTGTGATTATATAACTGGGGGATTTCCTCCCTCCTCCTGGGAGCCTGGGGTGAGTCAGGAGCTGTGTCAGCAAAGCTGGTCTGGCTAGGACCCAAGAGCCCTTCCCCTCCCCCTCCCTTTCCTTCCCCTCTCAGGGACCCAGGCTTTCACCCTAGAGCTCCTCCTCACTTATCCATGTCCCAGTTTTCCTGGTGAAAGGAGATGGAAGGGGCGGGGAGAGGAGTGATCCAGTCAGAGAGAGAACAGAGATCCAGGGCCTGAGATATCCTCCTGGCAGAGACACCAAGAGCCTTAGCTACATCCAGAGACAGAGCTGGCCAGGGGGAGAGACAGAGAGATCCTGCCAGAGAGGGACAGTTCAAGGCAGTGACAGAAGTCCGGGCAGTCACAGAGACCCAGCCAGAGACGGTTCTAGGCAGATAAATTCAGCCAGAAGGAGAGTCTCGGGCAGAAGACGAGGATTCAGACACAAAGATCCAGGCAGGGAAACAGATACAGCCAGAGACGGTGCTAGGCAAAGAGATCCAGCCAGAGGAAGAGTTGCAGGAAGAAGACAAGGATTCAGATACAAAGATCAGGGCCTGCTAGGAGCCTCAGGCTAGGCTGGGCCAGGGCTAGGGAACCTCTAGGTCCTCGAGTACAGCCCTGTGAGGCCCTGTGATGAGGGCTCTTGAGGACCTAAGGGCCATGGGGTGGTTCCCCAGCCCTGGCCTTGGCTGACACCCCATTCCCTTAGCTTCCCTTTGTTGTAGCTCAGTTGGGTCCGACTCTCTGACACACTGGGGCAGGGAAACAAGAGATCCTGCCAGAGACAGTCCCAGGCAGAGACATTCAGCCAGAGGGAGAGTCCCAGAGAGAAGACAAGGATTCAGACACAAAGATCCTGGGACAGGGAAACAAGAAATCCAGCCAGAGACAGTCCTAGGCAGAGACATCCAGCCAGGAGGAGAGTCCCAGAGAGAAGACAAGGATTCAGACACAAAGATCCTGGGGTAGGGAAACAAGAGATCCAGCCAGAGACAGTCCTAGGCAGAGACATCCAGCCAGAGGGAGAGTCCCAGAGTGAAGACAACGATTCAGACACAAAGATCCTGGGGTAGGGAAACAAGAGATCCAGCCAGAGACAGTCCTAGGCAGAGACATCCAGCCAGGAGGAGAGTCCCAGAGAGAAGACAAGGATTCAGACACAAAGATCCTGGGACAGGGAAACAAGAGATCCAGCCAGAGACAGTCCTAGGCAGAGACATCCAGCCAGAGGGAGAGTCCCAGAGAGAAGACAAGGATTCAGACACAAAGATCCTGGGACAGGGAAACAAGAGATCCAGCCAGAGACGGTCCTAGGCAGAGACATCCAGCCAGAATTCCAGAGTCCTGAAACAGAAAGATCCAGACTAATAGTCCCAGGAAGAGACAGAGACAGTCCCAGGAAAAGAGGGAGCTCCAAAGAGGAGTCAGTCCCAAGCAAAGAGATCCAGGCGGAATGAGACGGTTCCGGGAAGAGAGACGGGAGGGGGCGGGGAAGGGGGGGAAAATAGTTGGGTGTAACTGACGACGCTTCCAGACTCAATCCTACTCCCACCTTTTTTCCCCTGGGAGGAGGCACAGACGCAGGCGCAGATGCAGACACCAGTTGGGCGGGGCCACCAACAGATAGCCATCCTCTGGCGCCCCCTGGCCGCCAAGAGGCGAGACTGCTCCCTTTTTCCAGGTCAGAAGGTCAACCTTGGGAAGACTGGAACCAGGCAGCCCTTCCCCCGCCCCGGGCGCAGGCCCTGGAGATGCAGCCGCAGAGAGAACTAGCCGTAACGTAGTTAGGAACCTTTAATTTAAAAAAGCCAAGCCCCGTCCCCTACGTCCCTGCTTCCCTCCCCGCAGAGGCCGTCCGAGGTCAGAGCCCGCCTGGCGCCGGCAGCTTGCCCGTGACCTTGTTGGAGCACTCCAGCAGGGCGTTGTGGATGTCCTTAGCGCAGCCGATCTGGGCCTTGATCATGCTCAGGTACTGCGGGTAGGGCAGGCTCTCGGCTTGCACTGCGTCCGGCTTGGTGGCCGTGGGCACCAGCGTCGGCGAGTGCTTGGCGCTGTCGTAGCTCTGGGACAGGCACTCGTAGGCCAGGCGCTGCGGGGACAGCGGGGGAGGGGCGCAGAGACCAGACCCCGGGAGTCAGTGCGGAACACGTGGGAGGCTTCCCCAGGGGCGAGCCGATGTCAGTCAAGACAGTCCGGGGCCGGGAATAAGCCCAGCGAAGAAGCCCTGCACCAACACGGGGTCGCCTGGCTGGCTCAGAGCTGCCCTCATTGGTCTGAGAAGGGTAATATTCGCCAGACACACCCAGGGGCCTGCTAGGAGCCTTATGCTCTGCTGGAGAACCTCTAGGTGCTCGAGTGCAGCCCTGTGACCGGGGCACTCGAGGACCTAGAGGGCCACGGGTGGTTCCCCAGCCTTGGCCTTGGCGGATACCCAATTCCCTTGGCTTCCCTTTGTTGCTTTGTTGTAACTCAGTTGTGTCTGACTCGGGGCAGAGATACTGGAGTGGTTTGTCATTTCCTTCTCCAGTTCATTTTACAGATAAGGAAACTGAGGCCAGCAGGTTAAGGGACTTGCTCAGGGTCACACAGCTAGTAAGTGTCAATGCCAGATTTAAACTCAGGAAGATCAGTCTTCTGAACTCCAGGCTGTGGGCTCTGTGCACTACAGGGCTACCTAGCTGCCCCAGCTGCCCTTAACACCTCAGTATTTACAGCTGGAAACTAAGTGTGACAAAGACCAGGGGCCCCCACACCATCCCTTGTGGGTCCGTTCATTAGGATGAACAATGCCTTTAGCACGGTGCCTGACGTACAGTGGGAACCACTCAGTGAATATCAAGCTGAATCGTTCAGCTAAATGGTGAAAAGGTAGTTTCCAAAGCACCAAAAGGGAAGGAGAATGAAGTCATCGTTCAACTACAGTAAAATGGAATGCAAAATTTAAAAAGAAAACCATGGTTGAAGAAAGGAGACCCTAAATGCCATGGAGAGACAAGGACTCAAGCTTAGAGGAACACACAGGGGGCACAGAACTGGACAAAACAGGCCCAGGCAAAGAATTAGGAGACAATGTACCACGTGTTAAAAGTGGGCCGATGATCAGAGGAAACAGGACGTAAGAAGTGAAAGTGGGAGCCCACTAGGTCAACCTTTTCATTTTACAGATGGTCAAACTGAGGTAGAGGCCAAGTGATTTGAACCAGGTCACTGCTTGCTAGGGGCCGCCAGGTGGCGCCATAGTGCATGGAGCCCTGGGCCTGGAGTCGGGAAGACTCCTCTTCCCGAGTTCAAGTTCAAATCTAATCCCAGACACTTACTATCTGGGTGACCCTGGGCAAGTCTGTAAAATAAACTGGAGAAGGAAATGGCAAACTGCCGAAGTATCTTTGCCAAGAAAGCCCCGGACAAAGCAAAAGTAAAAACAGATCTAATTAAAAGAGATAAAAGGAAGCTACATCCTGCTAAAAGGCACCATAGACGGTGAAGTAATATCATTACTAAACATATAGGCACCAAGTGGTATAGCATCCAAGCTCTTAGAGCAAAAGTTAAGGGAGTTACAGGAAGAAACAGATAGCAACACTGCACTAGTGTGGGACGCGACTGAAAATGACTGAACAACATATTGCTTCCTGGTCCTCAGAGGAGCCCGGGCTGGATTCCAGGTACTGGGGTGGAATGTTGGCAGAATGACCTAGAGGGCTAACTTTAAGCTAGGAAGACCTGGGTTCAAGATCTGCCTCAGACATTTAGTGGCTGTGTGACCCTGGGTAAGTAAACTTTCAGGGCCCCTTGCCAATTCAAGTCAACACTGGCATTTTTTTAAAGAGTGCTATAAATGTTAGCCTTTATTATTATTATTATTACTATTATTATTGTCATAATTACCAGTATCATGGCAAATGCTATCAATATTATATACAAAGATGGGAGAGAAAATTAGCACAAAGTCACTATCCAAAAAGCATCCTGATGAGTTGGGCCAAACCTAATAAAATAAAATTCATTAGAGATTAAAGTAAAGGCTTCTTTCTTGTTTATTTTGTGGTTAGATTTGTCTAGTTCTGAGAGGGGGAGGTTAAGGTCCCCTACTAGAGCAGTTTTGCTGTCTATTTCTTCCTGTAACTCCCTTAACTTTGCCTCTGAGAACTTGGATGCTATACCACTTGGTGCATATGTGTTTAGTAATGATATTGCTTCCTTGTCTATGGTGCTTTTTAGCAGGATGTAGTTTCCTTCCTTATCTCTTTTAATTAGATCTATTTTTGCTTTTGCTTTGTCTGAGATCAGGATTGCTACCCCTGCTTTTACTTCAGCAGAAGCATAATAGAGTCTGCTCTAGCCTTTTACCTTTTTCTCTGTGTGTATCCCTCTGCTTCAAATGTGTTTACAAGAAACACATTCAACTAGCATTTATTAAGCCCTTACTATGAACTTGGCATTGGAGACAGATAAAAAGGAAGCAAGCCCACAGCAGGGAAACAACTGGTGTATGCAGGATGTATACAGGGTAAACTGAGATAATCAACAGAGGAAAGGTGTAGACTTTAAAGGAGATCAGGGAAGGTTCCCTAAAGAAAGCGGGATTTAAGCTGGGACTGGAAGAAGCCAGGGAGCAGAGATGAGGAAGGAGGGCATTCCTGGCAGAAGGCACAGCCAAAAAAAAAAATGCCTGGAGTGTAGAGATGGATTGTCTAGTTGGAGGAACAGCAAGGAGGCCAGTATAGTTCAGTCACTGAGTTTGTGGAGGGGAGTGTAAGGATACTGGAAAGGTTGAAGGGGGCCTGCTTACAAAGGGCTTTAAAAGCCAAACAGGTTATTTAATCCTGGAGGTAAGAAGGAGCCACTGGAATTTACTGAACAGAGGTGTGACCTGGTCAGCCTTGTGATTTAGGAAGATTATCTGGGTAGCTGAGTGGAGGATGAACTGTGCAGGGGAGAGACTCGGGCAGAACCCCCAGCAGCTCCTGTTACAGTCCAGGCATGAGGGGGTGAGGGTCAGCACTAGAGAGATGGCAGTGGTGGAGAAGGGAAGGGGCAGACTGCAGAGATGTTGGGAAGACAGAATTGACAGGTCTCGGCAAAGCATTGGATGTGGGGGGTTGAGAACGAGGGAGGAGTCACTGTGGATGATGCTTCTGTTTTGAGGCTAGGTAACTGGGAGAAGGGCAGTGGCTTCAACAATAATGGGAACGTATGGAGAGGGGAGAATTTGGGGGAGAAAACAGTCGTTTGGTTTGGGATGTGGTGAGTCTAAAATGTCTACAGGACATCCAAGTTCAAAGATGTCCAACAGACAGATTCTGATGGGGAGAGGTCAGAGCTAGAAAAATAGATGAGAGAGTCATCCGTGTGCATAGGGGTGATCCCTGAATACTGTGCGTTCCCCAAGACTCTTAAGTTGCAGAGTTAAAAAGTGCTTGCCATCCCTGACAGAGGGAATTCCCCAAAGTCAGTATGGCAAACACCATTCTAAAACTCTGTCAAAGTCCGGGGGGGGGGGGGTTTGCTGGAGACACAGAGAGTTGCTAGTACACTGGCCTTGTCGCTTCTCTTCCTTCCCTAGCTTCCTCTCTCCTTCTGTAGCTGCTCTGGCTGTCTTCTCATCTAGCACCCACCTCAGCCCCATTCCCATCCCAACCCTGGACTCATTCCCTACTGACCTGCCCTCAGCCTTGGCCTTTGAGGCAGTATGGTGCCAAGGATTTGGAGTCAGAGGTCCTGGGTTTGAATCTCAGCTATGTCATTTACTGCATGTGTGACCTAAGGCAAATCACTTCCCCTCTCCGGGCCTCAGTTTCCACATCTGTAAAATGGGACTGCACTCAAGGATCTCTAGAGTCCTTTCTACAGCTATGATCCTGTGATGCTCCCCATCCCAGCCCTCACCTTATCCCATCCTGCCTCAGCCCTGGCCTCTTCTCATCTTGCACTCCATCTGGTCTAACTTCTTTTCAGACCAGCTCTATCCTTGGCCCCAGCCTCTAGGCCACTGCCCTAAGCCCAGTTCAAAGGCTTTCCTAGTTTTGGTCCTTAAGAGAGGCCCCATCCATACCTTTGGGCTCCCTCCCCAGCTTGGGGTTTGTTCGCTACAAGGAGGCCCTGGCTGAGAAGAGCCCCCCTTCAGTGTCTTTGTAGGGATGCACCCTTTTGGGGTCCTTGATACTGTATGGTCAGCTTCCCCCTTTCCCAGAATTAAAAAACCCCAAACCCTGTTGAGGTCCCAGGAGGCCCCAAGGGAAGGGAGCCCCTCAGCCGCAGGGAGAGTATTACCAGGCATAGCTCCAGCTGGTCACAGAGGGCATAGAACTCTTCGAGGCTCTTGTCGAAGCGCTGCAGCCCGCCCTCACTGCTCTTCCTGCCGGGGATGGAACAGAAGAAGCAGCTGAAAAGGGCGAGCTCTGGCTTCCAGGGAAAAGTGCAGACCTTGGGGCACCCTGGGGTCCCTGCTAAGGGCCGGGCATGGTCCAGGGGGCGGGGCATGGCTTGGGGAGTGGAACCAAGCCGTCAGATACTCACTGGCCATTGTCGATGTTGGTATTCTGCACCAGGTTCTGGGCTGCCACCTTCATCAGGTTCTGGCATGGGATGGAGAAGGCGGGGTCATGTTCGGCAAGCCGCTCCCAGAGCCGGACCAACTTCCCCCCTCCCCCTAGTCTCAGGGTGTCAAACTCTGAAACTCCAGGCACCGCCTCCTTCCAAACCATCGGGCCAATCATCGACCCTGGGATCCACCTAGTTCCACCTTCTCCTCAACTATCGCCCAAGATCTAGGCCCCTCCCCCCCAACCGGTCTTACTAGACCTCCCACAGTCCGCATGCGCAGATCTGTGGGGGCGGCAGCTCTAGCCTAATCATTCCTCCATTCCCAGGCTCCAGCGCTCTCGTAGTCCCTCCTCCTCCCCTGTTTGCTGCCAATCCCTGGGTTAGCGACGCCAAACATCCAACCCCAGACTCTTTAACGATCCCGCCCCCTCGACAGCCCACCCACCAATGGCCACCCCCGCCTCGTGTCTGGACCCACCTCCCTCGGGGTTGGGGGCCAATCACCTGTAGGCTCTCTTTAAGCTGAGGAATCAGGAGCTTGTAACGCTGCACAGGGTCGAAGTCCTGCTGCTGCTGCTGTAGGAGGCCGCTCTGAGCCGCCTGGATCTGTGAGGCCGCTACAAGCTGTGCCGAGGGAGGCTGCTGCTGCGGTGCCTGAGCCTGCGGGGGCCCCGGAACCGAGGCACCAGTCGATCCTGGGCCGGAGACGCCGGCCGTAGGCGCTTGCGGAGGCTGCGGCGCCGGCTGCGTTGGTGGCGGTGCCGCCATCTTTTCTTCCTTTTATCCGCCGCCTCCAGTTGGTCACAACCTCGGTCACTCAAGGCGATCGCGGATGTGCGTCATTTTTAGGCCTCGCCTTGGCTAACCGATCAATCCCAGCCTCCGAGGAGGGACATTTGGGCCGCCTCTTCCCTCTCCATCATTACAATTCGTGCAAAACCGACCAATCACAACCTTCTCCCTCCTGAAAAACCCGCCTCCTCCCACTGTGGCCAATCCGTCGCCGATTTAAAAAAAAATTAAATCCGAACTACGTTTCCCAGAAGGCATTTCGCCCGCCATCGGTAGTTTGGGCCTTGAGTCCCGCTGGGTCCTCGTTGCCGCCGCCGCTAGGGAGGCCGGGAGGCGGAGCGGCCCACGGGGTTGCCTAGAGAGCCGCCTGCGTGGCTCGCGGGCTGGATCTGGCCCACTTCGCGACTGGTAGTCCTCCTCGTCGTCGTCATGGCGCCTACCATCCAAACCCAGGCCCAGAGGGAAGACGGCCACAGGTGAGAGCGCTGCACCGCCCCCCACCCCGGCCACCCCCCCCCACTCCCCGCCCCTGGAACGGAGGGCCAGCGGAGCGCTACAGACGTCACTGACCCTCCCCGTGACGTCAGCGCACCCCGGTTCTCGGTGACGTCACTGAGTCCTCACCATCCTGAGCTGCTACCCCTTGTTACGAATGGCGACCCCCGCGTTTCTTTCCTCTTCCTCTCTTGAGAGGCTTCTGAAGGGCCTAGCCCAGTCAACGCATTGAGATCCCCTCACCCAGCGCTTTGAGATCGCATCCTTTGGACTCTTTGTAGAGGGGCTGCTAGCTCAGGGAGAGGTGCCCGGGGAGGGGAGGTGCAGGCATCCCCGCGTGGGGCAAAAATGACCCGAATCCTTGTGTCCCCCCAGACCCAACTCCCATAGGACTCTGCCGGAGAGGTGAGTGCAGGGATCGGGGGACCCCGGGGCTGACATGTGTGTGTACTCTTGCGGGGCTGGAGGGAGGGATGACCTACATCTGTGCTGGTGGGGTCGGAGAGCGCACCTGTTATGGATCTTTTGCTCCCAGGTCTGGTGTGGTCTGTCGAGTTAAGTACTGTAACAGTCTTCCAGACATCCCTTTTGATCCCAAGTTCATCACCTACCCCTTTGACCAAAACAGGTGAGTATGGCTCTGACCCCTTCCCCTCCAGGACTTCCTAAGACCTCAGAGTCCCTGGGCAGAGGTTACCGATCCAGCAGGCCCAGAAAGACAGGTCTGGCCCTGCCTCTCCCTGTCTGCTCTGCAAGGGGGCGGGGGTGTCTTCTGGGATGAGGACAGAAGTTCTATGTTGAGGGGAAGACAGGAGAGCCCCAGAAGATCTCAGTCCCTTCCTCTAGGAGAAAGCCTGGTCTCTTACACCTTTCCTCTCCCAGATTCGTCCAGTATAAGGCAACATCTCTAGAAAAGCAGCACAAACATGATCTGCTCACAGAGCCAGACCTGGGAGTCACTATCGATCTCATCAATCCTGACACCTACCGAATCGACCCTAATGGTGAGGCACTGGGGGGAGATGGGGAAAGACTTGGAGAAACCTGTTGTCAGGCCAGACACTCTCCCCGCCTCACAATTCAACTTGTTCCAGTTCTCCTAGATCCAGCAGATGAGAAATTACTTGAAGAAGAAATCCAGGCCCCAACCAGCTCCAAAAGGTAATGTTTTTCTAGGGGGGGCCCTCAGCTCAGCTGTCAAGGGAAGGTCTGGCTGCAATACGGGAAGGTCTTGAAACCCATCCTGGCTTCTCCTCCCCCAGGTCCCAGCAGCATGCAAAAGTGGTCCCCTGGATGAGAAAGACAGAATACATCTCTACGGAGTTCAACCGTTATGGTGTCTCTAATGAGAAGCCAGAAGTCAAGTAAGGGGTGACAGGACAGAGGGGCTGTGGGAGGGGGGGGAATGCGTGCCCTCCATTTCACGGGCTCATTTCTCTCCCCTAGAATCGGGGTGTCTGTGAAGCAGCAGTTCACTGAGGAGGAGATCTACAAAGATCGTGACAGCCAGATCACAGCCATTGAGAAGACTTTTGAGGATGCCCAGAAGTCGGTAATGGGGGGCAGAGACAAGGAGCTGATTCTGGGGGGGGGGTCTTGAAGCCCCATTTTCATGAATTCTTCTGCTCCTTAGATTTCTCAACACTATAGCAAGCCGAGAGTGACACCAGTAGAGGTGATGCCTGTTTTCCCAGATTTCAAGGTCAGTCTGAGAAAATCTGGAGGTGGGAGGGAAGAAGCTGAGTCTCTTGGCCTTCTCTGAACCCCCTTTCCCATCTCTTCCTAGATGTGGATCAATCCCTGTGCCCAAGTGATCTTTGACTCAGATCCAGCCCCCAAGGACACCAGTGGTTCTGCAGCCTTGGAGATGATGTCTCAAGCTATGATCAGGCAAGTCTAGGTAGATGGTGGTGCCTCCCCCAGTGCATCTGTCCTTCCCTTCCAACACTCTCCCTCGACCCTCCAGGGGAATGATGGACGAGGAGGGCAACCAGTTTGTGGCCTACTTTCTGCCAGTGGAAGAGACCATGAGGAAGCGCAAACGTGATCAGGAAGAGGAGATGGACTACGCGCCAGATGATGTGTAAGTGGCAGGGCCGATGGTCACAGGGCCAGAAGGCAGGACCTGGGGAAGGAAGGGCTGACCACCATCTGACTATCCCTCCACAGCTATGATTATAAGATTGCAAGGGAGTACAACTGGAACGTGAAGAACAAGGCCAGCAAGGGCTATGAAGAAAACTACTTCTTCATCTTCCGAGAAGGCGACGGTGTCTATTACAATGAGTTGGAAACCAGGTATGTGGTGTCACCCTCACCCCTTCTGCCCAGTTGTGGCCTCAGGCTGGGTCCCTGATCCACCCTTTGCCCTCCCTGTAGGGTCCGTCTCAGTAAACGTCGGGCCAAGGCCGGAGTGCAGTCCGGCACCAATGCCTTATTGGTGGTCAAGCATCGGGATATGAATGAGAAGGAGCTGGAGGCTCAGGTAAGGGCCCAGGTGTCAAGATGCTGGCAAGGAAGGGAGGCAGGGGAGTCAGCTGCTCAAGAGCTCTTCCTCCTTCCCCACTCTAGGAAGCTCGGAAGGCCCAGCTAGAGAACCATGAGCCAGAAGAGGAGGAGGAAGAGGAGCTGGAGCTGGAGAAAGAAGCCCCAGGCTCCGGTAAGTGCTCTGGGAGCCTGCTGGGATACCTAGGCTCCTGCCTGGCAGAAATCAGGGGGGGGAAGTGTGGCACCAACATCCCCTCCCCTCCATCCCTCCCTCAGATGAAGAGCGGGAGAAAGGAAGCGGCAGTGAGAAGGAGGCAAGTGAAGAGGAGGAAGAGGAGCACTCAGGAAGTGAGAGTGACCGGGGAGAGGAAGAGAAGGAGGAGAGTGAGAAGAGCGGGAGTGGAGAGGATGAGGCTGAGGAAGAGAGCAGCGAGGACGAAGCCCGAGCAGCCCGAGACAAGGAGGAGATCTTCGGGAGCGATGCTGACTCAGAGGACGACGAGGAGGAAGATGAGGAGGAAGAGGATGGGGGAGGTCGAGCCAGGGGGAGCGGGGAGGATGAGGATGAAGAGAGCGGCAGCGAGGGAGGGCCTGGGAGGCGCAGCCCCAGCCCCGCCTTCCTTAGTGCCAGTGACCACTCAGCCCAAGAGGATGGTAGTGAGGGGGGTGCTTCTGACTCCAGCGAGGAGGCCAGCGACAGTGACTGAGGCTCAGCAACCCATTGCAGGCCACCAAACAGGCCAGGAGGGGCTGCGCCTCTCCAGCTCAGGCACCATTCTCAGGACAAAAGGAAAATACCCATTTCTTTTTTTTTTTTTAACTTTTGCTGTCAATAAAGGCACAATGTTTACAAGTTGAAAGCCAGGAATCTATTACCTTTATCCCAGCACAGTTCTCCCTCCCCCAACCAGAGGATGCTGGGACAGTGGTCCCTAGTCCTTCCTGCCTTCCAAAGGGGGAAGCCTGAGTAAAACACCCCACTCCCCCCCATCCCCCCCCACATAGGGTCCCCATCACAAAAAGCAAGGCGGCCAAAGATTGGGTCAAAGGAATTTTGGGTTTTCATTAAATGTATTATAACAAAGGTCAGAATTTTTTTTCCAAAATAAGCCCGGACCATTAAACAAGTGAAACTCCAACAAATTTGTTTTCTCCAACAGAGAGAAAAACTGTGTACAGTTACTCAAAGCTGCTTCTGCCAGTGGGGCTGGGGAAAGATGGGGGTGCTGAAACCATGGAGGGCCCGGGAGGGAAGGGAAGACAGGGGACGGGGGACTGGGTCCTGCCCGTCGGGGTGGGGGCCGCCTGCGTCCCACACACTCTGGTGTCAGGCTGGAGGGTGGGAGAGGATGGTTTTCTCCTCTCTGGGGGTCCCCACCCCCTTCCAATAGGGAGGTCCTCACTGGTAGGCTGAGCCGGCTCATGCCTACCAGACTGATGGGATGGGACCCGGCTGGGGATGGGGGCAGGGGGGTAACCTAGAGTGGACAGGAACCCCTACCCCACAAAACACCATTCTGCTGATTCCAAATCGTGGTGTCCCCTAGGAGATGGGGGACAGGCAAAGGCACAGCAATATGGAGGGGATGGGGGAGAGGGGCTTGCATAGGTTGATGAGTGCAAGAGGTACATAAATAAACCCGAGCCCCTCCCCACCCCTCCCCCCAGCCAGGGTGTGGGGAGGCCCCCCTGGAGATGAGGCCCCTGGGATTCCCTGCCCCCCCTCCCTCCCTGGGCAGGAAAGGGAATAGACCAGGAGCTGAGAAGGGAAAGTTGAGCCAGGGGCACCAGACTGGGTGGCTGTTGGGAAGAAGGGAGAGGGGACAGGTGTGGGGGGGGTTTTTTGGTTTTTTTTTTCCAACATTTTGTTTCTTTAATAACATACGTAATGGTTACCAGCCATAGTCATAACAAAAGTTATTCATAAAATGTATCTAAAAATAACATTTTTTTTTTCCTTTTCTGTGTGAAAAGCTTGAGAGAGTCCCAGCAGAAAGGGGTAGGGTGGGCCCACCTGAGGGGGAGGGGGAGGAGAGGGCAGTTTCTGACATCTCCCCTCCAGCAGCCCCAAGGGGGTAGGGGGATGGGACTCTAGGCTATGATGTAGTGTTCCACTTTAGTGAGGTCACGACAGAGCAGGGAGAAGGTTAGAAGAAAAGGAAAAAAACTTAAAGAACAGCCCTTCCATTGCCCACCCCCAGTCTCTCACCTCCTGGTTAGGGTGGGGCTACAGAAAGGGTGTGTGTGAAGGGAGGGGGCATTAAGGCAACAGACTTTCTGACCCCACTGGTCACTCCCCCACCTATTTGCCCTGCCCTCCCTCCCCCCGGGGCCTCCAGGAGCTAGGCAGGGGGTAGAGGGGAGTCTGGGGGGCAGGGTGGACGAAGGATGGGGGGAGAAGGCGCTGCCCTCTCCCCGGTCCCATCCCCCAAACCCTCAGCCTCCCCTATCACCCTCCCTCCACACATCATGGCTCAGAGAGACCCAATGAGGAGATTAAAAATGAGAGGAAGGGAGCGTGTGATTGAAAGAGAGAGACAGAGAAACCGCTAAGAACTATATAAATATATGTCTTAAATAGGCCTAAGAAATTAATCGTACGGAAACTCTGGGAAGGGGATGGGGGCGGAGGGGGAGAGGGAGGTGGCTCCCAATCCTTGGGGCAAGATGTGTGTCTGCGAGAAAGAGGCGAAATAATGGAAGAAAACAAGACTTTGTCTCCTCCCACAAAGTGTTGACCAGAGCAGGCAGAGATGTGCTCTGTCCCCCCCACTGCTCCCCTAAGGGGGAGGGGGAATCTGGTGATCTCCTTTGGAGTCAGAGTTCTGGGAAAGCCATCGTCCAGAAAGGAAGCAGGGGAAAGAAGAGGTGCCCAGGGCAGCTCCCCTGGCCCTGGTTCCCCTCCCTACCATGCCCTGGCCCTCAGCAGAGATCCCCCTCTATACCCTGCATCATAGCAACGTGGGGCTTCTGGGGGGAGGGGGGCGAATGGTGTCTATCAATATTAAACCAGAGTTAAAGGGATAATAAAGTAGAAAAATATTAGAACATATAACTGAGCCAACACCACCCCTCTGTCACTGAGGGGATGGACCAGCCCCCTCTCCCCACCCCAGGGAGATGACGTGTCTGCTGGGCTCTCGGTCACATCAGATCGTGGAGGTTTTGTCTGTCCCATCTGTGAGAGAGAGAGGAACGAGGGAAGTCAGGAGCTGAAGGAGAGATGCAGCCCTCCCCAGACCCATATCCCTGGGACTGGGGCCTCCTGCCCCGTACTGCTGCAGCTGGGCTCAGCCTTCCAGGCCTTGCACTGTTCGGTGGGCTAAGAGGGGAAGGCCGAGGGAACAACCTCTGAGAAAGGAGCCCATGGAGGGGAAGGGAGAAGGGAAGCTCTCACCACCCAAAGCGTGCTCTGTCATGCTGAGGCAGAGAGACTCCAGCGTAGGGTTGATCTCCAGGTCTGGGCCCGGCACCTGGCAGTCTGGACAGAGAGAAGGGAAAAAGTGTGAGGATGACAGAAGAGAGATACGGAGGATGGCAGAAATAAAGGAGAGATGGATGGTGGCTAATGAGGGGAGACAAGGACAAGACAGCCCGACTAGCACCAAGTCCCCACTGCCTCTGTGAAGTGCCTTCCATGAGGACGTGTGGCTCCACCCTCCTTCATTTGCCCGTCACATTAAGCCCTTCCTGACCAAGCTTCTATTTCCAAGGCAGCCTTGCTTATGGAAAGATGGAAGACCACTCCTCACTGGGCAAAGTGAGCTGACCTGGGTTTTGTTCTTGGCTCAACAAGCAAGTACTTCCTACGAGGAACAGTCTCTATGTCCCAGGCTCCACAGTCTGTGCACGAGTCAATATTCCAGCTTTCTGCACCCCTTCCTGAGTTTAGAGAACCCCAACCCGTCCCATCTCAGCCTGAATCTCCTGAGAGCGAGGAGGCTGCATTTCAGGCCACATCCAGAACTTGCCTGTGATCACAGGGCTCTTCTTGGGACCTTTTCCAGCTCCAGGGAAGCATGGAATCATACGACATCAGAGGAGGAGGGGATGTCAGAAAGTGAGAAAAAAGCTGACAAAGGCTCTGGATTATATCCCCAATCCTCTTTCTGAGAATACACACTGCAGCCAAGGGGGTAGTGTCTCTAAGCCCCAGACTCTGGTGAGATTCTGGACCTTGCATTTCTGATGTGGGCAGCACAAAGCCGACCATTGCATACTGTACAGGTTTAACCCTAAGTCAATCTTAACCTTTATTAAGTGCCTACTATGTGATGGGCACTGTGCTAAGTTCTGTAGATACAAAAAGGGGCAAAAGGCCGTCCCTAAGTGCATGAAGTCAAACTTGTGTGCTGGGGAATGTAACTCATCTTTTCTCTCCACTCATACAGGCTTGTGAGATAGCCCTGTATTTGATCACCAATTCCATTTAACTCACTAAACATCATCTGCAAGCTTAGAAGCCTTCACCTGACCATATCCTTTCCAGATCATTTATTTATTCAGGTAGCTGGGCAGCCCAATGGTTAGAGCACCAGGCCTGGTGTCAGAAAGTCAGGAAGACCTGACTTCAATTCCGACCTGAGACACTCAGCTGTATGACCCCGGGTAAGTCACTCCACCTGTTTGCCTTAATTCACCAGAGAAGGAAATGGCAAAGCACTCCAGTATCTTTGCCAAGCAAAGGCCATGGTTGGCATTGGTGTGATATGGTCCACAGGGTCACTAAGTCACAGGCACGACTGAATAACAACAGAATCTTCCCACACACTGAAACCCAGATGTTTTAACTGTGACATCAAAATCCCTATTTTAACCTGACAAGGGCCCACTTCTCTACCCTATTTCTTTTCCATTCCTAAGTCAATCAATATTATGGCTCATTAAAAAATATCTACCTTTTGATTTGAAACTTTGCTAACAGCTTTGTATTAAATCAAGTTCAGTGGTACATTCCTTTTGTCCACATGTCCACTTCTTCATATCTAGTCACAGAATCTTAGGTCAGAAAAGGACCTCCAAGATCATAAAGTCCAGGCCTCAATTTAATGTAGTTTAAAACTGACATGCGCAAGTAAAAAGGAACACAAGATCAAGACACAGGAGGAGAACACAGAGAATGAGAGCTCAAAATACCAAGGGACAAAGAGGAAAAAAAAAGAGAGAGAGACAAAGGCCCCAGGGAGAGGGCGCCTTACCTGGGGGGAACATGAGGAGAGCCTGTGGGGAGGAATGCACAGGGAGGGAGTGGGTGCGCTGCACGGAGCTCCGGCTCTGACTGGGCATGCTGTTACTGCCTCCAGGGTTGGCAAACCACAGGTTCTGTGGGTGAGAAGGTTTAACAGAGATTGGTAAGGGGAGAAGAGAAGGACCTACCTCTCTGCAGGACTCCCCACCAGACTCTTTCTGTGGAGACTCTTCCAGAAGCTAGGGGGATGGCCTCCACCCCAGCTGGCATCTTACCTCCCGAAACTCATAGCTCTGACCTAGACACACCCGTCATCCTTGCCCCCTCAAGACTAGGGCATGCTGAGGTGAGATACCCCCAATGCCTCCAGGGCTCCCCACTGGACTCTCTCTCTATGGAGCCCATCACAACCCCCTCCGGAAACTAGGGGAATGGCCTCCACACCAGCTGGCATCTTGCCCCCCAAGCTCATAGCCCTGACCTTGACATACCTGTCGTCCTTGCCCCCCAAGACTAGGGCTGGTGAGGGCATGCCGAGGTGAGACGCCCCCAATGCCTGCAGGACTCAGGATGCCCATTCGGCTAGGTGGCAGAGCCCGAGGAGGCATCTGGAACTGCCGCTGGGCCCGTCGGGTCACTCCCATCCCCACAGAACCAGCTATGGGGAGCGAGTTGGAGCCAAAAGCCCAGCTGTCAAAACAAAGGGGTAAGGGTGTGAGGGTAACGGCTGTCCAGCCTTGTCCTGCCTCCCTACCCTAAGGTAAGAGTCCAATGCTGGCAAGGGAAAGAAGAGACACAGAAGGCACAGTTTGGGAGGCTTAGTAGGAAGGCGCTCCAGCTGTGTGTGTTCACCAGCCTCTCCACAAGTGAAAGGGAGGTTGAAATGAGGACCTCATAAATAGCTTGGCAAACCTTCAATGGTCTCTAATGTTATCAAGCACTGCTCCTGCCCAGTGTGCATGATGGGAGCTGGGCCAGGGCTCCCTCCACAGAAGCTGAGAGGACCCTGCTGATGCCCAGTGCGCCCCTCCTCAGCGCTCACCCCTTCTGCTGCTGCCGGTAGCTCTGCATCTCCAGGGCAGCTTTTCGGGGAAAGGTTCGAAGCAGCTTGAGCACCTGCTGCTTCCAGGACAGCAGGCGTTTCTTCTGTGTCTCGGTGAAAGCCTGGGGTGGGGGGAGCAGGCAGAAGGGAATCTCTTTCAGAACTGCCTGGCTAGAAACTGGGAAACCCTCCAGCCCCTCACCTCCTAGGAAGAAGATCAGGGAGGCCTCACCTCATGTGTCAGGCACTTTTCGATGAGCTGGAGGTAACTGGTAATGTTTTCCTCATCTGGCCGGGACACCAGCAGCTGGGTGCACACTGATTAGACAGGAAGGAAGAGAAAGAGATGAGCAAGGCCCTGGGACTACCCTGCACTGCCCCCTCAGAGCTGTGACTTGAGGAGACCAGAGGCCCCACTCCAAGAGGATCCTGATAGCAGCAGGGTCCTTCAGCAGGGGAGTCTGGCAGAACTTAGCACTTAGTGTGCCCAATAGGGAGCACCCAGTGGGGCTCTGCTGGCCTCCCTGCTCCTCTTGCACCCATCTCCCACACCCAGCTGCAGCCCTGGGCTGTCTTGTGTCTCTGGGCAGCTCCTTCCTGTTGCTGCCCCATCCCCCCAAGAAAACCCCAACTACCGGCTGTGGGTCTGTGAGCCCCAGGACTCTACCCACTCTATTTAACGGCACAAGTCAAGGAAATGAGAATCAGGCCCTGCCCTTAGGGAGTTTACAGTCTAGCAGGGAAGACAAGACTGCACAAACAAAGGCACCACAGAAGGGATGGGGCAAGTACAAAGGACTATGTTTGGGGAAGGGTCTGATCTGCCTCTGCCCTGAGAAGCTGATCAGGAAAGTGCACCTGATTCAGTCACCTGCATCTAGACTCAGTTTTCATCTCTGCCCCGCCCCACCTCCACCTTTCTCCCTTGGCCTTTGGCCCAGTGCTCCTGAGGGTTAGCAGCTCGGCAGGTGTCCAGGATGGGGTTCTCACCTTTGCCCATCACACGGGTAAACTGGCTAGGGAGGTCTCCATCGGCGACAGGGGCTGTGGCTGGCTCACTGCCATCACTGGGGGCAGGGGCCGGCTGGGGGGGATAGCTTTCTGCTGGAGGATCCTTGGCCTCAGGGGCCTTCTCTGGGGCTGGGCGAGCTGGGGGGGGCTCGGCGCCCAGCGGCGGCTCCCCCCTTCCCCCCTCCTTGGCTGCAGCCACCACAGCTGCCTGAAGGATGCTGTATGCCTTAATAGGTGTGACAATGATCTGCTGGAGCTCCTGTAATGCATTCCTCAGGTTCCCACCTTCCAGCACATCCTGCGAGTGGGGTGAGAGTACACACATGCTGAGTCAAAAAGGGTTTCAGAAGTAGGCACTGTAGGAGCCAAGCATGAGAGAGACAGAAAGAAACTGAAGGATCATAGGACCACAGGCTTTTTAAAAGGATGCAAGGGCCTCCTTGTTTTCCATTTAGCACGGTGCTTGGTATACATTAGGCACTTAATAAATGCTCACTGACTTGGCAAATGAGGTCCAGAGAAGGACTGGCCCAAGGTCACACATCTAGAATCTGTGACTTCAAACCCACAGTTCTTTCTACTACCCTATATACCCAGCCTTACCCAGAATACTAGGTGCTTAATAAAATATCAAGCTGGAAACAGACAAGCAGTCCCTTTGGTGCCTCCTGTAGGGCACTGAGCAGAGAAGATGACCAGAGCTCTCAGGCTTCTAGTGCCCTGAATCTTACTAAAAATGGTGGGTCTGACAACTTGTCTCAAAATTGGAAAGACTTTAGAAAGCAAGCCCAACCCTGTCTAGTATGCAGAGGAGGAATCAGGCCCAGAGGTAAGAGACCAGAACACTGTACATCTCATCCCTGGCAGGGCTGATCCAGTCAGTCCTGACACCCATTCTGGTGATCCTTCTATGACACCACACGGCCTCTGCCAAATGCCCCCCGAGTCTTTACCTTCTCCAGAGACTTGAGGACACTCTGCCTCTCACGAAGCTTCTGGATGCTCAGGGCAATCTTGTGACGGGCACCTTTGGTCACATTCTGTGTGGGGAGGAGGGAAGATCTCAGAAGAAAGCTGAGACGGCTGCCCACAGGAACCCAGAGAGGCCCTCCTGGGCTACAGCAGAGCCGGAGGTGAAGAGGAGGGCCTGGAATGGGTGGGCACCAAAAGGAAATCCAGGCCCCTCTGAAATGCCTTCAGATACTCTGGCCGGACATTCTAACCCTCCTGTCTTGGTCTATGGACCTAGATTGGCACAGGAGAAGGAAGCTGACTCAGGGATCTCTCTTTGGGCTCTGGGAGAAAACTGTGGGAGCTCACCTGAGATTCCAGATGCTGCTCAGTCAGGGTCATCATTTCCTCATAGCTCATCTGGGAGAAGAGGGCAGCGTACTTATGCAAGCGAAGACTCTTGAGCCACAATGGCACATCTGTGGTGGGGAGAAGACGAGGTGTCACATCTCCTGTGTCTGTGCCTTTATGCTGGCTGACCCTCATGCCATGGAGGCCCTCCCTTCTCTGCTTTGGGATTGCTCTCACTACCTGGAGTCTTTAATGATCTACGCCCCCCACCCCACACACTCCACTCGGTTTTTGTCTTGAATACACCTCTGGAAGCACATGGTTGTCTCCCCAAGAGAATGGGAGCTCCCTGAGGGCAGAGACTGTTCCAGCTTTGTCCTTGCACCCCTAGAGCTGAGCACAGGGAAGCACATAGAAAGGATATCCTAAGTGACGGCTGGCTGGCTGAGAGAGGGAGGAGGTTTTCTGCCACTCTGCCCCTTGCTTTGGCAGGGCCAGGAAGGCCATTTCTATCTCTTAGTCCTTGCCTTGTCCCCCACAAACCCAGACCCAGCCTTTCTTAAGGCAATGCCCTCTGAAGAGCCCAATCGCTGCTTCTACCCATTTTATGTGTTCCACGAGAACTCTGGCATTCCCCAGGGTTTCTCTTAAAGAATTCCTAAAGCTCTTGCATGGCTACTCTGCCTGCCTGAGGGGAGCGGGCCATGTAAACACAGGGGGCTTTCTCCATTTCCTCTCCTTGGGGACAGCAAGGGTAGAGCAGCCACTCCCCAGCTCACCTTTCATCCCACTACCGTCCTCCTGAAAAGTGTTCCGGCTGGAGCCCTGCTCCTCCGTCTGCTCACTGCCTGAGGAAGCCACACTGCTCTGGGGTGAGAGGGGCGCATGGTCGGGTGGGGCAAAGGCTGCTCTCGCCCCCAGTTCCTCTGGGCTCAGCCATTCACCAGGACCCTGTGGGCTTGTGGGGATGAGTGACATGGACCGCTTCAGCGGGCTCGGGTGGATTTGGCAGGGGAGACCTAGGGAGGAAGTACAGTGGGAGGAGGGGGAGCGTCAGCCTCCCAGACCTTGGGTGGTGGGAAGCCCAGCCCCCATCCCAGGCAATCACACTACAGCGCTAGCAGTGCCATTCCAGTACACTCCACCGGGCTTTCCCATCCATCATCACATTTGATCTTCACAGTAGCCCTTGTGCTGCAAGCCGGCAAAGTGTTGTTATCCTCTTGTCCCAAATGAGGAAATCAAGGCACAGAAAGGGGAAGTGACTTGCCTAGGGCAGAGAGAGGCCTGGAAGCCACATCTCCTAACTCCCAGCTGAGCAGACCTCCCAGAAGCCATGTGCAGGCAGGCCTAATCCCCAACAACCCCTGGGGTTGCTCAGCTGTTCCTAGAGCCCCCTCGGCTGTGGGGCCTGGAGCTGGAGTCCCTCTTCCTTGTGCTCAACCATCTCTGCCGAGGGAAGCGCTAACCTGATGTTAAGTCAGAGACCTGAACAGTCGCTAGGCACCTGCTGCCACCTTTGCTCTTTATGAACAAGATTCTAACCTTGCCTCCTTTTTCCAGGCCCTTTCATCTCATCCTTTGCATCTTCCTTCTCTGCAGGAGAACCCTGAAGTCCAGACTCCCCTATTCCCGGCTTCTGCCCCCTCAGGCATAATGAGTTCTCTCAAAGAGGAAGATGCTAGACAGATCCCAGGCCAGGGGAGGGCAAGGTTTCCAGGATCTTGAATGGAGCGGAATGGGAACATGGGAGAAGATGCTTGACACTGGCAGGGAAAACTCTCTTCAGAACAAAGTACTGCCACCCTTTACCCCATCTTCCACCTGCCTCCTCTGCCCCCCAGATCCCAGGACTATTAAGGGGTGGGGAAAGGAAGGAAGGAAGGAAGGCTAGAGCAGTGAGGCCGAGATGGTAGGAAGTGAGGGATGGGAATGAATAGACTGTCACTACACAGGGCCTAAGACTGACCAACAGAATAAAAAGAATACAAATCCTCTCTCTGAGAGGGAGTTTTAGGCTTTTCATCAAGTTCCTGTCTCTTTCCCACCTCCAGTTTATCCCGCACATCTGACAGGATAATTTTCCTTAAATACTGCTTTTACTACATTACTCCTCTGCTCAAAAAATCATGGAAGATTCTAATTTCCTGCTGCATCAAGACAAACTTGCTCACCCTAACCTTCGAGGCCCAGCCCTCTACAATCCAGATTCAACCTTCCTAATGCAGCCATAAGTCTCCCAAAGAAACCCCTCCACTCATTTCTGCCTCCACCTCTTGTCACCACCAAGCCTTCCCCGCTCCGCCTGGCCCCTCCTCGAGTCCCAGCTCAAGCACATCCAGGAAATCTTCTCAGCCCACACTGAGATCCTTTCTCCCCCATGGCAACTGACAAGACCAGGTGACCCACAATGCCAGGCTCCACTCGACCGCTACCACATGTGACTGAAGGCAAACCACTCCCCCGAGGTCTATCTCACTTTCTCATTCGGAAGGTGAAGAGGCTGGCCTCGAGATCTCTGAAATTCCTTCCTATTTGAACACTGTGATGTCTCATTTCTATGAATCAGATCTGGGAGCTGGAGCTGTATCCAAAGTGCTCCCAGCGTGGCTCAGGCTCAGGCCCTGCACCAGCAGCTGCTAAGGGTGGCCATGGGCCAGGCCTCACCTGCATTAGCAGCGCTCCCAATACTGTTGATGGTGGATGGCACCGCACCAGAAGGGTGGAAGGGCACATGTCCGTTTTCTCGTGGTGGCTTGTCCTGCCAGCCTGGCCCTAGCTCACCAGGGCCAGCCTCCCCGGGACCACCCCACTCATCTGAGCCCTGGCGGGAGTGGTAGGTAGTCTCGGCTCGGGTCCGGAAGCCCCCAGCCAGCCGTTCCTCTAGGTGGCTGAGCCAGAGGGCTAGCGAGTTTCGGTCCTCCACTGTGGTGGCCGGGTGAATGAGGGCATAGGACAGCAACTGCCGACTCTCCTCAATGAAGGCGTTGTTTTCAATGGAGTAGGCCAGCACTTTCTGCAGCAGCTTCATGTATTCGGACTTGGCCTCTGTGTTACCAGGCTGGAGCAGGGGCAGATGGGATAACAGGAGGGAGACTACCTTCTCTTTGGACTCTTGCTGCCATTGGTTGATGATGGCTAATGGGAAAAGACAAACATAGGAGATGGTAAAGAGCTCAGCTCGAAGACAGGGAAGAGTTGATGGTAGAGAAGAATCATGGGAAAGGTGGTGAGCAATAGCCCGACTTCTGGATTCTGGTTCCATTTCAGGGTCTCTCTCATTCCTCCCCCAAAGCCCCATCAAGGTTACTTCCCCCTCACAAATTCTGGGCCCTGACCCTTGAACATCTTCCTCTTGCTCCCTCTTCTCCCCTTCTACACTGCCTCCATCCTCAGAACCACCTGCTTTCACTCTGGAAGGGGACTAGAGATCATTAGATCCAACCTCCTTATGTTTAAGATGAGAAGATGGGCCCAGAGAAACTGAGAGATTTCCTCAAGGACACACAGGAAGCAAGGGGCAGAGTGAGGATTCAAAGCCAAGTTTCTGACTCCAGGTCCCTTCCATGCATCCCAGGGTGTCCCTTTCCTCTCCTGCTCCATCAGGTTGGGGGACTCTCCCTCACACAGTTCTGGGATGCCCTTCCCTTTGTCCTGTCCTGGCTCCATTCCCATGGCCCTCCTATCAGAAGCTCCAGAGGAGGCAGCTCAGCATTTCCTCAAGTGCTGTTCTGAGACCCCTTTCCTTCCATACATCTCACCTCTGCCACTAAGTTTTCTCCAATCATCTTTGTCCACAGTGACCTCAACCTCCTCTGAGCAACTGAAATTCCAGAGTCTTGTCCCAGTCCTTGTCTAAAGCCCTGCCTGGTTCTCCAGTGTGTGACCTATCTCCTCACTGGGACTTTAAGCTTCTTAGAGGAAGAGACTCTGCCCCTCCCCCAACAGGGAGGGGGGGGGGGCTGGAAATGCTGACAGACCAAATTGGTCCTTTCAGTTTTCCCCCCATTTCCTTTTGAGACAAATTTAGCAAACTAGAGAATCCCCCTCAGTAAAGGGGGCAAATGCCATTTCACTGCCAACGACCTTCCCCTTGACATTTTTCTGAAAGCAGAGACAAGGGCCTGGAAAACTGGTGATGTGGGCGTGAAGAGCCCAAGGGCCCCCAGCACATCCACAGGGATCCCCAGGCAGCTGTGCTCACACACTAATTCAGAACTATTGAGAACCAAGGATGGCCAAGGCAGGGCACCTGCTCTCCTGCCCTCCTAGATATAGGCAGAGGAGTAAACCATGACCCCCTCTCCCTGACAGCTACCAACCCACCCTCTTGCTGCAGTTCTGCCTCCTTCCATTTACAAAGAAGCAAACCGACCCCACAGGCATGTCCGATGTGCATGCTGAGTGCCCGAGCCCAGAGAGAGGCTGGTATCCTGCCAATTATGACGGGAAGAGGATAGCATCTGAAGAAGGGAAGTGTCCTGATCTCCACGCACTGGGATCCAAACTACTTCTAGCCTCAGCCTTTCTTCCCAATGAGACTCAAAACAATACCCCCTGCAGTGAATTCTCAAGAGGAGCCTGTCTTTCTCCAACTCTCTTTCTGCCCGCCTGCCAGGGGAATGCTTGCTACTTGGGACCTCATGTGACCTGAAAAACACTCAATACCCACCTCCGTTCTGCAATCTATCAAAGGGGTACAAATGCACAGGTTTTGTTTCTTGGTCTGGGATATCTCCAAATGCCACAAACTTTCCATGGCTATGGCTTTGGGACTAGCCATTCAAAAATGGGTTAAATTCTTCCTGACCCCCCCCCCTTGATTCTTCACCCTGTGCAATCTCTTGGGGCTAGCTAACACCACAATGGATCAATGATTTAGAGCTTAGAAGGGACCTCAGAGGTAACTGAGACCCAGAGAGCTGCCCAAGGTCACACAGCAAGCACCAGCAAGGTCTTCCTGGACTCTGAGTTCCATCCCGTATTCACTCAAAGAGTTCCTTACTCAAGACACCACTTCTGTCTCTCAGAACTGTGTTGGGGGGGGGGGGGGTGGCTCAGAGACTTGCCTGGGGTCACACAGCCAATAAGTGTGTGAGAGGGGACTGGAAGATCAGATTTTCCAGCAACCCCTACTATCTACACCACCATTACTGGGGCTTAATGAGGTCCTCTTACTTGGCCTAAGCCTACTTAACCCTTGACCTGATTGTGCAGCAGTGTGAAAGCAAAGGCTATTTTTAGTATCTAGGATTTCAGCAATTTATCAGGCAAAACGACTGAGTCAGATGCTGAGATGCCTTTCCCCATCCCTTCCCTCCTGGAACTCTTCTGAGCCCCTGCTAGTCCTCCACAACCTCTATCTTCCCAGACTAAAAAGCTTCAACCTTTCAGTCCCCACCTCCCCCCTTCCCTCCTCAGGGTCACAAAGCCTTGGGAGACAAATGACAAGCCCTGGGTAGTGGAGGCCAAGCACAGGTGACCTCCGGGTTTAGTATACAGGAAAGGAGGCTTTCTGTTTCATTACCAATCCCTGCCTCTCACCTCAGTCCCTATACCTGATCTTAAGAGACACGTGCAAAGCAAACTCTATCACAGAATCCTGGGAAGGGCTTCCCTAAGTCTCTCTTCCCTGCTCCCTCCCTCCCCACCCCATTGACAAATCTGTCAGGAAAGTTTTCACTTCTGGCTTCACTCCACCCACCCCCCACCTTCCCCCCCCCCCAGCCTGCACCCGCGCCCGCGCCCCCCCACCTGAGGTGTCCATTCTCACTGACATTCGTTTAGACCTCAAGAGGAGCAGAGGTCTCAGGGCCATGGGGAAGCCCAAGCCACTATGCTCCGTGCACTGCCTGGGCCTCAACATGGCACAGCCTCTCACTGGTAAAGCCTAGGCAACAAGTTGGTAAGAAAACCCTGCCCAAGTGAAGTGAGTGCTTCAATGAGGGACCTTGTTCTGCTCTGGAGAAAGGAAAGAGTTGTTTCTGATGCAGAGAGTCTAGCCTTGGGGGTGGGACCTGACACTGAGTCGGCAGATGCCTAAGAAACAGTGAGATGGTAGTGGAACTGCTCCAAGGAACTTGGATTGGGCCCCTAAAGAAGCAGTCCCCACTGAGACTATGGGTAACGGGTGGGAATCTATCCTCGTCAGGGCCATCTATACAAAACTAGGCATTCAGTAGAGTATACCATAAATACATGTGAACTGAAAATTTCAAGGGGCCATCCACAGTGGTGGGGGCTAACATAAGAGTGGGAGAGAAGGCAATGTATTCTGGAATCTCACCCCTTATTCTGAGGGACTTCCCCCACCCATCCCAGAAAAAAGAAAATCTTGTTTGTGGGAGTCTGCAGAGGATACACCATGCCTAGCCTAGCCCATGCCCCATCCTGGGAAGGGAGAAGAGCCGACTTGGATCTCTCCCACAGATTTGTGATGGTGGTGCAAGGGAATCTCACAGGAAACTATTTTACCAAAACCAGATGTGACTGTGGTCCTCTAAGCCAGAGGCATAACAAGCAACTCTGACCCCAAGGGTATGGAGGGAGGAGGGGAGGATGAAGCACCGTGTTCTATCCCCATCCCTCACTAAGCCATAAACCTGTTCTTGGCAGCCAGTATTTATGATGAAGGGGGTGGGGGCATGACTTGGATAGGGAGAAGGGCTGGTGCTAGCAGGGGTGGGGAGTGGGCAGGCCCCATACGGAGGTGGGAACAGCAAGGGGAGGGCCAACTAGAGCTAAGTAGGGCACGACCCTGAGGCTTGGCAGCTTTCGGGGGCCAAATCTATCTTTGAGGCGCTGATGAGGCCAAACCCTTTTTTATATCCCTTACTGTTGCAATCGCGTTGGACAGCTGCCAAAGGGGCTGAGGTTTGGCTGAGAACTGCCCATTCCCCACGCTCTAGCCATGGCTGTTTGGGGGGGAAGGGGGAGGAGATGAGGGGAAATAGGCCAGGAGGGAGGCTCACATTTTTGTATAATGAACTGGACTGAAGGAACTCATGAAAGAAGCATTGCTGGGCTCACTCTGACAGGAGAAAAGAGTAAAGATGAGGTTTCCCCAAGCTCCACCCCAGGGTGTATGGTGTTTGTGTGGGGGTGATGATCTGGACTGGGATCAGGTCCCTGATCTGGTGACTCATTGTCCCCTTCCTGACCTCAGTTTCCCCACCCAGATTGAGGCAGAGTGAGGCAGGGCAGGAAGGGAAGCAGAATAAGCCTAACCTAGAGGTTAGCTGGTTTGTTTCTTTGTTTGTTTGTTTTTGGAAAGGGTGAAGGGGAAGAGAAAGAATGGCCTTGGATTCACAGAACCTAATACAGGCAGGAGGAATGCTGGAAGTGTTGCTCAGGGAGCTTCAGGGACAAGAAATGGAGTCCAGCTGATCTGTCCCCAGGCTCCTCCCCCATACTGGAGCCAGGGACATCCCTAACCTAGCCTGCCCGGCTCTGGCCCTCCAAAGAGGCTTAAATTTATGTCACTTACTCACAGCTGGACGGACAGTAGCAGGAAAGACAGAATGGTTGTAGGGAGAAGGGAAAAAGAGGATTCACTCCCAGGTCCTCAGACCATCTGCATCTCCCCACCCCCGATATTAAGATACCTCCATGAAGATGCTATGCAACCAGCTCTCATTCCCAGGGCAAAAAGAGGGAGGTTGGCTGAAGTCTCCTCAGATCCTTAGGGGAAAGGGACAGCATTGGCACTTCCCCTGGCACCTCCAGAGCAGGGTGGAGTCTGCAAAGCTGCCTTGGGGAACCCTTCCTTCCAGGCAGTAGATATAGCTCCTGCTCTAAACTCTCAAATAGAAGGATCCAGATAGGTCTTTACCTTTAGTCTAAGCAAGGGGTTCTTAGCCTGAAGTCCACAAACTTCTTTTATACTGAATAAATATGTTTTAATGTAACTGGTTACCTTTGTAACCCTATGGATTTTATATTATGTTCAGAGGTAGCCAATGGTACAGTGGACAGAGTGCTGGGTTTGGAATCAGCAAGATCTGGGTTCAAATCCAATCCCAGACACTTCCTAGCTGTGTGACCCTGGATAGGTCACTTCATCCCTGCCAGTCTGTTCCTCCTCTGTAAGATGGGGCTTGGAATTGTTCTTACCTCCTAGCGTTACTGTGAGGATCAAATGCAATAATATTCGTAAAGCTCTTAGCGCAGTGCCTGGGACACAGGAGGTGCCGTATAAAGGCTTGTTCCTCTCCCCTTCCCTTCCGCCCTACTCCGGTAAGAGACCCACAGGTTTCATTAGACTGCCAAAAGGAGTCCCCTTGACACAAAGAAAGGTAAGGTCTCCATCCCTCACGCAACTCCCCACTTCCCTCCCGTAAAGGAAGCCCCCTGGATTCTGCCCAATGCCAGGGGGATTTCAGAGCACAAGGACATAAACCTTAAGTCTCTGGGGGTCCTCTGACTGAGGAAGAATGCCACAGGCAAGGCGTGCCACAGGGGCACTCCACATTTTGACCTCCTAGGTGAAATCCATGGGAGTGGGGGTGAGTCTGCAAACTAGAGGACTCCGATGAGCAATTACCCAGGGCCTGTGATGGCCCAGCACCGTGCTAGCTGCTATGGGAAATACAAGAGAGGGCCACAGGCTTCCTGCCTTTCAGGGTGGGAGGCCAGGAGTCCAGGAGAAGGACACAGTTTCATGTCTCCTCGGGTTGCCATTCCAGGCCCTTCCAGTCTTATCTCCCCTCGCTCCCTATGGGCAGCTTTTGTCCAGGCCACGCTCCCTAGCTCAACCGATGGCCACCCTGGCCTCTTCCAGGCTCTTCCTTCCTCTTTGTCCTTCCTGGATCAGCCCAGCCCCCAACAGGCCCTCTGCTCTTCTGCACAAGTGCTAACTTCAAATAACATATCTGGCCTTTGACTAACTCCACAGGTCAGTCTCTGCTACCCTTTTATGATGAAGTCCTGGCTTCCGAATGATGTATTATGCCTTTTAATATCCCCAAATCATCCTTTGCATCCCACAGGGCATTCGAGTGGGTGAGGAGAATGTCAAACATGAGATACCTCTTCCCTATGCCCCCTAGATTCTCTGCTCCACAATTCCCTAAGAAACCCCAGGAGGAGGTTCTATTGTTGTTCAGTTGTTTCAGTCATGTTTGACTCTTCGTGACCCCATTGGGGGTTTTCTTGGCAGAGATACTGAAGTAGTTTGCCATTTCCTTCTCCAGCTCATTTTACAGATGAGGAAACTGAGGCAGAGTTAAGTGACTTGCCCAGGACCACACAGCTAGTGTTTGAGGCCAAATTTGAACTCAGGAAGAAGATTCTTCCTGATTCCAGGCCCGGGCTCTATCCACTGCTCTGGACGGTAAGCTGACAATGACAGACGGCTTTAAGGCTCACAAAGTGCTTTTCCCCAGTATCCCTTCTGATGCCCACAAGCACCCTGGTACAGAGACACTTTATGTATCACCACCACCACCACCACCACCATCATCACCCCTATTTTATTACTGATGTGGAAACAGAGGCTGAATGATTTAGCTAATGTAACAGGGGCAGGATTCTAACTCAGAGCACTCCTAAGAGCAGCCCTCTCTCCTTGTCTCCAGACCTGGCTCTTGGGCTAGCTGGGCAAGGCTTAACTACATTTCTCCTTGTCAAAGCCAGAAGCTACACTGCTCTGACTAGGGCCTTCCCTCCCTCCTTCCCTCTCCACATCAAATAGCTCAAATGCCCCAGCATCCAGAGCCCAGTGAGGGGTGTGTGGTGTTGAGGAACAAGAGGAAATGGAGAGAGGGCAGGCCAAGAGGAGAGCTATGAGCTCCTAGGGTCACTGAGAGTTCACTGGCTTCAATGTTTAGACTGAGCAGACCAGGTGCCAAGAGGAAGGGCCACTCACTTTAGGCCACCCCCCCCCCCAGGTCAGAATGACCAGGTGTTGTTCACAGCCACCTCATCAGGTAAAGTTCTTCCTCCTCCACTCCTACTTCTTTCTCATGACCATAAAGAAATCTCCACTGAGTGCCCAGTTTGCATATAGGCCTAGGCCTAGGAGCCGGTACCCCTTTGGGCTCTTCAACCTCTGGTCCTAGCTGGTAGAGGCCCTGGCAGGGCACCTCAGTGGTAGCTTCAAGTCCTTTGGTTGAGTGCCCAGGCCTGGGGGCACAAGCTACTCCCTATCCTAGCCATTCTCTTCATGAGTTACATGACAGACCCTAAATTGTTTCCCTCACCAATTCCCATACCCCTCCCTAGCACTGGCCTTCAACTTTGCAGTCTAAGAGGCCTTATTCTCTCAGTACATCCCTACAAGCTCATCTTAGTGGCCACGACGCTGTCCTTCCCCGAGTAATGGAGGGATCCTATGTTCTCTGTTTCTAATCCCATTCCGAGGACGCCTGGCCTTTCCTGTCTTCCTTCATGATCTGTACAGTGGGCCTTCGTCTCCTCATCTGTAAAGTGAGGGGTTGGACCAGATAGCGCCCAAGTTCTGTAGCCTCTGATTCCATTTTGTAGTGATGTGCCTGTGCCTTCTTTTCACCTAGACTGATGGTGAGCTCCCCAAAGGCAGGGATTGTCTATCTTGGAAATCCTAATTAGGGCCGAGGATGAGGGCTTACCACATGGAGGTACTTAATGTGGATTTAAGTGAACTGCACTGAGGAGAAGGATTCAGAGTGCTTCTGGGATATGGCAGAGCACAAATTCGGCTTCCCTCTCCTAGCCTCTCACCGTACATTCAGGGCTCAAGACCTTTTTGATGACTATGTTCCTTGACACACAACATGAAAATCCCAGAAATGGGAGAGAGTACAAGGATGATATCAAAGCAGCTCTCTTGACTCTCTGGCTTCCCTTCCCTGACCCCCAGGTCTGTGTTGGGCCTTAGTCTGACAGGGGAGCAGACTCACCAGCACTGTTGGCCTCTGACTCCAGAAGGTGGATATCGTTACAATCTGCCAAGGAGTGCTCCAGGCAAAGCTGCAGAAATCGGGCCTGGGTTCGGGTGACCCGCTTCAGCAATGACAACAAGGCTACTGTCTGCTCACACTCATTCCAGCCCTTGAACCAGCCAGCGAGGATGCCAACCTGGTCTCGGAACATCATGGTGCCGTGGCCAGGGCCTGGGCTTGCACCGGCAGAGGCCGGGGGTGGGGGAATGGTGGGGCAGGGCAATGCTGTCACATGGTCTCGGCTCCAGAATCCTGCTGTCTCTCCCCGGGGGGATCAGGGTGCTTAGAAAATCCCAGGGGGGCAGCGGGGGCAGAGGCCTGTTCACGTCAGGGAGGTCTCCATGGGCTCCTAGAAGAGAGAAAACAGGGGTATTAGACATAGTCCAAGGGCTTAGGAGGCCTCGGTATCTTCCTTGTGTGCAGAGCTAAATTAGCAGCTGAGCTTCTGGGAAGAAAGAATATGGGGATGGATGTTCCTTTAATTCTGTCCCCAGATCCCCCGGGCCAGAAAGCAGATTTAACCATGCTATCCAAGACTGCTAAATGAGAATGCTGACTGACTTATTCACATCTCTGAAGAACTAAACTTAAACTTCAGTAAGAGACATGGTTTGACTGAACGAAGAACTTTCAGAAAGTGCTGGCTGTCCAGAAGGGCAGAAATGCCAGAGTACTCCTCAAGGAAGCAGACCATCTGAATTCTAGCTTCTCGGGCCCAAAAGTGACTTGTTTTGCAACCCTGGGTGTATCACTTCCTTAAATGTCTGGGTTTTAGCTGCCTCATCGGTGGAAGGGTAATAGTACCTAAACTGTCTGAAGGAGACAATCTCTTTAGACTCCTTTTGGCTCAAACACTATCCATGAAGTGCTCTAATCCTATGATTAGTGACTCTGAAAGGCCACTCAAAGGAGGCCCTGAAAAACATGAGAGCCACCTGTCTATATCAGAATGAGCTAGATGCACTCCTGTCCCAGGGCAAGAGGACAGGCTGAACGACCTCTTCAGAGCGCTTTCAGAAGAGGCATCTTACGCCTTTGTAAAATATTCTTTCTTTCCTGATACAGGCCACTCTTAGGGGCTGATGGGTAGAGAGACTTATAACTTCTTCCAGGGATGAGTACACTTCTCTGGCCCTCAGATTTTAGGCAGGGAAGGCAGAAGGAAACAAGCATTTATTAAGCACCTACTATGTGCCAAGTGCTTTACAGGCATTATTTCATTTGATCCTCCCAACAACCCTGCAAGGTAAGTGCTGTTAATATATCCATTTGAGGAAAAGTGGAGGAAACCAAGGAACAAAGAAGTTAAGTGACTTACCCAGGATCACAAATCTAGGATGCTTCTGAGGCCACATTTGAACTCAGGTCTTTGACTCTAGACTGGACACTGTGACACCTAGCTATCTCTAATCTGGGCAGATTAGGAAGTCCCAGGGCTTCTACAAATGCCTGAATTGTCACACAGGTTCCTCTCTGATAAAAATATTCATTGGCTACCTGGTCCAACCAGTAGCCAAAAAAAAAGGCCCCTGTACAACATCCAAGTGGTCACCCAGCCTTAGAGGACACCCAGTGCTCTTCCTGGGAGCTCTCCCCACCTCCTGAAGCACTGCCCACAGGGACAGCTCTCACTGCACCTTCCCCTGCACTGCTCTGCACCAAGCAGGACAAGGTTAAGACCTCTTCCAAATGAGAGGCCCACCTGAAGACAACCACTATGTCCCCTAATTTAGTCTTCTCCTCCCTCGAGTTTCTTTAACTGACCAAGGGGCCTGAAACCAAGGCCTGCCACCTGTCCCCACTGCCTCCTCACCTCTTCCTCCCAGGATCTCTCTTTCAAGGCTTGGCCCAAGCACCATCCTACATGAAGTCTTTACTGAATTCCGCCACCCCCTCCCTTCCTGCCTTATATTAATTTTGAATTTGTTGAATAGAATGTTGACTCCTCTCAAGTAGAGACCAGTCCCTTCAATTTTTGTAGGGACATCCCAACACCTGTGGGCCCAGTGCCTGGCCCACAGTAAGAAATGTGTGATACTTGACTGATTGGCAGATCAAAAGGGCCAAGGAATAGACAGTTCTGGGTCCCCTACTGACTGAAGGTTGGAGTCAGAAAGGCTAACACCAACCTCAATGAGTTTGACGTGCCTGGCAAGGAACCCAATGGTGGCTGTAGCTTACCTTAGAGCAAGCTGGTTTCTACAGATGGGGAGGGGAAATTACCTTGTAGCTCTCCAGCATGGAACAGTGTGATCGAACTAGTAATACTCCTTGTGCCCCTGAGGGGGTGGGGGTGGGTACAATTCTTTGCTTATTTATTAGGGGTGATTTGGGGAAAGTCAGAGCTTTAAGCAGCAGTGTTGGAAAGACCTGGACTCAAATTCCCATGTTCACTGTGTGACCACGGGCAAGTCCCTTGACTCTCACTTTTCTTATTTGTAAAATGGAGACAGTAATAGCTGTAATACCTACTTCACAGGGGTGTTATAACGTGCGAGTAAGATAAAATGTAAGGCCCTTTACAAATAAAGCACTATGTAAATATCAGTTACCATCTGGAAATTCCTAGGGTACCACAAGAGGCATCCAGAGAAAGAGAAGGTGAATCTAGAAACCTTACGAGACACAGTTGAGAAAACTGGAGAAAGTTCTTTAACAGAGGGAAGAAACTGACACAACCACTGTCTTCAAGTATCTGAATGATTTTCATGAACAAAGAACCTCTTTGGCTCCAGGAGCAGAAAATTCACTGGACAGAAGAGAGAGGCTTCATGCAGGAATGGGCAGAGGAAGCTTCCCTTCCCAGCTCTCTGCCACAAACACCTAGAACCTTGGGGAAAGTCTGCTTTCTCCGCCTAGGCCTCAGTTCTGTCATCTATAAAATGAAGGCCCTAGACTAGATGATTTTTAGGAGTAATGTTACAGTCACATCTGGACTGTGGCTAGGCTGAGTTCAGCTCTCTTTGAGATCCTCAATAAGACCAGAAAGTCTTTCCAATAGTTATAGAAAACAGGAGAAATAGTCCTCTATAATAGCTGAGAGGGCCCCAGAATCTTGCAGGAGAGCCTGACCATCATCTATAAAGTCAGGTGTGGGGGAAAAGAACAGTGGTTTTTAAAGCAGCACTGTTCAAACTTCATCCAAAGAGAAAATTTGCAGCTGTTTTCAGGAGTCAAGGGCTGTCTAGATGTCTTGAATGTGACTGAATGATGAGGTGCCCTCAGCAATTTGGGAGATTCATGTCCCAACTACCTCCCTGATCCCTGCCCAGCCCTAGTGAGGGTGCTGCCACTTCGGGGGGTGGGAGTGGACAGTCTCTTTGGCTTTTGGATCTGCCTCAGCCTCAAACAAGGTTCACTGCTACTCTGGGCATGCCCAGCCAGAACATGGATCCCCATATGTCACAGAGGAACAGGCAGCACGGGGAATCCTGAGGCAAAAGTCCTCTGCAGAGAGCACATCAAGCTCCCCACGAACATCTGAGGAAAACAAGGAGCTGGATACTTGGGAAGTATCTGCTAATCCCAAAGGTGAAGAACAGAGGGATCATCCAGGAAACCACCCAGTCAGACCAACAGGTGATCCTGGAAGAGGTTACCCAGTTGTTTTTGCTTCCTAACTCCTAGAGAAAAGACAAGAGGGACCTGTTCCAAGAGGAGAACAGGCCAAATTATCTGAGTGCTACTCATTTTCCTGCAAACCCTTCCTGGCTCCCAACCCCATGTATGCCAACAACAGCTAGACAAACAAGGTGGCACTAATGACTGCCCTCACCTTTATGGCACCCTGGGCATGCCTACTGCACAGAAGAGGTAGTAACAGGCCAGTAACCCAAAGGCAACTGCCTAACCTAACATGAGAAAGCAACCATCAAGTGAATGGCAAAGCCAAGGAAACAGCTTCAGGTCTTGAGATGTACTGAAATGTGACTTTCTGCAAGGCATTCCTAAAAGGCATAGACTCATGCCATGAGAAAAAGAAGACCTAGCCTATAGGAACGGTAATTATCATGAGGGTAAGAAACAAGAGATGGCCAGAGCTTCCTGGAAAATGACCAGAGCACAGGAATTCCTTGAAAATGCTCAAACAAGCCACCTGGTTCTTCTTGTGTCTCTTTCAATGGCTCTTCTGCATCCTACCCTCCAAGTACAAAGGCCTTCCGAAGCTCTGTGCTTCCCACTCTGCTCATCTCTACCAGACGCTCACTCTCTTGGAAAGCTCATTCCTTCTTAGGGCCCCAACTATCTCCTTATACAGATGCTCCTACCCCCACCAAACGCTCTGTCCAACCCTTGTATTTCCAGATGCCTGCTAGTGGAACATATCACCTGCACCTCAATCTTAACATGTCAGTCAACAAACATTTATCAGGCACCTACTATGTGTCTGGCACTGTGCTAAGGACGTGTCTAACAGTACACTCATTGCCTTATCCTCAAACTGGCTCATCCACCTAACATCTCTATTTCTGGCTCAGCGGTATCATCATTCTCCCTGTCACCCAGACTTGGAATTTCCAATTCACTTTGAGGCCTATCATGCTGGTCCTCACTTAGTTTCTGGTTGGTCTCTTCTTGTTCCAGCTCCTTCCCCACTCAGCTACCAAAGAGATCATCCTAAAGTACAAGTCTGACCATAACTCCCCCTCCACCCCACCCCCCCAGGCATTCAAGAACTTCCAGCTGGATCCCTATCACTTCCAGAATCCTTTGATGGCATCCAAAGCCCTTCATAACCTAGCCCCCTCCCACAGCTGCAGACTTCTTACAATGTGCTCCCTCCACCGTACTCTTCAATCCAACAAACCCAGTCTCTTGGCTATTCCATGAACAAGACCCTTCATCTCCAGACTGTGGTTTTCACTAGCTGGCCCTGGAATTCTCTCCTTCCTCACCACTACCTGCTGGCTTCCTCTGAGTCTCAGCTAAAATCCTCCCTTTTCCATGAAGTCTTTCCTGGCCCCCTTAATGCCAGTGCCTTCTGACATCACCACCAATTTAGCTGCAAATGTCTCATTGGTACATGGCTGTCTACATAGTGCCCAGGAATTTGCTGGAGCCAGATTGACCATGAAAGCCAATTATTACATTTTCGGTATTTACACTCTGGAAATCAACAAACACTGAAAATCAGGGCTTGTTTTTCTGATTGTCTAGATTTAAGAAAGTGATAGAGAAAATGTTAATAATACAGTTTAAATTTAAAATTGTGTGCTGCCCATATCTTCTCCCTCCTCCTTGACAGTTGTCCCATTAGACTAAAAGCTCCTTGAGAGCACGCACTGTTTTTGCTTTCCTTTGAGTCTTAGCACAGTGCTGGGTACCATCAATGCTTGTTGAAGTAAACAGTCCTGTTGTATCCTAGCCTGATTAGAATATATGTGGAGTACAGACAGTTCTCGGTTCTCACTTTACACAAATTTGACTTTATGTAAAGAATTCTGAAAGAAACCTGCATTCCAAAAACAAAAACACACCGGATATGAACTTTATTGTGCAGTACCATGCTTTTGAGCTTTCTTTTTTTCTCTCTCTCTCCCCTTGCTCCTGTCTCTTGGCTCAGCACTCCTTGCCCATCCCCCCCACCACCACCACTCTAAAAACCCTAAAATAAACCCTTCCAATTGGAAGCACAAGAAACTGCTACCAGCACTGATGCCATGGCAGATCAGGGGCTTGGCCTGAGACCTCTGGCTCTGCCTACCCACCCGAGGGTCTGTCTTCCATCTGTCAACTCTCAGGTACCATGTGTCTTCTCCTGCGGGTCCATGTCTGGACTCCAAGTGTTGTTCTTCTCAGTTCGGGCCAGGCTTGGACATTGCTGGCCCCAGCCCCCTGTGTTCCTCCTCCTGCTCTCTCTCCTCTGTACCTAGTCCCCAAGTATCCTTGAGCTACCTTCCTCCATGGGTGCACTGTCCCCTTTCTGACTCCCTCCCCAATGTCTACAGCCAAATTCACATTACACAAAAATTGCTTTACATAGAGGTCTGCAGAACAGTCCAGTTAAATAAAGTGAGAACCATCTGTTCTGTGTTTAGTTTGGTCACTTTTAAGAAGGAAACTGACAAAATGAAGCACGTCCAGAGAACGTAAGACCATGACATAGGAAGATGAGTTAAAGGACTCATGATTTTTAGCTACACAAGAGAAGACTGAGGGAGGAAAAGCTAGCTATCTTCAAATTTGAAGGCTTCTTCTGTGGAAGCACTTTCCTGTCTCTGTTTTTGTCACTGCCCTGCTAGGCCCCTAAAATGGAGAACAGAGAACTAGGAGCAATGGGTAAAGTTGCAGAGAAAGAGGATTTAAAACGTGGAAAAACTACCTAATGATTAAAGCTGTCCAGAAATGGAAGGGGCTTCCTCTGTAAATAGGAAATTCCTCATCACTGCCCTCTTCAGAAGCTGAATGATGATTTGTAGGGATGTTGTAGAGGGGACTTTTGTAAAATATATATTGGATTAGCGGAACTCTGGGGTCCCAGCCACTCGTAATCTGACTCCTCTCTCCCTGGAATCCCACATCCATTCATCGCAATGATTCTTCCTTCATCATGTCCCTCAAGCTCCCTCTCTGGCCCCAAGACCACGTCCTTATCACCTCACACCTAGCTTAGCTGGTCTCAACAACTCCATTTTCTCCCTCCTCCAAACCACGGGACACTTGGCTGCTGGAGTGATCTTTCTAAAACGTCATTTTACTTGTGTGACTCCCCTGTCCCAAATACAAATGGCTTATTACTGCCTAAAAGATAAATTCTCCATTGTTCTCCTAACCCAAACCTACTTCACCTTCATTGCTTCAGCCAACTTGGCCCACTACTCCCCAACATAGCACCCACTTCATAAACTGCCACCTCCCCGACCTGGAACCCATCTCACAAACTGCGACCCTTTATTCACAGCAGGCCCCTCGTCCAGCTGGTATCCCCTTTCCTTTACAGTTTACCTGAATACTGTTCATCCTAACCCCATCTCCTCCATAAAACCTTCAGTGACCACCGTGATCTCATTTTCCTCTGAATACCTATAGCACTCATACGGTCTGTACCACTCGTCTTTCATTTCAGAATAAACCACCATGTATTATTATTTCATGGCCAAGCTCCCTGAAGACAGCCACTACATCATTCTTGTCTTCAGAGCTCACCCAGGCCTGAGATGAATACCAATGATGAATTATGACCCTCTTCTCCCTCAACTCTCTATTCCCTGGCCCAAGGTTCACCACCTCCACTCCTGGAATGTTTCCTACTAAAATGGAATCAAGACAGGTTTCTTTTGAGCCCAGCATCTGTCCAGTGCTAACCTAGTCTCAATTCACCTTTTCTATCCTCTGTACCAGTAGTGTCAAACTCAAATAGAAGAGGCTGCTTAGAAAACCACAAATTCACATTATCTATGTTGTATTATATTCTTATTTCTTTTGTTACATGTTACAATTCCTGACCTCTTGTAGACCCCACCATAAGTCTGACATCTCTGTTCTTCAATATTCTTGTTTTGTATGTAACTCAACCTTAGCAAGACCCCAAAGCACAGAAACCTGACAGTTTAAAAAAAAAAAAAAACAAAATACCTCATTCCACCTACAGAGATCTGACTTTACTCCTTCCACTACTCTGAGCCCCAGTGATTATACTGACAGAATGTCAGAGCTAGATGGTCTGAGAAATCAACAAGTCCAAACTAAGGGTGAAGAGAGAAAGGTCTGGGCACCAGGAATGCTGGCTGTCAATGCCATTCCCACAACAAGACTGGACTCTTCATTCATCTCTTTATAAACCTGGAGAAAATGCCATGATGTTCAATCAATCAAGTTAGCTGACACACTGCTAACAATTCCAGTCATTCCCTCTGATCTTATAGCAGCCTTGTGCTGTGGGTCACGGTCAGAGAGGTTAAGGTGGGAGGCAGCATGGTCTAGATTTAATCCAAAGACCTGGGTTCAGATCTGTTACCTGTATGACTTTGGACAAGTCATTTAACCTTCTGGCTCTCCCCATCTGTAAAATGAGGCAGCTGGACCAGGTGTCCTCTGAAGATCCTTCCAGTCCTGCTGCTACGCTCCCATGACGTGAAGCACAGCCTCCTCCTTCCAACCAACCACTCAGAGGTGGTACAGATTTTCAACTGGAAATATCCTAGGAAGCCCTTTTGCTCACTGATACTGCAGGGTAGTTGGGAAGGAAAGGGTTATTATCTATCGCTACAGTTCAGAAAGGCAAATGAATAATAACTATCTACTGATCTACTCAAACAATAGGTTGAGACTAACGGACCATGATGGAGGTCTCGGCAAGATGGGGTCTTCAGCAAAACTATACAGTACACTGACTACTAAGGACAGCCTTTCTCCTATTCGTTCCCCTTCAGAAGGCAAAAGACCTGTATCTTTCTTATTTAACATAGTAATTTGCGTAGGCTCTACAGGATTTATGGACATGCTTCTTATCACCTGGCTAGGGAGCTCAAAGCACTGTACAGTTCATTCCCTCTCATGCCTCACTATTCAACAGGAATGTTTCAAAGGGATTCTTTCACAGGGAGGGAAAGAAAATGAGACACAGAGAGGGTAATGAAGGTAATCTGGGGCACACAAAGAATCCGACAAAATTAGGTACCCTGGCCCATTGTGGTTCCTGATTAAGAAACACTGGTTGGAATGTCATCTAGTCCAATTCCTGTGGAATGAAAAACCAACTAAAGACCCTAGTGTTTAAAAAGAAAACTGACAGGATGAGGAAGAAAGGCTCCAGATGTTGAGCAGTGAGGAGGGGAAAGGACAGGGGAGGTAAGGGACGTAAAAGGGTCTCTTTTCTCCTTCCCAGGAGGACTCTACCCTATTAGGATGAGAAAGATCATCATTCCGGAGAAAGATGGCAAAGTAGGAAGTTTAGGACCCAATAACGGATGTCAAGAAAAGTATCTGCCCAGGTCAGAGTGCACAGAGACTTTGGGGTTCATTTCTGGATAGCACATTTTGGCAAAGATACTATCAAACTAGAGAACTAGCAAAGTAAAGCGATCAGGATAGACTCAGGGTCTAGAAACCATCTCAGGAGGAATGGCTGAAGGAACGAGAGGTGTCTAGACCCACGGAGAGAAGATTTAGGGGATATCCTGACTGGTGTCTTCAAATACCTGAAGGCCTATCACACAGAAATGGGAGCCAACTGGTTCTCTTGCTTCCTCAGGGCAGATATGAGTCCAGTGACTAGAGATCAAAAGGAAGCAGGCTTCTGCTCAAGCAAAGTAACCATCAGAAGTCTCATCGGGCGCTCATTCTGTTCTACGTTCAAGCAGGGACTGGGTGATCCCTGTCAGACAAGCGGTAGAGGGGATCCCTACACTAAGAAGACTGGATGCCCAGGGGTCTGCCTGACTGGGCCTAGTCTGGCCCAACCCCCAAGCAAGAGAGCAGGACAACAATCTACCAGACAGGAGCTGGACAATAGGGATACCAAAAGGGAAGCAGAGAGGATATGCCTCTGACCAAAGGGAGGGAGGACCTGGTTTCCACGGGCAGAACAGTGTGGCAAAGAGAAAAAAGAGAGTTAATGGTTCTAGGAGATAAGAACATGGAAAAGGATAAAACCTATTAAAGTGTTGGAGGTAAGGGGAAAACTGAGAGAAGAGACAGAGCTGTGCCTATGCCAGGGAAGGACCTTTAGGGAAAGCTGTGGGAGTCCAAAGGGGCAAAGCTAAGGTATGGAAGCAGTGAGTAATTTTAAGGGAAGGGTAAAGAATGAAAATTAGTCTTGGGAAATGGTCAGGGGAAGGGGGAGGAAGAGAGGAAGACCTGATGGAGACCTGAGAGTTAGTAGGAACAGTCTAGAATGTTCTTAAATCTTTTTTGTGCCATGTCTGGTAAAGTCTGTGGACTCCTTCAGGATAATGTTTTTAAATGGATAAAACAAAATACATAGGATTACAAAGAAAACCAATTATGTTGAAATGTAGTTACCAAATATTGAAGAAAAAAGTCCATGAAAAAAAGTCCCTGGTCTAGAAGAGAGGCCTCTCTAGGAGACCCAGGAGAGGCTGAAGAGATGGGCAGAAGAAACAGCTATGGTTATCTGCTGGGGGATGTGAAGTGATAAAGAAATAGAGGAAAAAACTTTACCTTCCCACCTCCCTCACTTTCCTCCCTTTCTGTCCACCCTAAGTTAGGCCTTTATAAACTCCTGCTTATATTACTTAGTCTTCATTAAACTCCCTGTATCTAGTCTCTTCTTCGTCCAAACCATCTTTCACACTGGGCCAAAATATTCTTAAAGCCTAGTCCTGAGCACTTCCCTGACCAAAAACCCCTGCTGGGGTCCCACATATCCCCAGGATAAACTACAGATTCCTTAGGTTGGCACTGAAACCCCTCCATAATTTGGCTCCCATCTACCTTTCCAACCTGATTTCCTAATACTCCAATTTACTCACTCTATTCTCCAGCCAAACCTTACTATGAGCCATTCCCCAAACTCCAGAATCTGCCCTTAGTACTTGCACCAGCCATTCCTCAAGCCTAGAATGTCATCCTTCCTCATATCCATTTGTATGAAGCTTTGTCTTCCATTTAGCCTCAGCCCCTCTCTTCTAGGAAGCCTTCCTTGATTTCACCTCCGTGTAAGCATATACTCCTCCCTCCATTTTCCTGGGACTGTGCCGATGTGGGCACCTGTTTTATCACTCCATTAGAATGAAAGCTCCTTGAGGCTAAAAGTTCTCTCTACTCTCTTTCTCCAGGGTCTCTCCAAGTGCCCTTCATCAGTGACTAATAAATGTTTGCTGAATTGAAGGGAGGAGGACTGAGAGGTGAGACCAGGGGTGGAATCCTGACCTTGAGGGAGAGATGTACAGGAGCACAAGGAAAGGAGGCCAAAAGGTTCTGAAGCAGAGAAGAGTTAAGGGCTTTGGAAGGGACAGATGGACACTCTAATGGGCTGTTCTGGGTCCAAGGGAGCTAAATAAAGACACATTCTCTGAGTTTCTTAATAGTGGCCTGGGGGTGGTGGTGTCTTTGTAAGGCTTCTGGGGTGAAGGATGCTTAGTACGGTATGATTTGGTCAGGGATGGTGAGTTACGGGACTGATGGTGGAGGATGAAGTCTCTGAGCTGGGAAGGATCCTCATAAGAAGCATGGGAAGCAGGTTTCTACATTGGTGGGGTGGGGGCAGAGAGTCTGGTAAAAGGAACTCCTGAGGAGCTATGAAAGGTCCATGGACCAGTGGATATTCTCTGAGCAACGAAGGTGACCAGAGGAAGGGCATCCCTCTGAGGAAAGAATTTTAGGATTCCCTTGGAGTAAGGGAACAGAGGATACACTCCGAAGAGGAAGAACCTGAAGAAAGATAAAGGACCTGGTAGAGCCACTAGAGGGGAAATGGGGGCAGGCTAAAGGATACCTCTAAGGGGAATAGGGGGGTGGTCTATAGGACCCTCTGAAGGGGGAATGGGGACAGGCTGAGGGGGGATTGCTGAGGAGGATCACTGAGGGGAGTGGGGGGCCTGGAGGACCCTCTGAAGGTGGAATGAGGACAGGCTGAGGGGGATCGCTGAAGAGGATCACTGAGGGGAATGGGAGGGTATAGGAACCTCTGGAGGGGGAATGGGGACAGGCTGAGGGGGATCACTGAGGGGAGTGGGGCCCAGGAACACCTTCTGAAGGGGGACTAGAGACAGGCTGAGGGGGATCACTGAGGGGAGTGGGGGGGTGTAGGACCCTCTGAAGGGGGAATGGGGACAGGCTAAGGGGGATTACTGAGGGGAGTGGGGGGCCAGGGAGACCCTCTGAAAGGGGAAATGGGGACAGGTGGAGGAGGGTCACTGAGGGGAGTGGGGGGCCTGGAAGATCCTCTGAAGGAGAGCTAGAGACAGGCTGAAGGGGGTCACTGAGGGGAGTGGGGGGTGGCGAAGATCCTCTGAAGGAGGACTAGAGACAGGCTGAGAGGGCCTACTGAGGGGAGTGGGGGGCTGTAGGACCCTCTGAAGGGGGAATGGGGACAGGCTGAGGGGGATCGCTGAGGAGGATCACTGAGGGGAGTGAGGGGATGTAGGACCCTCTGAAGGGGGAATGGGGACAGGCTAAGGGGGATTACTGAGGGGAGTGGGGGGCCGGGAAGACCCTCTGAAGGGTGACTAGAGACAGACTGAGGGAGATCGCTGAGGGAAGTGGGGGGCTGGGAAGACCCTCTGAAGGGGGAATGGGGACAGGCTGAGGGGGTTCACTGAGGGGAGTGGGGGCCTATAGGGGAGGGACTAGAGACAGGCTGAAGGGAGTGGTGGGCCTGGAAGACCCGCTTAAGGAGGAATGGGGACAGGCTGAGGGGGATCACTGAGGGGAGTGGGGGCCTGTAGGACCCTCTGAAGGGGGACAAGCTGAAGGGCCTTCTAGGCAGGTGGGGGGACTCTCGCGGAAGGGCTGAGGGGGTCCTTCTAGGGGGCGGGGTCTGGCCCCGCGGCCGGGTGGGGGGGTCCCCGAGGGGCGGGGCCGCGCGGCTGGGGGGGGGGGTCGGGCTCGCGCCGCGCACGCGCGCGGGGGGGCGGGGCCGGGCGGCCTCGCGCCTCTCCCTCCCTCCTCTCCTGAGCTGCGCCGCGGTAAAGGGAAGGTGGGTAGTTGCCCGTCCGTCCCTCCCTTCCTCCCGCCCGCCCCCCGAAGTGGGGAGGCCTCTTCAGGTCACCCGGGACTCACCGCCTCCGGCCCGCGCCACCGCCGCCCTCACTCGCCTCGCTCTCACCGCCTTCCCTCCCTCTCTCCTCACACCGACCGACGCCGTCGCCGCCGCTGCCGCCGTCGCCGCCGCCACGCTGCGTCACCGCGCCGCTGCGTCACCCCTCCTCCCTCTCCGCCCTGCTCGTGCCGTCGTTCCGCCCTCGCCACCGCCTCTGTCCTGGAGCACCAGTTCATTGGACAGTCCTCCGTAGACGGACAGCCCGTTAGCCAATGGGTGCTGCAGAGGTCGGAAGCCGAGAGAGGGTGAGGAGAGGAACGCCACCGGGTTAGCTGAAACGCCGGCTGGGAAGGTACCGCCCCCAGATCCGGGCCAGGATTGGCTGGATTTCGCATGATTGGCAGACCGAGACAGGGAAAGGCGGAGGATTGGGGGAAGAAGAAGGAGGGAGGCAGGACCGCGCTGTCTGGAGCGTTGCCATGCCAACGGGCCGGGCTGTCCTGGGCTTCTGGCCTCCGCCCTGCCGGAGGCGGCTTCAGATTGACGCTTCGCCCGCCGGCTATGCACCCCACATCCCATCACTCCCTCGCCCCAATATCCCCTTCGCCCTTATTAGGTCCCCCTTCCCTCACGTTCCCTGCTCCTTCAGCAGGTCTCCTTTCTCCGCACAGACCTTCCCCCCAACAGACCCTCCCCTTTCAGCCGGCGCCCCCTCGACCCCACATCTCTTCCCCATTCTGTCACTGTCACTACCTCGGTAACGAAATCACTTCACTCTTCTGGGTCTCCGTTTCCTCATCAGTAAAATGAAACCTTTGGACCTCTGAGGTCACTTCTAGGAGCAAATCTGTGATTTTATAATGCCTTCCTTAACCTCTCAATCCCTTTCCCCCAATCTCTCTACACCCCTCCTAGTCATCGGTCTCATCCCCCGCCCCGCATCTCCATCTCTCTGTTTTCCCATTTCTTTCTCTTCCCAAATGCTCCCCTATTTATTCCCCTCTCATCTCCTCCACTAAAACCCTTCAACCTCATCACACTCACACCCTCCCTCCTCATCTCCTCCTAAATCCCCCCGAATCTCCCCTACATCCCTCTCCTCTAAAAGCCTTGCCCCTTGTCTCTTCCGTTCCCTCTCCATCCCCCTTCCTCCATATCTTCCTTCTCCAAATTCATTTTCCTTAAATCTTCCCCCCCATCTCTCCCTCCAAACCTTCCTTCAAAATCTTCTTTCCAAGCCCTCCTCCCCTCAAGTACCTTCCTTCCAAATCCTCATTCCCTACAGCCACCTCCCAGAAATGCCTTCCTCATACATCTCCTCCAAACTCATCCTCAAGTTCCCTCTCCACACTCTTCTCCCTTATCATTCCTTTACTCAAATCTCTCCCCAAATCTCCTTCCTTCCAAAACTCTTCTCCCTCATATTCCCACTTGCAAAATTCTCAGTGCCTTCTCCCTATAACTCTGCCCAAATATCTGTCCTGTACATCTGGACCTCAGATCTTCTCCTGAGAATCCCCTTGAATTCTTACCCATCCCAAATCCCCATCCTTGATCCCATACATTTTCTTCTCCTCCCATATCACCACACTAACCAATCTCCAAATCTTCTTTTAAATACTCCTTCCTCAAACCTCTGCCTCATTGTCCATCTTTCCATGTTCCCTTTAAACTAGTTCTTGTCCCCATGACACCTGCACTTCATATCCTTTTCTCCTAGATCCTTTCTCTCTCCCGTCCCCATAAAACCCTTTGCAACCTTCCCAATGCCTCTTGTCCTGTATCTATACCTTCTTCCATCAGCTCTCTACAAAGCTGCCCCTTTCCCCAGCCTTCCCTCCCCACTTAACTTACAAGTAAGTAGCTCTTAATTCAAACATCCTTTTAAGGATGCAGGGATAGGGGAGGAAAGAAAGCAGAACTCAGGTGTATGTTACAGGGTGAAGGAGGTGGGGAGGAGATGGACAACAGGTGTTCCTAATGTACTCATATAGAGGAATCAGCCAAGTTCTAATGACAACTCTGCCTCTGACATGCTCTAGGACCAGGGATATATTCTGAAGCCTTTAGTTTCCCTTTGTGTAGACTGAGGAAGTTGAAGCCCAGGGTCCCTTCTTAACTCTAGAATTGTGTTCCTGGAGGGCTTCTTCACATTTTCTGTATGTCCTGGACCCCAGCTGAGAATCATGTTTTTAAATTATAAAATTAAATAGAATTAAAGAGAAAAGCAATTATATTGAAATAATGGTGTAATTTTTTTCTATCCAAATTCCCAGACCCCCTGTCCATTACCCCAAGTTAAGAACCCTTTGATTTAGAGGCTGGAAGAGTCAGTGGATCTGGGAGGACTTCCTGGAGGAGGTCGGGAGAGAGTGAGCATTGGGGGCCTGAAGATGAGGACTGGAGTGTAGAAGTTTGGGGGTGGGGAGAAAGTAGGGGAAGAGGAAGTATGACAGGGCTTAAGGGAAGAGGAGGGGCTCAGGCAACAGTTACCCCAGGACTGATATAAACAGGATGTGGTATCAGAGCAGATCTTCCCCCCTCCCCAGACGACAGGAATCAACCTAAGGGAGACATCCTTGAGAGCTATGGTCAGAGTATTTGGGGGTAGGGGAAACGAGATGGGGAGGGGAAGGTCTAAGACGGCCTGGGGACAGGGGTAAGGGAAGGACAGGACTGGGGGACTAAAGAGACAGAAACTGGGACAGAGCTATGGGGCTGGGGAGAAATAGAAGAGTCCAGAGATAGTGAAGAGAACAGGCAAGGAAGACAGAGAGAGGGAGATGGGGTTGGTGGAGGGGAGGCAAGAGAGAGCTCTAGAACTCTGGACAGGGCCAAGGGACTGGAGAAACAGAAAGGGAGGCAGAGATGTCGAGAAGGAAAGGAATGGGGAGCCAGGGAGACCAGGAGGGGGACAGAGCGGGGCTGGGGAGAAATACAAGAAGCCAAAGATGATAGGGTAGGCAAGGAAGGGGGGGTGGGGGAGAGAGAGAGAGAGAGAGAGAGAGAGAGAGAGAGAGCACTCTGGACAGTGCTGAGGGATTGGAGAAACAGAATGGGAGGCAGATGGGGAGAAGGAAAGGGATGGGGGGAGCCATGAAGAGAGATAGACAGGAAGGCTAGAGAAAGAAGGGGCATCATAGATCTGTAGAGTGATACTACAGAAAACTAGGAGTTAATCTGGGACATTGCAGGAAGGCTGGGGACAACAGAAGTATGGGATGAGGAATGAGATGGCGAAGAGAGACAGAGATCAAGCCCTGAGCCCTGAACTTGCCCTGTTCCCACCCCTGGGGCCCATGGGCAGAAAGGATTCCTGAAGATTTGGGGTTCATTCTCTTCTCCCTCTCCTCCTTTCTTCTTCTGGATTTCTGAATTCCATTTGGGACCCTGAAGACCTTAGAGGGTTCCTTGGTTCCTGGTTCCTCCCCAGGGTACCACTCTGTCCCCTGGTAAAAGCCCACAGGGTTCCCTCTAGGCCCTGGGATAGCAAGAGGGGCTATTGGTCACCAGCTGCCTCCCTCCCACCTGGTGCCCCAGCTCCCTCCACTGTTGTTCATTCTTGATGCAGGCGGACTCTTTGGTGGTCTGTGAGGTGGACCCAGAGCTGAAGGAGAAACTGCGAAAGTTCCGCTTCCGGAAAGACACAACTAACTCGGCCATCATCAGTGAGTGGTCCCCATGCCCTGGGGGATTTTGATGCCAGGTCTCCCAGCCTCCCTATGGAGAAGAAAGGGATTCAGGAGTAGCCTGTCTTCCACAAAATTGGAGGCAGGAGCCTGTAAGGAGTTTGGGGGTTCTGGGAATGTGGGGAGGTGGGGAGTCTAATCATTTCTCTGTCCTTCCCCCTGGGATTCCCCCAGTGAAGGTGGACAAAGACCGGCAACTAGTGGTGATGGAGGAAGAATTTCAGGTGACAGGGTGGAGAGGGTGATGGGGGAAGGCCTGGGGCTGGAGCCACAGAGGGAATCCCACTCTTCCACCAATTTATTTCCATCTTCCTTGATATCCATAGAATATTTCGCCTGAAGAACTGAGGAATGAGCTGCCTGAGAGACAGCCCAGGTATCTCCACTGTTAACCCACCACTACTTTGGAAGAAGCCAGTCTTGAGGGGAGGTTCAGGCATGGGAAAGAGAAGACTGAGGTGCTGAGGGGTTCAGGCTCCACCTTCAGAGCTCTCTCTCAAGCCCTTTGATTTTCCCTACCCCAGGTTCATAGTTTACAGCTACAAATGGCTCCATGAAGATGGACGGATCTCTTATCCACTCTGCTTCATCTTCTCCAGCCCCGTAGGTAAGACCTTCTCACCTGATCCCCATACCCAGTCTTGGGGAGCGTGCAGGACCTCAACACTGAACCTACCAATCCACCAATCCTTTCCCTTAATTCATGGTCAACTTGGGTCCTTATCCTTATAGCCCTGCCCCAGGGGCCCTCTCCCTAGTAATACTTTCTTCTTACCCAGTAACATTCTTTCTTCCCATTAACACCACGATTTCCACCTCTACCTACCAGGCTGTAAGCCGGAACAGCAGATGATGTATGCAGGAAGCAAAAACCGACTGGTACAAACTGCCGAGCTCACCAAGGTCCGGAGCCTTGGGTTCCTGAAGGGGACTTGGGGGGAGGGGAAGCGGCATCCACATCTGGGTTGTAACTTCCACCTCTTCCTGCCCTGGGGTCTACTTTCTGGGGCCAGAGAACAACGGTAACCCCTCTTCTATGTGAGGGCACTTAAGATGCTTGAAAACAGATAGCTTCCCCCCCCCCCCCCGCCCCTGCTTCTTCTCTGGTTGTCTGGGTGCCTGAGATATTTCCCAATCCCCAGCCCATTCATTCTCTCGGTCTCTCATTAGGTGTTTGAGATCCGTACCACAGATGACCTGACAGAGGCTTGGCTTCAGGAGAAATTGGCCTTCTTCCGTTAGCTGGGGGTATCTGGAGATGTCCAAGGATCTGGAGACTGGACACCTGGGTGCTGGGAAATGAAATCCCCTCAGACAAAATAAACTAGTGAAACCTGGTCTGACCCCAGTGGTTCTCATGACTCCGCCCATGCAGCCTCTGCAGGGCTCCATGTGGTCAGCAGAGGGCAGTCAGCCATCACAGAAGTGGGAGGAAGAATGCAGGCCATCCGGGTCCCACTCTGGAGAGGCTTAGGGAAGGGACACCAAGTTTGCTGAAAGGGTAGAGGGCTGAATGATGGGACACCTGGGTGCCTAAAAGGGCAGAGGGCAGGGACACAGGAAGCGTCTGTCCTGGGAGGGAGAGCTAAGAGGCAGAATGCCTGAGTTCCATAGGCTGCAGGAACCAGACATTTGTCCTGGTGAGAGAGAGGGGGACAGGTAGTCCCTATATTCTGGGAAGATCCTTCCGCTCATTTTGGACTTTTCCTTTAGGGAAGGGGTCAGTATGGGAACTGAAGCTTAGGGAAAGATCTTGGGGAGATATTTAACAGACTCAAAATTGGCTGTTTGAGAAAGGGAGTGGAGCCACATGGAAGTGCTTTCTGGGGTCTAACCACTCTCCTTGGTGTTGGGGTCAGAGTTCTACTCCCTCCTTCCACGATTCCACTATATTATGTGTATTGGCGGGGTCAGGATTGGGAGGGGGTGGCTAGAGAAGGAAGAGAAGAACCCAGATACAAGAGAGTAACCAGTCAGGTTCGTGCCCCACCCCCCTTGGAGAGCAAGGTGTGCCCTGGTCCAGAGCAGATGTTTCTTCTGCTCAGGCTGAGGCTATGTTTCCATGGCAACCAGCTACCATCCCCAGGTCTCCAGGCCAGAGAACTGTGTCTCCAACCTCCAGATGAGGGGACTTTACTCCAGGGCTCAGGGGGCAAGAAAGGGGCTCCTCAATTAATTTTCTCTGTTTCTGTTAGGGTTGTGGGGGCCCCCTATAAACCTTCCTGTCCCCAATCACCAAAAACAGATCTTGAAGCAATTCTTGGTCACTGGGGTCAAGCAGAGCTCCCCCCTTTCTCTCCCAAGGTGTCCCCCATCCCTAACTCACATACCTGAGGCTCCTTCCTTCCTCCCTTGTTATAGAGGGTTCCTATGACCTCTATCATTCCCCACACTTGGGGGGGGCAGGCAGAGAGGAAGTACCCACCCACCAGACATGGGAACTTGTCAATCTGGGAATTAGCATGCAAAGGAGGAGGTGGCTGGCAGGAGGAGATTAAAGCAGGAAAGTCACCAAACAGTTTAATGTAATTGCTTCAGGGAATGGGGAATAAGAGGGAGGGGGAGGGACTGATCTTCGAAGATTACCCACTATGCCTGTCTGAAAGGAGGATCAGGGGTCCAAGTGGACCCCATGAGAAAGGGGCCTGGAAAGGCAGAGTTGGGGGAAGAGAGAGCCAAGGGATCCCTGTGTTTCCCTATTCTGACTCCTAGTCTCTAGAGCCAGGAAAGCCACTCCTCCTCCTCTTCCTCCTTCATTCCCAGGTCACTTGAAGGGAAATGGTGGCCGTTGCCATGGTAACAATGACATAGTGACCTTGGGCCCAAGCCACCCCAGCCACCATTGATTCTGAGGCTCCACAGTGAAGGGGCAGGAGTTTCCAGGCTGGTCCTTCCCTTCCCCTCTTTGAGAGGACTTCCCTCCCTTTTCCCTTCTCTCCCATCTCATCCTATCGCCCAAAGCCTACAGCCAGTAGATATAGACTGAGACCGAGATGCTAGTGCCAGGGCTCTTCATGGTCTGGGTAGCACAGGGGCAGGCTCAGTCATCATCCCCTCCAGTTCAGATGACCCTCCCCCTTTTTACTGATCACTGGATGGACTCTTGGAGACTCAGCTCTTCATTTGCTGGGTCTCAGCTTTCTTGTCCCTAAAATGGGCAGGTGGGAATAAGGCATCTCAAGCTCCCAGTTTTAACATTCTAAGATCCCCTACATTCTCTCTCTTTCATTTGTTGTGGTGGAGGATGGGGGAGTGAGAGTCCCCAAGCGCCAGAGCTGAAAAGGGTCTGGGCTTCCAGAGAGAGGAGGTTTCCATGATTTAATTAGTAATAAACACCACATAGGAATTATAAACCCCCTGCCCTGCCCAAAGAAGAAAAATCTGATTTTTAGTGGATCTGGGGGGAGACAAAGCAAGCATCATGTATGCTTTGATTTCTTTGCCCCCAAGAGATCTGGGCAGAGCAACTCATCCCCTTCAATGCAGAAGGTTCAATTAGGGATGGGTGTACGAAGGGGAACTGAATCGGGCAGGGCCATCTGGATTGTAGAATAATCAATCAGAGTGGAAATTTCAGAGGCTTTTGAACAATATTGAGTAGTGGGTTTCAGCCTGGGGAATTCTAGAAGGATCAGTTGGAGAAGGTATTGAGAAGGCTTCTGTTCAACCAGGAATGCCCAGTATAGTGCAAAACTGGAAGGCTTGCAGGCTGATGGATCAGACAAGGCCACTGGGAGGGTTTGGTGGAATCACTTCCCTTCTTTGCCCCTTAGCTTCCACCTCAGTTAAATGGAAGTTAAATGGACCTAGGTGACCTAGCTCCCTTTTGGATTAAAGGTATCTTCCTTTCATTACTAAGGTCCCTTATCCTGTGATTCTAACACAAGAAGAGGGTGTTTTGGACCAATGGACTAGTGGAGGAACCAGATGAAGTGGGAGATGAATGTTGAGAAAGGCTTTTGGGTGATCAGGGATGCTGAGAAGCAAGCTGGGTCTGAAGGATTGCAGAAAGGCCTTGGAGAGGATGAGTGGGCTGAAGTCTGTTCTAAGTATACCTCCCTCCTCCCTTTCTCACCCCTCTGCCTAACCAAACTCCCAGTCCTGGCTTTCCAGGTTTTGCTCATCCCCAGCTATCCCATCCTTTTTAGACTCAGTCCAGGTGGGGGTCTTCTTGGGGGCGTTCGAGAGAGAACTGAATCATAAAATCATAAATAGACCAATCAGAAGGCCTGATTGGTAGACAGAGAAAAGGTTGGGGTATGGAAAAAAGGAGGAGTGTAGGGCTGGGGCTAGGCCAGGTGGATGGGGGAGGCAGACCACAAGGATGGGGTGGGGGGCAGAGAAGGCCCTCTTCCACCAAAGATAGAAACTGGCCTCCCCCAGCAAGGAGGTGTCCTCTCCATGGATCCTAGGTCCGTCTTCATCTCCCATGGCTAAGGACATCACTGTTGCTCCCCTACTGTGTGCAAGGTCCAGTAGCCATGCCTGGCTCTTCTTACCTGAGTTTCTGCACAGTCTTCCCCGTCTCTGTGTCTGTCTGCCTTTCAGGTTCTGTCTGGGTCCCCTCGTGTCTCCCTGACTCTGTCTCTGTCTACAAGCCTCCCTGGCTCTTCCTCCGGCCTTCCCCTTCCATTTCCATCACAATCTCTTACTTTTCACTTTCCCCTCTTCCAGTTCCATGGGGACCCTCCTCCTGCCTCTGCAGCATAATCTCGCCCCCACATCAGTCCATCTAGTCCCCTCAGGCAGGGGACCTTGGGGACCCTGGCATCCGAGGGTCCCAGACCTGGCATGGCCCCTCCCTCTGCGGCCGGGGGTGGGGGTGGGGGAGGCGGAGAAAAGCCGGGACCAAAGCCCGACCGCCATGGTTGGGGGCGCTGCGTCTAGGCTGGGGGCCTTGGTGGGGAGGGGTCCACGGTGCTCTCGCTCCCGGACTGGGGAGCAGGGGAGGGACCCAGGCGCGCCCGCCTCCCCGCCCCCTCGCCCCTCCCTTCCGCTCCCCTCCCCCCCTTTGCAGATCGGGCGCCCGCGCCCCGCGCTGTGCGGAGGGAGGAGCCGCGCGCCGAGCTTCGGCTGTACCGCGCCCCCCCCGCCCCCTCCCCCCAGCCCTCCCGGCCCCGGCCCCCCTCCCTCCTTCCCTCCCTCCCTCCCTCCTCCGTCCCCATCCCCCTTCCCTCTCCGTCCCCTCCCCTCCCCTCCCCCCGCCATGGCGCGGACCGAGGCGGCGGCGGCCGGAGCCAGAGCCAGAGCCCGGGACCGGGCCGGGGCCGGGGCCGGGCCCCCCCGGAGGTGAGCTCGGGGCCCGGGGTGGGGAGCGCGGGGGACGGGAGCGTGTGTGCTGGGTGATGAAAGATGTGGATGGAGGATGTGTGCGGTGCGGGATGTGTGTGTGCGCGCGTGTGTCCGCGCCGCTGCGGTGCCCGGGTCTGGGGGTCCGGGCGTGTCTGTGTGCGCGCGTGTGGCCGGGGGTGCCGGGGGTCGGCGGGCTCCGCGGCTGGGTCGGGTGCCCCGGCGTGCCCGGGTGCAGGCGTGCCCGTGCCCCGGCGCGCTTGTGTGGCTGGGTGGGCTCCTGTGCATCTGTGGATCTGTGCGCCCTGATGTGTTTGCTTGTTGGTGTGTCCGTGTGTGTTTGTCTGCATTTGTGTGTGTCTGCGTGTGTGTCCGTGTGTGTCCGCCCATGGGCCCATATGTCTCCCCGGTGTCTCCGAGTCTGTCCATGTGTCTCCGTGGGTGTCCGTGTGTCTCAGGGACAGCTCCTACCTTAAGCCCTTGGGAGGGGAGCGGATGGGGGGTGGGGGGGACACCGTGGGCCTGGGTCCCTGGGGCTTTCGGTGGGAGAAGGACTCAGTCATTTCCTCCCCTGCCGATGAGCAGACCTAGGGCTGAGCCTGGGGCTGGGAGCTGGACACATGGACACCGACTCCAGGGGAGAAAGGTGGAATCTGACCAGAGACTACCCCCTCCCTTTCGAAGGGGGAGGCCTGCCCAGCCCTGCCCCTCCTAGCTAGATCTCCCAGGATCCTTCAGAATCTGCCCAGATCCACGGGGATCCTCTAGGCCTCCAGAGGGAGGGGGGCCTGAGGGACCCTGCCATAGGCCCAGATCTGATTTTATTTGCAGGATTCTCTCCTCCTTTCCCCTTCACCAGCACATTTCAGTGTTTTGGGATTGGGGCCTGGAGGGAAGCCATGAGAGAGAGCTTTGGACTCTATCCCCTCCAAACCCAGACATCCATCCCCCTCCCCCTCCCCTTCTACCGGCTTCATCGAAGACCCAACCCTACCTGCCCCACTTCCATCTCAGGAGACTTGACCTTCTGACCCCTCATCTTTGCTCCTTAAATCCTGATTCCCAGAGGCCTAAATTCCTGGGTTCTCTCTCCCTTGACTGGGGTCAGGTTTGGCCCTAGACTTCCCCTTGGGGGTGGTGGAGAACTGGACCAAGGTGAGGTTGAGGCTGGAGTGAGAGATCCTGGGATCCAAGTGTGGTTAGGTCTGCTTGTCACTGCCTGGCTGCGGGTCTGTGTCTCTGGGATTGTGTCTTTCTGTGTGTGTGTGTGTGTGTGTGTGTGTGTGTAAGAAACCATGTGCTACCAGCCAGTCTCCTCCCTTCCCACAGCTTTTTGTGTCTATGTATCTGTATGTCAAGGTCCCAGCATATATTTTCAGTGGCTGGGCTTTTTGTCAACTGCCCATGTATATGGGGAATATATGTTATAAATGTATGTGATATGAGTATGTACAAATACAGGTGTGTCCTTCTGGTAGGCTGTGCATGCCTTCCAGTGGGGACATGTATGTGTTGGCACATGTCAGAACAGGCATGAGTGCAAGCATGTCTAAGCATGTACTGTGTTTCTTGGTGTGACATGGAGATTACATGTCAGCAGGGATATAGAATCTGTGGACCTTCCTTCTTCCTTCCTCTGTGGGCATGAAAGTACTGGAAGCCTAGGATACTTATGTTCCCTTTAGAGAGGCAGCTTGGGGATAGAATGTTGGGCCTGGAGTCACAAAGATCTGGGTTCAAATTCTGTCTCTGACACTAGCTTTGAACCCACTGGCAAGCCATTCAGCCTGCTTCTGGGTTTTGTCATCTGCAAAATGGGGGGGGGGTGTGATAACATGTAGTGCCTATCCCAAAGGTTTTGCTGTGAGGCTCAGATGATGTGTAAGTGAATATATTAAAAAAAACATGAGTTGTTCTGGAAGTCCTGGAATCTTGGGTTACCAGGTTTGTGTTTCCCTGGACCAAAGTAAAGGGCTGGGGAAGTTGCAGCAGGAGGGATTAGAGACACACTGCAAAAAGGACTTCCCCAGTCCCCAGGTGGGGCTGATGGGGGAATGTTGCTGTCTTTCCAGGTGGTGCCGGCCATGATTTCCTGAGGAGAGGTGAGCTGGGGAGTCAGAAGTTGGAGGGGGCAGCTTGGATTTTTTTTATACCTCAGGAGCCCTGGATCAATGGTCTGCTGTGACAGGGCCAGGGAGAAGCATGTCTGGGGTGAAGGGGGCGCTTAGCCTGGGATATGGAGTGGGGGAAGGTTGGAGGAGAACTGAGGTGGGGGGAAGGTGTCATTTTTCACCACATGGATGGCCACTTATGACAGTGGAAAGGACAGCCAGGCTAGGAATTTCTCGATGAGGTGGAAGAGGGAAAAGGGAGACAGGTGGCTGACTCTGCCCCTAGCAAGCTAGAGGAGGGCTTTGGGTAGAGGGAGTTGATCAGGATCCAACGTATGTAATGTAAGCCCAACCTCCAAGTTCTGGAGTGAGATGGGATCGGGGACTCACCACACAGTGGAGGCAGGGACTGAGGAGCTCCCTCCCTCCCTAGGCAGTGGGCAACAGTTTCACCCCCGCTGGTCCAGACTAGGAGAAAGAGAAATCCAGCAATAGAGGGCTGAGAAATTCAGGAGACAAAGAGACAAAAAAAAAAAAACCAGGGAAACAGAGACAAGAGATGGAGAAACAGGCACGAGGATTCAGAGACACCTAGAAGCAGAGACAAAAAAATAGATACAAGAACTGGGAGCTCAGAGAAATGGAGGAATGGACATAGGGGACTAAAAGGCTCAGAGAGACAGAGAAGAAAGGTACAGAGAACCCCAAAGACAGTGGGCCAGAAATACAACCTTTGAGTACCTCAGAGATAGAGAGAGGGGAAGAGGAAGACACCTGGAGACAGAGACACAGGAATGGAGAGGAAGATGGACACAGAGGCACAGAGAGAGACAGACACGGAGACAGAGACACAGAGAGAGACAGACAGACACATAGGGAGGCAAACACAGAGAGAGAGACAGACAGACACATAGGGAGACAGACACAGAGAGACAGAGACAGAGAGAGACAGACATAGGAACCGAGAGGGAGACAGAGAGAGAACAACATACAGACACAGGAACTGAGAGGGAGACAGAGAGACAGACCGAAATAGAGAGATACAGAGAGACAGACATAGGAACTGGGGCGGGGGTGGGGGTGGGGGTGGGGGTGGGGTGGAACAGAGAGATAGGTTGAGAGACAAAGCCAGAAAGAGATTTAGGGTCAAAAAGATTTAGAAAAAGGGGAAATGAGGAAGATAGGGGAGAGGTAAGAGAGGGGGAGAGAGAGAGAGAGAGAGAGAGAGAGCGCAATGAAGAGATGGGGGATCCCAAGGGGGCTAGAAAGGGGCCAGGAACTTTGCCTAGCTGGACTCTTAGATACTTGTTTCCCCTGGGAAACCCCGGGGCCGTGGGGTGGGGAACATAAAGTAAAGGGGAAAATGGATGCCCCCCCCCTCCCATCTCTCCCCATTCCCTCCACACTCCTCCTTGGGGCCCTGTTGTGATGGGAGCTGACACGCCGTGGGCTGGAGCTGCCACAGGGGGATTCCCAGACGAAAAGTTTGCCGGGAGCAAGTGGGGGGCTCTGTGTGTGTGTGTGTGTGTCTGTGACTGTCTGAGCAGGCATTCCCACAATTAGACACTGGAGGCTGACACCCCAGTGGGAGGGTTGGAGGCTAGACACCAACAAAGACTTCCCACAACTTACAAGTGGCAAAGCCTAACTTCCAAGTTCTGCTGTGCATGTTGTAAACGCTCCGCCCCCCCCACTACCTCTACCCCTGGGGAGGAAGGGATGAGGTCCCTGGAAGAGGGAGTGAAGTGAGGACACAAGAGATATATCAGACATGGGGAGGGAAGCTGTAGTACAGTGAGGAGGAGAGATACCCCTCCCTTCTCCCCACTAATTCTTTTTTCTCCTCCTTCCCTAGGACTGGTCACTGAGGTCTCCACCATGGCCCCAGGATCTTCTACATCATCATCTCCTCCATCGCCAGCCCTGCCCCTCCTCCTCCTCCTGTGGGCTGGGGCACCCCCATCCATTGGGCAGCCCTGCCCAGGCCGCTGCATCTGCCAAAATGTATCCCCAACTCTGACCATGCTGTGTGCCAAGACTGGCCTGCTTTTTGTCCCACCGGCCATTGACCGCCGAGTAGTTGAGTTACGACTAACCGACAACTTCATTGCTGCTGTCCGCCGCCGGGATTTTGCCAACATGACCAGTCTGGTCCACCTCACTCTGTCCCGCAATACCATTGGCCAGGTTGCCCCTGGCGCCTTTGCCGACCTCCGGACTCTCCGTGCCCTGCATTTGGATAGCAATCGCCTGGGGGAGGTGCGAGGTGACCACCTGCGTGGCTTGGTGAACCTGAGACATCTCATCCTGGGCAACAACCAGATCCGCTGGGTGGAGCCGGCTGCTTTCGATGCCTTCCTGGGTACCGTGGAAGACCTGGACCTGTCCTATAACAACTTAGAGTCACTGCCATGGGAGGCTGTGGGCCAGATGGTCAACCTCAACACCCTCACCCTGGACCACAACCTCATCGACCACATCGCTGAGGGCACCTTTGTACAACTTCACAAGCTGGTCCGGCTGGACATGACATCTAACCGGCTGCACAAACTGCCCCCTGATGGGCTCTTCCTCCGTGCTCAGGCCTCTGGGCCCAAGCCACCATCTACTCTGACAGTCAGCTTTGGAGGGAACCCCCTGCATTGCAACTGTGAACTTCTCTGGCTGAGGAGGCTGACCCGAGAGGATGACCTAGAGACCTGTGCCACTCCGGAGCACCTGACAGACCGCTACTTCTGGTCCATCCCCGAGGAGGAATTTCTTTGTGAGCCGCCTCTCATCACTCGGCAGGCAGCTGGCCGGGCCCTTGTGGTAGAAGGCCAGGCAGTGAGTCTGCGCTGTAAGGCTGTGGGTGACCCCGAGCCTGTGGTGCACTGGGTGGCACCCGATGGGCGGCTCCTGGGGAACTCTAGCCGCACTCGAGTTCGGGGGGATGGGACCCTTGAAGTGACCATCACCACTCTCCGAGACAGCGGCATCTTCACTTGCATAGCCTCCAACGCAGCGGGAGAGGCCACGGCGCCGGTGGAGGTGTGCGTGGTGCCTCTGCCACTCATGGCCCCACCCCCTGCGGCCCCGCCCCCCCTCAGTGAGCCTGGGTCCTCAGACATTGCCACGCCTGGACGGCCGGGGGCCAATGAGACTGGCTCTGGCGGGGCTGAGAGGAGGCTGGTGGCCGCGGAGCTGACCTCCAGCTCTGTGGTCATTCGCTGGCCCGCCCAGAGGCCTGTACCGGGTATTCGCATGTACCAAGTGCAGTACAACAGCTCGGCTGATGACTCGCTGGTCTACAGGTGAGTTCCATGGGCTGGGAAGCCAGGGAGAAGGGACTCTTGAAACCCGCTGGTGAGCTCGCCTCTCCCCCGAGCGCCTAGACCCTTCCTCCAGCTGTCTCCAAGTCACTGTTTCTGTCTCCATCTTCGGTTTTGTCTTCTCTCTGCCGGTCTGTGTCTCTCCACCTGTTCTCCATTTATTTCTTCCTCTCTCCTCCTCTGTTTTTCTTTCAGACTGCCCCCCCTTTTTTCTTTGCTATTTTTGTCTCCGTATAGCCCTCTGACCCTCTCCCTCTTGATCTTCCCACCTCCCCCGGACTGTCTCCATGTATCCTGAAGTCTCAGATCAGAAAAGGGACCTGGAGTCCCCTCAGTTTATGGATGGAAGAAAGTGATGGGAAGGGAGGGCAAAGGGCTCTGTACACCATACCAGGCAGGCTCCCCAAATGTCCGGCCTCTGTCTCTCTTCCCACATCCCTGGCATTTTTGGGGATGCAGAATAGGCCCCCGCATCTTCATTCGGTCCCCTCGTCTAGACCCCCAGCAGGGATGCTGGACCCCAGCCATTGTCTGACCTCTCTTCCCTTCCCGTTAACCCATCCTCGGCTCCCAGGAAGGAAGGGATTGGTCTAATCCCAGTTCCTCAAAGGAATGATAAAGTTGGGAACCAACTGTAACACTACCTTCCCTCCCCACTCCTCCCCCCCACCCCCAGTGCTGTGAGGGTTAATTTGTACGCCTGCCTAGATGGGCTGAGGTCTTATCCAACCAGAAGCCATCTTTTACCCCAGTCTGGAAGCTCCTGACCAATCAGAGCCTCTTGGGCCTGGAGTCTTTAAGGGGGGGGGGGGGGTAATGGGACAGATTAATCCAAGGAAGATCCCTGAAGTTTGGGGGAGGGAGCTCAGTGGAGTCCGGAGGGTGAGGAAGACAGTTGGCTTAGAGCCTGGTCCCAGATGTGGGAATGGAGGAGGTCTGGGCTTAAGGTGGGGTGAGGGGAGGGCTGGTCCCAGGAAAGGGGCGAGGCTTAGTAAGAGCGGTAGGCGGGGCTTCTTGCATTTGACATTTCTTGGGACGAGGGGGAGGGGCCTGAATTGAGCAGGGCGAAGGCTTCTGGGGCGTGGCGTTTGCGGAGTGAGGCTGTTGGGGCTGGTTAGGGTCGGACTTGCAGCCTGGGGGCGTAGTTTGGCGGTTGGGATGGGAGTGGGAACCCCTTTAGGCTGGAATAAAGGGGAAAGCGTGCTCCTTAATGATTATAATCATCATCATAATAGTAATAGCCTTTTAATTGCACTTTCAAGTTTGCAAAGTGCTTTTCAGTGGTTAACTCTTTTGAACGTTCCCTCTGGGGACCACAACCCAATATGCCCCCACCTCACTTAGAATCGCTGAAAAACTGGGCGCAGAGTTTTCGGAGCGAGGCCAACCTGGTGGGAGGTGGTTTAGGGACTGTTTGGAGGTTGAGTATATTTCTGGACCATGGCTGTGGGAAAAGGTCAGGGCTTGAGGGGAAGGTGCCAGGGATGGGCCAGGGTTCCGCTGAGTAGCCGGCTGGAGAAGCAGCGGGGTGTTGCGGAAAGAATGCTGGGCCTGGAGGTTGGAAGTCTGGGGTTCAAATCCCTGCCTCAGGCACTTATTACTCTGGTCACGAAGTGTCTCTCCGGCTTTTACGCTTGATATATCTCGGGCATGATAACACCTGTCCCCACCGGGTGATTGCGAAGACCTAATGAGATGATACCGTAAAGCGCTATATCATCAGAAGGCCTCTAGCTAGATGGGAGAGGAGGGTCCTGGGGGAGGCTGGAGAGAGACTGGGCTGGGCTTAATCCTGCAGCTGGAAGGCTCATTACGTTGCGGGATTCAGAGCCTGGAGAGTTTAGCCATTTTCTCAATTTACGATTTAGAGCTGGAATGGATCTTAAGAGGTCCAGGGTCCTCTGTGACTTGCCCAAAGTCAGGGAGAGCCTAAGTATGCCAGTCACTGGGCTAAGCACTGGGGATACAAAGACGCGAGACAGTCCCTGGCCTCCAGGGGCTCCTAGTCTAACGGAAGAGTCTACCAGAAACAACCAGTACAAAAGAAATATATGCAGGATGAAGTGGGGTAATATTAGAGGGAGGGCGCTAGGATTCAGAAAGACTTCTTGGATAAGGCGGGATTTTAATTGAGGCTTGAGGTAACAAATAGCAAAGGGGATCCCAAAAAAAGGATTTGAAGCGAGGGCCTCTGGCTGGAAGTCCGGAGGAGGGGGCATTGTGGGATAGGTCACAGGGCTTCCTAGACGGCCTGGCTTCGGAACGCAGGGACACACTTGCTACATAGAGTAGGGCTTCTCCAACAAGGGGATGGGGCGCGCAGGGAGACGGCCCTAGAGGGGGCGGGGCTTCGGTAAAGGGCGTGGTTGGAGAGATGGGAGGGGCTTAGGGAAAGGGGTGGGATTTGCTAGATGAAAGAACCGGGGCTGGCTAGACGGGAGGGACGGGGCTGCTTTTGTGGGATGGAGCAGCATGGTGGGGCCTCCTAGGCGGGATGGGAGGGCAGGGGTTCCTGGACGGCAGAGGCCGGTGCTCACTCTCCGTTCCCCGCCCCTCTCTTCCTGTCTCCCGGGACCCCCAGGATGATCCCGTCGAGCAGCAAGACGTTCCTGGTGAACGACCTGGCAGCGGGACGGGCGTACGACTTGTGCGTGCTGGCCGTATACGACGATGGGGTGACGGCGCTGACCGCCACGCGCGTCGTGGGCTGCGTGCAGTTCACCACAGCCGGGGAGGTCACGCCGTGCCGCCCGCTGCACGCTCACTTCCTGGGGGGCACCATGATCATCGTCATCGGCGGCGTCATCGTGGCCTCGGTGCTCGTCTTCATCGTCATCCTCATGATCCGCTACAAGGTCTACGCGGGCGGCGACGCCGGCTCTGGCCACAAGGGGGCGCCGCCGCGCGTTAGCCACGTGTGCTCGCAGACCAATGGCGGCTCCGGCCCGGCCCCGCCCCCGCCCTCCACGCTGGACCAATACGAGGCTCTGCACGAGCTGGCGCCCGCGCCGTCGGGGCCAGACAAGGAGAAAGTCAAGGTCGAGGCCGAGGGGGCGGCGACGGCACCGCCCCCAGTGGTGGAGGCGGAGCGGCTCCCGGCCCGGCCGCTGGGCGGCGGCGCATCCTCCACCTCGCTCTGCCTGCTGCCCTCGGGGACCGAGGCGGCGGCGCCCTTGGGGCCGGAGGAGGACGGGCGTGCGCAGCTGGGGCCCGTGGGCCCTCGGCGAAGCCGTTCGGGGGCCCCCCTGGGGACCTCGGCCCCGGCCTCAGCCCCCGCGCTTCCCCCGGGCCGGACCCCCCGGCAGCGCTACTCGTTCGACGGGGACTATGGCGCCCTCTTCCAGAGCCACAGCTACCCGCGCCGGGCCAAGCGGACAAAGCGCCACCGCTCCACGCCCCACCTGCTGGACGAGGACGGGGGCTTGGGTGGCCTGAGCCCCGCGCGGGCCCGCCTCGCCTTCACCAGCACCGAATGGATGCTGGAGAGCACCGTGTGAGCGGGACCCCTGGGACCTCCGCCCAGCCTGGGGTGACTCCCACTCCCCAGCCGAGGGGAGTGCGTGCCCTCCTCGCCACCCGAGGCACGGACGCCCGGGTTCTGCAGGGGGGCACCTTCCGCGATCTGGACGCCTGGGGCCCGAGGGGAGGAGGGAGGATCAATTGGAGGGAGAGGGGAGGGGAGGGAGCCGAAGGGAAGCCCCGCTCCTCCTCTGCCTGGCCCCGCCAGCGCGCGGGGAGGGGCTATGTTGGAGGGGGAGGGGTGTAGCATGGACATACTGGGGCTCCTCGCTTTCCCTTTCTCCCCCACCCCGGGTTCTTCACGCGCGCTCCGGGACCTCGCGGGAGCCGGTGCCTTACACAGCGGAGCGCGGGGCGGACACTTAGCAGCACTGAGACACGACACTCCCCACCGGGGACTGGTGGATGCAGCCCTGGAAGGCCCTCCGGAGAGGAGGTGCCCGATGGGGCAGGGGAAGGGAGGGCTGGGAGGGGGAGGGGGGCCTATTTATTGTATCTGGCTGGACTAGATCTTGTTCTGTCGCGTGTTCCCCCGAATCATGACCCCCGAATCATCCCTGTCTCCTCCACCCGACACCCTTTCTCTCGCTCTGCGCCCATCGACCCTCACTCATCACCTTTCAGCCCCCTCCCTGACTCCAAGGATCACAGTGTCAGAGCTGGAAGGGGCCTAGAGATCAGAGTCGGCTCCCACGTTTTACATGCAGGAAAACTTGCCCAGAGAGGGGAAGGGATTTGCCCGAGGACACACAGCCAGGACTAGAATCCAGGTCTGATTCCCAGTCTGTGGTTTTGTTCGATGCACCACACTGCCTCCTCTTCCTCCCTTCCCACATCCTTCCAATCTTTTTCCATCACTTCCATCTGTCCTCTCCAATCATCCTCATCTCTCCCCCCTCCCCCAGTCATGCCCACCTCTCTTCTCCCCAGCCCTGTCTCTCCCACATCATCTTCATTCTGGGCTGGTCCTGGCCTTGGACTCAGGGTTTTCCTTTGTAGGCCTGGAACTAGGACCTACCCCAAACCAAACCAAATCCTCTTCCATCAACACCCCTACCCCCAGCTGGGGGCTTCCAGTCGCAGCAGAATTAAACTTTTCTGTGTCTGAGCCCCCGGAGTGATCTGTGTGTGTGGAGTGGGGCAGGCTGCCATCCGAAGAGATTTAGGTTAGACCTCAGAAAGGGTCAAGAAATGTCTCCCCACCTCCAGAAGATGGGGGATGACCATTGTGCAGAAGAGGAGCAGAAAACAATCAAATTTCGAAGGTGAAGAGTGCTGTGGGGAGATGGAGGAGGTAGGGGGAGGAGATGGGAGGAATAGGTGACTGGCAGACCTGGTAAAGGGGGCAAGAATGTAGGCTACCAATCTGGTCCTGGTGGCCATGGCAGAGCTAAACTAGTGTGGGGTTTGGAGAGCTGGAAGGAAGCAAAAAGGCAGCAGGAGACAGAAATGAAGAGACGGAAACGAGGGTGGGGGATAGTGCCCTTGGGGGCGACTCCAAACTCCTCCCTACCTGGTCTGGGGATGGATATGTGAGGCCCCAGTTTCCTGGGTTTGCCGGGGGTAGAGCCAGCCTTATGTCCCTTTGGGGCCAAGCGGGCGGAGGATGGAGAGAGACGGAAATAGAAACAGAGACGTCTCCAAGAGAGAGGGGGGATGGAAAAGACTGCAGACTGCAGAAGGGGGAGGGGAGGCAGGCAAAGAGGCTGAAAGACTAGGCAGGGACAGAGACACTGGGGTCTGTATAGATAGACTGAGAGACAGACCCTGCAGGGCAGCAGCATCTCAGTAAATGTTTAGTAATCGATGGGGAGAGAGACGGACTGGGGAATGGTGGCAGAGGGAAAGAAGGAAGGAGATACATTCAAAGAGGCAGGAAGACAGGTAGGTTGGTAAATGGAGAGAAACAATGAGAAACGGAAGCAGGCAGAGAAAGATAAAGGTTATTTTGGCCAAGATGAAAGATAATTCCTCGGAGGCTTTCACTCGAGGGTCGTGGCTCCTGTTAGGTTCTCTCCAGAACACCCTTAATCATACTTTGGGACACCCCAGGGTCCCCCTCCCCCCAGCTCCAGATTCCTATATCCCTCCACCGCAAATAGGAGATAACTCACTGCACGCCCCGCCCCCCAGCATATCCCATGATGAAAGGAAGAGTGGGGGGTTAGAATCCATCACTTCGAGCCTTAAGAACAGTCCTGTGGACTGGGCTGACCGGCATAAGAGACAGACCACTGCAAGAGGATCTTGGCAGGGCTACCAGTTGGGACTTGGAAGCCCCCAAATTTCAGACCAACAACAGGGACAGAGCTAGCCAAGAGGGAGGAGGTTGGAGAAATGGATTCCCAGGAGGCCTGAGGTCAAGGACCAGCTCTGCCACCGTTCTTGGCCAATTCCCTTCCCCCTAGCTTCGTCTTATAGGGGAGCTTTTCTCTGGCTCCACAAGGTGATTGGGAGGGAGGGGCAAGCCCGGAATATCCAGAAAACTGATCCCAGCTCTCCCGTTGACTCCCATGCCAAAAATTTGGGGGTACATTTCTGCAGAGCAGGAAGTTTTCATGAACATGTTGAGTAGAAATCACCTTGTGGGGTAACTGCATACCTTCCCTAGGAAAGCTGGAATTAAAGTGAATTTTTTTTTGCTAACAACTCCCACCCCCGCCCCCATGTATCTGAGGTCATCTTTTCCCAAAGGAACCATGCCTAGATTCTGGTCCAGGTAGGCATTATGTATTGGGACAACTTCTTGTAGACCAGTTCTGTCTCAAAACCCAAGTGCCACAAGGATTCTGTGATACTATGGTATGGAGAAGAGGTGAGATTCAGAAGTAGGCACACTGCATTTGAAGTCAGAGGACCTGAGTTCAAATCCTTTCTTTCATCTCATGTCAGCTGTGTGGCCTTAAGTAAGCCACTTGATCTCTCTGGGCCTCTGTTTCCTCTGTAAAATGTGGACCAGGGAGACCTTCCAGACTGAGATCTAGGACGCTATGGTGGAAAGAGCCATTGTTTTGGAGTCAGGGAATCTAGGTTGGAATCCCAATGCTACCTATGTTTCTGTGTCTCTACAACTCTGAGAGCTAAACATCTGTGCCCATCCAGGAATTAAACAAGGAAGCTTTATGGGAAAGGAGCCAGGAGACCTACTGAAGCTCTTTAGAGACTCCCTCCTGGCTCCAATTGGGCAAACTTCCTCCTCCTCCTCTTTCCTAGGGAATTGTGGTAGTTGTAGGCCTGGCCTGCCAGCCTCTTCCCACCCCCGCCCTCATTCTCCCTCCCTCCCTACTATCTACCTGCGTTGTTATCTGAGTGGCTATTCCTATAGTCCAGAAGGCCCACCCCTTTGTTTAGTCCCTGGGTACTCCTGAGCGGAAAATCCCTTTATCGGCTAAACGCCAAAGTGTGACCAAAAGGAAAGTGACTCAGAGGAAGCCAGCCAGGTAAGGCACAACGTGGTGTCACCTCTTAGGTAACTGGAAAACCCAAAGGAGGGATTTCCCCACTGCCAGCCCTTCTGAGCTCCCTGCCCCCTCCTCTGAGAAGACCCCCTAAATTCAACATTGTCACTAACTCCCTGAGCAATACTGTCAGCCCACCTCAAGACCCTGGGATACCCCTCTGAAAAACAAGGGCAGTGATTTGTTATTGGTGTCTGTGCTGGCAGGTGGCAGGCAAGGCCCAAAGAGAGGTCCAACATGGGGGAGAAGCATGGAAGTGCCTACTATGTGCCAAGCACTTTGCTAAGTACTTTACAAATATCACCTCATTTGGTCCTCACAACTCTTTGCAGTAGGTGTTATGATCACCCTCATTTTAGCATCAAGGAAACTGGAGCAAAAAAAGGTTAAGTGACTTGCCCAGGGTCACACAGCTAGTAATTGTCAGAGGCAGGATTTGAAGTCTGGTCTTCCCAACTCTAGGCCCAAGGCTCTATCCCCTGTGCAACAGGACTACTTAGATAATTGAGTCTAGGAAGAAAAGAAATACAGCCTTAGAGGACCAAAGAGGAAGTGGAGTGCTGGACTCGGAGTCTGAGAAATCTGGGTTCAAATCTCCCATTAGAAGCCTTCCTGAGGTGGGATCCTTGGCAAGTAGCTTAAGAAAAATTCTCTAGTGGCAGTCAGGTGGGCCAGTGGGCCCTGGAGTTGGGAGGACTTTTCAAATCAGGTCTGACACTTATTAGCTGTGTGACCCTGGGCAAGTCATTTAACCCCAACTGCCTCCCCCTAAAAAAACATCTCTGTGCCTCAGTTTCCTTATCAATAAACTAAACCAGTTGGACTCCCAACTCTACAGTCCCATAATTAGAAAATCACAGCAATAGGAGGGAAGAAAGGAACTGCCAAAAGAAACAGCAGTGGGGGAGGCGGAGACAGACCTGTGGAGATGCACATACACCTAGAGGGTTGGGAGAGACAAAGAAGCAGGGCAGAGACTTGGGGAAGAGAGAAAACTGACAGATGCAAAAAATTGGGCAGAGAGAGACGGGAAAGGCCCAAGGAGGGAGCCTGATGTAATCCTAAACTTAGGTGAGGAAAGCAAGCACTTGACGTTTGAAAAGCCGGGAGAGTTAGTGGGCAGGCCTAGCACCAGCTCTCGATGTCCTCTATCTCTTTGATCGGTTTACCCTTTTCCCTCCCCCTTGCCTCTGAAGGATAAAACCCAGCATCATGGGGTCTAGGCGAGCAGAGGTGCGAGCAACCTGTAGCCCTGCCGGGTACCTCAGGATTACACCTGCAGAAGGAAGGAAGGAGGCTCTGTTCTCTAGGGGCAAAGGGTTGGGAGTCGGTCAGTTTCTCCTCAAGTGTAACTCGGATACACGAAGCAATCGGGACAGAGTCTCTTGGTTTTCTTCAGTCTGGCGATCTTGACCCCTCTGGGTTCAGGGGACCCTGGTGTCCCGCGCCCAAGGCGCTGCAGTCTAGGACATTGTTACTCGCTGGACCCCAAGGCACTGGCTGCGGTCAAAACGTTCAGGGACTTATACGTGAGTCACGGAGCCGGGACTTCACCAAACGTTCAGCCCTTCCCAGACCAGGGTTCTAGGCAGTCAGGCTCCCAACCCTTTGCCCCCAGCTCCTCAGGGACTTAGGTACCTGGAAACCTAGCCTGTCTTATTCAGCTCGACGGCAGTTAGTGGACCTAGGGACCGCTTAGTGGAGACAACGCTGCATCTGGAGTCAGGAATACTCGTGTTGGAATCCTGCCCAGGTCATTGCCAAGCTGTGAAATTTAAGCTTTAGCTTCCTCGACAGAAAAAATGTAGGATAATAACAGTTATCAACTTCTCCGGGTTGTTGTGGGGACCAAAGGAGAGAATATATGTAAAAAGCTTTGCAATTCTTAAATAGCTACCCTTAGCTATGGCCAGAGACCTGGCCTCGAAGCAAGAAAGAGTTGAGTTCAGGGGTCACCTGGGATACGTCCTGGCTGTGTGACCCTGGACAAGTCACCTCACAGATAAGTGCTCTAGGCAATTCTCTAAATCGCAGAGGAGATGGTGACTTCCATTAGTACGGAGAGCTTCCCGTCTAAGGGGTTCCCAGTGTCTTCTATTATTATAAGCATCTAACTCCAGGGTCTTCTAGTTAAGACTCCAGAGTTCTCGGGGCTCTCAGCACACTCCAGCCTCGTCCCTTTTCCTGCAATCGCCCGAGTAGTCCGGTTGCCCATTCTCCCTAAAGGTTTCCTTTCTCCTCCTCCCCCGCCAGGAGCAAGAGATGCTGAACTGGGGAAAGAGAAATTGTTCACTCTCTAGGGGAAAGGAGCTCCGGAAAGTCTCGGTGAGACCCTAGGACGTGGGGGAGGGGAAGGGGACACTCGGAGGATGCTCCAAGGACCATCCCTCCAAGGGCCGTTTCACCCCTAGCCCTGCACCCGTCTCCATCTGATGGCCCTCGCCCTGGCGAACACCGAGTCCGTTCTGCGGAACCTGAGTCGTCCTGCTTTGGCTACCAGCGCCGGCCCAGTCCTCGAGCTGCTCTCGGCGGTGAGGAGGGATGTGATCGCCTGTCTGACACGGTCCAGCCTAGGCTTCCCCGCTCAACCTTCCGCCACTCCTAGCACGCCAGACTATGATCACAGTGGACCCCGGGCAGGCAGACCCAGAGAACTGTACCGCTTAGCGGAACTCCGGCGTTCGGAAGGTCCCCCGACTACACAGCCCTGGGCACGAGACCCAGAGAGAAAGGGCCCTGGACAGGGGAAATGGGCTCAGCTCCCAGATTTCGACAGTCAAGTCTCCCCCAGCAGCGGCAAGCTGGAGGGAGTAGATCGGAGCTCCAAGAACAGGAGAAAGTACCAACAGGAGAGGCGTCTGCATAAAGCGAGGAGATTGGTAAAGAGTGCGATGTAACAGGAGGGGTGGTGGGTAGTCCTGAATAGAGAAGCCAAAAGATTTGAGGGTCGGGGATTTGGGGGTGGGGGTGGAAAGGAAAAAGGAGGACGATTCCGAGGGGAAAAAAGTGAAGATTCATGCGTTCTCCACCAGGAAAGTCCACAATGTCGTGAAGCCGAGACCATTCTCAGCCTCCTGAAACTGCTCACCTTTGACCTGAAGCTGGCAGTTCTCGCTGGGTCCTGTGCCTGAGCTAGCCCCGGTCCAAAGCGGTTTTCTCCACTGGTGCTTTCTACCATCCGGTGCTGTGTCCCAACGTCAGTTGGCGAGCGAGGTGCTCAAGCTCCCTATTGTGCCTGGTTGGACTCCAAACTTCTCCAGGGCTCATTCCCAGAGATCATCATTACACAGCAGGACTACTGTGATTGGCTCAGTGCCGATAGCCTCCTGTTCAAAATCCTGGGGCCGGGGCCAGGGGGAGTGAGGAGGTCGGGGAACAACAACTCTATAATCACTGTGGTAGGGGCAGCGAGGTGGGGCAGTGAGTGGATATAGCAACCCTGGAGCCAGGAGGACCTGAATTCAAATTCGACCTCAAACATTGTGTGACCCTGGCCAAGTCACTTTACACTGATTGCCTCAAAAAAAAATCACTGTGGTATCTTGGGCAATTCACGGCACCTCCTTGAACCTCAGTATTTGCAGGGCTGCAAAATGGGACAAAAAGAAGCATAGGGTGACAGAAATTTGAGCTGAGCCTGCAATCAGGAGACCTTGGTTCAAATCCTGCCTTCCCCGTTTTCTACCAAGTCCACCTTGGGCAAATCATGCAGTTGATCAGTTTACCCAATCTGGAAAATGGGGACAATACACCTACCCATTGTGGTATGATGCAAAGTAAATTGAACCTGGAAGACTTAGTGATACCACAAACTGTGGAACACTGCACGAATCATTTATCCAACCAGGTCTCAGTTTCCTCCTGTAAAATGGAGATAGTACTTGAAGTATTTAGCTCACAAGATTGTTGTGAGATATGTGTTTGTCAATTAAAATGTTTTGCAAATGTGAATGTCATTATCCTGCCCACCTCATAAGGCAGGTTGATAGGGAAAGGGCCATGACTTTTGCAGAATACTTCCCAAATATGGTGCTTTGTTAAAGGTAGATTGCTGAACCTCTGTGAGGTATAATTCTGGTAATATAATACAGATGCTATTTTTTAAATGGTCTCTCTGCCTGGTCCTCTCCCTGCTAATTGATAGTTCTTTATAAACCTTATACAAACGACAGTGTCTTGTAATTAATTCACTGCAGACCCACTCTCATCTTACAAATCCTCAAGGCCTCATCCCACTCTTAAAAATCTGTGGAATATTCAGGGTCCCATACAAACAGTGCAGTACAATGTTTGGGAGTGGGGTGGCGGGGAGGCACAGGACAGAGAGCCAAGAGGTCTAGGTTTCATTCTGTAGTCAATTCCTGAATCACTGTGATCTCACCCTCCCTATGCCCTACAAAATGTGTGTGTGTGTGTGTCTCATAAGTTCTTCAAACTTTGACATTTTTTGGTTCCATGTAATGGGTCAAAGATAGAAGCATGATGTGGGTGTCAGAGAACTTGATTTCCCTACTGTGGAGAGCTGCCACTCAGAGTCAAACACTAGAAAGAAGCAGTGGGGACACATGTAACAGGTTAATCAATGTAGCTCAATGAAGGCACCAATAAAGTAAGGGCTGGTGGCTGCCTCATTGTATTGGAACCAATAGCATGGCAGTCATTCAGGATAAAGGCACTCATTAAGAAGTTATGCATTGCATCAGGACCGGTCAAGGGAGGAAAGGAATAACTAAGGAAGAAAAAATCCTCCCCTCCCTAGCTGCCTTCAGAACTCAGCTCAGGAATCACGTTCTACACCAGGCATTTCCTCCTCTACCCAGCCACATCTGCCTCCCCCTCACCAAGATGCAATTTGTACTCGTGTGCATGTGTGCTGATCTTTTCCTACCCATCCCCCAATAGATCAAGTTACAGAATCACAGAACTTGAATTCAAAGATACCTCACCCACCATCCAATCCAACTCATACTAAAAAAAAAAAAAAGAAAAAAAAGGAATCCCTATTATAATTTACCCAATGAGTGGAAGTCTAGTCTCTGCTTGAAGACCTCTAAGGAGGAGGAGCCCAGGACCTTCCAAGCCATCCTATTCCTCCTTGGGACAGCTCCAAATGTGAGAAAACTTTTCCTGATACCTAGTATAAGTTGGCCCCTTCCCAACTTCCACCCATTCCTTTTGGCTCCATCATCTGGAGTCAAACAGAATGTGTCTGATCCCTACTTGACATCAGTCAATCAATAAACATTTGGTAAGTGCCTACTCACCTACATTACTCTAAGCATTGGGATACAAAAAGAGGCAAAAGATAGATCCTGCCCTTAAGGAGCTTACTATCTAATGGGGGAAGACAACTTGCAGACAAATATGTACAAAGGAAGCTCTATTCTATAAATAGGAAACAGTTAACAGAGGGAAGGCATGAGAAGTAAGAGGAATTAGGGAAGGAGAGAGAGGTGCGGGGAGGGGATTTTAGCTGGGACTTAAAGGAATCTAGAGAGATCAGAGAAAGGGCATGGGGGTGACAGCCAGCCAAAGAAAATGCCCAAAGCCAAGAGAGGGAGTATCTTGTTCATGGAGCAGGTTAGGGTCACTGAATCAAAGAGTCCAAATACTTAAGACGTCTAGCCAAGATGGCTGCCTGAATGGAAGCAGACCACCTCACTCCCTAATACCTACTTTAGCAAAAATCTGGAATTCACACCAAGCCAGATAATGATCCAGAAATACAAGGAGAAACTACAGGAAATTACTTGTTCTACAACAGAACTGAATAAAAAGCCAGCTAGCAGGTCACAGGCAATAGGAAAGGGGCCACTGTAAGGAAACAAGCCTGGAATTTCCCAGCATGAAAGAGAAGAGCTATAGACAATTATAACCTGCAGAGCTCTGTGACTGGAAGCAGCAAAAGTAGAGGGCTACCCCCCCAAGAAGGTCTTTGGAAGCCCTTGGAAAGCAATAGTTGCAGTAGGGCAGGCCAAAACAAATACAATTGAGATCATACACCCCAGGGCTCAAAGGTCCTGAGACAAGAGAGGGCTCTGAATCTCAAAGATCCAGGGGTGCGGGCTAACCCCAGGAGGAAGAAGTCATCATAGAAACCCATGGAACCCAGAATGAGACCAAGGAGAACTGATCACTCTACACCAAAGTCCAGTAGGAGTTGGAGCCTGGCCCTTGGACAATTCAGGAATTAGAGCTGGAGAGATGAGTAGACCAAATCAGATGCCACCCAGGATTGAAAATTAGTCCAAATCTAGAGGTTTCCGCAAAGGAAGAAGAAAATAACTGCATAACAACTATAAGCAGAGACTCCAAGGTTGGGGGGTGGGGAAGGATTTTCTAACAAGTACTATGTGAATGTTTACAAGAAACGAAGTAAGAGGGGCAGCTAGGTGGTGCAGTAGAGCACTGGCCCTGGAGCAGGGAGCACCCGAGTTCAAATGAGACCTCAGACACTTGACACACGTACTAGCTGTGTGACTTTGGGCAAGTCACTTAACCCCAATTGCCCTGCCTTCCCCTCCTGCCAAAAAAAAAAAAAGAATTGAAGTAACAGGTAAAAAAATAAATAAAAGGAAAAAAGTTCTAGATGAAAGAACTGGATGGAGAATAAATGGTTTAGAAGAGAAAGGGGTAAACCTTACCCAAGTAATGGACAACTTAAAAAGTAAAAGAGTAGAAACAGAAATCAAAGACTCCATGAGACAACAAAAAAAATATTAGAACAAAATCAAAAGATTAAAAAATGGAAAAACATACAAGAGATCTGATTTCAAAAACAACTGACCAAGAAAACAGTTCAAAGAGAGATAATATAAGAATCACCAGACTCCTTGAAAACCATGATTTAATTTTTTAAAATCCTGGATACTATACTTCAAGAAATAATAAAATGAAAACTGCCCAAAATCTATTAGAACCAGAGGATGAAGGTAGACATAATGTATTGATCACCTCCTGAAAGGAATCCCAAAAGGAAATGTCCCAAGAATATCATACAAAAATCCAGAGTTTCCATATCAAAGAAAAAGTATTGTAAGCAGCCAGAAAGAAGCAGTTCATGTACCAAGGAACTATAGCCAGAATCACACGAGACCTGGCAGTTTCTACTATAAACCAGAGATCTTAAAATACAGTATTCCAAAAGGCAAAATAAATGTACTTTCAACAAATAATATTTTACCCTGCAAAGTTGAGTATTATCATGCAGGATAAAAAAAAAGGAGACTTTAATGTAATAGGGATCTATCAAACATTTCTGATAACAAGACCAGAGCTGAATAGGAACTTTGAAATACAAGCACAAGAGTTAAAAGAAATTTTTAAAAGTTAAATGTATTTGAGGAATTGGAAGAAGTTGCATGATGATGTAGTGCTAACATTCTAAATGGGAGAAAAGAAACAAATGTTCCTTCAGAACTTTAATTCTTCAAAGTCTCTGAGGGAGTTGAAAAGGAAAAAAACCAGAGTCTTGGGGGTGGATTGGTTCTATTCTGAGGATTTTAAGAGGGGGAGAAGAAAAAGAAGAGGAAAAGTAATATCTAGAAAGGAGCAAGGAAGGGGTAGAGCTTGCTATTTCTCATAATGGGGGTATGAGATGGAGGATATACAAACATAGAGGAAGGGGAGGGGGATGGCATCTAGTGAACCTCACTTTTATCTGATACAAGGAGCGTTGGATACATATAAGCAATTTATTGTAGAAATATATCTTAGTCAACAGGGAGACAAGCTGGGATAGGGGTATGGAGGAAGATAGGGGCATTAATTGAGAGGATTGTTTCAGACAGAGAATAGTTCCAAGGAAAACAAACTTCTCCATCATGAAGAGACAAGTAGAAGGAGGAGGGTGGGGAGGAAAATGTAAGAACTTGAGGTGTCCATCAATTAGAAAATGGATGAACAAATTATGGTATGTGAATGAAGTGGAACATTATTGTGCTAAGAAAATTGCAGAAAATCCTGGGCAGAATAAAATTGATGCAGAGTGAAGTGAGTGGAACCAGGAGTACAATATTTACAAGGACAACACTGTAAAGACAAACCACTTTGCAAGACTGAAAAACTGTGATCAATGCAGGAACCAACCATATCTCCAGAGGAGTAAGCATGATCAAGCATGTTACCCACTAAGTAGTGGTAGATTCAAGTTAAAAAAAAAAGGAATGCATTTTTAGACATTCAAATTCAAAAACCATTTATTGAGCACTTGCTATTTGCTAGGTTTTCAGCCATGTTGTCAAAGGCCTTCAGTGAGGATGAACATGGCATTAAGGTCAGCTAAAGCACTGATGATAAATTCTTCAACTTGAAAAGGCTACAAGCCAAGACCAAAGTGGAGGGTGGGTTGGTGCATGATTTTCTGTTCGCAGATGATTGTGCACTCAATGCAGCCTCTGAAGCTGAGATGCAACAAAATATGGATTGATTCTCTGCTGCTTGCGTTAATTTTGGCCTAACAATTAATACCAAGAAAACACAGGTGCTCCATCAGCCACCACCACACCATCCATATGTGGAACCATTGGTTACAGCAAATGGAGAAGTTTTGAATGCTGTGGATAAGTTCACTTACCTTGGTACTGTATTTCCAGGGATATACACATTGATAATGAGATTGACACACTCATTGCCAGAGTAAGCTCAGTGTTTGGGAGGCTCTGAAGGAAAGTGTAGGAGAGAAGAGGTATTAGATTGACTACCAAACTGAAGGTCTACAGAGCTATTGTGCTGACCTCATTGTTGTATGCCTATGAAACCTGGACAGTCTACCAGCACTGTGCCAGGAAACTGAATTACTTCCATTTGAATTGTCTTGGGAAGATTCTGAGGATCACCTGGCAGGATAAGGGACCAGATACCGAGGTCCTTTCTCGAACTAAATTTTGGAGCGTTCAAACTGTACTCCAATGCCCTGGCTACGTAGTTTGAATGCAAAAAGACTGCTTTATGGAGAACTCACACAGGACAAGTGCTCACAGAAGAAGTGATACAAGAACACTCTCAAGGTTTCTTTTAAGAACTTTGGAGTTGATTGTGTGACATGGGAGAGACTGGCACAGGACATTTCAGCATGGAATGAGAAGGAGCTGTGCTCTATGAGCAAAGTAGAATTGAAGTAGCACAAAAGAAATGCAAGATGCAAAAATTTGGAGAATCCACCCCAAATGTTTACATGGTCTATTTGTGCCTGACCTGTGGTAGGGCCTTCTGAACTTGTATTGGTCTGATCAGCCACAGCTGGACATGCTATAACTTGACTCTAGTATAGTGATGTCATTTTGATCCTTTTTGAGAATGAAGGACAACAACCACCAACCATGACCACTACCACTATGTGCCAGGAACTGTTCTAAATGCTGGGAATACAAATAAGAAAAAGAAAGACAGGTCCTACCCTCAAGAAGCTTACAGTCTAATGTAAGAAGGAAAAGGACCTGGACTATGTGAATTTGTTTTTCTTTGCTATGCTTGTTGGTAATGGGTGTTTTTTTTTCTCTCTAGTTGAGGCAGCTGTTAAAGCACCTGGGAGCCAACTTAGCAATACTTGTCTCCCCCACCCCACCCCGCCAAAAAGAGGGTCATTAAAACATTTTTAAATTACAAAGAAGAAAATGGAAGGAAATTCAAAAAACTGAGATAAGCAAGACAATTTTGAAAGCATTGTGTAGAGTTTATTATACAGTTTAAAAAATAACAAGCAACAAGCATATAAAGTATATAAAGCAGAGACACATGATTTCATGTGCTATCCTTTTTGTTGTATATATAGCAATGCTCTTTTTCCTTAGATGTTTAAGTGTGTGTGTGTGTGTGTGTGTGTGTGTGTGTATGTTTAAAGGCACCTGTCATATCCTACCTTGAGTCTTCTTTCCTCCTATATAACCATACTCAGTTCCTTCAATTGATCTTTGTATCATTTCAACTCAAGGTCCTTCCGCATCCCTATTGCCTTCCTGTACACTCATCAAGGTCCTTCTTAAACTCTAGTGACCAGACCTGAACGTAACATTCCACAGATGAGATCTGATGAGGGTAGAACACAGTGGGACTATTGCTCACTAAAAGAGTCGAAACAGAAATCAGTGACTCCATGAGACAGCAAAAAAATATTAGAACAAAATCTAAAGATTAAAACATGGGGGAAAAAAGATAATCTGATATCAAAAACAACTGACCAAGAAAACAGTACAAGGAGAGATAATCTAAGAATCACCAGACCTCTTAAAAACCACGATTAAAAAAAAATCCTGGATACCATGTTTCAAGAAATCATAAAATTAAAACTGCTCAAATCTATTAGAACCAGAAGATAAAGGTAGATATAATCTACTGATCACCTCATGAAAGGAACCCCCAAAAAGAAAAGTCCCGGGAATATTGCATAAAATATACACCTTTGACTCTTTTTGGCTGCCATATCTCACTTCTGATTCGTATTAAGCCTGCAGCCCTCCTGATTCTTTCCAGAATAACCACCATCTACCCATGACTTCTTAATTTTATTATTAGGAGGTTGATTTTTTTTTTCTCTAGTGCAAGGTGCTACATTTATCCCAACTGCATTTCATTTCATTAGGTTTTGTCCAGTGCTCTGGTCTGCCATGATCCTTTTAGATACTGACTGTTGTACACTATGTTATTCCTCAAAGCTTTGTGTCATCTGCAAAAGGGATGAGCTCACCATCTATGCCTTTACCCAGGTTATTGATAAACCATGATAAACAGCAGAGGGGCAAGCACAGATCTTTGGAGGTCTCCCCTGGGGACCTCTTGCCACATTGACATTGAACCATTAAAATGACTTTTAGCCTGGCCATCCAAGCAGTCCTGAATCCATCTGGTGTATTATCATTTATTCCATATCTCTCCATTTTTCCAGTGGAATAGGATAAAATAATTTATTAAAAGCTTTGCTGAAACCTAGGGAAACTAACTCCACAACATTCCCCTCATCTATGAGACTAGACTTCTTGTTGAAAAAAGGAAATGAGACTAAATTGGAATGACTTGCTCTTGATGAAACCATGCTGGCTCTTTGTAATGACCACTTTCCTATCAAGTGCTGATAACCATCTCTTTAATGATCTGTTGGGGCTGGGGATGGGGTTGGAGCCATACCAACCCAGTCATGTTAGGACTAACCAGCTTGCTTCAAATGACCTAGTAAGGGCAGGTAGTTGATGGCAACTGGATTATGTTGGATTGAAGTAAATCAGAGAAGGGCGATTGTCAATGTTGGGACCAATTGGTGTAGTCTGGTTACTATAGGTAGTCTGGCTTTTGTTACAACCAGTGTTTTGGTCTCAGTAGTCTCAAGACAGAGACAATCTCTTCAGGAACCATGTAGATGAAGCCAGATTATTTTGGACCCATTATTATGGGTCCTAAAGGCAGGCTGGGATGATGGGGTTGGCAAGTTGGTTTGTGTTCAGACCATTACCCAAGGTTTGCCTTGGGAGCTGAGTGGTTGATAGGGAAAAGCTCCCAGAATCTTTGAGCTGGAAGAAGACCATAAAGAGCCATCCCCTCCTTGACCGATGTGTGATTTTCCTATGCAGCATTCCTGGTGTAGAAAGTCCCTCCACTTAACATTCTCAGTTCATCCAAGACATAACAAATAAGTTCTAAGATACCTAGAAGTGAGTATGAGTTTTCCCATACTTCTCTGTATTTATCATGCTTATCGTTTCTTAGAGCATGGTACGACAATTTGTTTAGTCATTCCCCTATCAATGTGGGCATCTTCTTTATTTCATGTTATTTGTGACCACAGAAAAAGTACATCTGTAAATATTTTGGAATATAAGAGAATCTTTTTTTTTGTTGTTGTTAATAACTTCCTTGGGTATATGCCTAGTCACAAAAGGTATGGACCACTTTATTTGCATAACTCCAAATTGTTTTGCAGAACGGTTGTACTGATTCACAGCTCCATCAACAATGCATCAGTGCACCCATTTCTGCACAACCTCTCTGTTATTGCCTATTCCTATTTTTGTCATCATTGCCAGTTAGGGTTAGTTGCAGGTAAGGTGAAACCTCAGAGTGGTTTTGATTTGCATTTCTCTATTATTAGTGATTTGCAGCAGTCTTTCATAGGTTAATAGTTTGCTGGGATTTGGGGTTTTTTATTTTTTGAGAGTTCTTTGCTCTTCTCCTTTGACCACTACTTTGGATCAGCTTTAGGGCTTATATATTTATGTTAGTTGGCTATAAATCTCTCTCTGATACAAAATCCTTATCAGAGCCATTTCATACAATTTATTTAGCCATTCTCCTTTCAATGAGCATCTACTTTGTTTCTGGTTAGTTGCTACCACACAAAAAAAATATTGCTATAAATATTTTGGTGTCTATAGAGCCTTTCTTTTTGTCAGTAATCACCTTGGGACATATGTCCAGCATTGGAATCTCTGGATCTCTCCACCCATAAAATCTTGGTTCACGCCCTTGGCACCTCATGCCTGGGCTATTGCAATATCTTTCTGGTCGACCTCCCTACCTCAAGCCTCTCCCAGCTCCAATCCATCGTCTGCTCTGATACCAAAGAAATTTTCCTAAATACTCTTAACAGGTCTGACCATGTCACCTTTTCCCCTTTCTTCTCCCCCAACAATCTCCAGTGGCTCCCTGTGATCTCCTCCATTTGGAATTTAAGGTCCTGCGTAACTTCTGCCTATACAGTTCTCTTCTCTCCTACTCTGCTAAGTGTCTCCGTGGGTAGAGCACCAAAGGAAGACCTGAGCTCAAATCCAGCCTCAGACACTTACTAGCTGTGTGATGCAGTACAAGCCACTTAGCCTCTGTCTGCCTCAGTTTCCTTGACTGTAAAATGGGGACAATAATAGCACTTACCTCCCAAGATTGCTATAAGCGTCAAGTGAAATAATATTTGTAATGCGATTAGCACAGTCACCTGGTCCATAGTCAGCACTCCATTTCCCATCTGTGTTTTTTCTGTCTGGTTGTTCCTACAGCTGGAATGTGTTCTCTCCCCACTGTTGCCTCTTGGATTCCCTGACCTTCTTAAAGACTCAGTATATATACATACATATATGTGTGTGTGTGTACGCACACATATATATGTAGTAGAACATGTATACTATATATGCATTATGTATGTTATATATGTATGTGTATATATGTGTGTGTGTGTATGGATATATATATATATATATATATATATATATATATATATATATATATATATATATATATATATATATAGTCTCTGGCCCAAGGGTAAATTCTTAATAAATAAATTCGTTTCCATTCATTGATTAATTCAAAACCCTCCAAATTAAATCAAGATATGTCCTGAACCTCAGTGACTTCAAAGCAAAGATCACTATAGGTGAGAATGGCAAAAATATTGGGAAATATAGTTCAAGATTAAAGAATGAAATGGTCCAAAGACTTACAGATTGCAAAGAAGCCTCATGACTATACTTAGTGAAGACTATCTTGGAGGAAAGACTTGGGAGGCACTGGTCATGGGGAACAACAAACAACATCTTTTCCTCAATAAATGGTCAAGGGCTATGAATAGGCCATTTTCAAAGGGAAGAATGCAAGCAATAAATGGTCCTTTGAAAAAAGTTCCATAATAATTGTTGCTACTCAGGCATTTCAGTTGTATTTCATTCTCCATGACCCCATTTGGGATTTTCTTGTAGTTTGCCATTTCCTTCTCCAGTTCAGATGAGGAAACTGAGGCAAACAGGGTTAAGTGACTTCCCCAGGGTCACACAGCTAGTGTCTGAGTCTGGATTTGAACTCAGGTCTTCCTGAACACTAATAATTAGAAAAAATGCAACTTTGAGGACAATGTCATACCTATCAGATTGATTTTTTAAAATTCTTTTTGTTTTAAAGGAAAGTGATAATTGTTGGAGGAAAATAGATGTTCTTAATATTCAAGTTCTCCTGTGGCCTTTTTCATCCTGGAATATCCTTCTGGTATGCTATCCCCCTTCTCTCATTCTCCCTCCCCACCTTGCCCTTAGCCTCTGTTTTAATGAGGGCCTCACCTTCATCCCATCTTGGTTCCCCTCTACTGACTTCTGATTCTCCTCTCTTCTACACCTTGCTCCCCAGTCCCCTTCCCCAGGGTACCTTCAACCCTCACTTCCAGTGTGGTATTACAACCCCCTCCCCCACCTCCAGCCCCCCGCACTGGACTCCGGGGGGGGCCCCCCATTATAATATAAGCTCCTTGAGGGCAGGGCCTTTTATTTTTTTGACTTGTATTTGTATCACCAGCATTTTGCACTGATATAAATGCTTGTGGCTTTGTTGCCTTCCTGTGAATTGGCCCAAGGATTTGGCAAAACAACTTTGAATTATGCCCCTTGCCAAAGTCACTACCCTGTGAATAGCCTTTAAATTCAATGATGCCACTGCTAGGCCTATATCAAAGAGGAAAAGGACCCGTACGCATGAAAATGACGAAGAACTAGAAACTAACCTGGTTTTCATTACTTGGAGAATGACTGAGCAAGTCATGGCGTGTGGTATGGCGTGGTATGAATGTGACGGAACCCTGTCATGCTGTGAGAGATGACAAAGGGGACAGTCAGAGAAACCTGGAAAGACCTGTCTGAACTGATACACAATGAAGTAAGCGATTTTTACAACAGCATCAATAATGTATTGAGAAAGAATTTTGGCAGGTTTGTGATCTCTGATCAATGCGGAGACCAACTATGATTCTAGAGGACCAACGTGGAAGAATGCTACCCACCTCCTTGGGAGAGAGACCACGGAATCTGGGTACAAAAGGAGACTTTCATATATTGACGCAGCCATCTTGGGACTTTGTTTGGCTTATGTATATATTTACAAAGGTTTTCTTTTTTTTAATTTTTCAATGGGGTGGGGGAGATGGATCAGGGAGGGTGATCAGCAATAGAACTATCAAAATGAAAGAAAAGAATAGAAAGAAAAGAGGGTTATTGAAGTTCTTTTATTTTAATATACAGAAGAGAAGAAAATGAAGGCCACAAGGAACTGTGGAAAAGTAGGACGGCTTTGAAAGTTAGCCATTGAACTTCTTATATACTTAACAAGAAAAGCAAATGGTATGTGATAGAAATTTGTGTTTTTGTTTGAAATTTTTTTTTCTCTTCTACTCTGAATATGGAAACGTTTGTTTTATTTGGTGTTTGTCAAGTTCAGATTTTCAAAAAGACAAAATAACATTCCAAAAATTTGAAATCGACTATGTTTTATTGGACAAGAAGCAAATCATTCCTGAATTAGCTCTCTGTGTGAGTTCAAAACTTAAAATTAGTATGGAAGACAAGGGTAGATCAAGGAAGTCCCTACTCAATCTGAGAAGTTGCACAGTTAACCTGATAAGACTGCAGGGCTAGGGCTATTATTTGGAGGCAACTGAATGACCCACAGAAATCCTAATGATCAGCCAGGCACCCATTCTCCTAGCTTATGAAAATCTCTCCCGTTCTAGTTCTTCAAGATTCTCTTGTTCTTTTTCCTTGTATAGGTGAGGGGTTCTGAATGAAAGAATGAATGAAAAGGCACTTTATTGTTCAGTTGTGTCTGATCCTTCATGACCCCATTTGTGGTTTTCTTGGCAAAGATACTGGAGTGGTTTGCTATTTCCTTCTCCAGCTCATTTTACAGATGAAGAAACTGAGGCCAACAGGATGAAGTGACTTGCCCAGTCACTCAGCTAGTAAGTGTGAGACCAGATTTGAACTCAGGAAGTTGGGTTTTCTTGACTCCAGGTCCAACACCCTATCCACTGCCCAAAAAGACACATGCTGTGTGCCAGCTAACTTTGGCTTCATTCTCCTGGTCCATCAGTCAATAAACATTTTTTAAGATCCTACTATATACTTAGAGAAAGATAAAAGTTCCTGCTCAACACTTCGATGGGAGAGAAAGCATGCAAACTAGTATATGTATACACACACACACACACACACACACACACACACATACACACACATATCCATACACATATATATACGCAAGCTATATACAGGATAAATTGGAAATAATCAAGAGAATGAAGGCAATAGAATTAAGGAGGATATGGAAAGACTTGCTGTAGAAGATGGAATTGATACAGTTTGGGTTGCTGGGAACCCCAAAATGTCAGGGTAAAGGGCAAGTCTGCCTGGAAAGAATTCAAACACTCAAGCCTCCTTTCAGTCAAGGGGCAATTGATTGTAATGCCAACAGAATCAGGCAGAGTTCCGTAGCAACAATGCTACTAGCAGCTGCTGTGGAGGTGTAAGACCAACACCAAGGCCAATAACACCAGCACACAGGAAGGCTGCTAGAGCACAGGTTCTTTGATCTGCTTTTCTAAGGAAAACAACTTTAAGGGGTTTACAATCTCACTTTAATTAAACATACACATATCATTCACTTTGTTCGGGGGACAAAGTCAGCACCCTGAACTTCAGAGAAAACAGAAACAGAAATTACAAGCAGAAATTATATAAACAGAGCAAATAACACAAATCAACAGACAGGGCTTCTGTCTGTTCATAGTAGTGTATACATAGTTACCAGAGAGTGAAGCACCAACATTCGGGTTTTCAAAGCCATGGGGCTCCTTAATGGCTACCCAAAGTCTCTTCTGGTGATATCACAGGAAAGCTCTTCCAATGAGTGAGCCCCAAAGCTAAATGCTAATCTCGGAGTATATATATATATGTATATATACATTTCTTCTGTGTCAGAGGGCATCATAACCATGTGACTTAAACTAATGTGACTTAGACTTTCTTGTAACTTAAGCAGGTCATCAAAGACTCTTGATTCAATCAAAGTCTCACTCAAAGGCAGTTGTTTACCTTAGTGCTGAGAAGAACTAGAACTCCAAAAGAAAAAAGAGCAAAACAAAAAGTCCTACTTTGCTTGCTATTAGAAGTTCCTAGTGAATTTGCAGTTTAATGGAGGCAGATTGATGCTTATATGCAAAAAGGACAGTGAAAGGGTCTGGATGGAATTAAAGAGTGGTAAGTAGTCTGGAGTGGGTCAAGAGAGACAGTGAAAGGAATGTCAAGTAAGTTAATTAAGTGATCTAGGTGGGCTGAGGTGGGCCAGATGCCTTAGGTCAGATACCTGTGATCTGGGCTACTGAAATGTATGCTTCAAAGGCATGGTCTTTTCTTTTTAGGGGTTCAGGTCCCATTACCCCATCATTATTATACTGGGGCAGCTAAGTGTGACAGTGAATAGAGCACTGCTCCCAGAATCAGGAGGACCTAGGTTCAAATATGGCCTCAGCCACTTGATATGTACTAGTTGTGTGACCCTGGGCAAGTCACTTAACCCCAATTGCCTCATACACACAAAAAAAGATGGAATTATACTTGTCACTTGAAGAAAAAAGGGAAGCCAGGCAGTGTAGATGAGGCAGGACAGCACTCAAGGCATAGGGGACAGCCAATGAAAGTACCTGGCTCCAGGATTTGGAATATGGTATTCAAGGAACAGCCAGGAGGCTGGTGTCACTTGATCTTAGAGTATCTTGGTGGGTATAGGAGTAAGGAGACTAGAAAAGTGAGGTTACAAAGGGCTTTGAATGTTAAAAGAGGATTTTCTATTTGATCCTGCCAGAAATAGACAACCATCAGGGTTTATTGAGTGGGGAGATGGCATGGTCAGACCTGTGCCTTAAGAAGATCATTTTGACAGCTGAAGAGAGGATAGATTATAACAGGAAGAGACCTGAGGCAGGCAGACCAACCAGCAGACTAGTGTAATAGTCTGAGCATGAGGGGTAGAGTTGGGGCAGTGTAAAAGGGGAGAGAGAGGGGTATATAAGAGAGATGTTACAAGGTAAAACCAATGGGCCTTGGCAATGGATTGGATATGGGGGTGAGAGATAGTGAGGAATCCAGGATGGTACCTAAGTTATAAGCCTGAGAGATGGAAAGGATGGTGCTGCTCTCAACTATAATAGAGGAATTAAGAAAGGTAAAAAAGAACAAGTTTTAGAGGAAAGGATACTGAGTCCAGTTTTGAATGTATCAAGTTTAAGAAGGCCACAGGTCCAGTTTGAAATGTCTAATAAGCCAATGGAGAGGCAGCTAGGTGTTGCAGTGTAAGAAATGGGAGGAGGAGTTTTGTTTCCACGGAACTGAAGATGTACTTCCCCCCTCCCCCACCCCAGCTTTAGCAGAAACCAGGCCTCAGGTCAGTCAGGTGAAAGGTCAGAGGCTTGTACACATGCTTAAATGAGACATTTGAGGAGGGCATGACATAGGCAGTCAGGGGAACTAGAGAGGCCAAACCGGTTGAACCAGTTCAAACTTATCAAGGGTCTGGTCTTGGTCAAAAGTCCAGGCCTATTGATTTGCATAATTTGCATATGTTAAAGAGGGAAGGTAGGGGAAATAAAGAATGTAGATTAATCCTAAACTCAGACAAGGAAGATTTAATTAACTTCACTTCTGCTTCTGTATCCTTATTATCCTACCTATATAAACTGTACAACCTAGGAAAACTATGTAACAAGTAAAGAATGTAAACTAACCATAACTCAAGCAGGAGTGGAGGTGATGGTTACCCCCCACTCCTGCAGCTGTATCAGTGTGAGTGTTCCCAGTGAGCAGTACACCCACTTTCTTGAGGAGTGCAATAAATTGCCTTCCTCTGCCCGATCTGGTCCTGAGTTCTTTGGGTGAGAATGGGTAAATCACATGGATCTTCCTAAGGTTATGCTACCAGGAAAGCAATGAGCTGCGGAAGCATGTCTCAGGCTAACTTCCTGACCCTGCCTTAGGGAGTCCTGTGATCCCCACTGCTGTGTTAAGAGGGCTACCACTCGGGATTCCCCTGGGGAACCCTGTGGTCTGCACAGCCTTCTTAAGGGGACATCACTTGGGTCTTCGGGCCCTGTCTCAGGAGCCTTGTGATCTTACTGCCTTTCTAAGGGGCCATCACTTGGGTCCTCCTTAGGGGATGACCCTAGGAAGCCCTGTGATCCCTACAGATCAAGGGGGGCTACCATTTGGTCTTCCTCTGGGAGTCCTGTGGTCTGCACAGCCTTCCTTAGGGATTATCATGGGGTTCTTCCTCAGGACTTTGGTCCTGCCTAGGAAGTCCAGTGATCCCCAAAACCACGTTTCTCACAGTGATGTTTAGAGCACTGACCCTGGAGTCAGGAAAACCTGAGTTCAAATCCAGCCTCAGATACTTACTAGCTGTGTGACCCTGGGCAAGTTGCTTAACCCCAATCGCCTCCAAAAACATAATAAGCCAATGTAGATGAGAGATTGGAGGTCAGCAGAGAGGTTGAGTTAGGACAGGTAGATTTGAGAATTATCAGTGTAGCGATGATGGGAATTGATGATATGTATTGCTAAGTGAAATAGCATACAGGGAGAAGAGAAGTGAAGAAAGAGCCCAGAGCAGAACACCTACTCTTCCAAGGGCATAAAAGTGTTGAGTGCGTTCTATGAGGGGTCCTTGGCATTCTAGAATGCCCCTGACCCCTTTTGAATAATTATCTACTAGCAATAATTAATAAAATAAGTTAATTACCCAGAAACTATTTCTCTTAAACTTTTTATATGTCACAGTAGGAAGGTAACAAGGCATCAATTGAGTGAAACTGTCTAGACCATATTATCTCTTTAGTAAGTGGGGAGTTTCTCTGATCGAATTGGAAGGGGAGCTTGGCATCAGCTAGTTGAAAATCAGCCATGACCTTGGTGTCTCTGAAAAGACAAGTCTGCCAGCCCTGAATGAGAGCTGAATAGTTCTAGGGAGAAGTTTGAGGCAACCAGCAGCTTTATGAATCACAGCACCTTCACCTCTACCAGAGAATAGGACAGGGACATAGGCAGGGGTGGGGGTGGGGGTTGATTTTCTCCCTCCCCCCACCATCAAGCCATGACTTTCTGCAGAGGCGGTACTTGTACAGTAGAAAACACCATAACCAACTCCAAACCTGGTTTAGCCTCTGACTCCCAGGAATCCTCCACCGAAGTGGCTTTTGTCACTCTTGTAAATGTCTCACTGTTAGTCAATAAGCATTTATTAAGTACACTCCAGGCGTTAAACCCTAGGGGCACAAAAGGCAAGAAATAGTCGCCTCTAATCTAAACGAATCTAAATCTAAATGAACTCTAATGAGTTCATCCCTGAATCTCGTTTTGAGGAAACACCCATGCTAATCAAGCTCATTTTAAATCTAGTCCTAGCTTCATGAAACAAATCCCCTTAATAAAAGGATTTGTTCTGTAAAACTTGGACTCAGTTAAAAGGCCGCACCCAAGGACCTAGGAGGCCAACTGTGGCCTCGAGGCTCCAGGTTTCCCACCCCTGTTCTAGCCCATGAGTCCCCAGACTCTTTCTGGATCTTGCCCTAGTGTGGGTACCACCCCCTTCCCCCCCAAATTACAGCTCCCTTTCCTAAGCTATCTTCCCTCTTTAGAACATAAGCTTCTTGAGGGCAGGGACTTTCTTTTATTTTGCTTACATTTAGCACTATGCCCAATACCTAGTAATCATTTAATAAATTTTTTTTTATCTAGTGCTTTATCTGTTAGTAATTTCGATACTTTTTTCATACAACTGTTGATAACTTGAATTCCTTCCTTTGAGAACTACCTGTTCATATCTTGGGAAAGACTACTGTTGTACCAGAAGCGAGCGAGACACACCACAGAGTATAAGTTTTAAGTGGAGAATTTATTAGCCAGCGGCCATCGGGGTACGGCACCACAAATCAATGGCAAATGTGTTGGGGTGATGGCTTGGCTTATATAGGATATGGGGGTACAGAGTAGGGGGGAAGAGGAACCAAGGTCCTGGCTGATCAAAAGGTTCAGTCAGGTTATCTTACTAGTGGGATAATCTCATTTACATTCCTTGGTGGAGTCACAGAGTCCCAGGGATATCTCCCAGGAAGGGTCTGTCAAGTTATCTCTCAGTTGGGATGGTCCTATCTATTGACATTCCAGGAAGGAGCCAAGGAGTCTCAGGGATATCTGCTAGACAGGATCTGCCAGGTGGGATGGTCCTATCTATTGACATTCCAGGAAGGAGTCACCGGATCCTAGGGGGCTCGTCAGTAGCTAGGGGTTACTCAGGGGTTCCTAATTTTCCTTGTATTACACTACTTTTCTTTTTCTTTTTTGAACCACTTTTCTTTATAGTATTGTTCAGGATATCCAATGATTCTTTTTGAAAAAAAATATTGATAACTGTTGTTTTAATGTCACTTCAATTTTCCCATGTATTTTTTCATCTTTTCTTTCCCAGAGAGCCATACCTTAATTATGTTTTTTAAGAGGAAGAAGAAAAAAAATCATCAAAAGTGATCTACATATTTAAAAAAATCTGACTATGTAACATTGGACTTCCCACCTTCAAGGTTTATCGATTGATTGATTGATTGAGGGCCAGGCTTGTTCTTTGTAAAGTTGGACCATTCATTCATGATTGCAGCTATTCTTTATTTACTTTGTGTAGTCAAGCCAAGAAGTACTTATTAAGTATCTACTAGTGTCAGGCATCGTGCTAAGCTTGGAAGATACAAAGAAAGACAAAAGACAGTACCTGCCCTCAAGAAGCTCAGTCTAATGAAGGAGACAATATGCAAACCAGTAAGCACAAATAAGCTAGATACAGGATAAAACGGAAATAATCAAATAAGGAAAGGCACTGACTTTAAGAAGAAGCTGCAGAACATGAGATTTTTGGTGAGATTTGAAGGAAGCCAACCAAGCCAAGAGGCAGAGATGAGGAGGGAGAAAATTCCAGGCTTGGGGGACGATGGTCAACAAGGATGCCTACAGTGGAGAGGTGGAGTGTCTGGTGGAAGGAACAGCAAGGAGGTCAATGTCAGTGGAAAGCCAAGCAGGTAGAAGGGAGGAATGTGTAATAAGTCTAGAAATGGAAGAGGAGACCAAATTATGAGAGGCTTCAAACAAAGTCTTCCAGACTTTTCTGTCTTTATTTTCTGTATTTATTATATTTGTTGTTTCTTACAGGGTAGTAATAGTCCATTACATTCACATACCACAATTTATTTAGCCATTCCCTGATTGATGGGCAGAGGCACTTTGGTGGTGAAGCACTGGGTTTGGAATCAGGAAGACTCATCTTCATGAGTTCAAATCTAGCCTCAGACTGTCACTAGGTGTATGACCCTGGGCAAGTCACTTCACCCTGTTTGCCTTAGCTCCTCACCTATAAAATGAGCTGGAGAAGGAAATGGCAAACAACTCCAGTATTTCTTCCAAGAAAGCCCTAGAAACGGGGTCATGGAGAGTCAGACATGATTGAAACAATTCAATCAGTGGGCATTTATTTTGTTTCCAATTTTTTGCTGCTACAAAAAGTGTTATAATATTTTGGTGTATATGGAGCCTTTCTTTATATCAATGATCTCCTTGGAGTTTATGTCTAGCAATGAAATCTCTGGGTCAAAGAGTATGGACTCTTTAGCTGCTTTATTTGCATAAATCCAAATTGCTTTTCAAAATGGTAGTACTAATTCACAACTCTACCAACAATGCATTGGTGTCCTATCTTTCCAAAACCTGTCCAAAACGGATTTTTTTCCAGCTTTTGTGATCTTTGACAACTATCCAGATATGAAGTAAAACCTCAGGGTTGTTTTGATTTGCCTTTCTCTTATTATTAAGGATTTGAGGCATTGTCTTATGCAGTTGTTCATAGCTTGTAATTCTTCTTCTGGGAACTTTGACCCCATATCTGTTGGGAATTGTCTACTAAAGATAAGTTCATGGGCAGGAGTTTGTGAGCAAACCTAATAGGAAGCCCCATGAATCTGATATAGTGGTCACCTCCTTTTCTGCCCCCCACCAGCCAGAGATCCAACCTGAAATCTGCAGGTGCTGAGTTGGGGGCAGTAGGCCAGAGAAGTATAGGTTGCATGGAAAGGAACATTTCAGCAACATGTATGGCATATTTACTTTCTACAGAGGATGTCTACACTACAGAGTAGTAGTATAAGTTTTGAGGAGACTGGGTAGGACTCAGTGGGTAAGAGGTACTCACTGGAATGACAGATAGTGGCCCTGAAAGCAACACCATATTCAGTTCCTTTCCAGGGGAAAGTGATGGATTTTCTCTTTCTGTATTGGTTTATTTGCTCCTGTAAGTCTTTAGCATCTTATGTGTGTTTTATATAAGATCAAATAAAAGCTGTCCCATCCCCAATGCTCAAGTATCTGTGTAGGTTGGGGACTCTATTACCCACATTTAGGGATACTGAGTCATGAGCTATGATTTATTTTGGAGTTTTTCCTGGATTAACTCTAGGTGGGGATGGGAAAAATAAAAAAAAAAAGTGACCTTCTTTGGAGTCGGTCCTTGAGATTAGAACGATTTCATGTGAGCCTACAATTTGAGAGGTGGGGGTGGGGGGGGTTGAGTCACAGCTTACAAATACAAATCTAGAATAAATTATTTAAAATTTTGGAAAAAAATATGATAGGCAATCAAAGAAACTTCAACCTGGCCCATTTTAAAGAGTTATTGATACCCTCAAATGGGAAATGGATGGAGAAATGGACATTGACCCAGATCGTAACCATTTCTTACAGAACTTTAAAAGCCTATGTAAATCAAATGCATAATAAGTAAACCAAAAGAGCCCATAATCCACTTGAGTCAGCAAATGTTTGATCTATTTGCCAAGTGGGAGAGATATAGCAGCTAAGGGCAGCACCAGTTTTAGAATATTAACTGTAAAATGTTATGGAAAACTGAGCAGTACCACTTCAGGAAGCAGTGAAAAAAGCAGAGGAAGGAAAAACAAATTTAGAGAAAGCTTGGCAACTAAACAAATTCATTCTGAGGGCATTTAAAGATGAAGTTGGAAGGAAGATAACACAAAAGATTAAAGTTGAGAAAGGCATGTAAATATTTTTATGTGACACCTTCAGACTGTGTGTGACACTTGGTAGACACTCCATGTGACAGCCTACACCAACCTACAGGAAATCAGGACCACTTGGTTCATTATTCTGAGGGAGAATAATATTTGAATTGTCCACCAGATGGTGCTACATTCGAGTCACCAACCAAGTGGTCTCATCAGGGTCTCTCTGGCGCCATGGCCAAAAGCCTCCCTAAGACCACCAAGCAGTCTGGCTCTAAACAATGGGGGAATGAGCCAAAAGAAAACATGACCAAAAGAAAAATCTATTCTGGAAAGATTCTGAATTTAGATTAGAGGATTAAGAAATATTACTCAAAAAAATTAAAATATGAAATCATTGGTCTGCACACAGCACAGATCCCCCAACCCTTCATCTGGACTTTCCTTTCCCAGAAAAAAAAACCTCTTCCATCTCAATTCATAAGGCACAGGGAATCATCAGACTATGGCTACATTATTTATGTAACATAACAAAAATGTAGGAAAATGGGTTCAGTGTGCTTACTTGGAGTATTCCAACCCCAAACATATGCCCAAACTTCCTTTTCCTTGGCTTCTTGCTGTTCTTGTGAGATGTCAGAGGGGCAATTTCAAAACACTTACACTCTGACCCTGCAGGTCATGGGAAAGATCAAGTGTATGTGTGGGAATGTTGGGAGGGGGTGTTGTGTGTCTGAGATCCCACCTCAGGGTCAAGACCATGATGAATGGAAGATGTGGAGAGGGAGGTAGATGGCTATCCCTATCTTCTCCCCAACCAAAGGTGAAGTTTCTAGCCATTAATCCACCTTTACCCTTGGGACACTGGTCCCTCTATAGTTGGCCTTCTGGAGCAAGTTAACCTCTGTATGTGGTCTCAGCACTGGTCCTGATTGTCCCAGCTGCCATCATTGTCCAATCTGGTGGTTCCAGCTCTCCCAGGCCAGTCCTGATCATAGCGAGTTCCTACAACCTGCCCCACCCTCCATATCTTCGATCTCTCTTGAGAACAAAGGAGACAAGGGAGAAAATCAATTTTAGGCAGAAGAACAAAGTCTCCCTTCCCTCCTCCAACCTCAGGCTTCTTGTCTTGGAGCTCCAATTCACCAAGGCACCATCCCGCACCCACCATATTTCTGTTTCCCCACGCTTAGTGAAGGACCCTCTGTTGGTTAGCAATGCTCCCACTTTCTCCATCCTCAAACAGTCATATCCAAAGGCATTGTGTAGGCATGGGTTACATCTTTCACTATCAAGGGCAGTGGAGGAGCCATATCTGGCCTCTAACAGCATAGTCCCAGATGTGCTAAGAGAGGAAATGGAAGTAGCACAGCAGAGAACAAAGAGATCTGGGGTAGAGGCAACCCAATGGAGAGGATGCTTCCCAAGGTATGTGAAACCAGGGGGGAGATTAAAATAACATCTCAGCAAAACATCTCAGAACATATAATTACAAGTAAAACATGATCAAAAGACAACATCGATCACTACCAACTCATAGGCAGGCCTACCTTCCCATCTATATAAATATTTTATGAGAATACTCTACACACACACACACACACACACACACACACACACATCTTGGGCATTCTTGATGAGAGCAGTAAAGGGAAACAGTGGACAATCAAATGAGGTTGACTATATCTTTCACAGTCCACAGTTAAGTGAGATATGTAGGAAATACAAGATCCCACTTATTATTTAGTGAAAATCTACATGTAAATATATATATAAATATACACATATACATATACAGAGGAAAAACACTTCATTTGGTAGAGCAAAATGTTCTTGTAGGCTCTCTGGAGATAGACAAGATGTTTCCCATTTATTCATCAAGATCGTATAAGAATCTTTATTCAATGATCCTCCAATCATTAACACCAAGAAATGGGGGAGATCCAGCTTAGATTCCCAACAGATGGTGTGCTCTGGACACTCCTGCTTGGGACTGGTGTTTTTTCCATTGCCTCAAGTGACAGGTTATTTCAGCCTTCTAGACGAGATCCATAATCATTCCAAAGAAACTGACTGGATGAAGAATGACAACTGTTCAGACTATGACACGTAATTGGACATGCAATGTATAGAACTTGTCTAGCAGTATACATATTTTGTGCATGCATTGTAAATGGAGCTGGGTCCAGAACTGTACAGGAAGAAGAAAGCAGGAGAGATTGCTTTGGGAAATTACAATATTATTTTAATAACCTCAAGCTTCTCCCTGAAACAAAGGCCCCCAATCATTATAACTAACATTTATGTATTTGTGGGCTACAAAGCACTTTATATACACTATCTGATTTGATTCTCCCAAAAGCCCTGTGAAGAAAGTATTATTATCTCTATTTTATGGATAAGGGATAAAGCCCAGAGAATTTAAATGATTTGCTCTGAGGTACTTGACTAAGGAGTCATGAAAAGAGCAGGGAAAAGATGTTAGGTTTCCTGACTTCCAGGTCTGTAGCTCTTTCCTTTGTACTTGCAAAAGGACTAAGAAAAGGGGGAAGAGATGGGGAAGGAGAAGAGGAGAAAAGAAAAGAGATAGGGGAAGAGGGGGAGGGGGAGAAGAGATAATGGGAGAAAGACAGAAAATGAGAGAGAAGAGATGGGGCAGAGAGAGAGAGAGAAAGGGGGTTGGGAGGGGGAAAACACGGTGAAAGGAGAAAGACATGGGAAGGGGAGAAGAGATAGGAGCTGAGAGAAGAGGCAAATGTCAGACTTGGGGAGAGGGGGAGAGGAAGCGGAGGGAGAGAAGAGACATAGGAGGAGAGAGGGGAAAGGGCAGAATTAATAAGGAAAAGAGAATACGGTGGAAGAGAGAAATGGGGAAGGGGAGGAAAGAAGAAATAGGAGATAGGACAGAGGGAGCAAAAATAGAGGAGGACTGGGAAAATGATGGGGAGGGAAATGGAAAAAACTTGGAGGAGGCAGAAAGAAACAGGAGGAGGGGAAATGAATGGAGGAGAAGAGGGCAAGGGAAGAGGTCAGAGGAAGAAGAGATGGAATCAGGGAGAAAGATGAGGAGGAGAGAGGAGAAAGAGATGAAGGGGAGAGGACAGAGAAAGAGAAAAGAGATGGATAGAGAGAGACAGGGGAACAGGGAAGAGAAAGAGGGAAGAGAATACAGGAATGGAGGGAGAGAATAGGACAGAAGAGAGATGGGGCAGAAGAGGAAGACAATATAAGTAAGACTGGGAAGAGAGGGATGGAGAAAGAAATGGGAGAAAATAGAATTGGAAGAGAAGGAAAGAGGTATTGGGGGGAGGGAAAAGAGAGGAAAACTGACATAAATAGGGAGCAGGGAAAAGATTTGGAGGAAATTAAGAAGCATCGGACAGGGTAAGAAAGGGGAGGAAGAAGAAGCCAGGAGGGAAAGATGAGATTGGAGGGGAGGTAAAGACAGAGAGGAAAAAGGGGGAGAGATGAGATGAGGGAGAAGGGAGGCCAGGATAGGGAGATCCAAGGGAGAAAGAGAAGGGAAGTGGGAGAAAGGGAAGACAAAGCCGGGATATGGGCAGAGGATAGAGATGGCGGAGAAGGGATGGGACGAGGATATGAAGAGGGAAGGAGGTGACAGAGTGACCCGAGCTGGAGAGATGAACGCCCAGGAGGGAGCCGCACCTGGGAATGTTTCTTATGGGGCTTTCAGTTTCCCTTTCCTAGTACCCGCCCTCCATACCTGTAGGCACCTGTAGACACCTGGCCCTTCCCTTTCCGCCTGGGAGCGATAGCGCGGTTTCTGATTCCGTTTTTCATTCATCAGTGGGATTCTCCAGCTTGGCTCTTTAAAATTGCAGGGATGAGGCCGTCTCCATATCCATCTGTGGAGCTACCTCTGCAGAACCATGACCACTCTCAAGACTCTTGTGCTGATGTTTTCTGTCCTGATGTCGGCGGTGATCTCGAGGCCCCTGACTCCGACTCCCACCCACCTTCCCACCCGGAGGAGCTGTCAAATCAGCCAATTCACATCTCTTTCCCCTCGGGAGCTGGAAGCCTTCAAGGTGGCCAAGGATTCCTATGTGAGTATGGAGGGCTGGGAGAGGTCCTTATGTCTTCCATAATGCTGCTTTCTAGCCTTCCTCCTTCCACCTGTGTTGTAACCTTTACATCCCCTTCCTGGCCACCCCCCAACCCCCACTGTGGTCCAGTCTTGATCTCTTTTACTGTGGTCTAACGTTCATCTCTCTCACTTAGGTCTAACCATAATCCTTCCTTCTTGATTTCCATCTCTTTCGGTGTTTCTAACCTCCATCCTACTCAAAAATTCCTTATGCTATGTGGAACTCAAGGACCTAGAAGGGTCACAAACCTTTAACTTCTTGCTCTTCAATCCCCAAAGGAGAAGTCCATGCTTCAGGCAGAGAGAAAATGCAGCTCCAAATTCTTCCACAGGAACTGGGACCTTTGGCAACTACCGGTGAGAAGGGAAATTTCATGCATCCCCCCTCACCTTTCTCCATCATCTCTCCCCCCACCCAGGTCTCTCTTCCTACCTCTTTTCCTCAAATGTCCTCTCCTCACTCTCCCCTGCCGCCTCTCCTCCCCTTTCCTCTCTACTCTGTCTGTCTCCTTCACCTATCTCTCCTTCACATCACCTCTCATCTCTCCATTCACAGCTGTCAGATCGTCCCAGAGTCTTAAAGGCTGAACTGGACTTGACTCTGGAAGTCTTGAAAGCCATGGATAATCCTGATCTAGAGAGAGTTTTGGCTCAACCCCTACAAACCCTCAGTTATATCAACCAGGAGATCCAAAGCTGTGTAAGTACTGTAGGTGTGGAGCTCCCCCAGAACCAATGGGCGTATAGCCTTTCCCCATCTCCCAGAGGCCTTGGATGCCTGGATTCCTTCCACCCTCCCCCAAACCATCAAATGCTTGGGCCCCCTTCCCTTTTATTAAGTCCACCCTCTCCCCACACAGGTTACTCCCCTGCCCTCTAGAGGCCACAAACTTCCCAGCCGCCTGAAGCACTGGCTACACAGACTCAGTGAGGCCAGGAAGCAGGTGAGTTTTGAAGGAGACTGGGCTTCAGAGCTAGGCTTCCATGGCACCCTGGGATAGAGGGGAGGTGTCAAAGGGACCCCAGAGTCCGGGCAGGCAGAGGCTCTGTCTCCCCCTAAGGGAGGAGCAGGACTTGGGACCAGGGAGACTCAGAATTCCCCAGAAGACCCTAATCCGTGTGTCTAATTCTCTTCAGGAATCTCAGGGGTGCCTCGAGGTTTCCATCATGCTCAACCTCTTCCGACTCCTGACCCAAGATCTCCGGTGTGTGGCCTATGGGGAACTCTGTCGATGATCCAGGCCTAGTCTGAGCTCTAAGGCTGGACTTTATGTGCTCCAAACCTTATTTATGGACCAACATCCTTCCCATTTATTTATTCCCCCCACTCCCCCAACACTCACATACTCTATTTATACTTCAGGGAGTGGTTTTGTACTTTTTCTACATTTTGTTGAATAAATAAAATCATTTACAATAAAATTGAAGGCCTATATGTGGTTGTGTAGCTTTGAGTGAATATGATGGGGGGTTTGTGTAATTGTGGGTCTGTGTGTGTGTAGTTGTGGGTATGTGTATGGCTGTGAGCAGGTGGGATTGTGGGTCTGTGTGTGTGTAGTTGTGGGTATGTGTATGGCTGTGAGTAGGTGGTATTTTGGGTCTCTGTGTGTGTATAGTTGTGGGTCTGTGAGCAAGTGGGATTGTGGGTCTGTGTGGGTGTAACTGTGAGTCTGTGTAGGCTTGTGAGCAGGTAGGATTGTGGATTTGTGAATGCAATTGTGGGTTTATGTATATGGTTGTAGGTCTGTGTATGGCTGTGAGCGGGTGGGATTGTGGATCTCTGCGTGTGTAGTTGTGAGTCTGTAGTGTGGCTGCACCTAAGTGGGACTGTGGGAATGTGCGTCTGTGTGTGGTGGCCTGCATTTCAATGTGGGTGCCTTGCTGAGACAGGGGTACAATCTGGGTCTTCTTTGGCTTTGCTTGTGAGCCTCTGGGAAGAAACCACCTGGGCTTGAAGATTAGATTACAGATAATAGGGTGTCGGGTCAATCAATACTGTCTGACCTTGAGTGGGGACCCAGGGGCTTGGCACAAGTGATGGATACCCAGGAGGAGGTGCTTAAAGGAGTCAGCTGGGTGCTGGGATCGTCAGGCCCAGGCAGGAAGGGTCAAGTTAAAATCCCAGGTGCACTGTCCGTTCCTTATCTCTTTGTGGCCAGATTCTTCCCTTCCCACAATCTCTGTGCCCAAGGCCCTTATAAGGAGTTCGGGGGAGTGCTGGCGATAGGTGCTTGTCTGCCTTCGACTATGGCCCTATTGCTTATGCTGTCGCTCCTCCTGCTGGCCCTAGTGGGGGCCCTGCCAGGCGCCTGGGCTGCATGTCCGGCGGCGGCAGACCTGAAGCCTGCCGACCGGCCTCGCGTGTGCGCCCGCCTCTACGAGAAAAGCGACGCCTACTACGAGAATTGCTGTGCCGGCGCCGAGCTGAGCCTGGAGCCCGGAGCCGACCTGCCCTACCTGCCATCGGGCTGGTACCACAGCGCCTCCTCCCTGGTGGTGGGGACCCGCTGTGAGCTCACTGTCTGGTACCGCAGGGGCAAGGGAGGGAAGACCCGCAAGTTCTCGGCCGGAGCCCACCCTCGGCTAGCAGAGTATCGCCGCGGGATATTTGGAGATTGGAACAACGCCATAGGCGCTCTCTACTGCAAGTGTAACTAAGCCGGCTAGGGGGCTCCCCGCGAGGACCCCTCCCCCACCCAGAGCAAGCCTTGCCCCCGACCCCATGGTCTTCTCATTGACACCTGCGACTGCTGACCGGCCAAATGCCCGGATGAGCACCTGGCCCTAGCTTTGGTGCCCCAACTGCAGAGACCCAGGAGACTGAGCTCCTGGCCAGAACACTACCTCCTGGAGCCCTAGACCCCAACTGGAAGCCCCAGTTCAGCCTCTTAGCTTTCTAGGGCCAGGGGAGCCCACTGTAAATGGAGTCCCAGTTCCCAGCTGTCACCAGCTGAGGACCCCGATCCCTTCCAAGACTCCCTACTGGGCCCCTTACCCTAGCCCATGTGCCATTGTCTGGACTCCTCCTCACTATACCATAGCTGACCTGGCCTGCTGAAGCTGAACTAAGAGTGAACCAGGAGACCAGGCACTTAGCTTGGACCCAGTCCAGGAAGCCCCCAGCTCACCAGACCCTTCTTCTCCCTCCCACCCCAAGGTCCTTAGCCCCAGCTGCTGCCACTCCCTCAATAAAGAGCCTTTGTGAATATACTCAACACCATGTCTTCTTTTGGGGGGCAGGAATAGGGCTCAGTGTCAAAACTCAGTTGAGATTTGAGAGCTGTGTAGGGCTTGGTCCCCAGGGGATGGTCAAATTCAGGGACCAGAGACAAACAGAATAGGAACAGAGACACAAAACGCAGCACTTTAACACAGGCGTTTTTATAAGGATAGGTGATAAGGAGAGGCATTGGGGAGTCTCAAGGAGGACCCCAAAAGCTCCATAGGAAAAACATTGAGAATATTTCACAAAACATAGCCCAGGGAGATCTCTTGGGAAGGAATTAGTGTCCCTAGGGGATATATTGGGGTGAAGATGAAGGGTCCTTGGGGAATATTGAGGAAATATGGGGTCATATCTGGGGGCCATATTTGGGATGTGAGGGATATTTAGGGAGATATTAGGGGTTCCTGGGAAATATCTGGGAGAGATAAGGGGTTCCTAAGATGACATTTAAGACAATGATTTTGAGAGGAAATGAAGGGTTCCCAGTGAGTTGTTTAGGGGAAATAAATCTCTGGAGGGATTTTCAGGAGATGAGAATACCCAAGAGAGAGATATTAGAACAATGAACAGGTCACTGTCAAGAGACATTTGGGGGAGATGAGATGACCGTCTATGGATTTCTTTTTGGAAAATAAAGGATTCCTTAGAATTGGGGGACCATGTGGGGATCTTTTTTTAGAGAAGATGGCTTCTGGGGGGGCAGAAAAGGCAGGATCCCCAGGGTATATTTGGGAAGATATTTTGGAACTCCCAGGCTATGTTTGGGAGAGATAAATCCCTAGAGAAGAGGAGTGATTCCCAGAGATTTTAGGGGGAGATGAGAAGTCCCTTCTTGGGAGATATTTGAGATGGATTGTTGTTGGTTTTCTGGGAAAATATCTGGGCTAAGATGAGGGTGCTCAGCAATATACTTGCAGGGAGAGGAGGTATCCTGCAGGGAAGAGGCAGGAGCTAAGGAAGCGTGGCCCTGTGGGTAGAGGGCCAGTCTTGGAGTCAGGTTCTAGCTTTGATACATATTGGCTGTATGATCCCAGGTAAGTCAATCTTTCAGCGACTCAGGAAATTCCAAGAAAATATGTCTGGCAACATAGGAAGAGGGAGTGTCCATAAGAGGAGTTCCCTACCCCGATGATATCACATGTCCTGACTAAAACAAAAAAGAGAGGTCCTTCCAGGAAAATGATGGGGAGGTCACCAGAAGGTTCCTTGTATATATGCGTGGTGGATAGGGTCACTGGGGCAGAGATGGGGGGGTGGGGATGACAGGTTAATTCTGTAGCTGCAGGGACACTGAAGAGTCGGTCACCCGGGTTCTCCGGAACCCATCAGAGCCCAGACGGTTCTTCACCTTGTGCAGGAAGTGAATGAATCGGACTCCTGGGCCATAGTGTTTGAATACATGAGACACCTAGAGGGACAGGTCAGCAGAGTGAGGGACCCTTCCCGGACTGAGAAAGACCAGACAATTCCCAGTCTGCCATCCCTACCCATTCCCTCCCCAGTCAGGTTGCAGGGTTGGGGGAGGACTACCTAGAAAGGCATTAGGAAGGAATACTAGAAGGATTTTGGGAGAGGACATGAGGGTCATTGGGAGAAGATGGGGGGGGACGTTGGGAGAGGACACTGGGAGCATTACCTAAGTCAGAGGACCTGGGTTCAAATATTGGCTGCTACTTACTCCTTGTGTCACCTTGGGTAAAACACTTGCCCTCTCTATTAGTTCCCCACCTCTTTAAAATGAGGCAGTTAATCTACATGACCTGTAAGCTCTAGATGACCTTGTAGCTCATATCACCTAGGATTGAGGACCAGAGAGAAAAGCTCAGTGAGGACATTGTGAGGGATATCTGGGGTATTTGTGGGGAGAGTGGAGGGTACTGAAGGACATGAGAGCACCAGGAGTATAGGGAGCAGGAGGGAGACTTTGGGGTCTCCAGGAGGAGCCCATTAGCAGAGACCAGGGCTCTCACCTGGCACCAGCGTCCACCTGGGCCCCGTGGAGAGGGTCGGGGAGCGGCATGGTACTGCCGGAGGACAGTCCGTCTGTCAGCAGCCAGGAGCCAGACGTGGAGCTCATATACACACACATCCAGGCGGCTGTCCTCAAACCTTGGAGGATGGGATGGTGGGGAGGAGAGAGAGAGAGGGGCTCTGGGCGTCCGGCTCCTGCCCCCAGTCAGAGTCTCCCGGGGTATCGCCCGCCCCCTCCCTCTTAGCCCCCATACCAGCCCATGACAGTGATCACCTGCCCCCTCCCTCTTAGCCCCCATACCAGTCCATGACAGTGATGGCTGGCTGCTCATCATCTAGCAGCTCCTCCCACAGGCCTTCAGCCAAAAGGTCCACGCACTGTTGCTTCACGGTCCAGCTGGAGGAGAGAAGAGGGAGCTGGGTGGGGTCTGCAGTCATAGGCCTGTGCTTTCCCTGCCCTATTCCCTCTGAGACAAGAACCCCAGCATTTGGTTTTGCCCTTCCCTCTCCAGCCCTCCAGCCCAGAGAAAGCTAAAGGAAGGCCCTTGATGGCTCAGCTGTCTGGCTGAGCTGGTAGCTCTATGCAGGCCGCCCTGCTGGGCCCCAGAGCCCTCACCTGAAGTTGGGGAGCAGTTTCTCAGTGCTGATTTGCCATCCACTAAAGTTACCTGAGGGAGGAAGGACAGGGCTAGATCCAGGTCCCATACCCTTCAGCACCTGAACAAACACCAACCTCCTCCCTGGATCACTACATCCCTCCCTGCCCCCCCCCCCCCCCCCAAGGAGTCTATTTCTGAGTTGAGTACAGAGATTAGGGTAAGAAGGTAATCTCCTCTCCCTTTCCCCAGCCCCTCCATTTCTGCCAAGGTGGGGGGCCCTTACCCAGAGTCTCCAGGGGCCGAGCAGGGCCACAGGGGGGTGGTGGTTCATAGATGTTGATGCCTGAAATAGGGAGGGGAGGAGTCAGAGCCTCACAGATGCCCCCCACCTTACATTTAACCCTAGACCTCTCACTGGCACTTTGTGGACTCCCTCATGCCTTCTAATCCCTCCAACATTCACTGACCCCATCCCTAACCACCTCTCTGTCTTCCAGACCTCCAGTTGACTCCAGTCCTCAACTGACCCCCAGATCCCTCAGTGACCCCCTCACCCTTTGCTCATTGCTCACATGGCCATGGACTCCCTGGCCACTAACTGATTCCTTTCCTCTACTCTCCCCAAACCTCTTACTCACAGATCCTCCAATCCCCTCATCCCCACACCCTCCAAAGATCAGCGCCCCGCCCCCTCTTCCCCAAGGGAAAAAAAATCCTGGTCTCCCAGCTTCCCTGGGGCAAGGCAAGACAGGCTGGACCAGGGTGAGTCAGTGACCTGGGGCTTAGAACAGTGTCTGAGAAACCAACTCCCCTGTAACAGGGGTGGGGTAAGAAGTGGAGGTGTTCCAAGAAAAGAGGCAGAATATTGGAAAATGGAACCTTTCAGTTTGTGACTGGGATAGAAGAGGTCCAACTAGGGGAGAGAAAGGGGCCAGGAGGGAGACAGAGAGAGGGACAGAGGTGGATAGAGAGACAAGGGCAGAGGCACAGGGACAGAGATGTGAAATATGCTAAAGAGATAAGTAAATACAGGAAGGAGAGACAGAGACAGAGAGACACACAGAGGAAAAGAGGAGAGATAGAGAAAGAGAGGGAGAGACAGAGAGGAGAGGAGAACACAGATAGGGAGAGACAGAGAGGGAGGAGAGACAGAGACAGCAAGGAGAGACAGAAACAGATAGAGAGACACAGAGACAGAGAGAGGGAGGAGAGACAGCGATAAGGAGAGAAACAGAAAGAGAGGGAGAGACAGAGGAAAGGAGAGAGAGATAGAGAGGGAGAGACACAGAGAGAGGGACAGAGGTGGACAGAGAGACAAGGGCAGAGGCACAGGGACAGAGATGTGAAAAATACTGAAGAGATAAGTAAATACAGGGTGGAGAGACAGAGACCGAGAGGGAGAGAGAGAGAGATACAAAGGAAAGGAGGAGAGGCAGAGATAGAGAGGGAGAGACACACAGAGGAAAGGCGGAGAGATAAAGATAGAGAGGGAGAGACACAGAGAGAGGGAGGAGAGAGAGGGAGAGAGACAGTGGAAAAGAGTAGAGATAGAGAAAGAGGGAGAGAGACACAAAGAAGAAGAGGAGGGGGGGACAGAGAGAGAGAGTGAGAGAAGAGAGAGGGAGAGAGACTACAAGAAGGAGAGATAGAGATAGACAGACACAGAGACAGAGTGAGGGAGGAGAGACAGATAGGGAGAGAAACACAGAGGAGAGGAGGAGAGATAGAGATAGAGAGGAAGAGGCACAGAGAGAGGGAGGACAGACAGAGACAGGGAGACAGAGGAAAAGAGGAGAGACAGAGAAAGAGATGGAGAGAGACACAGAGGAGAGAAGAAACAGAGATAGAGAGGGAGAGAGAGAGACAGACAGACAGAGAGAAGGAGGAGAGACAGACAGAGACAGCAAGGAGAGACAGAAACAGATGGAAAGACACAGAGACAGAGAGAGGGAGGACAGACAGATAGGGAGACAGACGAAAAGAGGACAGAGAAAGAGAGGGAGAGAGACACAGAGGAGAGAAGAAACAGAGATAGAGAGGCAGAAACAGAGACAGAGAGAGAGAGAGGGAGGAGAGACAGAGACAGCAAGAAGGACAGACAGAAACAGATGGAGAGACACAGAGACAGAGAGAGGGAGGAGAGACAGAGAGGAAAAGACAGAGAGGAGGAGAGACAGAAACAGAGAGGGAGAGACCCAGAGAGAAGGAGGAGAGTCAAACAGGGAGAGAGGAGAGACACAGAGAAAAGGAGAGACAGAGACAGAGGGAGAGACCCAGAGAGAAGGAGGAGAGACAGAGACATTAGGAAAGGGAGTGACACAGAGGGAAGGACAGAGGTGGACAGACAGACAAGGACAGAGGAATAGGGACAGAAATGGATCCAGAGAACACACGTGAAAAGTGCTGGAGATACAGATGAACACAGAAGAGACAGAGAAGACAGAGAGAGGAGAGACAGAGACAGAGGGAGAGACCCAGAGAGAAGGAGAGACAGAGACAGAGAAGACGGAGAGGAGAGACAGAGAGGGAGAGACACAAACGGAAGGGACAGGCACAGAGACACAGAGAAAGGAGTAAAAGGTCTAAAGAGGAACGGGGGAGACAGAGAGACAAACGTAGGCACCGTCTGAGCGGGTTATTTAGAGAGAGAAACTGACGCGAAGACACAGCCCGAAACAAAGATCCAGGGCTGGGGACTGGAAGAGGCGGAGAAGCAGGGGTCTGCAGAGATGGACCAAGGGGGACAGAGATAAGGAGACAAGGACACAGTAATAAACACAGAGTGCTGGGGAAACATGCAAGGGACAGAGACTCGGAGGCGCAAAGAAACAGAGACAGGGCATTTCCCGACAACCCGAGCTATCTCCGTTCCCCAAGCCCTTCCTCGTCCCACTTTGTCCCTGCCCCGTCCCCTGGCTCCGGCCACTATCGCTCTGTCCAGTGGCATCACTTTGACTTTCCCTGCCCCGCCCCCCGCCTCCGCACCCTCGGGGTTCGGCGACCGCAGCAAGTTGCGATAGAGTGGTCTCCGCACGTAGAGAAGCTTCCAGCTGAGGCCCTCCGGCAGGTTCAGTTCCGCTCCGGGCGTCCCCCACTCGTCCAGCAGCAGCTGGCGGGCACCTTGTTCCGATGGCCCTGGCGAAGGGGGCACGCCGATAGAGGCAGGAGACAGAGGCGGTGGGGGCGAGGGAGCCCGTGGTGGAAACGGGGGAGAAGGGGGTCTCGGTGGTTCCTTCTGCCCATCAGGCCTTCCATCTGGCTGGCTGGCCATTCCTCCTTCCGCGGCACGTCCATCCATCTCTCCGTCGGTTGGTCTGTCCATCTCTGTGTATCTTTTACGGTTGTGAGTTTCCTGAAGGTGGGGCCACATCATTTTGGTATTTAAGGAGGAGCTACTCTAGGTGGAGAAAAACCCAGGAGTTCGTGTCCCTAACCCTTCCCTCTCCACTCAGGAGACCAGCCAACCCTACCTCCATTTTGTGGACCCAGCCTCCTGAAACCCGGTTGGGAAACCTGGTTGGAGAACTTAGGTGTCCAGGCCTCCCAGCCCCCTCATCCTCACCCCTCCCTCTCAGAAACCTGAAGGAGGACCCAGGTACCTTCCCCCTCCCCCACCCCCAAGGCCCCATCAAACACTCAGGCCATCAGACCCCTCTGTCTAACCCCTGGCCCCATTAGGGACCAATCCTCCAAGTTTTGCCTCCTCCTTGGGGGTCCAGAGGACTAGCTCCTTGACTTTCTCAGACCTGGAAAGAGGACACTGGCAGGCAGCCCCCTCCTTTCTGGGCAGGGCTAATTAAGGAGGTTAATGTTGGGATTGGGCCCTCCCTAATGAGGCCAATCAGCCTCGTTAACATTCCTAATGGCAAGATTAATAAGGAGCCCACTGACCTCAGAAGATCTTAGAAGCACCTCAGACCAGCCTGCCCTACCTGCTGGGTCCCAGGCATCCTGGCTCCAGGCCATTTCCTGCTTTCATCACTAAAGCCCTGAAACCAAGGGGTGTCAGAAGGTGAGGAATTGGGGAGGGGAGAAGAAGGAAGGGCTGGTAGACAAACCCAGAGTCCCCCACCCACCAAAGACATAAACACACGTAGCCACCCAGGGCAGGCCAAGCATCCTGCCCCACTCAGACAGGTGGAGATGGAAAGAAGAGAGCCACAGAAAAGCACCCATATGGGTGGGAACCTTATCTAATGTAATAAGCAAAGTGTGTCCTCAAAGAAGAATCCAGGGCAGGGAGGGGCCTAGAACCAGGGACAGGACAGAGAGACAAACAGATGGAGTGGGAGAGACAGAGAAAAGAGACATGGACCTATGCTCCCTATCCTCTAAATCTCGGATCCCCCAGAACCCCTCAGGCTTTGATTCCTCAGGTGAGGATTGTCAGATGCCCAGTCCCAGGATGCGAGTTCAAATTCTGCTTTGCCACTTACTACCTGTATGACCTTGGCCAAGTTTCATCACCTCTCTGCGCCTGTTTCCTCATCTGTAAAACTGAACCAGCTGGACTAGACAGATTTCTAAGGTTCCTTCCAGTTCTGCCTTAAAAGGTCTTGGTTAAAAACAAGGGCCCTTCCTTAGCTCCTTCCCACAGGGTTGGGGTGACTGTGGCCATCTGGCCCACCTCCCATGGGTGGGCCAAGGGAAGGCAGAGGGGCAGGTCAGAAACACAAGATATACAATGCAAAGCGAGCCCTGTAGGGTACAAGATTGGCCAGTGTGTCAAAAAGTATTTACTAGGCATTCAGATATCCATCCACCCAGTCCCTCAGTAGACAAAGAACCTGTCTGGGTGCGTGGGGGTACACTGCAACGAGATAGGGGGGAAAAGGGTGTTACTAAACTAAGTGGAGCTCATTAACTACTAGAGCTGAAAGGAAATTTAGGAAATTATCTAATTCAAATGTCTCATTTTACATTTGGAGAAACTGAGGTCCACAGCAAGCGTTTGTGCAAAGTAACATAGTAGACAGCAGCTAGGATTTGAACCAGTCTTCTGACTCCAAGCCCAACACTCTTAGTCCTCATCATCCTGGTGATGGGGGCTCTGCAGCCCCTCTAAATCGTGCCCCCCAACAACACCGTGAAGCCAGGGCACCCACGCTCTAATTACAACCTGCAGGGGGCGCCAGAGCCGAGAGAGAAACATTCACAGTGACAGGGCAGCAGGGGAAGACCCAGTGACCCAAAAGGCAGTAATAACCAGGAAAGAGCCTGGGCCTGGGAATGTGGAAGTGGGCTGCTCTTTTCTGGAGCTGATTTTAATCACTGCTTGTGTGAATCACTCCCCTCCAGTCAAGCAATCCTTGTAATGATGGAAGAATCATTTATCGATTAATCGATCATCAACAGCAAATGCCTTGAAGGAGATGGACTCAAGATCTGGGGCTCCAGAGCCGTTGGGAACAGCCCCGGACCTCTGTGTGGACAGGGCGTTGGTGACAAGTTTGACCTCTGACCCTGCCTGATGGGACCCCCCCTCAGTCTCAGTTCAGGACCGTAGGGTCTATTGTGATGGTCACTCTTAGGACCATCCCTTCTAGCTGAGGGGGTGACACCCCATAGGGGCCACCACAGCTGCCCTGGATACAGGGGGAACATGGCTTGTCCTCTCTGGTGTGATCTTCTACTGCCAGTCCCATTTTGCCGGGCAGCATCTGTTAGATAATTACAGAAGTCCAGGAGGGAACTTTTCTGAAAAATGCGTAACTTACAAAAAAAAACCTAAAGATTTGTTCATCTAGGCCAGTGTTCATTTCACGGAGGGAGAAACTGAGTCTCAGAAAAGCCTTGGCCTAAGACCCCCACCCCCAACCCATGGGGGAAGAGCGACATGGCCCAGTGGGAAAGATGTGAGTCTGCGTCCATCCTGGCTTTGCCGCCAGCTAGGGGATCCAGCAAGCCACTCGACTTTTAAAGAGGGTGGACAGGTCTAGTGTTGGATTCCTCAAAGACATGGAAGAAAGGGTTTTTGTGCCTTTCAGCACTACCAGGGACACATGAGCTGGAAAGCGAACCCCTGCTCCCACTCTGGTCATTGGTCAGCCTGGACACTCACGGAGCCCAAGGACGTATAAAGTAGGGCCCCAATGTACTGCAGGTTTCAGACAGGAAGGATGGGACTGAAGAACCAGGCACATATTTGCCAAACTCCTCCATCCTGGGGCAAGCTCACATCACTTGCACTCCCTAGAGGGTTCATTTAGATGGCTCAGATCCCATCTGAGACCTCCTGGGAACCATCTGGAGGCCCTGGATCCAGGACTGCTGAAGCTGGCCATCGCCCCCCTCCGGCCCCCCACCCCATCTTCATCTCAGGGTGATCTCATGTGGCTACACTGGGTGGGGGGGGGGGGAGGCACAAAGGAGAGACAAGACAGCAACTTGTTCCCATCAACCCCTCCCCTTGGCCCACAGCCCGATTCCAGACACCCACACTCAGCTACAACTTTTCTCAGAAATGAAGGAAAATATTTTACTTGTAAAACTAACTGGGGGTCCAGGCCTGCAGCATGGCTTCCCAAATCCTGGGCCCCGGCTCCTGGAGGACCCCCCTTATGGGGCCCAGGGCCGTGGGTTGTTATGAAATGACAATATAAATAGCTCTTTTTTTTAAAAAGAGGGTCCCATAGGAGCACAGTAGTATTCTCAGCAGAGGCCAGAAGAGAGAGGCTCCCCGAACCTGCCAGTCATCAGACATCAGCAGAGGGAGAGGCAGGCAGACATTCCCCATCGGCCTTCCAACTGGCTTGGAGGTGGGAAAAGGAAACAGCTTTCCACGCATTGAGTATGTCAACATAGGTTCACACCAGTCAGCCAGACATGCACACACACAAAAGCCCCAGAGACACAGGCAAGTCCAAGCATCCGTTGCAAACATGTACAGACACACAACGCGGTGACCCAAAAAACACACGCTCTGACAGAGACAGCCCACGCACGGAAGACAGTGCCAGAGCTAAGGGCTGCGTGGTTCTTCTGTCCACACATGGCCCACCCCAAACAGACTGCTCCTGAAGGATGAGCTCCCAGGAGCTTCAGCAACTCTCTGCCTGGGCCAGGGGAATACTCTCCTGGCCTGCAGATTTCCAGTGTCAAGCCAACCGGCCCCTGAATGGAGGCAGGGGGGGGATGGGGTCTCCACTCCCAAAGGAGAGCCTTGAAGCCCTTGCTCCCAAGTCATTACTTAAAAACATCAAAAAATCAAAACTGAAACTCAGTAGTTGAGTTCCCCAGAAGGGTCTGAAGGGGCCATGGAAAGACCAGGCCAAGTCCATCCAGTTAGGGGTCCACCTGTCAGGAGGCATCTAGCAATTGTGAGAGGGGAAGCCAGGGGGTGGGGTCACCCCTCGATCTTCTCCCCTGCTTTCGGTGTGGAGAAGTCTGTCTCCCAGGCTGGGGGCACCTCCCTCTGAGGCGATTCTTTGGTTAGGGGAAGGGCCGGGGGAGTCCAGTCTCATCTCATGCGATTCTGACGCATGAGGGGGACGATGCTGGCCGGTGGGCCCGCCTTGCCCAGGAAGGGGTGCTTCAACAGTTCACTGGCCGTGGCTCTCTGCGCCGGGTCCCGCACCAGCAGGCGATCCAGGAAGCCCTTCAGGGAGGGGGAAACCTGTACGATCGGGGGAGACAGTGGGCAGGGCCTGAGGCCACAGGGCTCTGCTTTCTGTGCCTCCTAAGGGCTGCACCCACCTCCCCCCCTCCTCAGTGTCTGTCTCCATTCCCAGGGAGATTGCCATTTGAAACTGTGGCCCAAAGGCATCTCTTTCCTGGGGGAGGAATGTCAGCCCAGGGCACTCACCTTGTGCAGGTTTTTCAGCTTGGGGGGAAGGTTGTCCCGGATCATCTTCATAGCTTTCAACGGCGGCTCGTTGAAATACGGGGGCTCCCCATCTACCATCTCAATGACCATCACTCCAAGGGACCATATGTCCACCTGGGGAAGAGGGAAAACAGATGCTTTGGCTGAGGGGCAGGGTGCCGGGCCTTGGTGGGGAGGAGGTAGACACAGACTGGCCTGTTCTTTTCTCCTCCCCTCCTGCCCAACCCCAAGCCCATTCCACACAGGGCCCTCCTCCCACATCCTGGGGCATCTTCAGCCTCCTGCTGTCTAGGCCTAAGTCATCCCCTGGTGTGGAAGGATCTAGGAGGGCTCTGTGCCTAAGAACCACAGTGGCTGGACATATGAGGACTCCCAGGCAGGCTAGCATGGCTAGGGGCGGGGATGAAGAGTCATGTGGGCTGCTCTGGTCCTCACCTCAGGCCCATAGGGTAGGCGGGAGATGAGCTCGGGAGCCATCCAGTAGGGAGTGCCCACCAGGGACTTCCTCCTGGGCACCTCCTTGTTCACCTGGGCGCAGAAGCCAAAGTCAGAGAGCTTCACCTAGGGGGTGGAACGGGACCAAGGAGGAGAGTCAGAGGAAGCCAGGAGACAGCTCTGGGCAGGAGGGAGCTAGTGAGCCATGGTGCCTGTGGATGTGGCTGAAGGGGAGGATCACAAAGCCCCTGGCATACAATGTAGGGACTGTGTGTGTCCTTGTCACCATTTCACAGATAAGGACACTGAGACTCGGAAGGGGAGTGACTTGTCTGGGGTACTTGGTGCCCAGATTTTCCTGGCTTCAAACCCAATTAAGTATACCACACTGCCTCTAAGGAGCCCACCAGGAACCCACTCCCTTCCTCGGGGTCAGAAGGGAGGACCCAGTGCCCCTGTTCTAGGTTGTAAGTCTAGAGCCCTGGATTTGCAAAAAGGATCCACCGTGGGCTGGTGATCTTTTCAGGAATTCCTCCTCCCCGACCCACTGGGACACTCCAGGGGCCACGACACATACTGATGGCACTGACAAATGGTCTGGCCACTGGGCAGGGGCTTTCTAGCCTCTCAACGTGCCCCTTGCATACCCGCCCATCATGGGTCAGCAGGATTGAGTCGCTTTTGATGTCCCGGTGGATCACGCCCTGGGCATGGAGCACAGACAAAGCTTTCAGGACAGCGAGGCACACAGCGGCAATCTGTTCTTCATTCATCCTGGGGAAACAGCGAGAGAGCTCAGGTTAAGGGCAAGGCCATGCCCGGCCTCAGGAGCCCCTGCTTTGAGCAAGGGTCCCTGTCTTGAGAATCCTCTCAAAGGGAATTGAGAGGGCTAAGGATGAGGAAGGAATTACAGGAAGAATGAAGCAGGGAAAGACTGGGGTGGCTAACATAGCCCTGTTCCCCCACAATACCTGGTGTGGGTGACGATGTCCGTGAGGGCACCCCCTTCCAGGAACTCCATGACCACCCAGAGCTCATCCCCAACCAGGTAGCTGTTGTACATCTCTACCACATTTTCATGCTGGTAATCCCGCATGATGACCACCTAGGAGAGAGAGCAGGAGGGGACCCAAGGGAACCTGGGTCAAGGGGTTTGGAGGAATGGGAGAAATGGGGCCCACCTGCTTCCCAACACTCTTTTGTCTGGTCCAGACCACATCAGGGAGAGCCATGGTCTGCCCTGGAGAGGCCAGCAGGCAGGAAGGCATGTGCATGTCCAGAGAACCTGGGCCTGGGGTGCTGTGTGACAAGAGACTAGGACAGAGGGACCGAGCAGTTAGGTCCAGATAGGCCTGACAAGGTCTAACAAGCCAGGAGGGGCATGGCAAGGTGGGGGAAGCTGAGGCCAGAGCCTGACTGGGGAGGGCCTCCCATGCCACCCCAAGGGGCCCAGATTTGGTCTCCACTGGTGCCTCCACCCAGGGGTCCTCTCTCATCCCTGCTAATTCCCCACCTCATTGAAGAGCAGCTCCCGCCGCTGCTGCTTCCGAAGATCCATCTTCTTCACAGCAACCAGCTTACCGCTGCTTCGGATTGTGGCGATACACACGATGCCCGTGGAGCCCTCGCCAATCTTGATAAAGTTGTCCAGGTAGGACCGGGGGTCACCTGGGTCCACTACAAGCTGCAACGCAGCTCGGAACTGTTCATGGGACACCCTCTGGGGCTCCCTCTGGGGCGAGTAGAATCCACATGGGGGCATGGCCGGCTGGGTTGAAGGAGGGGGGAGCGCACGAGAGGCCAGCTGGGGTTCTGAAGCATGGGGGATCAGGGTCCCCGGGGCAGGGGCAGGCTCTGGGCCCCGGGCAGCACGGGGCAGTGGCTTGGCGGAGGAGTGTGGAGGGAGGCCTCCGGGGGAGGGACCATTAGGGGCAGGATTATGGGGCTCTCCCTGAAACAGAAAAGAGAGAGGTACCAGGTCAGCAGACAGCTCCCCCTAACCCTCCAACCCTGGAGCAGTGGAAGAGAATCCTCTGGGCCCCGACTCCCTGGTTGATGGTGAACAAACAGATGAGAGATGGAGGAGGGGAAGGGAAAGGATGGAGCAGGGAGGCCGGAGGCAACAGCAGCCCCTCTCCTTAGGGGTGGGGAGATTTTGGAAGATGTTGCAGAAGGACTGCGCAGTGTGTGTGGGGGGGCAGGGGAGTGCAAAGGTGGTCGAGGTGGGGAGAGGGGCTGCCTTGGTTACCTGGGGCCCTGTGCCCCTTGGGGGGTGGTCCGAGTCAGCACGCGGGTACGTATTAAACGGCCTGCTGGCCGATGACTTCGCCCCACTTCCTGGACCTGGGGGCCGTGGGGTCCGGACGTCAGGCCCCGACAGGGGTCGTTTGTCCCGGGGTTGCTGGGGGCTCCCTGGGTGGCCTGAAGCTCCCTCCCCTGATGACTTGGGCCTCTTCTCCGTCCCGTCCCGCTTAGCCTCGCTGCCACCACCATGGTCCCTGTGCCCAGTTGCTCGACTCCGACCCTCTGTGGGACCCCTGCCCCCAGACTGTGGGTGTCCCTTCTCCTGGGCCCAGGTATGACCCCCTGTCCCCTCAGCCTCAGTCAGCCCATTCTCTTGGTGAGGTGGAGCATGGTGTGGGGCTGGAGGACCCAGCAGGGGCGGGGGAGGGCTATCCCGCCGAAGGGAGTTGGAGCGGGTCACGGACATGTTCTCAAACTCATCCAACAGCAGCGTGAGGGCCCCATCCTTCGAGCCCTTGCTCCCCCGAACGATGGTCTTGGGGTTCGCCGGCAGGAAGGGGCAGGACGTGGAGGAGGAGGTAGGAGAGGAGCGTGCATCCGGTGTGGGAAGTGACAATGGAACAACACGTGTGTGCACAGAGACAACACAGAAACGGAAAATGAGATGTCACACGGCAATGACATGGCCCTCTGAGAAATGGCTACGCTGGGCAGGGAGAGCAGAGCCCCTGCAGGGGCTGGGGAGGGGGGCGCCTCAGGGGCCTCCCCACGTGTTCTCCAAGTCCCTCCCACTTCCACATGTCTGACCTGTGGGTTCCTTGGATCCCTGGGATTCACTGAGCCCATCACTCTCCCACCCTCTTCATCTGTTTCACCTGAATTTGCCAAAGCCCCCAGTTACGGGGAGCAACTGGCTGAGGATCAGGGCCTGGGTGAGGGTTCCCCCTGCCCCTCGGGAGCAGGCAGACATTAACCCTCTGGTTTCAGCCACATTCTTCCAACACCAGAGAGAAGAGAAAAGGAGTAAAAGCCAGATGATAGGGAGGGAACAACAGGAGGGGGGTGGAGTGAGGAGCAGCCTCAGAGGAGAGGCCTGAGAGGGCAGTGGAAGGTTCAGAGCATGGAGATGAAAGGAGGTTACAGAAGGTCTACACTGAGGGTCTACACCAAGGATACCCACTGGGCTGAGCTAGATAATCCAAGGCATCTAATCCTAATCCTTCCCAAGGCCCCTGAGATATGGGACAGAGGGATACACTTGGCTCCCAGTATGGGCCTGAGGCTGGGGCAGGGCCGGCCCACCGATTCCTTTGTGACTGAACCTGCCTGAACCGGTTGGTCAGGACCAACAGCACCCTGGGAAAGGCTCCCAGGCCTGGGGGGAGGAGGAGAGGAGGGGCAAGGGGTGGCCTACGGGGCGGAGACAGCTCTGACCTCCTGGGCAGAGAGAAACTTCATCTAGGGGACTGCCATTTTCTCACCCTCCACATCCCCCGGGGGCTGATTTTTCAGGGATGGGAGGAAGTCTGAGCTGGGGAAGGTCAAAGGGAGGAGAGCAGCAGAACAGAAGCTGGAAGGCTGGGTCCCAGGAGGGAAGACCTGGGTTCAAAGTCTGCCCCCAACATTACTGGCTGTAGGGTCATTCACCCTTCTCAGTTTGCTCATCTCTAAAATGGGGATGATATCTATCAGCAGTCATCCTCATCTGCTCTTAACAGAGGTCAAAGGTATTTCAAGGCCCCAATCCTGCGAGTGCCCTTTCCTAAACATCAGCCCCTGACCTGCAAACAAGCTGTCCCCAGGAAGGCACACATCAGGCATGAGTCGGGGTGGGGGAGGCTGTGTCAGTTCTAACACCTCGTGAGTACAGTGTTGAGGCAGATCAGGGGCTAGGGCTGGGGGGCACCTCCCTTGTGGTCACCACACTAGAAGCCCGAGCTACATGAAAAGTCAGGGTTGGGTTGAGCCCGACAGGGACGTAGGAGGGCCATGGGGTATGCGGGAGCCAAGCAGGTGAGGAGTCGGGATGCTCTGGGCTGGGGTGCCTACCTTAGGGGCTCCATGCTGGATGGCGGTGATGCAGGCAGGGTCGATGAGGGGCTTGGGCCGCCTGGCTGACTCCTCAATGAGCCCCTGCCATTGCCGAGGGAGCCCGGTGAACTTCTGCTCCTGTTGGTCAAAGCCCGTGTGCACGCGGTGTTCGAAGTTGGAGGGGGCCGAGATCTCCAGCCTCTTCTTCTTCTTCCCAAACATGGTGTGTGGGCTGTTGTCTCCGCGTCCCAGCTACCAGGCCTGTGGGCAAGGGAGGAAGAGTCGTTGCTGTGCCCAGAGTGCCCCATTCCTCCAGGAAAGGTTGAACAGGATGGCCCCCTCCTCACGAGATTGAGGCCAACCCTCCCTTTTCAAAGCCCCTGTCTCTTATGGGGACATCACAGTGGTCTTAGGCCAGAGGCAGGGCTGGCCTAGCTCCATTTTACAGATGGTCTGGAGGTTCCTGGCTGGGCCATCATTAAGCTGGGGCTCTCCCACCACCCTACACTGTGAGACCCCTACACAGGTGTCAAGAGTTACAGAGTAGAAAGCAGAAGGAACACCTGGGCTGGGCGCTACAGAGGATATCCAGAAAAGGATCCACCAGAGGTGCCAAGGCCAAGCCTGGGGGGACAGGCAGCCTGAGCACCTTCCCCCTCCACACACCTCCTTTTAAAGGCAGGTGGGGCTGTATCTTCACCAGCCTCTTAGCACCCATGTGTCTACCTGGGATGCAGTCCACACATGTTGGTGCATGTGTGCACATATGTGTGTGCCTGTGGACGTCCACATGTCTGCGTTGCTACCAGGCCCCAGGCAAAGCAGCAGCCCTCTCCTGTGCCCCAGCCCAGGCCTCTCTCAGTCCCTCCCACTGATCCCTGACTCCTGCCAAATCAGAACAGAACCCTCCCGCCAGGCAGTGCCCAATGTGGCCCCCAGCAGCAGCACCATCCTGGGGAACCGGTTTGGCTGTGGGTGGGGCATGCCAGGCCTAGGTGAGGGAAGGGAGGACTAAGTGCCAGCCTGTCCTGACTGGTCAGTGAGCCAACGGTGTCGGTGGGCAGGGATGGGGCCTCCTTGGTTGCTGGGGGCACAGCCCCTAGGAGAGGGCCACACAGAGACTTTCTTCCCTCCCCTTCTGTTCTGGGGCCCTGAAGGCCCTGTGCCTATTGTCAGCCCCCTCACTCCCCAGTAAAGGGGTTTCAAAGCATTTTGCCATGACTGTCACTGTAGCTGAGCCCATGTCCCTAGGGGATGAGAATGAGGGCCAAGCAAGCAGAGGAAGGTAAAAAGAAAACCAGTTTGTCCTGGAGAAGGCAGATCTAGAGGAGAACTTCCCAGAGGAACAGTAGGCCCGAAGAAAGGGCTTAATGGGGGCCTCTGCTGGGTGGGGACGTCCTGTGGCTAGCCTCAGCATACTCTTGGGGTCTGGCTGAGCACTCCCTGCTCAGGGCGGCAGTGAAAGGTCCAAATAAACACAGTGCCACGTGGGGGCCCAGTCTGCCAACTTATCTACCTCCTGCCAGGCAGTTCCGCTCCCCTTTCTTCCCTTCCCCTCCTCAGCCCCATCAGAGAGAGCACAAGCCCCCTCACTGTCACTGGGGAGCCACACCTCCGGATATTTGTTCTAGTTCCCCCCTCCCTGTCGGCAGCTGGACAGACATGGGACACACAGAGGAACTGAGTGGGTGGAGTATATTTACAGAAGCCTCAAGCCTCTTCCCCAGAGACCAAGACTATTCCCAGCCCAACCCCACAGCACTGTCCTCAGACACCCACCTAAATGTACCTCACCTGAGCCTCCAGGCTCCTCCTGGTCCCTCCAATCCCAAGAGCCCTACCTGGGGATCCCAGAAATGACCCCACCCCACATGGCTCAACATAGAGCTAGCTCCCTATCATTCCCCAAGTGCCCCCTGGGGGCCTCCAGGCTCCCACCTGCTGGCTCCTGAGCGCTCTAAGATCCCCATCTGGACCCCATATCCCCTGGACTACAAGGCCCTTTCAGCAGCCCAAGGCCACTTCATAGGAAGATCAAGAAGTCCCTCATGTCAAGAGATCAATGCCCACCTGTGATGGGATTCTGGGATAGCTGCTGCTATGGCTTGCCTGAGTCCAGGAATGTCAGCTCCCAGCGAGCTTTATCTAGGTTTCCCTTCCCATACCAGACACGGGTCTCCAGGGGCCCCTCCCCCACCTAGGCCTTATCAGCAACATGGGCCAGGCCCCTAACACAAACAAGAGGGAGGAAGAGCCCTATAAAAGCAGGAGCCTGAAAGTACAGGGCGGAAGGGCAGGAGCAGTGCAAGGAGGAGGCTGGTTTTCCATTCCACCTAGAAGGGTTGGAGGCTCTAGAGCAGGGGTGGAGAATGTATGGCCTCCAAGTCTGGATTCAGCCAAAGCGCCACACTTGAGGACCTAAGAGGGCCACATGTGGCTTCAAGGTGGCAGGTTCCGCAGCCCCACCCTCCAGGGGGCAGGCTCCCCTGGGGAACGAAAGTGCTCCCAGGACACAGGCAGCCCTGGACAAGAAGTCCCAGGACACTTCCTGAGAGGAAAACTGTCCAAGGCTCTCTATGCCCAGGGGCAGGGGGACGGCTGGATGGGCAAAGGTCACTCTACTCTCCTGCAGCCTCCTGGCCTTTCAGGGCCCAGCTGGAGTCTCTCTCTACCTCCAAGGCCCACTATGGCCCTTCCCCCAGCCCCCAATCTCGTCCCAAGGTGGCCCTGGGTTAGGAGCTGGGGTGCTCCCAATTAGGGGCTTGGGGGCACAGGCCAAGTCTCTTCAGGATGCCCGGCACTAGGCCTTTCACATCCAGTAGGTGCTTAGGAAAGACTTGTTGACTGACTGCCCAGATGAAGGTGAATCTGAGCGTGCCCAAGGCATAGCAGGCCTCCAAAAGTTTGTCTCCATATCCCAGCTGGAAGGCCATCTAGTCCAAGCCATCTTGGAAAAAGAAACCTCTCTGCACTACACAAAACAGAGAACCCTCAGCCACTGCCTAGGACCTCCCAAGGAAGCTCCACTCAGAAGCAAGCCTGTCTGCCTGTCAGACCTGAATCTGTCTCTCTGCACACCAGATGAATGAGTCTCAGCCCTTCAAACCCCTCAAGAGAGTTCTCATGCCCCCTTAAGTCTGCTCTGCCCAGGCTAAGGATCCTTAGTTCCTTCCAGTGACCTTTACACAGTGTGAATTTAAGGGACTTCCCTGAACACCATGGTGCATGTTCTCCAGACTCTCCCAGTCCTCCTCTGGGACCCAGCGGCCCCTCAGCACGCCTGGGCACCACTGAGCTTCCGGTGACAATAGAGGCCTCCACCGGTTGGGACTTCATATTCAGCTATTTCAAATCAACTTCCATTTTACATTTTTGAGGTTGGTTTTTTAAAGCCCAAGTGTGAACATTAATACTCATCCCTATTCAATCTCTCTTGTTCCATTCGGCCCAAAGAACATCTGAGGCCATCTTGAGAGTTTTCAGTCTTAAATGCTATCCATGGAGGCTTTCTGTGATCTGTGAATTTCACAGGCATGCCCCCTATGCATTAACGACATTACTGACAAAAACACCTAAAAAGCCCAGGGCTCTGGCCAGATCCTTGTAGACCAACTGAAACCATGAGTGACCCTCTGGGAGTCCAGCCATTTAACTGTGTTCCGTCTGGTCCCCATTATCTCCAGTGTCCACAAGCATGTCAGTGGCCTGACAACCACCACAGGAGGCTGCACCTGTGGGGCCCCTGGATCTCCCAATCCAGTAACCCAGGCAAAGGAGAAGACAGGTAACCAGGGCATGACTTGTCCTGGACAAAGCCGTATCATGTTGGTCCTTTATGGTCACTGCCTTAATAAGAAGTTTTAGAATTTGGTCGGTAACAGAAGGCAAGATCATTGGCCTCTAGTCTGCAGATTCTACTTTCTTCTCATCGTGGAAACTTGGAGATGTCTGGCAGGGGCCCAGCAGCAGCCTGTGTCTGCCAGATCTTTCAGGACCCTGGGATGGAGTTCTGCTGGGCTAGGGGCCCAGCCACAACAGCTCAGTAAGCTCTTGATGTCAGATTAATATCCGCCATTTTTGTTTTAATCCAAAGATCATCCCCACCCAACAGAAGCCTTGCCTCACCAACTCTCCGTCCAGTCCACCAGCGGCTTCAACCTCCCGCCACCCTCTTCCACCTGCCCCTCTTTGCTGCTCTCAGCTTTCTCACACTGAGCTCAGCATTCGGGCCACCTCCCACCCCTCTGACCCTCTGCTCTGGGCTCACCTCATCACCTGCTCCTGCTTCCAACTTGTGTCAGTGACTTTGCAAAAGCTAAGTTGGTTGGGGAGTTTCCTGGGCAGTGACATCCATCTCAGAGACCTCAAGCAATAAGCTGTCCTGGGACAGACTAACCCACTGCCTACTCTGCCTCATCAATTCATAGAAAAACAAAGAACAATGTTTTTAATGGCTGTCACCAGGCCAACTTACACAGAACACACAGAGACTGAACTGAGGAGATGCACTATGTGTAGAAAGAGGAGGAGGTGCTTGTCACCCCACTGTGTGTCTGCTATGGAGGCTGATTCTAGGATGCTTTCCGTGACCCTCCACTTTGGGCTCCTAGCCTTCTATATTTCAGTCACAATAAGGAATTATTTTATCTACATGTTCAATAGAATACCAAACAGCAGAGACTGATAGCAGGATAGTGGACTGTCCCAGGGCCATTTCTATCTGAATCCCATCAAAAAGCTGGCAACATGTTCCTAATGATACCTCGTGTTTCTAGAAAACCCAAACTCACAAGTGCATTTCTGCACAATCCTGTGAGGCCAGGAGGCCCAGGACCATTAAGTGCCAGGGAGAGCAAGGATTCTAATCCAGCTTTTTGGACCCCAGACTAAGTGTGGCCTCTCCAAAGGAACCACGGACTCCTCACCAGGTGGGGCAATGGTCAGCAGCAAGCACTGAGACTTGAAGGGCAGGCTGTGGTCATCAGGAAGATGCAAACAAAAGCTCCCCGTTCTTCCCCTCCGCTAGGTCTAGGTTGGTGAGAGCTTATCCTGTGGGATGTCCGCCTTTGGTAGACCTGGAAGCACGGGGACATCAGGGTCAGGTCCGCTATGGCCTGCTGCTTGTTTTTGTATAGCCTACAAGCTAAAAATGGTTTTTAACACTTTGTTTAAAAGTATAAAAGCTATCCTTAGCTTGCAGGCCATACAAGAACACGTGATAGGCTATAGTTTGGTCTAGATGCCCCTTCACAAACTGCTCCCAATTCTGGTGTGAGGACAAGAAATGATCATAGAATCCAACTATCCTTGGGCTGGAAGGAACCTTGGTGATCGGACGGCCCAACCTAGAGCCCAAAGAAATCCCCACTATCGTGTCTGTGGACAAGTGGCCCTGTAGCCTCTGCCTGCCCAACATCAGAAAGGTCTTCAGGGCCATTGCTTCCCAAGCCCAAGTCTGCCTCCATTGTAATTTCCATCTTGTGGCTCCTACTTCTGTATTCTGGGATGAAACAAAACAAATCTAGGCCTTGTTCCACCAAGACCTGAAAACAGTACTGCCCCCTGCCATTCTGCCTTAGGCTCCAACTACTCCTCCTCAGCCTTGGGCTCAAGGCCCCATGGCATTGCAGGGATCCCCCCTTGAGAGGGGCACTCACCAGGACAGCAATGCCTTATATGAAGCTGTGGCACCTGCAACACAACACAATACTCAGATGTGATTAGACCAGGGCAGAGAACAGGAGGACAATTACCCCCAAGAAACTGGGCATCTCTTAAGGCTGCCTGAGGTAAGTGGCCAACATACATGAACAAATACATGCTCTTAGGGGCCACATACTATACTAACACCCGGGAGAAGAGCCTGGGATGTGCTGCTGCCCTCTCCTCTGCAGAGGTGGGAGGAGAGGGGGTGGGACACAACATACACTACCAAGTTCAGCTGATGTGTTTGATCTGTTTTCCCTCTCCCTGGGATCACCTGGTCATCCATTCACTGGGATAAAAATGCTACAGGGTCTAGGGTTGTCCCACATCCCAGCTTGTGAGCTTAGATGAGCCCCCTCCAGGGCATGGAAGCCAAGCTATAACTGGACAGAAAGCCCTCCAGGACTGGCATTCCTGGAGCGCTCCCACCAGGGCATGGAGGTGAAGTATGCTTCTTTGTAACTTCCCCAGGCTCCTGTCTGCCCTCCAGGGCCAAGCAGGCCAAGGACAATCTCTTACCACGTGATAATGCTTCAAATACTTGAATACAGTGAAAATGGCCCTCCTGAGTCTTCCCTTCTCAGAGTTAAACATCCAACCCTCCTGTGGTCCTCCTAACAGTGAGGAGGGGCTGGATCAGATGACCCCCTCAGAGTCTATTTTAGCTCTCATAGGCTATTACTGAACCTCCTCCTTTAAGGGAAGCCCTGGGGGCAGAGGAAGGGAGCAGACTCTTTGGAGGGGCTGAAGTGAGCCCAGACCCAGACCTATCTGAGGTTTTCTTTGCTCTGGCCTCCTAGCCCAGTTATCACAGGTAGTGACCCTTTCCTGAGCCCATTACTATAAATAATAATCTGATAATAAAGGACAGGTGAGGAAAGAAGAGGAGAGGAAAGTTGCTGGAACACCCTCTTTTCCTCTCCCTCTGCCCTTCCCCAAATGGTCACATAACACAAAGGGCTTCTCTCCTCTATCCCACAGGTACACAAGAAGTCAGGCCCAGTTACAAATGGCCCCAAAGACACTGGAGCCCTCAGTAGGCCACTGTCTGGGGCTAGGACCACATCACCCAGCTCCCCTCAACCTTCTTCCGGTGACTGCCTGCCCTATCCCAGTCCCCTCCATACCCATACCCACCTACACACCACTTTCCAAACTCTGGCACAAGTGGAAGCCTGGAGTCATGTGAAAGCGGACAGCCAGCCTGGAGGACTCCCATCAGCCTGGGGCCAGACCTACTTTTCCTGCCCAATAACAGCCTCCAAGCATGATCCAAGGCAAACACACGGAGCAGGGGGACTGTTGGGGGGGCCCTTGGGTGGCAGGAAGGAAGGCCTGGAACTCCATCCAGGAGCAGCTGGGGGCAGATGCAGAGAGGGTGCTGAGCCGTCATTCCCCAGTGGGGGCCGGCACAAAGGAGACTTTTCTCAGAGCCTCAGCAGGAGGCCAAGGCTCTGATTCCCACAACAAGTTTGTAAGGAGAGAGATCAGATAAACTTCATTCACTCTAGTGAAAGATGAGGAAAAGTAAAAAGAAGGTCCCCCCCTCCCCCTCCCCAATCAATGGGCCCTTCTCCTCACTACCTACTTCCCTCCTCCCTCAAGGAACAAAGGGAAACAAAACTAGCACCTTCACACAAAGGACAATAAGAGCCAGACCCCAAGCTGGCAGCACCCACAAGGCACCTGTGTGTGTGTGTATGTAAGCCCCACAGCACTGAAAGGTCCTGCCCTCCTCCCCACCCTCTCCCACAAGCGCAGGCACCATCTCTGCCCCTCAGATCCCACCCCTCTCCCTCTGGGCTCACCTCCACCTCCCCTTCCTCCAGCTTTCTCGTTTCCAGTCCAGACAAGGTTGGACCTGAGGGAGAGTTCAGAGAGAAGCAATTCCGGGCAAGGTGGGCTCACGGGCCAGAGGGAGCCAGCCCCACTCTCCTGGCATGTTAGCATCTGAGCCCTGCTCTGGCTGGCTGACCCTGCTCCAAGCGGCCCAGCTACCGCTCACTCCCCCAGTTTCCCTCCTGAGGGCCTGCCCCCTTGGCAGGGATTCAACCTCAGCTGCCATGGAGAGGCGGGGGCTGGGGAGGGGCCCAAGCAATCCACCGCCTGAGTCAGATTCCCTGCTGTTTGTTGCTGCCCAAAAGGGCAGCAGGTCCTGGCTGGGGCAAAGAGAGGGAAGGTGACCCCTAGCCCATTCCTCCTTATTGCTGGGACGGGGAAGAGAGCCAGAGAGACAGAGCAGCCCTGTGCTGACAGAGACAGAGAGAGAAAGACAGAGACAGGGAGAATGTTTATGTGTGAGGGGGGCTGGGGCAGAGGGAATGTCCAGACAGTTAGAAAGGTACAGAACCACAGGGCCAGGCAGGAAGGGAGGTCCGGCTGGATGGCCAATGAGATGGCCCTGCTTCAAACAAACTGACCAGTGAGATAAAGGCTGAAGGACAAATGGCCTGTGGGGAAGGTGAGACAAGGGCCTGGCCTGAAGCAAAGAGAGGGTTGCCATGTTTGCCTCCAGGGAACCTGGGGGGCAGGGAGCCCACAGGCCCCCATTTCATACCTCTACCGTATCATAGCCAGCCTAAAGCTGGATCCCAGGAGGGTTGATGACTCTGCCACCACCTGGTGCTTAGAGATCCCAAGATGAAAGGGATGGAGGGATGGGCTCTACCCCCGCATGGTCATTAAAGCTGTCTTCTTCCAGCCTGACTCACCCAGCAGCAGACCTCATGGATACTGAGGCATTCCCGCCCCAGATCCTTCCCAGGGAGAAGGCCATACTTCAGTGTGGCCCTGGAGAAGGTCATGGGGAATGTGGAAGGCCTCTGCCTCCCCACCCCCCATGCTGACATGGAAGGCTTCAGGCCTTATGAATGAGGATGCAGGTCACTAATGTCCTCAGCCTCACCCTTGACCTTCATGGTCCCGTGCGTCATCTCCACCCCCCCCCCCACCCCCCCCCGCAGGGGGCGGAATGAGGACTAGGGGCTTGGAGGCCAGCTCAGAGTCTGTGGCAGATGGGATGTCAAAGGCCTCAGACCCATGGGGGGTGGGGGTGGGGAGCACCAGGGGAAAGGAACGCTTCCCAAATCTCCCCCAGCTAGAAAAAAAGCTGGTTTAGGGGCAGAAGTCCAGTCAGGCAGTATTTCTTAAATGCTTACTCTGTCAGGCACTATGTTAAAGACTGCACTTAGAAAGAAAGGCAAAAACTCCTTCCCTCAAGAAGCATCTGTGCTAAGGAGCAGCTAGGTAGCACACTGGCTAGTGCTGGGCTTAGAGGCAAGAAGACCCAAGTTCAAATCTGGCCTCAGACACTTAGCAGCAGGGTGACCCTAGGCAAGTCACTTCACCCTGTTTGCCTCAATTTCCCCATCTGTCAAATTAGATAGAGAAGGAAATGGCAAACCACCCCAGGATCTTTGCCAAGAACACCCTAAATAGGGTCATGGTGAGTCAGACACAACTGAAGAACAACAAATGTAGGAGAGAGCAGTAAATCCTTAGGTAATACAACTGACTTGGAGTGTGAAAGGGAGGTGACCTTGAAGAACGAGGTGCCAGCAGCTGGGAGGGAGCTAAGAGTCAAAGGTAGAGGCCTGAAGGGAGAGGGGTGACAGTAGCAAGAAGCATGGAGAATCTGGACTGCGGGGTGAGGGGACAGGAGGCAAGTGTAAGAAGACCAGAAGGGCAGGGAGGGCGCAGAGATAGGAGCCCCTCAGGCAACTGGAGCACAGGTGACACAGTCAGACAAGGACTGGAAAAATCACCTTGGCAACAGGGTGGAGGGGCCAGAGTGGGGAGACCAGTGAGACTGCTAGTGCTGAGACCACTCCAGAAGTGACAAGCTGGTGGCTAAGGGAGAGGAGGGGACAAATCAGAGGCATTGTAAAGGCAGAGATGACAGCGGTCAGCAGTGGATGGTACGTCGGGTGAGAGCGCGGAGTCAAGGACAATCCATGAGTGTGGTTTTGAGGGACCCAGAGGGTGGCAGTGTCTCAACAGTGAGAGGGAAAAAAGTGGGAAAAGGGGTGTGAAGGGGGGATGGGGGATGGGAGGAGACAATGAATTCTGTTCTGGACCTCCAGTGTCAGATATCTCAAAGGCAGTGAGGGATTCAGTAACGGAGATGGGGTGAGGCTGCTGGGACTTTGCAAAGCTCTGCCTTACACTCCAAAGTCAAGACACCACCCTCCTGACTGCATTGGTACTCCTTGAGAACAAAGGATGTACAACAGTGGGGAGAGGGAGAAGAGAGGAGGAGTCAGGGCAGAGCCTTATGGATACCCACAGGCAATGGGCTGAATGAGGATCCAGCAAAGGAGACTGGGAAGGAGCAGCCAGTCAGAAACATAGGAGAATGGGGGTGGGGGGGGGAGAGGAGAAAGAGAGAGAGAGAGAATGTCCTGAAAACCTAGGCAGAAGAAAGTCTCAAGGAGGAGAGGGTGATCCGGTGTTCAAGGCCTCAGAGAGGTCAAGACCACTGGATTGGGCAGTTACATGATCAATGGTGACTTTGGGGGGGCAGTTTCAGTTGAATGGCGAAGTAAAACGGGTTTAGAAGAGAGAGGGGAGGACAAACTTTTTCGAGGAGCAGAGCCACGAGATTAGAGATAACGGAAGAGAGTGGCTAGGGTGGACAGATCACATATGAGGTTTCCTAACGGGGAGAGTGAGGCATGTTTGCAGGCCTCGGGGAGGGACAGCCTGGATGTGACAAGGAACAGAGGGTGGCGATGAATGTAGAGGCAGTCTGTTTGAGAAGACAAGCAAGTGTGGGCTCCTGGCCTTTCCCATCAGAGCCCTGCCTCGATCTCTTCAGCAGAAAGAGCATGGGGAGGCCTCACAGGACTGGAGGAGAGATGAGAAGGTGTAGAACCTACTGTGGAAAGTGGGAAGCCCACCAGTGAGGGAGAGAGAGCGCTTGCCTTTCTGCATTGAGGGCTTGCCTGGATAAGTCAGGGAACTTCTCTCTAGAGCGGACCCCAAATATCTCTGGCTCTGGTCAGCAGCATGGGATGAGGCTCCAGGAAGGATGACGGTGGGAAGCCGACTGGAGGCTGACAAGGTGTGCATGGCACTGGGATCAGGGGCCAAGACATTTGAGAGCAGAGAACAGGGGAAAATAGAACAGTGGTCCAGAGTGGCCAGTGCCAGGGTGACGGCCTGGGACAGAACTGAAGTGGCAGAGAGAACTGAGCTCACAGGGAATTTGAAGACCAAGGTGGTGGCTGTGGAGCACAGCAAAGTGTAGAAGAGCAGAATATTCTGGTCTGATCAAGGGGTTCCTGAGTTTGTGAACAGAGAGTTGAAGGGCAGCTATCATCACAGAGTAAGCCCATCTCTGAGTGGAGCTGAGGTGGAAGGAAGGAAGAAAGGGGGCATGGAAAGTGAGAAGTTTGAGAGACTAGGAAGGAGGATCAAAATGCATGTGCAAGTCCCTACTCCATAGTCAGGAGCTGGGAAGGAGAGGCACTGCAGGCCAGGCACAGAGAATGCTCACAGGCAAGGAGCCTCCTGATCAACATGACGAGCAGCTGTGGGGGAGTATCGGGGAGAGGGTGTCTGACCCTTCTGCTCCCAGGGCCCCAAAAGCCAAGTCAAGGTTTCTGCATGGGATGAATTCCAAAGCTCCCTCGTCACTTGGCCTGAAGATTCCTTCTAGCCCAGGGAACCAGGGAAACCCTCCTAGGTTGGAGATCAGGGATCATCCTGCCTAGTCTCCTGTCATCAAACAAGACAGCTGGGGTGGTGGGGAGTGAAGGCACCTGTTCCTGAACCTAATTAACCACAGAGATCAAACTGGCACCAACCAGGGGCTCTGCCTGTCGGGATGAACAGCCACCTTCGGCCCCGAGCTGTTCAGCAGGTGAGAGAAGGCCGGGGCTGGGTGGTCACCTGCCTCCCCCTAGCCCCAGAGCATGTGGTCTGCAATGACCAGCATGTACACACACTGCTTTTTTGAGGAAATGAATCCCAAACTGGCAAATTGCTTTCCCACCTAGCTTCTGGCAAAAAGAAGGGCTGTCAGGCTCCTTAATGTTGGAGTGACCAGAAGAAGGGCTGAGAAACAGAGCAGTCAGGGGTTTAGGGTCTGGCCCCTTCCCTCCGAATACTTAATATGGAGAGTTGACAGTGCCTACCACACAGGTTGGGGCCTCAGCAATATGGGAATTAGATTATTTAGCACCTCCTAAGAGATTTTATTAACAGCCTCAGAGAGCTTCTTAGGTCTGGACAGGCCTAAGGCCCACTAGCCCATTCCATTCCCTTCCTCTACAAGGAGCCAGGCTGCCCAGGTGCCCTGCATATTCCCCCGGGCCTTCCTGCAGCCTGCAGAATCAGCCAAGACCAGCCTGGCTACAGCTTCGCGGGCAGGAAGCCACTGCACATGAAGCTCCTCAGAGGACCTCAGTGCCAAGATGGCATTGCCCTTTGTGACCTGGGTAACTGGGGACAAGCTGCTCACCCTCTCTGGGAGAAGCTGGACAAGATGACCTTGTCCAAGGCTGGTGATTCCACTATCCTCTTGGTGAACTTTCTCCACCTGTATCTTTTTTTTTTTTTTTGCTTTTTTGGCAGGGCAATTGGGGTTAAGTGACTTGCCTAAGGTCACACAGCTAGTATATGTGTCAAGTGTCTGAGGCCGCATTTGAACTCAGGTCCTCCTGACTCCAGGGCCGGTGCTCTACTCACTGCGCCACCTAGCTGCCCCCCCCCCCCATCTTAATTGCCAGGCAAACTGACCTAGTAAAGATTCCCTGGACAAGACATTCCAACTCCCAGCCCTCCCAGCCACAGCTCATCTCAAAGGCTCCCACAGGGCCTAGACTGTAATCTCTGGTCCCTGGGGGGAGGAAGGGAAGAAAGAAGGCAACAAACATTTATTAAGTGCCTGTGGTATACCAGGCCCGGTGCTAAGTACTTTACACACAGGGCCTTATTGATCTGCATAAGGACCCTGAGAGGGAAGTGTTCTGAAGATCCTTATTTTACATATGAAGAAGTTTCAGTCGTGAAGTGACTAGGCCAGGGTGACACAGCATCAGAGGTGGCATCCCAAATCAGGCTTCCAGACTCCAGCCCCTCCCCCAGTGAATCCCCAGGGAATCCTTTTGCATGTTTGTTCTTATCTGGGTTCAGGTGGTTTTCTCCCCAGAGAATTGAACTTGTTTAATTGGGGGGTTGTGGGGAGAGGAAAGGGAAAGGGAGAGAAAAGAAGAGGAGACAGAGAAGAGAAGGTGAGTGAGAGAAAGGGGGGGAGGAGGTGGGAAAGGTGGGGGCAGAGATAGAAAAGCAGAAAAGCAGAGAAGCAAGAGGAGAGGGCCGGCATGGGCTCATTCTGCCAGCACAGTCACACATGTCAGGATGTGTCCCAGAGGGACAAGCAAGGGGAGGATCCAGAACACGGACTCTGGCCTAGTCCCAGGTATAAATCAGGCCTGTGGCCCTGCAGGAGCCATATAAATTCCAGGGTGTTGTTTCCTCCTCTCTAAGGCAGCACCAACAAGTCAATCCAATGTGCACAAGAAGCCCCTATGGTACACACCAGGCACTGTGCCTTTAAGCCCTGGGGACTCACAAGGACAAAAATGAAACAGTCCCTGCTCTGAGGAGGCTCCCATTCTATGGAGGTTGGAGTGGTAACCACCAAATGAATATTAAATTAATCTGAATTATAGAGTCTTTCCCCAGGGGAGGGCACCAGCAAAGGGCTGCAGGGTGTGGCCCCCAGGAGAGAGCTGCCCACCATGCAGGGGCAGCGGCAGGGCTCAGGATGCTGGAGCACTGAGGGAGTGAAGGGGAGGAGTCTGCCAGAGGCCAGAGGAGGCCCAGAAGAGGAGCATGGTCATTGGAGGAGGGGCTGGAGATTGTGGGCCCTGCGCATACAGAGAAGGGGTGGCTGGGGGTGGGGCGGGGTGAGTGACAGTGAAGAAGGCCAGGAACCTGGGGAATGGAAGGACAGGAAGGCAGGGGCCGTGTCTGGAGGGACCCTGGGGGAGCCAGAGGACAGAAGAGGCTGGCTGTAGAGCTCTGGGAGGCACCTGTAAATCCTACCAGGGATAATGACAGCTAACTACAGAGTACTTTCATGTCTTACAAAGTACTTTACATATATCACCTTGTATGAGCCTCACAAGTCTGGGAGGTAGAGATGATAATTATCCGTTTTACAGGTGAGGAGACTGAGGCTGGGAGAAGGAGGTGACTGGCCCGCCCAGGGCTCAGGGCGACCTTTTCTAGATCTGAGAGAGGTTCACGGCCATCCTCCCAAATCTCTCACTCTATCCTAGGCTGCCAGAGTGGAGAGCAAGGTCAGCCAAGCTTACAGCGGGGAGGGAAACCAAAGCCTGTTCCTGGGGAAGATGGGAGGTTAAGAGAACCACGGGGAAAAGGCAGCGATTACAAGGTGGTGGTGTCAGGCCAGGGGAGTGGTCCAAAGGCTCCTGACATTCTGTGGGGCTCAATAGGAGCTGGGGACTGCCACAGCAGCCTGGGAGGGTAGTACATTTAGCAGAGGAAAGTGATGGACGGCAGTCTCCTCTTGCTTTGGGCCCTGGGGTCAGCGAAGGCATGTGTGGAATGGGTGACACACTGGTACGGGCATCTCAGGCTCCTCCCATGTTAGCCCCTCAGAGCACGGATGGCTCCCCCGTCCTGACTCCTGACTCTCCAGCCCATGGTGCAAACAGACCTCACCCCAGCACCTGGATAGATGATAACACCAGACACATCCCCTAAAAGGGCTGGCTCCTGCTATGTGGAAAGCCCCTGAACCAAGGACATGCCATTTTTGTCAGCAAAGTGACTTTACTCTTGGGTGGGTAATTCCCGTTTGTTGCTAATTAAACTACAAGTTGACTAGCTGAGGAAAACCTTTAATTAGCCCTTGACATAATTCAGGGAAATTATAGCCTCTTCTCCTCTCCCCCCTCAGAGCACGGTGGGGGCAGGGAAGCCCAGAGCTGCTCATTTCCTACTGGCTGCAGAGAATCCATCCCCCACACCTGGCCTTTTTAAGGGGCTCTCAGAGGCTCAGGGCTTAGGGACCAAAGACTGAACGTAAGGGAGAGGACAATGACTTGACCCCAGGGGAAAACCTCAAGGAACCCTCGGGGCAGGGGCAAAGTCCTGAAGCTTCATGGAGACAGGTACTGGGGCTCATTTCACCCTAGTGGACACCTCCAGCTTCGGGGGGGGGGGGGCGGTTCAGGGACATGCCCCAGAGATCGCCACATGTAAAGCAGGGGCCGTACTCAAGGAGCTCCATAGCAGCCTAGCTCAGGAGAGGGCACGCACACTGAGGGGGAAGCCCACAATTCCTCATCACCCCTACTTGGCACAGCAATCTCCCATGACTCCTCACTGCTCCAATCAAGGTCAACGCCCTTCACCACCATGATTTGGTCCTCACTCTCCTCTTCTGACCTTAGTGCTCCGCTTCGCCCCCAACATGCACTTTCCAAGAACGGCCCCAGGACTAGTCTCTGAGCAAGCTTGTTGTGCTCCTGAGCTGTCTCTCCATTCACATGCCCATGACTACCCAGCCCTGCTCCCACCTGACAAGCCTCGGTGGTCTTGAGGGATAGGGACATGACCAGCACCGTGGGCTCTAGACTCAGTCTGGCACACAGCTCCTAGGAGCTGGAGGCTTGGGGCCTATGCTGGCTCAAGTCCAGAGTTATCACTTGGCAACCTCAGCAAAGCCTGGCCAAAATCACAGCTGGCTAACAAGAAAGTGCTCCCAGAAGGAGGTGATCTCAGAGGAGAGCCGCTGAGATCAGCTGCAGGGCAAGGGACTAGCTGGGAGAACCAAGTGGGGGTGGGGAGGGAACGGTGCCCCTGGAGTGAGATGGGGGGTGGGGTGGGGTAGGGTACAAAAGTTGTGTTTCTAGAGCCCTCAGCAGGACCTTAGGTTTCCTCACAATAAACAACTCTGGGAAACACTCAATGTGAACAGAATGATCTCATTTTACAGAAGAAACTGAGGTATGGAGCTTTGCTGGCCCCTTCCAGCTCTTACCCCCACCCCCCACCCCTCACCGAGCACGGCTGGGCTGGGGAAGGGGAGATCAGTGAACATGCTCCGGGCCAGAAGAGCCCAGGTGAGAGCAGGCCTAGCCCACAAGCCTGCTTTAGAAAGCAGGAGTTTCCCATGTAGGGGAAGGGAGAGGAGAGAGGGACCAGGCAGCCAAAGCTACGGTAAGTGTAGGCTGAGAAGGGGGCCAGGCCGGGCCTCCTGACCCAACCTGCAAGGGCCCCAATACCAGGCACCACTCACTGGAAGAGGCCTGAGGCTCCCAGCTACCGGCTCTTTGACATGGGCAAGCTGGGGGGAGGCTGGGTGCACCAGAGTTAACGTACAACTCAAGACAAAGACTGGGCGGCGGGGGACATCCAATGATGAACCCCAGCTGTGCTGAGGGGGCTCCAGGGGGAAGGGGAGGTGGCTGGTGTCCAAATGGGAGGCCTGCTGGGCCCTCCCCGCTCAGACAGACCCAGAGGCCAAGAGCTTCCTCCTCTGGAGATCTGGCTCTCTGACTCCTCTCTGAGACCTTGGAAGGGCAGCTGTGATTCCTCTAATTCAGAAACCAGCTGGGGTGGTCAAAGGACAGGGACAGTCAATGAGTCCAGCCTGGGACTAGCCCTGAATGGGAAGTGGGAAGAGGTCCCATTTCCCCTGACAGCAACATATACAGGAGATGGCTTCCTGCTGGCCAGCTCCATAATGACCACACTAGACCACAGCTGGGGTAATGGGTATACCGGCTGGCCGGGGACACCCCTGAGGGCGGGGGATGGGAAGCAGCAGTGGAAATGGAGTGGGAAATACAGGACAGCCACTCAACTGCTGGAGTCCGAAAGACCAGAATTCAAATCTGACCTCCTGGGCAAATCACCTAACCCCTGCCTGCATAAAACTGGAGAAGGAAATGGCAAACCACTCCAGTATCTTTGCTAAGAAAACCCCATGGACCACAGGGTCACAAAGAATGGACACGACTTAGAACACCACTGGGTGCCTGGGAGGAGAGACTCAATTACTTGAGCAATTAGGGTGTTCTGAGGTGCATACTGGGCGACCCCTCCCCACTCTATCTCCCCCCGGGGACACACCAGCTCCTGGGGGCCAGGCTGGCTGGCTCCAGATCCCGGGCCTCTGGACCAGGGTCAGCCCCACAGCATCCTAAGCCCTAGACCAAGGCTCGGATGGGAACCCAGAGAGATGATCCAGGGAAGGACTTGGTCATGGCCTACTTGGCTGGGAATGTCACCTGCTCATTCTCTAAACCTCCACCTAAAAGTCCTCCCACAGATGTCAACTCCTCCCCCCCCCCCCCCCCTACATACCTTCAAGCACTGTCTGGATAAACGAATTACTGAGGATAACTGGCTGAGGGTCAAGCCTGCCCCCGTACCCTACCCTTCCCTATACTTATTTCATATTGCTGTCTAGTCTTGACTCCACAGTTCTGGGTTCAAATCCTACCTCTTATTACCTACATTAAGTAAGTTCCTTGGCCTCTGAGTGCTGGTATTTTATCTTTAAAATGGAGGGGAGGGGAGGGGGTCCCTGAGGCCAGCCTGTTCTCCGCCCCCATCTAAAATTCTGATTCCTCGTGTAGACTGGAAGCAGCTCCTGAAGCTGGGCCCCTAGGTCCCTCTGTTCCCCCTTGGTGTGGCTGAGGGTATGATCCCCCAGGTCTATTCTCAACCTGGCCACCTGTCCAAGTAGGAGGGGCCCCTGTTTGATCACTGCTGGGCCTGGGCCCCAATCTGAGAGTGATCCAAAGAAGCCAGCTCTTTCAGGCTTGGAGGGGACCCCAGGCCCTCCCCATTCCTACTCTGTGTCCAGTGCAGCCAGAAGTGACTTGACGGTCCAGGTGAACCTGACGTGAGCTCAGACCCCAACATGGTATTAAACAGGGCTGAGTCACAGAGAAGCTTAGGAAAGGGATAAACTGGAGGAAGCCCAAGGGATGGACCCCATAAGGGTGAGGCCTGCTAGATGTCCCCAGGCTTAGCTCTCTCTGCTCCTGTAAGGAAGGCATTTCAGGGGGATCCCTGCAGCCCCCCTCGGCCCTCTATAAGAAACCATCATGCTACCCGTAAGCCTCGCTCTTCGCCCCACCCCCGCCAAGGGGGCAGGTAGGTCTTCCTGCTCCGGGCCTTCCCAGAGGCAGCAGAAGCAGGAGAGGGCCTAGGAATCTCACCAAGCCAAGGACTGTTGCCCTCTCCCCTCAGCTGCTGCTCAGGAGCCAGTCATTTTGGGCCTTTCAATAGAACTGCTCGTCGGCTCTGAAGCCCACGGGATGACGGGAGGAGGTGTCAAGGCATCCAGAGAGCCATGCTGCTCTCTCCAGGAGTCCCCAAGGGGCCCCCCTCAGAGTCAGGGGCCTTCAAATATTGCCCCAATTCTCCCAATAGCTCATTCTCAGGAAGCCCTCCCTCCACCTACACATAACCCCTAGTAGGGCTTAAGGCCTAGGGAGAGACACATCCAAGCCTGGAGGAGGCTGACTCCCTCCCCCACATAACCCACCCAATACCCCTGAGACTAACGTCCCATAGAAGTGCACGCCTGCTGCTCCCGGGATGCGGATTTCTTTACAGTTCCCTGGGAGGCTCTAGCCAGGGTGCATAGAAGATGTGCTCGGGCTCTCCAGTGCCACAGCGCCTTCCCTCTTGGAGCCTGGGTCCCACAGGGCCCGGCCCAGCACATGCCTCTCTTCCTCATGCACTACCAGCTGGCTCTGGCCCGTGACCCATCCAACCCCTCTCCCCAGCCCGGGTCTCTCGGAGACCAACACTTCCTCCTCCGCCAGCAGATACTCCCTTCCTCTGCCCTGCCCCGGCCACACTCAGGCACCCTCCCAGAAAGGCCAAACTCCGCGGTCCAGGCAACACACCCACACCCGGGGGGCCCATAACCACTCCCGGGCCACGCCCACCCATTCAAGTTCCCTGGAATTCCTCTTCCCCTCCCAGAGAGCTGATCTCCCTCCCCTCCAGAAAGGGGTCAGAGAGCCCAGGTGTGAGGGGCCAGACACCCAGCCCACTTACACCCGCTGGGGAGTCCCCACCCCAACCTTCACTGAACTCTGCCCGAGCCCCACCCCCCGGCTCCCACCTCCTCTGATCGAGTCAAAGCAGACTGATCACGCACCTCCAGCAAGGTGCCTAGCACAGGCCGCTCCCTGCCCTCCGGGACCCGGGCACAAGGAAACCCCCTCTACGGACACAGATCGCGCCTGGGGCACACGGCCACCACGGGCCGGATCGGGGCAATACACCCCCGGCCCCTGCCTCTCCAGAGGGGCATCCGTGCGCACGGCAGCACACACGTGCACGATGCACGGCACACGCAACGAACACACGTGTGCGTGCAGACACCCACATGCGTGTGCGGGCGCACACAGGTCACATGAGCAGATCAAGTAGGGCAACATTCGCGGGCAAGGGGTGTGTCTCGGACACCCCTCCCACTCCCACTCCCACTATGGAAGATTTAAGACCCCGCGCCGTGGTCAAGAAGGGGGGGTGAGTCGGAGTCCCCTCCCTGTTCTCTGACCCCTCACCCCTGACGCCTCGAACCCTGGCTGTTCTTGGATTCCCATGATCACCGCACCAGGTTATGGACCCGAGCCCCTCAAAGGTTCTGTCCATAGACTACCCGACCTCTCAGGTTCTGACCTTTGACCTCCATGAGGTTCCCCCTCTCCCCTCCACCTCCTCGGCCCCGCCCCCCTCCAACCAGGTGCCGACCTTTGCCTCCCCCCCCACCGCGGCACGCCCCCACGTCTGCCGCCCGTCCCCGCCCCCCGGTTCTCCAACCTTGCTCCCCGGCTAGGTCGCCGATTCTCCCGGGGCTCAGTCCCCTCCTCGCGACACCTCAGCTCGCCCAGGCCAGAGCCGCCACCGCGGCCGCCGCCGCCGCCATGTTGAATCCCGCACCAACATCCGGGGCTTTTCCCCCTGCCGCCCACCCGTGCCCATGGCAACCGCGACTGTTCCGGGAGTGGGGGCGTGCCGGTCCTGAAGGCACGCCCACCCAAGGGGCCTCGATTGGTCTCGAGCCCCCACCGCCACATAAACCGCCCAATAGGCGAGCGCCAGAGGGAGATGCCGATCAGGGATTGGTCAATTTAGGGGATTAATGGCCGTGGGGGCCTCCTCCCCCTCCTCCTCCTCCGCCTACCTGAGGGCTTCCCAGACACGCTTAGTTGCGTGGAGCCGCTCCCGACGCTGAAGGCCTTAAAGGAGAAGGGCCAGTTTTTAGACCCACTCTGGAAGCGGGGGCGGGAACGCTTTAGATTGGAGGAAGAAGGTGATCCTTTCCCCACCCGCGACCCCATCACGCACACTCCGGCCTCGGAGCGCCCCCTACGGCTGAGGCCGAGAACTGCCCCGAGCGGAAGAAGGCGTGGAAGGGACTGGGAGGCCGGGGCAGAACACGTGGCTTTTAAAGGAGCCCCAGCCCCGCCTCCTCTCCTTCCCCCCCCCCTCTTTCTCTTTACTGCCTAGCTCTACTTCCCCTTCTTCCTTCTCTCTCCCCTTTCTCCCCCTCCTCTCTTTCCTTTCCTCCCTTCGCTCCTTCCCCCTCTGAGGCCCGGGGCCAGTGAGCACCTTGAGCCTGGCCAGGAAGTGCCCAGCAGGGGGTCGGTCCCCGGACCGGCCCCAGGTCCTGGGAGCTGCGGCCAGAGAGACCTTCGGAGCAGGGAGGGAGGTAGCATCCGAGCCTCAGTTTCCTCCTCCGTCAGATGGGGGGAGGGGAGGTTAAAGACATTATCTCACAAAAGGCACCAACCTCGGGGTAAGTAGATAGAAAACGAGGCCAATTCAAAGTCATTTGGGGGAGGATGCGAGACAGCGGGGGTGTGGGGGCAGGGGGGGGGAATTGTGCTTAGCTTTGGAGGAAAGCAGACATCCAGGAGGAATCCTAGATCTGGAGAAGACGGGACCGCACAGGCCACGCCCCCCCCCTTACCGCTGAGGAAACTGAGGCAGGCTGGGCTCACACCCTAGGAAGTGTCTGAGGTTGGATTTGAATCCCGTTCTTCCTGACCTCAGGCCCAGCATTCTGTGCAATGTGGCACCACCTAGTGGCCGCCCATTAGGACTTCTGTTTTCTAATAGATAAAAAAAGAAATTAAGCTGTACTAATTAACTTAATAACAGGATCGACCGTGGCGCTGGGGGCATATGTCAGATGGTCCCATATTCCTCCACGTGGCCACTACCCACCAGGGGTTTGGCCAATCCAGCCCCTTGGTGAGCGGGAAGAGGAAGACGGATGTTTGTGCCCCCCTGACTTTGTCTTATTGGGTGACTTTGGGCCAGTCACTGACCCACTCTGAGCCTCAGTTTCCATATCTAAAATAAAAGGGCTCCCCACGATGATCTGTCCACGTTCCCTTGGAGCTCTCACCTGTGACCCAATTAGCCACCCCCTGGACCCTGCCTTGGGTCCACAATCATGTCACAACCATGATACCCGACCATCTGATATAGGGCCCCAGAAAGCATGCCAGTGTCCATCTAGATAGTAAATATCTTTCTTTTCTCCATTAAAAAAGAGAGAAAAGTTCTGATGGATGGCCACTGGGTGGAACAGTGTATAGCCTGGAGTTAGGAAGACCTGAGTTCAAATCCCCTGACACTAGCTGTATGACCCTGGACTAGTCATTTCAACTGTTTGCCTCAGTTTCTACAACAGTAAAATAGGTGATAATAGCCCCTACCTTCCAGAGTGGTTGTGAGGATCAAATTTGGCAATGCAGCTTAAGTCTATCAACCAAACTTTACCTTTCTTTGGGCAGAACACCCTACAGTAAGGGTGGAGAAGAGGAGCTGACTCGCCCACGTGGAACTGGCCAGCTGGGTCACCATTCAGGCAGTTCCTCGGTCTGCTCACAGGTTATGGTTTGTCCTTCGTTCTCAAAGATGACCATGACATCAGGGAGATGATGACACGACTTGCAGCTGACTTTGATCTGGGTGAGGGAGGGCAGGGCAAGGTCACCAGCCTCACTTTCTCTTTTAGAGCCATCTGGGTCCAGTGGCCTGATATCAATCAGGATGAAGACTGGAGATGGCCCAGGATGCAGTGGGCTCCCCACTCCCTAGCCCTTTAAAGCTAAGATCTTTCCAGGTTCTCACTTTGAGTGAGGCAACACCCATTCAGTGAATAGGCCTCTTTAAGAAGTTTTGATAGCAGAAAGCTATCCAGTTAACTTGGGGATTACTGGCTAAATGTCCTTCTCAAAGACCAAGCCTTAAACCCTATTCACTATGAAGCTCTTGGATTGGACAATAGGTCCCTGCCCAAGCACCACTTAATGGTTATTTTTTGTGCCCTGCTGGCTCAGAGTGAATATAAGTAGTAACTGATTCTCTTTTGGCCAGCAACTCTGAAGGTCTTCCCCTCCCAGTTTGTTTTTTATTAAAGGAGCCATCCCTTGACTCACTTCTTAAAGAGGCCTGTTCACTGAATGGGTGTTGCCTCACTCAAAGTGAGAACCTGAAAAGACCTTAGCTTAAAAGGGACAGGGTCTCCCATTGCATCCTGATTGATATCTGGCCGGTGGACCCAGATGGCTCTGGAGGAGAAAGTGAGGCCGGTGACCTTGCGCAGCCCTCCCTCACCCAGATCAAAGTCAACTGCAAGTCATGTCATCATCTCCCTGATGTCATGGTCGTCTTTGAGAACGAAGGACAAACCATAACCTGTGAGCAGACCGAGGAACTGCCTGAATGGTGACCCAGCTGTCATCATCTCCCTGATGTCACGGTCCTCTTCGAGAATGAAGGACAAACCACTAAATATATATAGTGTTATATACATAGTTATATAGTTTTATATATGTTCTGTGTAGTTATATATAACATACAGTTAGGTAATATATAGTTATAATATATACCATATAATATTCATACCATATAAACGACTGCAGACATAATGGACAGAGGCTTCATCTCAGTTCATCGAACGTGTATGAAGCATATGTACAAGACACAAAGACAAAAACAAAACAAGCGCCTGCCTTCAGAAGTTTATGCTCTTCTTTGTACCCTGTGCAATGATAAGGAAATGCAAAAATCCACACATCATTTTTTGGTTGGGCTGGTAAGGGGGCTTAGAAGCTGGAGGCTGAGTATTAACAGCTGGGAGTACTTCCAGGAACCAGAGCATTTTTTGGATACATGTTTTTCCCCAGGGTAGGAAGGAAAACTTCTGAGAGCTATGAATTTGACATTGAATACATAAATACCTTTTCTCCTGACTAACCCTCTTGCCTTTAAAAATGGCGTTTTGGGGGTTTGGTTGATTATAATCTTAAATTCTTCCCATTTCAGCTATGGAACCCAATATTGAAATAAATAGAACTTCAGCCCAGACCTTCAAACCACTCGACAACATAGCGCCAAAGCAAGATCTTCAAAAATAGTGACGTGTGTTCCATCATTGCTTTCAAGGAGATCAGACAAGTTTGGGTTTTTTGGTGCGTTTCATAAAAACAATAAAAATGCTTTGCAAATATTGTTTATTTCATCTTTATCATCCTTTCAAAACTATCATTTTGGCACAAATTTCATAATGTACATAATATATTATCATAGATTCACAGAATTTCAGAGTTGGAAGGGACATCAGTGGCCATCCGTTCCAACCCATATATGAAGGAAAACCCTAGCCTAAGAGAAGCTGTATCATTTATAAATAAATAAATATTACACATACTGGGGATGCGTGTTTGGAAGGCCTTACCAGTTAAGATGAAAGAACAAACGACACCTAAAACATAGCTCACATGCTTCCTCTGGGAAACCTTCCTAATGGTTGGCACATGGCAATGATTAATTATCTGCTGACTGAGTGAACTTGGAGAGAGAGGCACCTCCCCATAAATGCCCATGGGCCCCTCTTCTGAGCCTCTCCTTTCGGCCGCTCATTTGTTCGTTCATTCATTCGGCAAACATTAAGCCCTTCCCATGTGTCGGGCTCTGAACAAACACATAAGCTGCTTGAATGATATTGGTCACGACAGTGCGCATTCCTGAGGGTGATTCATGATTCAAAGAATCAGTTTCCTCCCAGAAGCTCTGGGAAGTAGGTCAGGGATAGATTATCCCTGTTTATTGATGTGGGTAAACTGAGGTGCAGGGAAAGGGACTTGGGGGAGGGTATAACAGAAAGGTTACTGACTCTAGAAAGGGAGGGCTTGGGTTTGAATCCCACCTCTGACACTGCCTATGTAACCTGAGCTTCCGTTTCCTCAACTGTAAAGCAAGGGGTCTGGCCTAGAACTTCAGATGTCCTCCAGTACACAGGTCTCACTGGACAGATGGAGAAATTGAGGGGAGGGAACCTCTGAGGTCCTCCAGTGCAGGTCCTCCAGGTTTCATCAAACAGATGGAGACATTGAGAGGAGGTTGCTCTAGGAGGCTGGGGGATGAAGATGAGGAAAAAGTGCCCTGGGGACAAGAGGCCTTCCTGGAGGAAAGCGGCTTCACAGCTAGAAGAAACTGCAGAAATCTGATTCCCTTGTTGGACAAGTAGGGAGGCTGAGGCCCAGAGGGAAGGATGAAGGTGACAGAGGTGACATCGGTTAGTCCCTTAGGCAGGAACTCTTCTATCATTCTGTGCTAAGCCTACACCAACAACTCTGATAGATAACACAGGGGTGCTTCAGATATCTGGTAGGTCTGAGAAGGAAGGGCTCTGGGGCCAGAAACCCTCTACCAGAGCCCTTGTGGAGTGTAGCCATCGTGGGAGGGGGCCTGAGAGCTTCGCTGACCAATTTAATCTCCCTCTGGTAGTATGGCTGAACTCAATCAGAACTAGGCATGTCTGCTGTCACAGCCTCAGCCCAGGGTGAAGGAAGAGTGGGGGTCTCCCTTGGAGATGACCAGCTTCCTGCATGTGCGCCTTCTGACCGCCAGCCCAGCGCAGTGCCCCATGCTGAGGCAAAGAGACTCTTAGTGACGGGCCCCACCCTCAGGGGCTCCCACCAAGAACTGATGACATAAAAATGAATTGTTATGGTGGTCAGAAGCCAGCTGTTTTCTTGGCTGGGAGTAAGGTTCAAAATGAAGAAGTTCCAGGTTCAAATCTCCCTGTGGATGAGTCCTGGCTCTGTGACTTTGGGCTACTCATCTCCCCATGCCCCCAGGCAAGTCCACCAGCCTCCCAGGAAGTATTGGAGCAGCTGTGGATCTGACTTATCTGTGGAGTTTCCTCACCAGAAATAACCAAAAAATGAAAGGTACAGAACATTGTCAGGGTCTGGAAGAAGAAGATGATGCTTCTGGTGGGGGAAGGGAGAGAGTCAGGGAAGGTCCCCTGGCCACAACTTCCCACAGTGGCGTTTGGTGGGGAGGACACTCCCAGCATCCATAATGATGCATCATGGAGGTAGGAAAATGGAGGCTGGAATGGAGAGGAGCCTGGGGAGGTGAGGCTTGACTCAGGTGAGTGAACAGAACGGTTGAGGAAGACTGGAGACTAGAGGTCCCTGAGTTTGCCGTTCATCCTGTGGGCAGTGAGAACCACAGAAGATCCCCCAGCAGGGGAGGGCTGTGTCCAGAGTCTCAAGACAAGCTGAGGTCCCAGCTGCCTGATCCTTCAGAGATGCTGAAATCCATGACCATGAAGCAGAAAACAGTGGCAAGGTTTGGGGGAAGGGTGGGCCCGACATTGGCTCCACATAGACACTCCATCCCTCTCCATATACATCTTAGCTCCCATGCCTACTCACCGCAGGGCTGGCTGGCCTCCTGTGCCCAGAAGCCTAGGACCCCAGGGTCCCAGATGCAGAAGAGGATCCTGGCCTCCTCAATGGAGGTCAGGCCTTGCCCACCCCTTGAGTCTGGGACTACACTTTGGGCTTTGGGGTTCCTAGAGGTAGGTCCTACGGCCTTGCTTAGGTCTGACCAGCCATACATCATCCACAATCTTCCCATCCTGAAAGAAACAACCAGTCACTAGAGAAGCCCGGATTTCACTCCCCCCACCTCCCCACTGGCTGCTTAGCTTGGGAATCGGTCCCAAGCTTTCCTTTAATTGTTCCAGGCCAAGACAGGGCCAGCAGGAGCTGTTGGCCCTCCCTCAGACTTCCCAGCTCCCGGGTGGACAAGGCCTCAGCCACAACCCAGCCACAGTCCACCCTCCCTGCCGCTAACCTGATCATCAGACACCTGCTGCACATGGAGGTGGGTACCATTAAGAACATGGAGCCGGGTGAAGCCGTATTCCCTCACCCTGATGGCACTCCAAGGCCTCGGGAAAGGGGCAAAAGGGGTCAGCAATTCCTCACAGCCCTGCCCAAGGAAGAGAGGGAAATTCAATCTAGGAGTCCCTTCCTCCCTGGGCACCATGGACAGCAGCTCCCCCCCACCACCACCCTGGAAGCCCTTATCTCAGGCTCTGCTCACAGCAGATCCAGTGATGATGTGGATGGGTCCACGGGGGTTGGTATAGGGACTTTCTTGGCTTCCGTTATAGACCTGGGAGGAAGGTTCAAAAGAGGAGGAAGGTCAGGTGAAGAGACAGACAAGACCACTCCAAAAGCAAGCTATGTTGAACCTAAGTATCCACACAAACCGCCAGCAATGGGCCCACCCAGTGGTATTCTGGTCAATGTTTAACAACCAGCTCTCAAAAACATTTTTAGTTCCAATCTGCATTATTATCACATTTTTCCATCACTTTCTTATGTCTAGACAATCATCGAAACAATAGATCAAGCCTTGATTTCTAGCAATTGCCAATTTCTGAAAATCTAACCACTGACTCTCACCAGCACACCCCTGGGCTCACCCCACCTTACCCTTCAGGAGAGCAAGCCTGGTGTGTGTGGGAGGGGAGGTTGGGGAGGGGGGTGACGGGGAGCACCAAACCTGGCGTGGAAAGGCCTTGGGGGAGAGGCATCCCCTAATGGTTTGCCAGCTGGCTGTAGCAGGAGGCTCAGGGTTAGGCTCTGGAAAGCTGGAACATGTGCTTATCGGGGACAGCAAAGCAAGGGGACTCAAGTGGGACTGAGGATAGAAAGAATGGCCCAGAGCACCGCCTCACCTGGTAGTCATAGATAGGCCAGAGTCGCTCATAGGAGTGCTCATGGGCCCACAACTGCAGGTCAACTCCTGTGGGGGGAAGAAGAGTCAATAGGCCAGAGGGGGCAGCTGGGGAGTCACCTCCCACAGGAAGCGCCTACACCAAAACTGCCCCATTATCTATTTTAGTATAGGCTGATTACACAGCCTAGCACATAGTAGGCATTTAATAATTGCACACTGATTGAAGAAGGGAAGGGTGATGAGGGGATGGCTACCATATTTGTAGAAGAGGTCCTCCAGGCCATAGCGACCACCGGAAAGGCCTTTTCTGACCTGGGAGAACAGAGAAAAGTGGGGCTTAGAGCAGAACCCTTGAAGGTCCCCCAGTGTGTCCCTCCTACCCCCAGCTCCTCTCAGTCAGCCTGAGTCTGGCCCACAGCCCTACTATGCTTTCGTGTCGTGTGCAGTCATCCAGGTCAGCATTGGAGCAGTACATGGGACGGTGCCCCATTGTTATAATCCACGGTCTCAATGCCCGGTTATCATTGGCTTTCTGGTTGGGAGAAAGGAAGGGCGACCGTGAGGTTGGGGGTCGGAGCAGCCTTTTTGAGACAGAGCCCATCAGGGATGCCACCAATTAGTAGTCAAAAACAAAGGGCTAGGCATGTGCCAACCACCAGGGATCCAAATGCATCAACAAGACCCTGCCCTCAAGGGGCTTATGGTCTCCTGAGAATGTTGCAAGGAAGGAGTCATTGGGGGAAAAGGACGGTGAGAGATGCCCTGGCCCAAAGAACACCAATAACGGGTGTGTTGAGGGCTTCCTTATCCCTTGGCACACCCTTCGAAGCTCACCTGCAGATCCCTCTCTAGCCAGCGGAATTGTTTCTGAATCAGATGCCGTCCATAGTGGAGATAGAAATAGACTTCAGTGGAGAAGGAGATGATGTGGGCAGGCCCCAGGTCCCAGCTGTAGGGAGAGGGAAGGGGAAAGAGGGGAGGCAGAAGGCATCAGAGATCAGGCCCAGCCCTGTCCCTCAGCCCTTGGGTATAGCTTGGCGGGAACTCACCTATACCAGAGCCCTTCCGTGTTCCCTGGCATGCTGAAACGTGCTCTGTAATTGGAGAAGTTGCTAGGTTGGAAGAGAGGGAAGGAGGTCTGTGTCAGCTGGGTGGTGGGAGCCAGCAGTGACCCCTGCCCACCTCCAGCTCCTCAGCCCTCCAGCCTACCGACCCGTGGTGCTACTTTGTCCCCAGACTGGAGCCCATCCTGCTGGGCATTTCCTCAGGAGGGAAGAAGCTGAGACTAGAGTGGGAGCAATGTAGGTCTGCCCCACACACAGACATCCCCCCACTAGGGCCCACCCCCTCCTCACTAGCGTTCCTCATGGTTCCCGGGGCATGTCATGTAGGGGACGGAGGCAGCCACAGGCTCGATCAGCCTCATAAAGGTGTCGCCCACCCTTGCATTGTCCTGGTCCATGTTATAGGCAAAGTCTCCTGGAGGAATGGGGAAAGGAGAGGGAAGCAGTCAGGTCCCAATCCTGCCTGCTGCTCCCCCAGCCCCCTCCTCATCACTCAGCATCCCAGCCCTGTCCAGCTTCACCCACACCTCACCCACGTGCAGCACCACATCGTACATCCCCTGCTGGGTCTCCCTTCGGAGTCGGGGCAGAGCCTGCGGGTTGTCAGCCCCCATGTCACCAAAGACAGCCAGGCGGGGGCTCCAGTTGGGCCCAGACTGGAGAGCCCGGAAGCGAAACCTTCGGCTCCAGCCTTGGGCACTGCCACATTGGTACACTGAGGGCCAGAGGAGCGCAAAAGAGAGGAGACTGGGTCCAGAAGCCCTGACCCCTCTCACCCCACATTCCTCCCCAGCTTGGCCAAGGGTGGGGACCTAGCACCCCAAGGTCATTACACAATGTTAATTATAGCTGAATTGATTCAGGTGGGAGAGGGGAGGCTGGGTGGGTCAGTTTGTCCCCATTTTTCTCTAAGGGCTGGTTGTCTCCTGCCTCCTCATCCCTAGATAGCCCCTGCAGGAAACCTGTTCTGAGCTTTTTTAAAGGTTTCTACTTGCCCCATCCTCCCACCCCCACTCCTAGCCCCTGAACCTCCCTTACCATACTGGACACCAGGCAGCAACCCCTGGAGGGTAACTCGGTGCATGTACAGCTTCCGCCTCAGGATGCCACCATCCACGAAGAGGCTGGAGGTGCCTTGGGCCCGCAGGGGCAGAACCCCGCCTGGCTGCATCCCAAATTGGACCTCAGAGGCAGCTGGTACCCAAGTGGTCCAGGTCACCGTCATGCAACCAGGTTTACCTACAAGGAGAGTGGGGGAGAAGGGAAATTTACTGGGCCCAGGACATGGGGGTTTTGGCTCCCAGGCAGGCAGGCTTGGGCCAGACAGGAGTCTGGGTCCTTGGGGGTTCCTGGGCACTCACCTGGGTAGGACAAATGTATTTGTTCTGGGGCAGCCTTTCGAAACTCCTCAGCCCCTGCATCACCCAAAAGGAAGAAAAAGAGGAGGCAGTAACAGGTGAGGCTTGGAGCAGCAATCATACTGAGGGAGCAGGGAGCCAGGGGATGTTGCTGGGTAGGATTTGGCAAGGTCTTTGGTCTAGGCACAGGAGAGACAGAAGGACAGGATCAATGCCAGGTTACCCCACCTCTTCACTGGGCTCTGCCTTTACTCCACACTGGCTACCCTTTGCCCCTGAATTTGAACCTTTCCTAGGACCCACTAACATCCCCCACTATTCTTAAGTCCTTCCTTAGGCTCCTCCCTCCCATCTCTAGCACCTCTTCTTCACACTCTTTCTTGAGCCCTCCTGGGCCTCCTCTCCCATTTCAGGCTCCCTGCTCCCAGCATCCTTCCCCAGGCCCCCATCCCATCTCAGGCTCCCTCCCAGCATTCTTTCCCAGCTCCCCCTCTCATCTCAAGCCTCCCCTTCCCAACACCCTTCTCTGAACACTCCTGCATCCTTCCCAGAGCCCTCCTGGGCCCCTTCTCCCTTCTCAGGCTTCTCCCTCCCAGACCTGTTCCAGAGCCTTTCTGGCCCCACCTTCCCTTCCTGGTAAAGGAAGGTAAAGGAGATGCTTGGGCAGAAGGAGGAGGGGGAGCCAGCCAGGAAAGCCCAGAGGTGCTGGGACATGGCCAATGGCTGGCCAGGGGCCCAGGCTAGCCCAGCAAGCCCTTCCTGTCCACTCTCACTTACCACACTGGCAGAAATCAGTGTTCTGGTCCAGTCTGCCCCAGGCCACTTTATGGCAGGTGTTCTGCTGGTCTCGGGGTGCCGCTGATGGTACCAGCTGGGCTCTCCTCTCGCTAGGCTTCTAGCCACCCACGAGCCCATCCCAGCACTGGAAGAACCCCAGGTCTGGGGTGATGGGCTCTTCAGACAGCTAAACCCCCAGGTCTCACTGGTCAAGCCGGTTGGGGGAAAGGGGCACGCCCACCCGCCCACCCCTTGGGGGTGGATCCAAGGGAGGGAGGGGGCCCTGGTGCACCTAGGCAGCAGGGGAGGATACTTGGGGAGGAACCAAGGCTGCTGGGTGGGGAGAGGGGTTAGTACAGCTTCCTGAATTGCCTTAGGGAGAGATCCAAATCACCCTCCTGGAAGCCAAAAGAGAACCTGGAGCTAGGGAAGAAAATCCAGATGTCCCAGCTACCCACACTTCCCTTCCCAATACCCAGAAGCAAGAGTAGGTCAGTGGGCCGATTCCAATGTCAGTGTGTATGTTAGACCCACGCACCCACAGGTGCCGAAAAGGGCGTTAGCTGGGCGCACACAGACAGCCTTTGTGAACCATGAATCTGGCCCCAAAGAAAGGAAGATCCCCCCACCCCCCCATTATCCTCATTCATCTCGGAAGGATTAGCCAGATGGGGCTCATCCCTCCCTCTTCCCCCCCACCCCTCCATCAGTCAGTGTGTTACTCATATTTGTAATAACAGAAAATCGTGGTGACCAAGAGGAAACACTTAGGCTGGTGATCAGCAGATTCTGCCCAGGACCAACCCTAGGGGGAGCTCAGGCTGGTCACCTTTGGCCCTGGATCTAGGGACCAACCCACCAGGAACCATGGCAGTGTTTGGAAAGCCCCCAGGGGCCAGAGGGGGCTGTGTCTAATACCATGATCCATTCTCCTGATGATCCAGACCAATGATTTCATTAGGGTGGGGGGAATTCCCAGTGTGGAAGCTTCCTGCTTCCTGACACAATCAGCCCCTTGGCACTCTTGGAGAATTGCTTGGGGCACTAAGTTAGGTGACTTACCCAGAGTCACACAGCTAGGGTGATTTTTCAGGCATTCATCCCTCCATGTGTCAGAGGAAGGCCTAGAACCCTATCTTCCTGAGCCTAGGACTGACTTTCTAGCCTCTTGGCAGGTTGCTCTTCAGTGGTCCTTACAACATTCTTAAGATATATAGTGTGTTTCTAGGCTAGCCTATGGTGTCTCTGGGCATACACAATTTGAACATGGTACTGGCCTGGAGGGTCCTTTGAGCATGCCCAGTCTGCTGCACCACCCCACGTGCAGTCCATGCCATGGCATAGTCCCCTGGCCATTCGTGGTGTCCACACCAGCCAGGGTGAATGGCCATGTGCCCCACCTGCAATCCCAGCTCCAAGAATGCCATGGCAGGGCCTCAGTTCCTGTCCCATGAGAATTCTCTGGCACCTGAAACTGAGGAGGACAATGATCAAACAGAGAACAGAAACTAACCCTCCCGGGCCCACTTCCCTCACTCTACTAGTATTTCTGTAGTATCATTGGTACAATTCAGGGCATTTCTTGGAGTGTTCTTAGCATTCACAGTAGTGATGTTCAGCAACGTTGGCATCAGCAGTGGCAGTCTTACATACAAGCGTTGGTCTTCGTGGGGGCAGGGAGAGAAGCCTAATAATTCTGGAGTCAGAGGTTCAGAGTTCAAATCCCATTTCTGGAGCTTCCCTGTATAAGCTCAGGCTGGCCACTTCTCTTTTCCAGGCCTCAGTCCCCTCAACTACAAAATGAGGGGGTGGACCAGTGCATCTGTGTGGCCCCTGTCAGCTCTCTATTTGTGACCCCAAGCCCCACTCCTTTCGGTGTCTGCTGGGGCATTATGTATTTGTGCAGTGGGGTGGGGAGGAAGGAGCCTCCAGGCTCTACTGTATCCAGGAGGAGGGGGGAGAAGAATGCCCAGGTGGATGTGGGGGAGAGAATGCTGGATTCAGATAGCTTTACCACCTCTACCTTGGTGGGGGGGAACATTTCCCCTAATCTTTCCTCTCCTGTAAGATGCCTCTGAAGCCCTTCCAGCTTTGAACCTGTGGTCCTGTGAGACTCGTGCGAAGAGAGGACAGGCAAGGCTCTCATCTTGCTACCTTCTCCTCCTGTAGGTTTAATGACTTGACCTCCTGAAAGTTGAAGAATCACTTAATTAGCCAGGGGCAACCAGTAATATTTGTACTAATTGGTGCTAATTTTCCATAATAAAAGTAGTTTCCTAAAAGGCAGTGTGTGTGCAAATTACATCTCCCTCCTTCCCTCTCTCCTCTTCCCTCCTCTTTCTCCCTCTCTCCTTTCTCTCTCCCCCCATTCTCATTCCCTCCCTCCATCCTCCCTCCCTCTCTCCTTTCTCTCTCCCCCCCATTCTCATTCTCTCCCTTCATCCTCCCTCCCTCTCTCTCTCCCCCCATTCTCATTCCCTCCCTCCCTCTCCTTTCCTCTTCCCCTCTCCCTCCCTCTCTCCTTTCTCTCTCCCCCCATTCTCATTCCCTCCCTCCATCCTCCCTCCCTCTCTCCTTTCTCTCTCCCCCATTCTCATTCTCTCCCTTCATCCTCCCTCCCTCTCCTCTCTCTCTCCCCCTATTCTCATTCCCTCCCTTCATCCTCCCTCCCTCTCTCCTTTCTCTCTCCCCCATTCTCATTCTCTCCCTTCATCCTCCCTCCCTCTCCTCTCTCTCTCCCCCCATTCTCATTCCCTCCCTCCATCCTCCCTCCCTCTCTCCTTTCTCTCTCCCCCCATTCTCATTCCCTCCCTCCATCCTCCCTCCCTCTCTTTCTCTCTCCCCCCATTCTCATTCCCTCCCTCCATCCTCCCTCCCTCTCTCCTTTCTCTCTCCCCTATTCTCATTCCCTCCCTTCATCCTCCCTCCCTCTCTCCTTTCTCTCTCCCCCATTCTCATTCTCTCCCTTCATCCTCCCTCCCTCTCCTTTCTCTCTCCCCCCATTCTCATTCCCTCCCTCCATCCTCCCTCCCTCTCTCCTTTCTCTCTCCCCCCATTCTCATTCCCTCCCTCCATCCTCCCTCCCTCTCTCCTTTCTCTCTCCCCTATTCTCATTCCCTCCCTTCATCCTCCCTCCCTCTCTCCTTTCTCTCTCCCCCATTCTCATTCCCTCCCTTCATCCTCCCTCCCTCTCTCCTTTCTCTCTCCCCCCATTCTCATTCCCTCCCTCCATCCTCCCTCCCTCTCTCCTTTCTCTCTCCCCCCATTCTCATTCCCTCCCTCCATCCTCCCTCCCTCTCTCCTTTCTCTCTCCCCCTATTCTCATTCCCTCCCTCCATCCTCCCTCCCTCTCCTTTCTCTCCCCCCCATTCTCATTCCCTCCCTCCATCCTCCCTCCCTCTCTTTCCCTCTTCCTCTCTCTCTCCCTCCCTCCCCCCCCCAATGTATGCTGCCATGCCTGGCACCAAGTTTCTTTCTAAGCATGCCCAACTCCACACAGTCCTAGAGTTAGAAGAGTCCATCCCCCTTCATTTATAGATGAAGAAACTAAAGCCCAGGGAGGTTAAGTGACTTGCCTTAGGCCACACAGGTAGGAGGTGGGATTTGAATCCAGGATCTGGGACTCCACAGTTAGGCTTCTTCCCAATGCCCCACACTGCCTCCCACAATGAAATTATTTTGTCAGCACCAAATGGGAGGACTGACCTACAAATTTTGCTGTGTTGATCAGTGCAGACCATGACTAGAGGAACATTAATGGTGTATTCACGCCATGTCATTAATATAAGCATACCTAAATTAGTAAGAATGCAATGGTATTTGGTATAAAGATTAGTATTCAATGAATTATATTAATATGGTTGTGCTGCCCAACCCCCAAAGCTAAATCAATAATAACCACCATCATGGCTCCCGTTTACACACTGTGCTGAGGTTTTTAAAGCACTCTACAGACCTGATCTTGTCTCAGGCCAATTCCCAGGTAAAGGCATATGTTCTCCCCTTACTCTGCCCTGGTATGACCCCACTTGAAGCACGATGTTCCGTCCTCTGGAGGGACATTCAATGACAATTTGGAAGATGGGCCCGACGAGGAGGCCCCCAAACCAGATCTAGCGAGAATCAGTGGAGGGAAATGGAGGTGTTTAGCCTTCAGAAGGCCTAGGAGGGACACCATGGCCACTGGCAGACTTCTGAAGGGCTGCCTGGGAGGGATTAGAAGCAGACTGATCCTCTGCAGCTAGGAGGGGGAAGCAGGTGATGGCCTGGGAGCCTGAGCGAGGCAGAGTCTCCGGTGATGGAATGGCTGCCATGACTTGTCTGTCCACCATTGAAATCGGCACCTACTACGTGCCTCCGAGTCATTAGCTTCCAGAGGGGAAGGAAGCAGGATGATCTGTCTTTGTGTCACCCATGGTGCCCAGAACAGTGACAGGGTGAGAACAGTTGACATTTCTGCCATACCTAGCATTCTAACATTCTCCTTTTTGTTTGAAGGGCAGCAAACGTGACTCTCTCCTACTCTATATCCCCAGAACTTAGCAGAGGGCCTTGAAGACAGTAGGTACTTAATACTCTAGGCCTACCATCAGGAAGACCTGAGTTCAAATCCAGCCTCAGACACCAGCTGTGTGACCCTGGACAAGCCATTTTCCTAATCTGTAAATTGGAATTAATAATGGCATCTACCTCCCAAATCTAATAATTGCACAGTGCCTGGCACGCAGTAGGTGCTATATAAATGTTGGCTCCAATTATCTCTCAATGCTTGTTGACTTGTATTCCAGTTCCGAGTCTCATTATCAGCATTAATATTAGTGTTATTTTGAGGAGTGATTTTGGTGTTAAATCTCTCTCTCTCTGTCTCTAAGGCTTCCTGTGTCAACAATGTTTGGGTTGTATTTTGGGTTCTGGTCTTTGCCCAGGGCTGCCTTAGAAGTGGGGAGATTGGGTGGTTAACAGCCCTCCCCCAGCTTCCTTCTCCTGTCCATATTCCTCCAGGGCCCGGACCATCTCCCAAGACCATTGCCAGACTCTGGACCTGTATGTCCCCAAGGGCTGGTCTGAGAGCGTTGACCATAAGGGCGGAGCTGGGACGATGCAGTATGAGCGACAGGAACACAGTGATAAGAATGGGGACCAACCGGAGGTGGGGGGAGAAGGGGATGCCCGCCGCTCCACCCACTGGCGTTGATTTGACTGCACGTAGGAGCCAGAGGCAGCATTGAGACACCCTGAGGATTGCAACATGATGTCCTAAGAGTGGGGAGGCACATGTCTCAGCAGGCAAGGGAATCATACCTTTGCCTGGGGCAAGACCTATCTGGCTCTGGGATGCCGTCTGGCCAGAGAGGATGGGGCCATCTCTGAAGGAGGTCAGAAGGGTCACTTTGTCTCCCACAGGGACCAGCCTGGGAGCCACAGGTTCGTCAGGTTCTAGGCCTGGGCCAGAGCCAGAGCCAGAGATGGGGCTGGCTCTCAATCCAAGTCCCCTCTCTCTGGAGTCGCTGCAAAACCTGATCCATGTGCCCCCAAGGATGATGGTGACGTGATGCTGGGCTGTGTACCGCCAGTGGAGGACCTTGGTGGATGGGCCAGCACTATGGCATCTTCTTTAGGCCCAGGCTAAGGATGCTCGAAGCTACTTACCTCTGCCCTCCTGTTAACAAACCCTGTTCCTGGGCCCACTAGAGCATCCTGGAGCCACTATAACAGAACCTGCTCTGAAATCCCAGCTGGGAGGGTGAGGTCTTCTAGGAGGGTGGTCTAGGGGAAAGGCCCCTGGATGGGGAATTGGGGTACGTTGTCCTCTTGACTCCTCCAACACACACATGTGCCTCCTTGGTTCCCACAGAAGGGTTTCAGAGATGGAAACTGGAAAATGGTGGAGGTGGCTGGAAAATGGAAGAGAAATCACAGACCTGTGCCTGGGGTAAAGGCCCAGACTTTGTGTCTTCCTTTGGGTGAGACTCCCATGAGTTCCAACCCAACAGCTCCCCCCAGGTGGTGCTGGAAGCAACAAGTTGTGGACCTCCCTACCCAGTGGCTGTGGCCAGAGCTACTGGATAACCCCCAGGCAGAGATCCATATCAGTGACTGGTGAGTCTCTGGGCAGAGAGATCAGTCAGGGTGAGGGGATCTCCCATTCCCAGCAGGTGGGGAGCCTGAGGCTGCTGGTACCGGCTTCATGTCAAACTGGTGGCTGCGAACAGATCTCTCGTGTTGGGCACAGATTTGATGCTGAGTCCGATCCTATCCCCAACTAGAATGACAATCTCTATATCCAGGTGGGCCTTCACAGTGGGGGAGGCAGGAGGAAGTCTAGGGGGGAAACCATGAGGTCTGGGGAAGCCAAGAGCCCAAGGCACCATCTGTCAGTCCTCCCTTCACCCCTCCACAGGTTTCCCATGTCTTCACCAACTTCCCAAAGGGTGTCCACTTGGTCTTTTTTGAACACACTGGTTCCAGGCGTCACTTGCTCCAGCATCAAGGTCTACTCCAGGACCCCTAACTGCCTTGCTCAGTTAAAGATCCATCCCAGAGAGAGACAGGGAATGCTGAGGGAGGAGTGGTCAGGGCCCCAGGAAAAAGCCAACACTCACCCCTCCAGAGGCCCCACATTTATGAAGCGGGAAGGAAGCAGTTCCAATGGTCAGTCATACCTGCTGCTGCTTCTCAGTACATTCAGAAAACTAACCAGGGATAAGGGGGTATCATGGAGAAAAGTAACCGGGTTGGATCAGGGCAGACTAGTAAATAAATGGCAAATTATCAAACTAAACACATCCCTATTATGTAAAAAAAAACCAAACAAACCCAGAAGGGACTACATATGTATGAAACAATGTCCGTTGGGTTTTTTAAGATGTATATTCAATTGGATAGACAGTCACAAAAGCTTGCCTCAGTCTCCTTAGCGTCCTCTTGTCTGGTTTTCTCTTCTGCATCACTGTTTCTGCCCCCACCCAAGCCTTCCCCTCAGAACAAAAAGGCCCAATCACAGAGACAATCACCCCCTTCTTTTTAATCCGCATAGCTAGACAAGCAGGTGGGTTTCAGTTTTAATATGCTTTTTAATTGAAGAGATACAATTCAAGCAGTATCCTAATAAGCCAGAGGAGTCAGGGAACAGAGCGGCTTTTCAGAAGTCATGTTTCAGTGGCCACCAGACAAAAGTCTCCTTCTCTGCCCGATCCTCCTCCAGATCACACCCTCTGACCTTGGGTATCCCTCCAGGCTCTTTCCCAGCCCTCTCTCCATACTACCTTACTTGGTCTTCTCCTCAGCTCCCATGGATTTAATGACCATCTCTATGCTGTGAGCTTTCTTTTACCTTTTCTGGCTCAGACTCTCTACTGACCTCCAATCTTGCATCTCCAACTGCCTTTCAGACATCTCCAGCTGGCCATCTGGTTAGAACTCGTGCATCATCATTCCCCCCAAACAACGTAGAGGGCAGCAGCAACCTCCCAGGCTTTCAGGCTCACAACCCAGGAGTCATCCTGGACCCCTCACTATCTCTCATCTCCCAACATCCCATAGCCCCTTCTCTCCTCAGACACTGCCCACCATCTGGTACAGGCCCTTGTTACCTCCCACCTGCATTATTCCAATAAGTCTGTTAAGGGATCTACTTGCTGTTTCTCTCCCCAGTCCAAATCAGTCCATTCAGCCACTAATGGGATTTTCCTAAAACCCAGGTCCCACCTCCTTAACACTCCCTACTCAAAAAACCCCAGTGGCTCCTTATCGCCTCCAGGATCAAATACAAAACCCTCACCCCCTCCTACCCTTCTGGGCCTCCTTACAGCTTAATAACCTCCAGGTACTCTTCCACCCACCCTCCTGGCTGCTCCAGGAATGAGACCCTCCATCTCTGCCTCTCCCCCAGGCCTAGAAAGCTCTTCCTCCTCCCCCTCTGCCCACTGACTTCCCTGGCTTTCTCTTAAGTCCCAGCTAAAATTCTACTCCATTAATTATTTCTTATTTATCCTGTATAAAACATGCTTTGTATATAGTTGTGTGTTGTCTTTTCCATTACACTGTAAGCTCCTTAAGGGCAGGGGCTGTCTTTTGCCTCTCTTTGTATCCCCAGTACTTAGCACAGGCCTGGCACACAGGTAGGCACCTGACAGTTGACTGACTGGGAAGTGAATTGGTTTTCCCTCTCCCCTCCTTATTTTTCTAACCCAGTTCTCTTTTTAGGGATGCCTGTGGAGCTGAGTTGCCTTTTTGTATGAGTGTGAGAACCAGCATCAAGGCTGCAGGAAGTGGAGACCACGGCAAGGGCGCAGCAGGTCCGTTTCATGAAGACCTTTAAGAGCCAAAAAGGATCTTCTGTTTGAACGTGGGGCTGACAGGAAGGCACCGGAGCTGAGGAGGGGGTGAGGTGGGCTTCAGGAAGATCCCTCTGGCAGCCAACTGAGTAAGATTTGAGGGAGACAGCTCAGGGCCAAAGGCATGAACTAGGGTAGCATCAGGATGACTAGAAGGGAAGGGCTGCAGAAATGTTGTACAGGAACAATATTTGGCAACAAGGATTGGAAGGTGCCAGAAGCTGACTACAAGGATGGTGATGCCAGCAGGAATAAGGAAGTTTGGAAAAGGGGTAAGTTTAAGGGGAAAGATAAAGTAATGAAATGTCCTGTTGATGCCAAGCTTTCCAAGCCTGCTCTTCCTGTGTGACTGTCTCACCCTAAACCAAAACAGCCCTAAGCAGAGCCTGGCCCGAGAGATCTCTGCCACAGCCAGCAGCTGACCTGGCAGTGGTGGGCAGTGGGGAATTCTCCTGGGCTAGACAGGTGACACCCTGGTAGGGAGGGTGGATGGGGGCTTGCCTTTTCAACATTCCACTGGTTGATTTCACAGCCTTTGGGGTCATCCTAGCACACCCCCTCCCTCACTGGGGGGTGTCCCCAGTCTGTCACTCCTACCCCACTGGGGACACCTTCTCTCCTCCCCTTCTCCAAAGCCATTTCTCCAAGACCCAGGTCAAGCCCTCCTTGGCCAGCTCCAACTCTTGCAGCCCGGGCCCTCTTCTTCCATGCTCAGGCAGCCCCTGAAGCCCAGACTACCACACTCAGGTTTGTGGGGAACACAGGCTGCCTGCCTTCTTTAACACCTACCAGGGTCTATATTCCTTCTAGCACCATCTGACTGAATCATTTTTCCCTCGTAAGAGATGGGGGTCGTCCGGCCAGGCCTGTCACTGCCCAAATGTCACAGGGGTCCTGGGAGGGCCAACCAGAAGACCACTCCCCTACCCAGCCTGAAAAACCTACCTCAGACTGACTTCGTGTCAGACAAGTTTCTTTCTTTGGGGCTCAGTGTTCCTCACCTGTAAAGTAGGGGTGACACCTGCCCAGCCTATCTCACAGGACAATTGTAAGAGGCGGATGGACATAGGAGCGCTTTGGAAACTGGAAGAAGCTAGACACAAGTAAAGGGTCATCATGATGGTGTTATTTGCCTATTTGTAGCCTGGGCCTCCCACCATGTGGGTCCATCCGTGCCAGCTGCCCCTAAGCATGGCCACAGGCCTTCCTCCCTATCACTTCTTCTTCTTCTGCACGTGGCCACAGTCGTACTTGCCCCGCAGGACCTTGAGCTTGATGCCCGGCAGGTCCTGGGTGCGGCCTCCATGCACCATGACCACGTGGTGTTCCTGTAGGCTGTGGCCCTCGCCAGGGATGAAGCAGATGGCCTCTCGGCCTGTGCTCAGACGAACACGGCAGCACTTGCGGTTGGCGGAGTTGGGCTTCTTGGGTTTGCGAATCATGGTCTTCAGCACCACAGCCTTGAGCTGGGGACAGCCGTTCATGGGGCCAGGGCTGGCTGGGGGCCACTTGGGACGGCCATGGCGGTGCATCTGGTTGAGTGTGGCCATGGAACAGCGCTGGTCCTGCTGCATCTTCAGGGCTAGGCAGAGAGCTGATTTGGAGGGAAAGGGGAAAGGAGATTTGAGTGGAAAGACAGAGCACCCCAGGACGCTGAGACCATTTCCTCAAACGACCTCAGTCCCTGTTCTCTCCATAGTACCCAGCCCTGCCGACAGCTCCTAATCCACCCCGCTCCCATGGCTCTGATGTAGCGTCATAGCTGCCAATTCTGCTCCCAAAGGGGAGAGGAATACCCGCTGGTGTTTCCCCTCTCCCTCTGGATGGCCCCATGCACCTGCATGGTGGAGGGCTGTGGTAAGTACTCCTCCGCCGCCAGGGTTCATCCTTGTTAAGACTCTGCCCTTGGGACACGGAACCAACCTCCCACTCGGGTACATCAAGCCGTGGCAAAAGGACCTTGGGGATGAGCCCTGGCGCCCAACCCTCTTATTTTATGTTTTATTATGCGCTTAATCAACACGCAGGCATGCCAACATAGGAACAAAAGAGAGGCCTGCAGACGGAATTATGGCCTTTTGCTACCCAGGGTGGGTATGGGTGAATGTGCAATGACAGACCTATGAGCGGAACTGGGGAGATAATTTACATGGTGCCCATGATGACAGAAATGATGACTCTGAATGACTTCAGAACTCTGGTCACGGCTCTGAAAGTGGGAGGATGGCGCCCTCCTCCGGGGCCCTGGGCGGGCAGGGAGGCAACACCTGGCCCATATCCAGCTCTACTTGGCCAAAGCAGATTTGGTTAAGCTGATTCGTTAAGAAGGAGGGCGTCCACTGGGGACCTCGAGGGGACAGGGAAGTGGCGAAAAGAGATCTACAATACAAATTTTAGAAGTACGGAGAAAAAAAGTTGTCAACGGAACACAAACAGGACAATTCTGTTACTGTCGTGTGTATTTGCTTTTAAAAAACAAATGTAACACAATCCTATGTGTTTGTATACAATTCATGTATTTTACAAATGGGGATACTGAGGCCTGGGGTGATCTCACAGGTAGTAAGTGACAAAGCCAAGATTCAAACTCAGGTCCCTGAATTACCAATCCAGCCTTCTTTCTACTGTGCCATGCTTGATCTTCTTGGAATCTTGGGTCAGGGTTCAAATCCCACTATCTACTACTCCTGTGACCTTGAACGTCACCTTGCCTCAGCTTCTTCATCTGTAAAATGGGGGAAGGAGGGAGAGAAGCCATCCTGTGAGGCTCCTGGCTCTGTATCTATGATCCAATAACTCACCCTGACCCCGGCCAAAACTGCTTCACCATTTCTGCTCCTTGTCCCAGTCAGCCATGTCCAGCCCTCACCCAGCCATCTCGTCACCTCTTCCCTTCACTAGCAGTCAGCACCAGCCTCCTACTTGGGCTCCCCGCTCCTTCCAAGCCAGCTCAGATGGGATCAGAATCTTTGGCTAAAACACAGCTCTGCTCAAGACCATAGCAGACTGGTAAATTCGAAGCTACTCAGCCGGGCATTCAAGGCCCCAAATGTTTCTAGCCTCCTGTGCCAACGCTCCCCTTGCCCCACTCCCAGCTTTCTCTCAGCCTGGGCTACTCCTCATCATCGGGCTTCCAGCTTTTGTGAAGTCTTCTCTAAACCAAGAATATATTCCCCTCTCAACTCCCATCCCATTTTCCTGGTGGGAAGACTGGATGAGATCCTACCCATTGTTGAAAGCAGGGATCACTTCATTCTTTGTATTTTCTGTCGCCAGCACCCAGCACGATGTCCTAATAAGAGCTTAAAAAATACCCAACGCCCAACTCAAGTGCCTGCCCTCCATGATTCCTCCTGCAACTCTTAGATGCAGCTGGTGGTGCAAAGGATAGACTGCTAGGCCTGGAGTCAGGAAGACCCGAGTTCAAACCCAGCTTCAGACTCTTACTAGTGGTGCAACCTTAGGCAAGTCCCTTAACCTGTATTCCCTAGACTGCAAAATATGTGACACAACCTCAACTGGGCTCTCCTTGCTGCCAGGCAATCCCTACTCTACTTCCCTAATCAACTAAGCTCCCACTCTCCATAGTGGCTCTTCCAAACCTTTTCCTCCCTCCTTCAACCTGCCAAGGGTCCCTCCCTCTCATCATCTAGGTGGAGAACTTGGTCTCCTGTTTTACAGAAACATTCCCTTCGAGCTCCCTCACCTCACCTCCTCCTCAGCTCCCATCACTCAGGTGCCTTTGCCTCTTCTGTCTCACATGATGAGGGCCTTACCCAGGCTGACTCTCTACCTATTCAGGTAATCCCGTCCCATCTCATCTCCTCCAGCAGATTTCCCCCTCTATTGTCCCATGCTTTCACTTTTCAGTCCCTCCCTCTCTCCTGGCTCCTTCCCTCCTGCCTGCAAACATGCCCAGGTCTCCCCCACCCTGAAAAAACTCGATTGATCCTTCCATCCCTGCTAACCATCAGCCTAGATCTCTTCTGCCTTTGTAACTAAACTCTTCAAAAAGGCATCTACAACAGGCACCTCCCACTTTCTCTCCTCACTGCCTTATAGCCCCTTACAATCTGGCTTTCTACCTTATCGTCCCACAGAAATGTCCTCTCCAAAGTGATCAGGGATCTCTTTGCTGCCAAAGCCAATGGCCTTTTCTCAGTCCTCAGTCCTCATTGTCCTTGACCTCTCTGCAGCCTCTGACACTGTACATCACGGTCTCTTCCCTCGTACACTGATGATCTCTCCTCCAGGTTTCAAGACCCTTCTCCTCCTGCCTCTCTGGCTCCTCCTCCAGATCCCACCCTCTGACCCCCGGGGACCCCCAGCGCTCTGTCCTGGGCCCTCTTCTCTTCTTCCTCTGTACTACTTCACTTGGGGATCTCATCAGCTCCCATGGATTTAATGACCATTACTATGCTGACCCAATCTCTTTGCTGACCATCTCCAACTGACTTTCAGACATCTTGCAGTGGATGTCCAGTACACACCTTAAACTATTATGTCCAGAACTCATTATCTTTCCCCCTAAACCCTCCCCATCTTCTACCTCCCTATTACTGTAAGGGCACCTCCCTCCTCCCAATCCCCTAGGCTCCCAACCCAGGAGTCATCCTGGACTCCTCACTCTCACCCCCACATCCACGCCATCGTCAAGGCCTATTGATTTCACCTTTGCAACATCTCCCTAATATGCCCCCTTTTCTCCTCTGACACTGCCCCGACCCCAGTCCAGGCCCTCATCACCTCACATCTGGACTATAGCTGGGAGGCCTGCCGCAGGGCTCTCCCCACTGCAGTTCATCCTCATTCAGCCACCAAAGTGCTTCTCCTGAAGCACAAGACCAACCATGTCACCCCCCCTCCCCAAAATAAACTCCAGTGGCTCCCTAATTGTCTCCAGGATCAAATACAAAAACCTTCTGCTTGGCATCCATAACCTGCCACCCCTACCCTTCCAGTCTTCTTATACCTTGCTCCCTACTAAGATCCAGTGACACTGGCTTCTTGGCTGTTCCATAAACAAGACACTCCATCTCTTGGCTTTGGGCATTCTCTCTGGCTATCTCCCATGCCTGGAAATTTCCCCCTCCTCCCCTCTGACTACTGGTCTCCCTGGCTTCCTTTAAGCCCCAATTAAAATCCCTCCATCTACAGGAAGCCTTCCCCAATCTTTCTCAATTCCAGTGCCTTCCCTCTTTAATTATTTCTATTTATCCTGTATAGAACTTGTTTTGTATGTTTGTTTACATGTTCTGTCCCCCATTCAATTTTAAGTTCCCTGGGGGCAGGGACTGTCTTTTGCCCCTTTTTAAATCCTTATAGCTTAGCACCATGCCTGGCACACAGTAGGTACTCTATAAAATCATTCCCTTCTCTGCCCTGTCTCTATCCCTTTCTTATATTACATATAAAAGCTAAATGCATCTTCCCAAGCTATATTTTTGCACAAATAATGGAGGATAACTAGATTTAGAGACAAGATCCTGGTTCTACCACTTACTCCCAGTGTGCCTGTGGGTAGGTCCCCAGGCCTCCTAAACTTCGGGTTTCTCATTGGTTCATCAAGAATTTAGGGCTGGGAATTTATGACCAAACAAGAGAGAGAACATTATGAAATGCAAAACAGGGGTAGAGCCAAGATGGCAGCTAGAAAGCAGGGACTTGCCTAGGGCTCTCCCCCAGGACCCTCCAAACACTGATAAAAAATGGCTCTAAACAAATTCTAGAACTGCAGAACCCATGGAATAGCGGAGGGAAGCAGGGCTCAAGTCCAGGATAGCCTGGCTGGGTAAGGTCTATCGCGCACAGAGCTGGGAACTGAGTGGAGCAGAGCCCAGTGTGGGCTGTGCCTGGACCAACCAGACCGGGAGCCGGGTGGAACAGGCCCTAGCGTCCTCAATCAGTGAGCTGTGGCAGTTACCAGACTTCTCAACCCACAAACACCAAAGACAACAAAGAAGGTTAGTGGGAAAAACTGCAGGGGACAGAGTGAAAGGAGTTTGCCATTCAGCCACCACCCAGGGCGGCAGTTGCAATTGCTTCTGGCCCCAAGCCTACCTGGTGGGAGGAATTAAGTGGCGGATCAGAGCAGGAGTGCAGAGCCTGCTTAAGATCTGAGTCCAGTCCGGGTTGGGGGTTCTTGGTGAAGGAGGAACACTGGTGTGGCAGAGCTTGCTGTGCAGAAATAGCTTTTAAAACAACAGTGCAGCCCCTCAAGCTTGGAACAAAGTACTCTCTGCTCTACAAGCAGTCATACCCCGACAAAAAACTCAAGGGTCAAGTAGTTGGCTGGGAACATGGCCAGGCAGCGAAAATGGACTCAGACTTTGGAATCTTTCTTTGGAGACAAAGAAGACCAAAACATACAGCCAGAAGAAATCAACAAGTCAAAGAGCCTACATCAAAAGCCTCCAAGAAAAATATGAATTGGTCTTAGGCCGTGGAAGAGCTCAAAAAGGATTTGGAAAAGCAAGTAAGAGAAGTAGAGGAAAAATTGGGAAGAGAAATGAGAGTGATGCAAGAAAATCATGAAAAATCAATGACTTGCTAAAGGAGACCCCAAAAATACTGAAGAAAATAACACCTTAAAGAACAGACTAACCCAAATGTCAAAAGAGCTCCAAAAAGCCAATGAAGAGAAGAATGCCTTGAAAAGCAGAATTAGCCAAATGGAAAAGGAGGTCCAAAAGACCACTGAAGAAAATACTAACTTAAAAATTAGATTGGAGCAAGTGGAAGCTAGTGACTTTACGAGAAATCAAGATATTATAAAACCAAAGGAATGAAAAAATGGAAGACAATGTGAAATATCTCATTGGAAAAACCAATGACCTGGAGAATAGATCCAGGAGAAATAATTTAAAAATTATTGGACTACCTGAAAGCCATGATCAAAAAAAGATCCTAGACATCATCTTTCAGGAAATTTCAAGGAGAACTGCCCTGATATTCTAGAGCCAGAGGGTGAAATAGAAATTGAAAGAATCCACCTATAGCCTCCTGAAAAAGATTCCAAAAAAGAAGATTCCTAGGAACATTGTTGCCAAATTCCAGAGCTCCCAGATCAAGGAGAAAATACTGCAACCAGCCAGAAAGAAACTATTTGAGTATTGTGGAAACATCATCAGAATAACACAAGATCTAGCAACTTCTACATTAAGGGATCGAAGGGTTTGGAATGGTATTCTGGAGGTTAATGGTGCTAGTATTAAAACCAAGAATCACCTACCCAGCAAAACTGAGTATCATGCTCCAAGGCAAAATATGGACTCTCAATAAAATAGAGGACTTTCAAGCTTTCTCAGTGAAAACACCAGAGCTGAACAGAAAATTTGACTTTCAAACACAAGAATCAAGAGAAGCATGAAAAGGTAAACAAGAAAGAGAAATCACAAGGGACTTACTAGAGTTGAACTGTTTTGTTTACTCCTACCTGGAAAAATGATATTTGTAACTCATGAGACCTCAGTATTAAGAGAGTTGAAGGGAATACACACACACACACACACACATATATGTAGACAGAGGGCACAGAGTGAGTTGAATATGAAGGTATGATATAAAAAAATAAAATCAAATTAAGGATGAGAGAGGAAAATATTGAGAGAGGGAGAAAGGGAGAGATAGAATGGGGTAAATTATCTCACATAAAAGGGGCAAGAAAAAGCACTTGTGTTGGGAGGGAAGAGAGGGAAGTGAGGGGGAATGAGTGAATCTTGCTCTCATCAGATTTGACCTGAGGAGGGAATAACATTCACACTCAATTGTGTATCTTACCCCACAGGAAAGAAGGAGGAAGGAGATAAAAAAGGGGGGACGATAGAAGTGAGGGCAGATGGGGGAGGAGGTAATCAAAAACAAACACTTTTGAAAAGGGACAGGGTCAAGGGAGATAATTGGATAAAGGGGGATAAGATAGGAAGGAACAAAATATAGTTAGTCTTTCACAACATGAGTATTGGGGAAGGGATTTGCATAATGATACACATGCGGCCTATGTTGAATTGCTTGCCTTCTTAGGGAGGGTGGGTGGGGAGGGAAGAGGGGAGAGAATTTGGAACTCAAAGTTTTAAAAGAAGATGTTCAAAAAAAAAAGTTTTTGCACGCAACTAGGAAATAAGATATACAGGCAAGGGGGCATAAACATCTCTCTTGCCCTACAAGAAAGTAAGGGAAAAGGGGATGGGGGCGGGGAGTGGGGTGACAGAAAGGAGGGCTGACTGGGGAATGGGGCAAATAGAATATATGCCATCTTAGAGTGGGGGGGAGGGTAGAAATGGGGAGAAAGTTTGTAATTCAAACTCTTGTGAAAATTAATGCTGAAAACTAAAAATATTAAATAAAAAAAACCTGGAATGCAAAAAAAAAAAGAAATGCAAAATAGATTAATTCTTATGACATTAAATTGAACAGTTTTTGTACAAACAAAGCCAGTGGAACCAAGATTAGGAGGGAAGCAGAAAACTGGGAATTTTTAGAACCAGTGTCTCTGATAAAGGCCTCATTTCTAAAATACATAGCGAATTGAGTCAAATTTATAAGAATACAAGTCATTCCCCAGTTGATAGATGATCAAAGACTATGAACAGGCAGTTTTCAGAGGAAGAAATTAAAGCTATCTATAATCATATGAAAAAATGCTTGAAATCACTATTGACTAAAGAAATACAAATTAAAACAACTCTTAGGCACCACATCACACCTGGCTCACATGACAAAACTGTAAAATTATAAATGCTGAAAAAGATGTGGAAAAATTGGAACACTAGTTCATTGTTGGTAGAGTTGTGAACTGATCCAACCATTCTGGATAGCAATTTGCAACTATGCCCAAAGGGCTATAAAAATGTGCATATCCTCTGACCCAGCAATACCATTACTAGGGCTGTATCCCAAAGAGATCATAGAAATGGGAAAAGTACACACATGTACAAAAATATTTATAACAGCTTTTTGTGGTGGCCAAGAACTGGAAATCGAGGGGATGCCCATCAATTGGGAAATGGCTGAACAAGCTGTGGTGTATGAATGTAACGCAATACTATTGTTGTATAAGAAATGATGAACAGGTGAACTTCAGAAACACCTGTAAAGACTTATATGAACTGATACTGAGTGAAATAAGCAGAACCAGAACATTGTACACAGTAACAGCCACACCGTGTGATGACTTTGATAGACTTAGCCCTTCTCAGCAATGCAAAGGACCTAAAACAACTTCAAAAGTCTGGTGATGGAAAAGGCTATCCACATTCAGAGAAAGAAATATGAAGTCTGAATGCAGATCGAAGCAGACTATTTGCTCTTTTTTTGTTTTGTTTTTTATTTGTCGTGGTTCCTCTCAATCGTTCTAATTCTTCCATACAACATGACTAATGTGAAAATATTTAATAAGAATATATACGTAGAGCCTATACCGGATTTCACCAGTCTTCGGGAGGGGGCGGGAAATGTAAAACTTAAAGAAGTGAATGTTGAAAACTAAATAAAAATAAATTAATTTATTGGGGAAAAAAAATTTATGGCTTCAGGGATACAAAACAAAACATGGCATTTAAATTCTACTGGGGCATGTGACCTGAGCACAGAGAAGTAAATAAGAAATATTCAGATTTTCCTGGGGAAGGGTGGTAGCACTTAGGGGGCGTTTTATTTCCGGGGCAATAGAGAATCGCAGGAAAGGAAAGTGGGAGGGTGGCGCCAGGAGATCCTCTGCAGCTGGGTGCGGAGGGAACCCCGGGGGTCTCAGCACCCCCTCTTCCTCTCTACAAATGCTTACCCTGGCTCAGGGAGGAGTTCAAACGGCGGAAGAGGTTGGAGCACGCCATCCTGACCCTGGACCGCCTTTTGTAGGAACTATGGAGAGAGAGGGAGAGGCTGACCCACGCTGGGGTCTCCGGGATCCCTCGCCCACCCCTCCCCTTCCCCACCTGGGAAGTCCCTCCCTTAGTCCAGCCTCAGGCCCCGGGAAGTCCCGCCCCAAATGAAACTGACCACTGTCCCAAGGATGCTTGTACCTCTCTAACTCGAGGAAGTCCTTCCTGCAGTCTAGCCTCAGGCCACGCGGGGTGCTCACAAGTCCCTCCCCAAGGTGAAAGCGACCAATATCCCTGAGCCGCCCCTGCCCCGCCCCCACCCGGGAAGTCCTCCGGGTGATCTAGCCTCAGGCCGCCCTCCGCTTCGCCCTAACCCGGGACGCACTCTGTCTAGTATCTGTCCCGGGGCTACACCCAGAAGTCCCTCCCCAAAGCCCGGACCGCCTCGGAGCCGGAGCGCAGATCGCCCCGAAGCTGCCCCGCTCTCACCTTCTGAAACGGCAGTCAGGTTGACAGGCTTCCGGATCTTCCAGGACCCCATTGGCTACTTTTATTATCCGGATGGACATGGCAGGAGGGGCGTTGCGATGGAACGCAGAAATGAACCGCCGATTAGACAGGAAAGTTGTCAGTCTGTCTTGTTAGGGCTCCTCTGATTGGACGACATCAGGCGCCATCTCCAAGGCGTCCCGCGTCATGCTCACGCCGGGCTCATCTTTTTTTTCCATTCTGGCCGTTGATTGGGTAAGAGCGGAGGAAGGTGAATCCTCGAGTTTTGATTGGTCCGCGCCCGAGAGGCCGGGCGGACGTCTCCATGTGACCCCCGGTTCGACATGGCGGCGTCCTTGGCACGGCGATTGCCGCGCTTACTGCCCATCCGTTTCCGAAGCCGCTGCCTCTCGCTCCAGGAAACGCCAAGACCGGCTAGGGAGAGGAACCTCGGTAGCCCTGGTGGGGTCCAGAGCCGCCCCCGGAACCTTCTATATGAGCACGTGCGTGAGGGCTACAGCGCGCGCCCCCAGCTGGACATGGAGAGGCTGTGCGCGCACCCAGAGGAGGCTGCGCGCTCCTTGCAGCACCGCAAGGGGGAGCTGAGACCCGAGGACCTGTCGGAGATTGTGAGGGCGCATGCGCCGCCAAGTCGTTGGCGGGTGGGGCGGGGCCAGGCTCGGTGAGGGGAGCTGAGATGGGGGTGTGACTTGTATACTCTTTAAGGGGGCGGGGGGTCCTCCATTGGCATGCTAGCCGTCCCCGATTTGAGGAAACTCGCTATGTGGCCACCAATCGAACCATTCATCATTAAACATTTGTTAAGTGCCTCCTATGTGCCAGGGGCTGTGCTAAGTGCTAGGGATACAAAGACAAAAGTCTCTGCCCTCGGGAAGCTTACACTGTAATAGAAATCAGGGCTTTTCCTTTCAAAAAAATTGTATTTCAGTATACAGAAGACCTCAGGCTGTGTATGGGGGGGTCCCTTTCAACGTTTCTTCTTGGGCTCTTAAGATGTGATTTGATTTGCAGAAATTAATTAGGGCATGGTTAATTTCAACAAGAGGGTTATTGAGGAAACACTGACCAAGGTTCCTGGGCTGGGCCCTAGGACTTGGAATTGGAAGGTGCTTCAGAGATAACTTTTCTGGTGATTTGGTTTTTTTTTTTTTTTGGTTTTTTTATCTTGATGTCATTTCCCAGTTAACTCCACCCCCATAAAAGTCCCTTCTGACAAAGAATGAAGGGAACCGCAGGTCAGCAGCATCTGAACGTGTCCTATCCCTGTAATCCACCAGGTCTCTAAAGGTCATAAATAATAATAATCCATGTGTCACTTTGAGAATCAGCAACGTCCTGGCATGTGTGAAGGCTCAGGATGCCAGTAGTAACTGCTGGCATTTACATAGGACCCTGGGATTTGCAAAACATCTTGCCAGTTTTATGGCTGCCGCTGAGGTAGATAGATATTGAATGACTGGCTGAAGGCTATGCAGCCATGAAGTGTATGAGTCAGAATTTGAACTCGAGTCTTACTGACTCCAAGGCAGCTAGGTGTCCAAGCTCCTCCTGAGGAACCACTCTTCGCTAAGAAAAGCCCAGAGTCCTGGAGAGTCAGGACTGAACAACATCCTACAGACTCCAGGCCCAGTTCTCTTCCCATCTCTCCCCACACTCCCCCAGCTGCCCACAATTCAGGCAGCTCCCAGAATGTAAAGCAGACCAGTCCATGGAGGGAGTTTCCACCAATGAATTCAGACTTGGAAGTATAAATAGAGACCTGAGTACTTATGCATATTCAGAGAGAAAGCATGCCCTTTAAAGGTTTAAAAAAAGTCCCTTCATCACAACAACCTTGTGAGCTCCGTGACTGGAACAGATAGGTGGTCCAATGGGTAGAATGGCAGGCCTGGAGTCAGGAAGACCTCAGTCCAAATCTGGCCTGCATGACTCGGAAAATCAGGTAACCGCTGCCTGCCTCAGTTTTCCTATTTCTAAAATGAGAATAGTCATAGCACCTACCTCCTGGGGTTGTAGGAGGTTAGCATAGTGCCTGGCACACTGTAGGTAATATAGAAATGTTAATGATTATTATCAACACCACACCACCATTTTACAGATAACAAAGCCTAGGCTCAGGGAGGAAGTTTGTGACTTGATAACATAATTAAGGATTAGTCCTATGTTTGACTGTGGCCCAAAGCATAATAATAAAAACATAATAATGGTTCTGTGTTTCACTGATGATAGGAATTCTCAAATCAGGAAACTCCATCCACTAGTGCAGGTTGGCACTTCTTGCACAGTTTGTGATCCCTGGAGTGTGGGGAGGTCCGGTGACTCATGAGGGGTCACCCAGCCAGGATGTGTCTGAGGTGGGGTGTGATGACCTCCCCTGTGCTGCCTCTAGTCACCCAAGAAAGGCTCAGGATGACTCTTCAGGGCAAAACCCCTCATTTTTAGATTAGCAAATTGAGGCCACAGCAAGCGGGGAAAGGGGCTTGGGCAAAGTCACAGATGGCACCCTAGCTCCCTGGACAAACACTTCCTTTCTGTGGCCTGTGACTGAACCTCCAGAAGCAGACCGGGTACTGAGCCTCTGGAGGAGACAGGGGAAAGGGGAGAAGGACGTTGGTGGGCATGGGTACCAAGCTGACCCCTGCTTTCCTGTTCAGCTGCTCAAGGCTGCTTTTTGAGCCAGGAGATTTCAGAGCCAGGGCCAGAGAGGCCTTTCTCTTTGCCTGGCCTCTGTTTCTCCTCCTAACTTTCCCCACCTTGCCCCACCCCAGATTTCTACTTGGCAATGCCTGGGAAGACTAAGGGAAGAGATCCGGGCTCTGGAGGAAGAGAAGGCAGCCGTGGCCCAGAAGATCAAAGCTCTAGTGGTGAGTGAAGCCAGCCCTCCCCGCCTCTGGCCTTACCTTCCTTCCATTCATTCATCAGGCACATATTAAGTATGTAGTGGTCTTAACCCGGGGGGGGGGGGGGGGGATGTCCCTCAGGATAAGACACCAACACAAGTTCCTATGATATGTAATATTACATGATCAGAAGTAGTGGGTGGGCTGCCCTCAGATCTAGGAAGACCTAGGTTCAAGTCTGGGCTCCTGTACATGTTGGCTCTGTGACTCTAGGCAAGTCATTTAACCCACAGTGTTGGTAACCACAGGCATTGGTGGAGAAGGCTCCCTCCTATTGCCAGTGAGTCCTCTGGTCTAGCTTTCTTAAAAACGTAAATTGTATGTAAAGCATTTTATAAGCTGAAAGCGTTGTAGGAAAATCATTTGGGTGTAATGGATAGAAAGGAGAGGCCTCGATGCAGGAAAACTGGTGACCCATTGGTAGAGCCAAGGTCTGGGGGGCCACGGTTCCGCATCCAGGGCCCCAGGGTCACTCATGTGCAAGAACGCCCTGTGACCAGGCTAACTTCCTGGGCCTCTCCCCCAGAGAGCAAGGAAGGAGAAAGAGGATCCCAATGGGCAGATCTGTTCACTGAGCGCTCTCTGTGGGGGCCAAAGAATGGGATCCTCCTGGGCAGCGGCCCGAGGGGGAAATGCTGTTCTGGATGGAAGGGAATGTCATGGGGCCATAAGGAATGACAGAGGGGACAGTTTCTGAGGAAGCCGGAAAATGAACAGATGCAGAGCCAAATCAGCGGGATGAAGGGGACAGCATATGCCATGCTTACGACATCAGAGAGGAGAAAAACTTGGCCAGACTTAGCCCAACAATGAGCCCCAAACCCAAGGGCAGGATGCAGGCAGCTAGCTGGTGCCCAGGAGGAGAGTTGGACCTGGAGATAGCGAGACCTGAGTTCAAATCCTGACTTGTGTGCCTACAAGCTGTGTAGTCCTGGGCGTGTCAATCTGCCTGCCTCGGTTTCCACATCTGTAAAATAGGATTAATAATAGCACCTCTCTTGCCAGAGTGGAGATGGACTTAAAACACAGAGAAAGACCAACATTTATGGCCATGGCCCGTGTGGCTGCTTGTTTAGCTAGCTGTGCACTTCTATATTAATGACATTTTTCAGGGTTTTTTTTTTTTAATTTGCTCAATTGGAGAAGGGTGGAGGTTGTGGGAGGGAAGAGAGTGGAGACTTTGGAGTTAGAAAGATGTGAGTTCAGGTCCTTCCTTTGATGTTCCTGGCTGAGGGGCATAGCCCAGGCAAGTCCCTCAGGACCAGGCACATCGCCCTGTTAAAGGGACTTCCCTGTCTCCTAATGAGACAGAGCACTTGGTGGAGACACAGGACCCCAGTGGCCATCCAGCCAAGCCCTCTCGTCAGGCCCAGAGAGGGAGTGGGCCCCACCCACGGTCCCACAGGGAGAAAGCTCCTGAGTGGGGCTGGAACCTCTGACTCTCCCCACCGGGCTCCCCATTGGAGCTGGGTGCACCACCTTCTGTCAGCCACACTGGGGCACTCTGTGCTGGATGATGCAAGGCTTGATGGCCTTCTCGGGAGGCATGGGAACAGACATGTTGGACCTGGCCTGGCCGAGAGGCAGCCAGTGCATTCCTTTTTGGGATCATGCAGAGTGTGACACACTCTCATACAGACATACACACACACACACACACACACACACACTCTCACATATGCACACACATTCACACATGCACACATACATGCAAACCCCCCCCCACACATGCACACACACATGTGTACACACACATGTGTACACACACACACCAACATACCTCATACACCCTTTTCCCTACCACCTCTTGCTGAAGAACAAGAGTGAACTTCATCGCCTCCAGAGGAGAGCCAGGGACAGAGCCCCACTCACCTCGTTGGCCTAGAGAGTGTGGCTCCTTTCTCCAGATAGTGCCTGAATCTGGGTGGGCCCCTGAAGCTTGTGGCCAGAGGTGGAGACACTGCTGCAGCTAGTGGTCTGGGATGGCCAGTGCTGGCCAGGAGGATACTTCTTTCCCCAGCCAAGCAGTGATGGGATCAGCAGCAAAGGGGCATTGTGGGTCAGTCAGACAGTATTTATTAAGCACCTACTATGTATAAATACTCTGGGGATTCAAAGAAAGGCCAAAACCCACCCCTGTCTCTCATCCCAGAGGCTCACGGTGTCTCCATGTTTGACTGGGGCTCTCTGCTCTCTCTGTTAATCCTTAACCTAGAAAGAACCTGGTCACCAGTCAGTAAATAAAAAAGTGCCCCCATGTGCCAGGCACTGTACTGCACACACTGGATTCAGGAGACCTGCACAAGGGGCAGATGTGTAATTTCAACAAGGCAGGGAACTTCATTCCCCAATGCCGCTCACCACCCACCGTGGACCTCAGAGATCTGGGTGTTTGCTGGGGCCCTGACGGGTGAAGGGGCCGGCTTGTCCAGTTTGTGTGTTGGGGCAGGGCTAGAACCCAGGTCTTCCCACCTCTGAGGCTGGGTCTGTCTCTTCTAGCTGCTAATAATAGTAATATCGATACTATAATCCTGTGCTGAGGCTCAGAGAGGGACGGCCACTTCCCCAGACTCACGCTGCTGCTAAGTCACAGGGCCTGGGGTCAAGCTCTTGGAGGGAGGGCTGGAAGGGGCCTCTGAGGCTGCGTGCTCCACAGCCTCCACAAGGTGAGGTGACCTCCCTCCTCACAGTCAGGTCCTAGGGCCCCAGGCGAGTGCCCTCAGCTCCCATCACATAACTGTGAAAGTCTCCTTGTAAGCTCACTGAGGTCCCAAGACTGATTCTCTCCCCAGGTCAGCCAGGACAAGGATTCCCTCCAACAGGTATGGAGTTTGGGGGATCCTGGTAGGGTGAGGGAGGGAAGAAGAGGGGAAGGAATGAGGGGGCAGAGGCTGCTTCCCCCTAGCTCTGGAATACAGGCTACTGAGGGGATGCTAGGGTAGATCCCCCTACCTCCAAGTCAAGCCTCCATCCCCTGCTGCAGGATCCCATCTATCAGAACATGCGAACCCAGGGAAGGTTGATCCGGACACGTCTGGCAGCCCTGTATGCTGACGAGGCCCATCTAGAGGAGCTTTTCTACACCCGAGCCCTCCGACTCCCCAACCAGACCCACCCTGATGTGGTGAGTGGGGGGTCTGGGGCAGGAGAGGAGCCTGCGCCCAGGGCTGGCCCCCTCCCACAATCCCCAACAACCACTTTGTCTCTTTTTCTCTCTGCTCTCCCAGCCTGTCGGTGATGAGAGCCAAGCCCGGGTCCTGGAGGTGGTTGGAGAGAAGCCAAGTAAGTGGCAATCGAGGTGGCCCACCCTTCCCTCTGCCCCTCTTCTCCCATGGGCCTTCCCTGTGGGTGTGAGCTCAGCCCATCCTCCTCCATCCACCTTATCTCTGTCCATCCATCTGTCCTAGCCTGACTCTGTCTGCCTCCTGTCCTTGTCCCCATCTCTCATCTCTCTGTCTCTCTGGGTTTCTACCTGTATCTCTGTCTCTGCCTCCCTCCTATCTCTCCCTCTGTGTCTCTGCCTTGCTTTGTCTCATGCTGCATACATTTTACACTGGGTACATCTCACACTGTGCACCTGTGTTTGTCTTTCCCTGTCCAGCCTTCACCTTCCACCCCCGAGGCCACTTGGAGATTGGGGAGAAGCTAGATATCATCCGGCAGAAGTGAGCAGCCCCCAGCACTGTGGTCATGCACACCCCTCTTGACAGCTGGCATCCAGGGCCTGCCCCCCCAGCAGAAAATGGGCCCATTCAGCCTGGCAGAGCCTCACCTTGCCATGAATATTTGATGCCCGTGCTGCCTACCACCTGCCCGTCTCCCCCGTTTCCCTTTGTTGCCCTCTCATTGCTGTGCCCCTTGGTGACCCAGGCCCAATCCTCCACCCTCCCCTAGCCCAGGGGAGGCCTCTGCTGGGGTGGGTGCTCCCTGTAGCCACCCCTCAGGCCTGGCTTTCTCTGCAGGCGCCTGTCCCACGTGTCTGGCCAGCGATCCTATTACCTTCTTGGCTCAGGGGCCTTGCTGCAGCACGCCCTGGTCAGCTTCACCCTCAGCAAACTTGTCCAAAGGGTACGATGACACCGGGAGCACCTGAGTCTTAGGGATGGAGGAAGGCAGAAATCCCTTGGTGCTGCTGATGGAGGATTGGGGTGCCTGAAAAGTGGTCTCCAAGGGGACCCACAAGTGAGGAAAGACCAGGTGTAGGAAGCATCCAGACATGCCTAGGTCTTAGGATAGGTGGGAGTGAGATATGTGGAACCTCAGGAAAGAGGGGGCCAGGACCCCTGGGTCCTTTCTAGCTCTGGGAGGCTGGGGGTCCTGGACACTAGCAGTTTTCTCATGTCTGCACGCTAGACCCACCCTAAAATGAGGGATGCTGGGAGCTATGATGGGAGATGCTGGGTGGGCCTAAGGGGCTGTCCTCACTTCATCCTGTTGTCCTCTGACCCCCTCTTTTTGGTATGCCCCCCTTCCAGGGCTTCACAGCCATGACGGTACCAGACATGCTCAGAGGAGCTGTGTTTGTAAGTGACTGTGAGCATAAAACACATCCCCCTAGCCCTTTTTTCCCTGCTCGCTGGACATTGGGCTTGCTTTGGGCCTAGCTTTGTGTATGGTGAAGGAGGGAGCTTGGCATATGGCTTGGGAGATGAGTCTTAAACCTTGGGAACAGCCCCTATTCCAAGCCCTCCAGGCTGGGTCCATAGCTTGGGTGTAGGCCTGACCCTGGAGGCAGGACTGATGGCAGCTGGATTGGAGACCCTGGAAGCTCAGGTAGGGGCCACATTCTGGGAAGGCCCTTCAGGACAAAGCTTGGAGAAAAGGGGTTCCCTGCCCAGCCTCTCCTCTCCCCTCAGGAGGGCTGTGGAATGAGCCCCAATGCTAGTCCTTCTCAGATCTACAACATTGATCCTTCCCGATTTGAGGATCTCAACCTGGCGGGGACATCAGAGGTGGGGATTGCAGGTGAGAGGTTGGGGGAATGGGCTGGGGGAGGGGGGTAAGTCAGGGGATCCCCTCCTCCTCTGAGCTGGACCCTAAGGGGAGAGAGGACAGCCCCACTGAGCCTGGGCGGCATCTCTCCCCACCCCACAGGATACTTCATGGATCATGCAGTGTCTTGGAAGGACCTGCCCATCAGGTGATATCCTTCACCCCACATGCCTTCCCCAGGGACTGCAGTCTTCCTCTCCCCCCTCCCCACACACACTTCAGGCCTTCCCTGTCCCTTATATCTTGGCCTGTGCTCCTAGTTTCCTCCTCTCCCATGGTCCTTCCCTTAAGCTCTCCAGAGTCATCCACGCCCTCCATTCCCCAGCCCCCTGTCAGGATCTCTGGGCCTGACATCCCCTTCCCCTGCAGGGTGGTCTGTTCCAGCACCTGCTATCGGGCAGAAACGCACACAGGGAAAGAACCTTGGGGGCTTTTCAGAGTCCACCACTTCAACAAGGTCAGCCTCAGTCCCAGGAAGCATCAGAGCTGACCAGCAACTTCCTCTCTTCTTTTGGGATGGTCTATTGTCCATTCTATGTCTGTCCTCCTTGGTCTGCCCCAGCTTTTACCAAACTGAGGCCCAGCATTGGGCAGAGTGACCAGGGGGGCCCTAGGTAACCCAGTGTCTCCCTGTCTGCTTGCCCCCAGGTAGAGATGTTTGGGCTGACGTGTTCAGAGACAGAGCACAGCTCTGGGCTGCTAGAGGAGTTTGTGTCTTTGCAGAAGGAGATCCTGACAGAGCTGGGCCTGCACTTCCGGTCAGCAGGGGCTTGTGGGGGGTGGGAGGGATCTGAGGGGCTCCCCAGACAGTCCCCAAGGGGAAGCACTGTTTAGTTGACAAGAGTCTGGGATGTGGAGAGAGAACACCTGGATCTGAAGCCAACATCTGCTAACGACTCTGTGGACCCTGGGGAAGTTATTTCACCACTCTGTGCCTCAGTTTCCCTGCCCATAAGGCAGATATGTGTATCATGCCAGCTAACCTGCCTCAGTTTCCCTATCTGATGACTTCTTTGGGGCCCTGTTCATCTCTTGACATTCTGTGATGACCCACAGAGTCTTGGACATGCCCACCCAAGAGCTTGGCCGTCCTGCCTACCGCAAGTTTGACATCGAAGCCTGGATGCCAGGCCGTGGCTGCTTTGGGGAGGTGAGCCCCATCTCCAGAGCCCGTGGGGTGGGATGTCCAGCCTGAGTGTCCCTGGGGAGGCTGCACCTTTCCCTCTATCCCCTCCCAGGTCTCCAGTGCCTCAAACTGCACAGATTTCCAAAGCAGGCGACTTCATATAATGTATGAGACACAGATGGGAGATTTGCAGCATGTGCATACGGTGAGGGAGGGGTATAAAATCCTTCTAGAGACCACCCTGTCAGAGCTTCTCCAGGACCCTTCAGGGCTCTCAACTCTCTTCAAGGATGCCCCTCCTCCAGGATCCTGCCCTTCCCAGGCCCTGTCTGCTTGCCCAGTTCCCAGCCTCCAAAGTCCATGCCCACTGCAGAAGCTCCCCCCCCATCCTGCACTTCTCAGGCCGTGTCTTCGTGCCCCCCCCCAGTTCCCAGCCTCCAGAGTCCATGTCCACACCAGAAGAAGCACCCCCTGCCCAGGATCTTCCACTCCCCAGGCCCTGTTCATGCCCCCTCTTCTCCCAGGCTGACCCTCAGTCAGGAGGTTTGAGGGGCAGGCATGACTAGACTAAGCTTTTCCCTCCGCCAGGTCAATGGGACAGGCTGTGCAGTACCTCGAATCCTCATCGCCCTCCTGGAAAGCAACCAGCAGGAGGTGGGAGGGGCAGATCCTTGAGCAGGGGCATGGGAAGGGAGGGAGTCTCCAGGGACACTCACCATACTCCTCATCCCTGCAGGATGGCTCAGTGATGGTGCCCGATGTCCTCCAGCCCTACATGAGCACTGACCGGATCTCCACCCCAACACGCACCCGCCTCAGATACATTGGTCCCAATCAGCCCCGGGCCTCCTGACCCTGGACACCTGTGTGTCCACTTCCGGGCTCTTTGGTCGTTAGCCGGGGGATACCTGCTCTGCCCCCATTGGTCCCTTTAGCACTGAATGAGGCTGAAGGCACCATTTGGACACCAAATGAGGACTTGATGAGGAAGCCCAGCCTTGCTTTACAGGCCTCACTTACAGAGCAGTGGGGATAGCTCAGGCCCCCTGAGTCCCTGGTGTCACCCTAGGGAAGGAAGAAGTTGGCGGGGGGAGTGCCATTCTATTCTGTCCCTTTCTTTTCCTATGAGCACAATAAACTCCAGTGTGGCTACACCCGTGTCTGTGTTCAAGTCAATTGGGAAAGGAGGGGTTAGGCTAGGACCTTTCATGTTGGCTCCCTGGAAGAGGCAGGGAGCTCCCAGAGTGAGGGACCCCCTGGAGGCAGGATGAGTGAGTGTAACTTGTGTGGCAGAGCTCAATTCTAATCCCTTGTAAATAATTAAGCTTGGGTTGGGTCGCATCCCAGCTGCTGCTCTCCCACCTGCATCCCCCGGGGGTTGTTGTGGGGGGGGGGGCAGTAGGTAGAGACAGGCTGTCATTGACGTCACTTCCTCCGCCCACCCCATCTGTCCAGGAGAAGTAAAAGGCAGCAGTTGGGCCTCTGCCTCCTTTGTCCAGCTCCCCAAGCCTGAGCCTACCCTATGGAGCGCTGAGGACAGCGGACCCAAGTGTCCCTGCCCACTCGGCCCCACCATGACTCAGCCTGGCCTCGGGTCCCTGCTGCTGCTGCTGCTGCTGGGACTGGGTGAGCTGGAAGACCCAGGCATCTGGGAAGAGAGGACAGACTGGCCGACACCCGGGGAAGAAAAGGGAAAAGGACTCCTTTCCTGGAAAGCGGGAGGGATGTCGCTGGGGGAGGAGGGAGCAGTGCTGGGGCAGGGTTCAGCCCCAGACTGCTGGGGATAAAGGAAAGTGGAAGGGGATGGGGAGGAGAGAATGAGGACAGTCAGGACCCGGGACAGCGCTGGGCCGTTGCTCCCTTAGGCTAAGGAGACTCCAGCCAGATTTCCTAATTGAGGCTCTTCCCTGCTTCCTTTCCCACAGCTGGTGCTGCACCTCTCCCAAAGCAGGAGGTGAGAGGGGTCAGGACCCCAAAATCTTCTCAATCTCCTCTCTCCGACCTGACCCTTAAATTCTATTTCCCAAATCTCCCTTTTTCCTTCCTCTATCCCCAGATCACTTCACCTGTCTACAAGCATCTCCCAGGCTCCAGGTCTCTCCTCTCTTCATGCTGCTGCTCAGCTCCTGTTCCCCTTTTCCCTAAATGCCCTGTTTCCCCCATTCTCATCCTCTGATTCTTTTGCTGCCCCTCCTAGGTCACTCGATGCCTTGAAGAGACACTCAAAGACAAGCTAGCCCGGGAAGGTCCTTGCACACGGCTCTTCCAAGAAGGTATGAAGATGGGCACCCAGTCCCCGTCCTGAGCTCCCTTGTGTTCTGTTCTGTCACCCCATTAACACCATCCTTCCTGCCCCTAGATGAACAGCTCACATCCCTGCTCCAGACCCTAGAGGAGCTTAGGCATCAAGGTATGACTAGGACACTTGACTTCTGGGCTGGGCATCATTCCCAGAGGGTGGAGGAAGCCAGATACTGGCTCTGCCCTTGGTCAAGGGTTCCCTTGGGTGGCCCAGGAGGGAATGAAAGGGAGGGGAAAAATGGCTGTGATGCCTGATCTTCTTCCATTGCCTTTCTCACTCAGAGATCTCCAAGCACCATCTGGGTCCTGAGAGCCAGGCAGAGCGAGAGGAGCAGGAGGTGGAAGAAGAGGATTTCAGGAAGAAAAAGAGGGGCCCAGGAGAGGTTGAGGGGGAGAAGAGGTTGGGCCAGGAGGTGAGGGAAGAGGAGGAGGTGAAGGCCAAGGAACAGGAGGTGAAGGGTCAGGCCAGAGTTCAAGAGGAGGAAGAAGAGGACAAGAAGAGAAGGGGACCAGCTGAGGCCTGGGTCTCTGAAGAGTCCTTGGATGACCTCAGGAAGCGGAGAGCAGAGGGGGCCCAGGGCTCTGAGGACGAGGCAGGGGCTTGGGGCCGGGGCCAGGGCCAGAGCTGGGGCCAGGGTGTGGAGAAGCGTGTGGCAGAGAAGGCTAGTGATGAGGAGACAGCCCAGTTTGAGGAGGAGGAGAAGGGGGTGAGGGTGTCAGGTGGGGGCTACAGCTTGTGGCAGGGGGCTGGCCCAGCCCACAGACACCACCACCACCAGCCCCATCCTGAACAGGAATCTGAAGAGGAGGAGGAGGAAGCAGAGAAGAAGGTGAGCCAGAAGGGCCTCGTTCAAGTCCTGCCTATCAGTCAATATTAAGTGCCCACTATGTGCCAGGCACTGGGCTAGGTGATAGGGATACAAAAAGAGGCAAAAGACAGCCCCTGCCCTTAAGGAGCTTCCAATATAATGGGGAAGACAGCACATACACAGGTCTGCACAAAGCAGGCTCTAGACAGGATACGTAGTAGATGCCCAGCAGAGTGAAGGCCCGGGAAGTCACTTCCTCAGGTGCCAACCTGCGTCGGCAGAGAAGCTTCTCTCACCCTCACTCATGCCTACATGAATGAAATTCTTGGTCTTGGCCCCTGGAGGACAACTTGGAGGAGGCCAGGGGAGGCACTTGGTGGTGATGGAGGGAGCCCCTTGGAGCACTAAGCACCATCCCCCTCTTCCCCCCCAGGAACAACATGAACTGGAGCGCCTGGAGCAGATGGGGGAGGAGCTGAAGAGGGCAACTGAAGCGCTAGGCAGGAGGGGCTGAGGAGCAAAGGTGGCCACCTCCACCTGCCCCACCTGCTCTGGCTCCTCTCAGCACTTTGGGCTCTGGACTGGTTCCTGCCCTTCTTGCTCACACCCAGGAGCCCCTCCCCAGGTGGTGGGGGGAGGGGGCAAGAGAGGGTCACCAAGAAAACAGACTTGGCGGTGGGGGTCAGAGACTTCTGCCCCACCCGCTCCTTCCTGCTACCCCCTCCCCACAACATGAATAAAGCACAGATAAAAGCATGCCCTTCTTCCCATTGGTATGTTTCGGAATTCGGATGCTATGGACCCTAACACAGATCCCTGGACACTCCAGCCAGGGGAACCAGGGTTTTATTGAAATTAAGGTTTTTCTACAAAAACAAAAACAAACAAAAAGCAAAGAAATTGGCTAGAGACAGCGGGTGAGGAAGATGTGCCTCCAGTTTCAGCTTCGCCTTCCGTGGACCACGATGTCATCATACTCGCCCTAGAGGATAGTGGGGTCAGGACTTGGTTCTACTTCATCCTGGGCTCTCCCTTCCCCCAGGGTCCCATCTCCCATCAGCTGTCCCCTCCAGAAGGCTCAGTTACTGATCTCCCTTCACCAGCATTCTCCCTCCCTCCACCCCAATCATCCAAATCTCACTGCCTGAGTTCCCCCAGGTCACTTACACCTTCATCACTGTCACTGCCTTTGGGGCTGTAGTCTTCCTCATCCTCAGACTCAGGCTCTGGGGCTCCATGAGCACGCAGGAGACAGGCCAGGAGGGGGTCTGACCGCAGCATGGCACTCCCCAGTGGGGTACGGCCTCCATACATTTGGGCCTTGGGGTCTGCACCGCCATCCAAGAGCAGCTCCAGGACCCCAGCTGCCTCTGCCTCCACAGCCAGGTGGAGGGGACTCCGCCCACATGTGGGCTCCTGATTGGGAAGGAGAGAGTGCGTGCAGGGGGCACATCTCCCCCTTTCTGGAGCCCCAGCACCCATGTGTCCTAATCTATCCCCACTCACTGCTGCTGACAAGAGGCTTCCTCTGACAACAGTCTCTTCCTAGAGATTGGGCCTGTCCCCCCATTTTCAGGGCCCAGTATCTTCACACCTAACCCACCTTGCCTTTGAAACTACATCCGGTCTGAAGGAGAGCCCACTTGTCTCAAAGAGGCCCCTCTACCCACTGTAGGCCGCCACCTGTTTTACAGCTCCCTCTCAGAGGAAACCAGTAATCACCCTCATTTGGACTCCCTCAATTTAAGAAAAGGAGCTGGGGGTGCAGAAAAGAATCTCACGGAATAGAAATACAGGAGAGGAACGAGAGCATAGAAAAAGGGAGGATGGCCTGGGGGGGAAGGGGTTGAGGGAAGGTGGGGTTCTGCGTCCTTACTGGTTTGTTGAGATCAGCCCCTGCTTCCCAGAGCAGCTGAACCATCTCTGTGTCTCCGTGGATCACAGCCACGTGGAGAGGAGTGTGGCCTGGGGGGTTATTTAGAGAAACAAAGATGGGAAGATTTAGAAGGCACCTAGGGAATACATTTAGAAAGTATTTAAGGTGAACAAGGATACTCAAAGGAAATGGAAGAACATGTATTTAGTGGGGATTTGGCCCTAAGTTCAAATCCTGCCTTGGACACTTACTAGCTGTGTGACCCTAGGCTACTCCCTGAACCCATTTGTCTCATCTGTGAAATGGAGACAATGATGGCACCTACTCCACAGAGCTGTTGGGGGAATCAGATGAGATAATGCTGGGAAGACCCTTGGCACACTGCCAGAGACAGAGGCAACCTTAGCCACTTCTATTGTTTGGAGATGCCTTGGTCCCCCAGGATCAGGCCCAGTCTGTGAGAGAGTGCCGTACCCTGGTAGTTCGTACACTCCAGCTGCTCGACTCTCTCACACTGCTGCTGCTGCTGCTGCTCCTCCTTTTCCTTCT